>NC_064629.1:474335530-475058655 GCF_023864275.1 Schistocerca cancellata | reverse complement strand
AGGCGACCTGCTAGATTTATTACCGGTATTTTCGAAAAACACGCAAATGTTACGGAGATGTTTCGGGAACTCAAATGGGAATCCCATGAGGGAAGGCGACGTTCTTTTCGAGGAACAATAATGAGAAAATTTAGAAAACCGGTATTTGAAGCTGACTGCAGAACGATTCTGTTGCCGCTAGAAAACATTGCGCGCAAGGACCACAAACATAAGATACGAGGAATTAGGGCTCTTAAGGAGACACATAAATAGTCGTTTTCTCTCGTTCTGTTCGCTAGTGGAACAGGAAAGAAAATGACTAGTAATGGTACGAAGTACCCTCTGCCACGCACCGTAATGTGAATTGCGGGGTGTAGATGTAGATGTGTTGTTGTGGGGTAGGCGTTTTGTTGGCAGAACACTTAGAAAATATAACAGATCCACTAAACAGACTTCCTACACTACGCTTGTCCGTCCTCTTTTGGAGTACTGCTGCGCGGTCTGGGATCCTTACCAGATAGGATTAATAGAGTACATCGATAAAGTTCAACGAAGAGCAGCAAATTGTATACTATCGCGAAATAGAGAGAGTATCACGGACATGGCACGGGATTTGGGATGGACGCCATTAAAGCAAAGGCATTTTTCGTTGCGGCGGAATTTTCTCACGAAATATCAATCACCAACTTCCTCCTCCGAATGCGAAAATATTTCGCTGACGCCGACCTACGTGGGGAGAAACGATCATCATAATAAAATAAGGGAAATCAGAGCTGGCACGAAAAGATAGAGATGTTTTGTTTTTCTGAGAGCTGTTCGAAAGTGGAATAACACAGAATTATTGTGAGAGTGGTCCGATGAACCCTCTGCCAGGCACTTAAGTGTGATTTACAGAGTAACCCTGTAGACGTAGACGTAAATCTATAGCATCTTGTAAGTGTTCTACCAGTGAAACTTCTCCAATACATTTTCTGTATGTTAATTCCAATTTAAGTTTTTCGTAATTGGAATTGCTAGGTGTTCAGTTGAATTTATGACCTTTAGGTTTGATTGATTTATCTTGTAACCGAAGTTTAACGACTTCGTTTTAGCACTTATGTGGATGACCTCACACTTTTCATTGTTGAGAGTCAATTGTTAATTTTCGCATCATACAGTTATCTTATCTAAATCGTTTTGCAATTTGTTTTGGTCTTCTGACGATTGTACGAGACGATAGCCGACAGCACTATCTATAAACAACCTAACACGGCTGCTCAGATTGTCGCCTAAATCGTTTATGTAGGTAAGGAACTAATTTATGTAATCACGTTACGTCGTTATGTCTTTTAGTAAGAGAGGAAGGCTACAGCAGTGTCTGGCGCCCCTTTTGGAAACCAAGTTCTATAAACTTTACAGAAATTCACTTTTGTTAATACACTAATAAGATAATTAACTTGACAATGGAAAATGTTAAGGTAATGGGTTACTCGAAGATGTCTGTTGGATCATGTTTAAGCAGTTATTGATTTGGTGCGCTACGAAACCTCTTACTGTTTCGCTGCGCGGGATAGCCGCGTAGTCCACGGCGCCTTGCCACGGTTCGCGCGGCTCCCCGCTGTCGGAGACTTGAGTCCTCCCTCGAGCATGGGTGTGTGTTGTCCTTAGCGTAAGTTAGTGTATGTTAGATTAAGTAGTGTGTAACCCTAGGGACCGATGACTCAGCAGTTTGGTCCCATAAGAACTTACAACAAATTTACAATTCTTTACTGTTTCGTACTTCTTGCTATACCCCATCGGGTGGTTTTCCCCCAGTCACTCATTTAGTAAAGCTCGAAGGCCACTGTTTATAAATAATGCCGAAAAATCGGCCAATGACTGATAGATTCCCTCTCTCTGACGTTTCCTATATAAAATATGATTTATTGTTATTAATACTTCTATTTGAAGTTAGTACTGCTTGGCGTCAGTCATCTACGATGTATATGTCAGCTAATAAGATACCTTCTCACGTAGCGAGCCGGTCCTCACTCGACCGACCTGCTATAACCACAATATGTCGTGACACATACCCTGCTAAAGCTACCTGCACACACGGGAACAGACTCAGAGCTACGCTCACGTTCCACTATAAGCTAATGTTCGAGATAATACCGTAGCGTAAGAGTCTCAATGTTGTTGTTGTTGTGGTCTTCAGTCCTGAGACTGGTTTGATGCAGCTCTCCATGCTACTCTATCCTGTGCAAGCGTTTTCATCTCCCAGTACCTACCGCAGCCTACATCCTTCTGAAACTGCTTAGTGTATTCATCTCCTTGTCTCCCTCTACGATTTTTACCATCCACCCTGCCCTCCAGTACTAAATTGGTGATCCCTTGATGCCTCAGAACATGTCCTACCAACCGATCCCTTCTTCTAGTCAAGTTGTGCCACAAACTCCTCTTCTCCCCAATTCTATTCAATACCTCCTCATTAGTTATGTGATCTACCCATCTAATAACTGAAAAAATTTAGTAAAGGAAAAGGGCGCGATTATGACAAGGAATAAACTAATACGTCAGTATGTATGTCTGTATATTACAGCCTGCTTACACTGCATATTCGTTTTTCAGAGGTAGCAGCAGCGGGAACTTCTTTAATCAGAAGAAAGGCCGTGAGGAAGAGGAGGAGGCTGTGATTAGCAAGAAGAAAGTAGCCGTGCGCAAGTTCCGTAAGCGGCCGTCGCAGCAACCCGAAGACAACGGACAGGCGGCTTCTACGGCGGCACCGACGACGTACTACAGCACGGCAGGCGCCACCAGCTCGCGCAGCACCAGCGGCAACACTTACCTACCACGCTACAATACCATCCAGCGCACGTCACAGACCCCAGTGCCCGTCGAAGCTGTTTCGCAAACGAGGCGCACAACCTTCCAGCAGCGCCCTAGCACCGCAGCTCCTGCAACAGCCTCCAGCGCAGCTAGCAACTATCCGGAGCAGCCCAGAGACAACTACAACACAGTCGCCGACAACTACAACTACCAGTCACGCCAACAACAGAATAACTACAACTACGCCTCATCCACGGCGGCACCGCGAACTAACAATTACAACTACCAAGCTGAAACGAGACCTAACTACAACGCCGCCTCGCCGACGTCTTCCACGCCGCTTGACAAATACAGCTACCAAACTGTGCAGAGGAACGGCAATAGCTTTCCGACTACTACTATAGCCCCGTCTCGAAGTAACACATACTATAACAACGAGAACGTGAAAGGCAACTCAGACTTTGCTGGTACTACTGCAGCTCCTCTTTCTGAAACTACTTTCTACCAACAGAGAAACAGAAATGTTCAGCGCTACGATACATTCGCTCCCGTGACCACATACGCCCCCAACTCATATTCGACAAGGAACTCTTCCCCAAACACTGAATATGATTCAAGTGGAAACACTGTACCCCAGAGGTTCAATACGGGCCGCGACTCAGCTAGGGTGAGTGTCGGTAGTACGTCTGCGGTGACTTCTGCACCGCTTGAAGCTGAAACATACCAGAGAAACAATAACTTCAACCAACGTGGCAGTGCCAACTCATTTTCGACAACAACGGCAAAGCCTGCATACACGTACTACGATGAATACGAAACTAGAAGTACAGGCAGCAGCGAAGAATACAACAATTACAACCCCAACAATTATGACTATCAGAGGACGAACTACAACGCTGCAGTACCAGGAACATTTACTGGAAATGACAGAACAAATGGCGAATCTCTGAGGGCAGCACCCAGTAACAACTACGGCCCTAGCAGTTTCAATTCCTTCCCTAACAGCAACAGTGGAAAACCAGTTGCTAGTTCCAGTACAGGTAATGATCAAAGCCAATACAACTACAACAGCGGGAGCGGAAACTCTGAGCAGTATAATAACAGAGAATCGACCTATTTCACTGAAAAACAGGAAAATTACAACGCTGTAAATGCATCAGTACAACAGACAGCCAGGAGTAACTATTACTCTAATGACGTGACAAGTAGACCTAGCACAAACCAGCAGGTGCCAGCTTTTTCAGTAAGACAGCTACCTCGCACAGCTGACGATGAATCGAGTAGTTATGACACCAGCAACAATTATAGAACCACTTCGCGTCCAAGGTCTTCCTATAACACAAATGAGGTAGCTTCCACTTCTGTTACTAGTAACACCAGAAGTAGTTTTTACACTCAGACGACTGTGGCGAATACTGTGACGACACAGCGGCCGCAGTACACCCAGGCAGCAGTACAGAAACAGTACACCGACGCTGCGAGAAACCAGAGCCCCACGTTCAAGGGCGGCAAGGCGCCTACTGTTGTAAATAACACAGCCTCTGCAGCCAATAAAACTGTGCCAAAAACCGGAGACACTGCGTATGATTATGCTTACTATGATGAAACAGCGCCTTCCGAATATGAGGGCTTGGACCCAATAAGCGATCGACATTTCGGAAAAAATGCAGAATCTCTTAAAGTTGCGAGAAGGGCAACCAAGTGATGAAATGAACTGTAAAATATCTACAAAAATCTGCAACAAAATGTAATCAGTATATATATTCGTCGAATATATTATTCCAGTACACTTCACGTTATGTGAACTGAATTTTACAAACAGTCCTAAGGCAAGTATGTACCATAAATGGTAATGCCAAAGACCTGTTACTGAATGCTGAAAACGGAGTGATTCATCAAGAACTGAAGACGGTGGAAAATAGAGCTTTAAGGTTATACATTTAGCATTAATCACATCAGTTTCATAGAATTATTTTGCAGGAACGCTGTTGTTCAACTGACATTCCAAAGTAGTAAGTGTTTTTCAACAGTAGTTAACTGGAAGTAATAAGTAATAATACCTTTTGTGTTCAAATAAACCTGTTATGGGTACAACATACAAATTCTAGCAGAAAAACATGCTCTAGCTCTCAAACGATACAGCGTAAGATGTTTACCAGTGGTCTCTAGCACTCTGTACTGGCTCAGGTAATCAATATCTCCTGTAAATAAGAATTTTATATAGTAGTATTTTTAAACATTTCTCACTTCATTTGTCACCAAGATAAAATAAAATATTTGAGCAGATTAGTCGCACACGAGTCTTCATATATTTCTAAAAAATGAGAATGTGAACGAGATATTAGCTGTGTATTTCATTTGATTGGACTCTCATTTTCATTTACAGGAAAGTGGAACAATATGTCTAATTTTACAACTATGTTATCTTACATGTTATAGCCTTGTAAGAATTATACAAAAATGTCTAATTTGCATCAAGAGAAGAGCCGGAATAATTTCTATAAAAAGAAAATCGGTGAAGTAAGCTATATCTTTGTGTGACAAAAGTTAGTTCAGTTATTCTCTTATACATGACGCTATGTCGTACAGTATTCATTGATGTAATTTTTTTAATCAAACCATTTTCTTGTCCCGTGTTTAGAAATGAAATTTTCCTGAGACGTCAACTGAAAATAAAGATTTACATCCTGAATATCCAAACCCATTTATTTCTTCCTTCGCCACTATTCACAGAGCCGCTGTTATATCTATCATAGAGCTGAGAGAAGATATGTTAAAGATTTATCACGAAATTACAGTAAAGCATACGAAGGACTGTCTCGATTCTTTGTTTTTAGGACTTATCTACTATGCGTAATAAATGTGGAGCAAACAGTAATCAGAGTATACATAAAATATCGTTTAATTTCTCTCCCGTATTAACACTCAGCGTGTGTGCGCATATATGTGGATTATAACTAATTAATTGTTTATTTTCTGCAGTCGTGATGGTAACAAAAGTTAGTAGCGTATCTGTCTATAGTGCTGGCACGCATTTTGTAAGAGTGTATTTACGTATTGCCATTGTTTATTGCAAGTTATAATATTGTTCTTGAGGTTCCATATTGAATTTTGTATTCTTGAAGTTATGAATATTATTATGGGGTTAGAGTAACGAGTGTGAAATCGAGATAGTCTAACATTAACAATAACTGTATTATTTCTGTTAAATAGAGGGGTGAAGGCATCGGCAGCGGGTCATATTATTTGGTGGTGGTGTCATAAGAGAAATAACGCCAGAAAACTGTTTTTTAGTTTCAAGGAGGGTCGTTTTGATATAAATAGTTGGCTACATGCCTACAGATTTTATGAAGAATATTTAAACGGTCTGATCCGTGATTGTCAACCTCATTGTATCCAGTAGCTACCAAGTATGACGATCATTTAACCTCTGTGCGACATCTACATTCGAAGGGAAATGTTAAAAAATTGTGCGTATGGACACTGTGTGCGCTGATTAAAAGCATCAAATACCAATAGGTGAAGAAATGTCCATTTCTCCGCGTATGTTATCAGGTGGCAGGTGCACATCGAGCATCAGTACACAATATTGATTTTGGTGACGAAATGAGGTGGTTTTGTGTTTATTTCAGATGAAGGAAATAATAGCTGAACTCTAACAGAAAAGCTGACACCAGTTGCTAATAACTGAAGTGGCTTGCGGTCAAAATCTAAAAACAACGATCCACAACGCTGTATCAAGTGCTGCTACTCGAGGGCAATAAACGCCGACACTCTACTGATTTGAAAGAAGTTGGTATCGTGATTTCGAGGAGCTTGGTAGACAGTTCATCCCTCATCACACTTATTCAACATCCTCATATTAAATGTTATGTTCAATAAACGTAAGAAGAAATGTTACAAGATTATATATCATATTAACACAAAACAACTAGACACTTAGCGGGAAAAAAATTACGACTAAACATCATTTTAGTGAAACAGAGTGTATTTACTATATTGGGAATGGCAAAATTTCACAAATCAGCAAGACAATACTCACAAAATGGACTGTCAACATGCAGTCTTGTGCTATAAACAAGTAATATTTCACAACCACCACGAAAGTACGGAAAGCTAGCAGTGTGAGTAGACACGTAAAGAAATCCAGTTACAAAATTTTTAATTAGTACTCATTAATTAAATATTATGGTGCTGAAACAGCCAAATGCAGTTATTATTTAGTGAGCAATGCAGCACTTCCATAAGGTTTTATCGTCAGAGTTACTTGGCACTGAATCAAAATTGCGAGAACACTTATGATGCCGAGATTTTCTTAATACTTCTTGCTGATTTAGATTTGGAGATTTGAACCTCGGTTAAAAAAACCTGAGTATTGAAGTCTTGTAACGTGATTAGAACCGACAGCTAATACAGCGTTTGCTACAGACATGACCACGGTACAGCTGAGCCACCAACCTCCTGATGCGTTAATCGCTCTCCCACTGTCATACTTATGGCTAAGATAAAAATTCGCAACTTAAAAGTTGAAGGTACTTGCAGCTTCGGCATGGAACTATGTTCCAGAACTCAAAAATTTAAACTCACCAAATAGATATCTCACATTATTTGAGAATCATTTAAAATATTTAATGGGAATGACAGAAAAACATGGAATGTCTTAACATGACAACTCAGCACCACCACAGGAAGTAAGTTGACAATTACAACTTTACCAAACGTTTTCCATGGTATTACGTAGTCTTAATTTGTACTAATACGAGGACTAACATTTATTCGACAACGAACTGTTTCTGCAGTGGAACGAAACCGTTTTAGCACTGTCTGAACTACAGACATGCGGCGCTAACAGTCACTGAGCTCTTATGTAGGCGTTATAATTTATTTTTTTGGGTTTAAAAAATTTTGGTTAGGAATACTTTCATTGTCATTACCTTTAAAGTATGGGAATCAAATAAAGGGGAAATAACATACTACTGGGTGGAAAAAGCAAACATCCATAGAAAAGATTCGTAATTTGCGAATAATACAAACTTTCAATTCGAGCAACTTAATTATGCAAGGAAACCATATGGAAGGACAGACAAAGCAGGCTTAAAACGCCTAAAAATGAAGCCATTAAATGTTAGTAGTGTATGTTAGATATCCGCCTCTGCTAGCAGCAGTAGTCATCAGTACACGGAGAAAGGAATACCGTATGTAGCTTTCACAAGCGAACACATAATGTTTCTGGGAACGGTGATCACTGTGAGCCGGCCGCTGTGGACGAGTGGTTCTAGCCGCTTCAGTCTGGACCCGCGCTGCTGCTACTGTCGCAGGTTCGAATCTTGCCTCGGACATGGATGTGTGTGATGTCCATAGGTCAGTTAGGTTTAAGTAGTTCTAAGTCTAGGGGACTGATGACCTCAGATGGTACGTCCCATAGTGCTTAGAGCCATTTGAACCATTTAATCACTGTGAGTACAACCAGGAAAGGCACGTCTTGTTTTGAACCATAATTAATGTCATTTCAGATGCGCATAACTGGAGCCACAGAGTCATATACCGCACAGCTAGACTGAAATACAAGCAGTAACACGAAACTACAGATATGGTGCACACAAAGCTAAAAAGAAAGTTATGTTATCAGCCACATGGCAAAATGAGCATATTTCATCATTCCTATAAAGTCAAATGATCTTGTCATAAACGTATATTTTATACTAGAATATTCATTCGTTAAGCGATGAAGTTTTCTAGATTTTTATTTACAAATCATTTAGGAAACTATACGCAACAGTGCCAGCCAGCTAGACTTTTGCCTATCGCCAAACGGATTATACACAGGTGATGAATGTCGGGGCATAGCGATATGCACCTATAAGATGGCGATAGTATAGCGTACATAAGATATAAAAGGGCCATGATTTCACGGAATTGTCATTTGTACTCAAGTGATTCATGTGAAAAGATTTCCGATGCAATTACGGCAGCACGAAGGGAATCAACAGACTTTGAACGCTGAATGGTAGTTGGACCTAGACGCATGAGACATTCCATTTCGGAAATCGTTAGGGAATTAGGTATTCCGAGATCCACAGTGTCAAGGGTGTGCTGAGAATACCAAATATCGTCATACGTCCCACACTGTTTATTATGGCTATTTCACGCAGTGCTGCTTGTCTAAAAATGGTTCAAATGGCTCTGAGCACTATGGGACTTAACTTCTGAGGTCATCAGTCCCCTAAAACTTAGAACTACTTAAACCTAACTAACCTAAGGACATCACAAACATCCATGCCCGAGGCAGGATTCTAACCTGCGACCGTAGCTGTCGCGCGGTTCCAGTCTGAAGCGCCTAGAACCGCTCGGCCACCCCGGCCGGCAAGCTGCTTGTCTGTTAGCACTGACAACTCTACGGAAAAAATGATGTGGGCTGTGATTACGTGGAATTTACTGGGTCCTCTGGTCCAACTGAACCGATCATTGACTGGAAATTGTTATGTTCGGCTAGTTGGAGACTATTTGCAGCCATTCACGGACTTCGTGTTCCCAGACAACCATAGAATTTTTATGGATGACAATGCCCCGTGTCAACGGTCCTCAGTTGTTCGCTATTGGTTTGAAGAACATTCCAGACAATTCGAGAGAATTATTTCGCCATCCAGATCGCCCGACATGAAGCCCATCGAACGTTTGTGGCACATAATCGAGAGATAAGTTCGTACACAAAATTCTGCACCGGCAACACTTTCGCGATTTTGGACAGTTACAGAGGCAGCATGGTTCAATATTTTTGCAGGGGAGTTCCAACGACTTTCTGAGTCCATGCCACGTCGAGTTGCTGCACTACGCCGGGAAAAAGGAGGTCCGACACGATAATAGGAGGTATCTCATGACTTTTGATTACCTCAGTGTAAATATGAACGTATATGGGCCTTGATGGCGAATTACATCTTCGGTTAGGATGTACTCACTCGTCCAAAACCTTACGGTGAGCACAGCGGGGTTAGCAGGCGGAGGGCACTGCATCTGTAGTGTGCGGCCTGTGGGAATTTTGACTGGAAAGAGCCATGCTTGGATTGACATGGTGGTTAAGGCAACCGTTCTAGAGAAGCGGATCATCTGGGTACTTCGATGCCACAACTCAGCAGTGGTTCAAGGAAAACGAAGAGGAGCTCAAGAGCTGGGATGAATTATAAACCGAATTGAAAGAGATGAGTTTGGTGATAACCAGAAGCAAGTCCGCTTAGCGGAAGAGCAATTGAAGAACAGGATCCGTCGTCATTTGGATGCGACACAGTCCTACATAGCCTACTGAATGCTTTGTGAATACGTCGTGAATACAAAACCGATAGAAACACAAAATCTTGCAAAAGGAGTTGCACAAGATATGTACCAAACTCTTGTGGTAAAGGATGTCACAACAGCCGAGACATTCATCAAATTATAACGGCGTACCGAGTAAATTAAACAGAAAAGAATCAGGTTAAATAATTATGGCCGAATCCAGTATGTGCTCCATGACCAGTAGTGGAAGACCATCACGCACTCGCCACCTTCAGGTAGTGAGAAAAGAGATACAATATGGCAACCAGAACTGTCGGACAAAGGACGGCCGTTGTGGGCGAGCGGTCCTAGACGCTTCAGTCTGGAAGCGGGTGACCGCCATGGTGGCAGGTTCGAATCCTGTCTCTGGCATGGATGTGTGTGATGTCCTTAGGTTAGTTAGGTTTAAGTAGTTTTAAGTTCTAGGGAACTGATGACATCAGATGTTAAGTCCCATAGTGCTCAGAGCCATTTGAACCATTTTGTCGGACAGAGTAAGCAAGAGAAAGGAGCCATGAGTGATGACTCAACACGTCTGAACGTAATTGAGAACGTTGAAGAAGAGGTATATCGATGTATGTGCACTAATCTCCATCATCAGTCGAGCGCGCGGTGAAGAATGCACTCGTGCAGCTAGGGCTTAATTCATCACCGTGAAACGACAACCTAGCATCTGACCAATGCAGAAACAACCAACTCCTCCAATAAATAAAATGCCCCACAGACGAACAGATATTTGGAAAACAGGGAATAGCGCGTCACTCTAATTTCACTGTGGACGCCCAAGACACGTTGTACTCTTCGACAGTGAAGGAAGACAAGATATCGACGACTAATAAGCCGTAAGAAGTCAATCGTCACGACAGCCCTATTCACACCAGTCAACTGTAGGCAGTTATAGTCGACCTACGGGCCGAAGCTCATCACCGTACTCCGAACGATATAGCTCTCCAACACATCATAGTCGTTCCCGTCGGCATACAGTGGTACCAGCCATTCGCCTAGCTGTCGGCCTCAGGGAAAGCACACAAGGCCATAGCTTATGGAGGTGAGGCCACCACGGATGTAGGTCCTCCATAGACAGCAGTCATCAAGACATCAGGAGTGTACATTGACATAAACGTCGAGTGTCAACATGTCCAGGCACTAGTTGACTCTTGGATTTCCTTTTCTGTAAAGCCGGGTGCTCATCGTCGTCAGCTAGAGAAGGTACGAAAGCGATTGTGGGATTCAGACACTGCCTGTTTCCGAGCTCCAGCACTAAAAATCCCCTCTGTTGGTTAATAATTTTAAAAATGAGTGTGGAAGGAAGACTGCTGCCTTATTAGAACGTAACTGATTGGTCAGTACTCGAAAGAATCATTGTCACTGGTAAACAAAATTAATTACGAAGCCCACACCCGCAAAGACAGAGTAAAAATTCACTTCTTTCTGGGAGTGTTCTGTATAATGTGAGGCTAGACAGGGGACATTTCAACCGAAAGAGGGCCTTTGATTTTGGGCTCTGAGTGAGAACAGTCTTCGATGCAGGATAGATGACCAAGAATTTTACAGCCGTCCTAACACTCACTCCTCGGTACCGGTAACTCTAAGTATGGTAAGCAACAGCATTGTTCCTAAATCGAGTTTCAGGAGGAACATGAAGACTTCAGATTAAAATTTTGACTTCCACAATTATATTTAAAGTATCTTGATTAACAATCGCAGACTGAACATGCGGTCAATCAAGGCAATAGTGGCGTCCCTTATTCCTTCTGTTCTTGCCTTCTTTCTGGATTAACAATCGCCAGTCACTACGTGGCTTCCGCGAACTTAGTTTCTTCCCCAATTACGTGCTGATACTAATTTGTTAACTCCAAGATTGTTATTTCCAAGAGTGTTATTTCTTTATTTTGGCTTTGGGTTACAAAGACCATACAGCCAACGACGGTGCCAAAGAAACAAAACTGAAAAAATCAGAATAGAATAAAATTACAAAGTTGCCATACAAACGCACAGTAAAATAAAAGAGTAATTAGACAAACACCAGAGCGCTGGCCGCTATGATAACGATGAGATTGGAGCAGAACTACAAACAGCACTATACGACAACATTATGACAAACATGCACTCAAGAGACAAAAAAAGTGGTACACCTCCTAATATTGTGTAGGGCCCCCGAGAGCACGCAGAAGTGCCGCAACACGATGTGGCATGGCCTCGACAAATGTCTGAAGTAGAGCTGGAAGAAACTGACAACATGAATCCAGCAGATCTGTCCATACATTCGTTAGACTACGAGGGGGTAGAGAACAGCACGTTGCAAGGTATCCCAGATCCGCTCAATAATGCTCGTGTCTGGGGGGGTTTGGTGTCCATCGGAAGTGTTTAAACTCAGAAGAGTGTGCCTGGTGCCACTCTGTAACAATTATGGATGTTTAGGGTGTTGCATTGTCCTTCTGGAATTGCCCTAGTCCGTCGGAGTGCCAATGGGCATAAATGGATGCAGGTTATCAGACAGGTTGTTCACGTATGTGTCACCTATCAGAGTCGTATCTAGGCGTATCAGAAGTTCCAATCACTCCAACTGAACACGTCCCACACCATTACAGATCCTGCATCAGCTTGAACAGTCCCCTTCTAATATGCAGGGTCCATGGATTCAAGAGGTTGTCTCCATAACTGTACACGTCCATCCGCTCGATACAATTTGAAACGAGACTCGTCCGACCAGGAAACATGTTTCCAATCTTCAACAGTCCAATGTCGATGTTGACAGGCCCAGGCGAGGTGTAAAGCTTTGTGTCGTGCAGTCATCAAGGGTACACGAGTGGGCCCTCGGCACCGAAGGCGCATTTCGATTATGTATTCTTTGTTGAATGGTTAGCACGCTGACACTTGTTGATGGCCCGGTATTGAAATCTGCAGTAATTTGCGGAAGAGCTGCACTTCTGTCACGTTGAACGATTCTCTTCAGTCGTCGCTGGTCCCGTTCTTGAAAGATCTTTTTCGGGCCGCAACGTTGTTGGATAATTGATGTTTTATCAGATTTCTAATATTCACTGTGCACTCCTGAAGTGGTCGTAGGGGAAAATCCCCTCATCATTGCTACCTCGGAGATGCTGTGTCCCAATGCTCGTGCGCCAGGCTATAACGCTACGTCCAAATTCACTTAAATCTTGATAACGTGCCAATGTAGCAGCAGTAACCGATCTAACGACTGACCAGATACTTGTTGTCTTATGCAGGCATTGTCCACCAAAGCGCCGTATTCTGCCTGTTTACATATATCTGTATTTGAATACACATGCTTATACCAGTTTCTTTGGCGCTTCAGTGTACATAAGTTGTTAAGGTAAAAGACGAAACATGAAAGGACAAACACCGCACATCATACAATAAGCACAAAAATAACTGAAGAACAAAATTGCAAATAACATCATATAACAATATGAGAAATACTTAAAGTAAAAGAAAAACCAGAAATCTCAGACACAATACAACCATTAGTATGTAGAATGGTGACAGCAGAACAGTGACATAAAATGCGGAGGAGAACAATAATGAAAATTTAATGTACGCAACTTAAAACACAATATTACGCACCCGAATACAAACAGCACTGATGCCATGTGAAAATGAAGATCTCGGCAACCCATAAATTAAATTTGGATGCTGGTGGCTTTCTAATAGTATGTGAGCATGTTCTATTTATCAAAATGGTGGGGTAAAACTGGGACACTGATGGGGAGGGGGTAACCTCTCGCAACCAATTTCTTATACAAGATTGATCGTGCAGTCGTGTATTTGGAACATGCCAATATGTCGTGGTTAAGGTCCTCTGCTGCTGTTGAGTCCTTATCGCAGTGTCGAGAAGTGGTAATCTTCAACCGATATAGCTGTGCGGAGTAACACCTGTGTCCTAGCCACATTCGAATGGCACATGTGGTCTACGAAGCTGCACCGAAGTGAACCATGGTCGAGAAAGGTCATTCGGTTGTATAGCCACAAGGAGGCCGCCCTTAGAGTGTTGAGAGACATGCCATTCACAGTTGCAAGCGTGATAAGCAGACTTTCGTATCGTCCATATGAGATCCGTGTAAGGGATAGGCACAGGCGTAACTGCCCTTCCGTAATACTCCTCTTGGCAAGGCGGTCAACAGATTCATTATGAAGAATGCCATGATGTCCTGGAATTCATAGTAATTGAAAGGCAATGCCCAAGACCTGCACGTCTCTTATGGCTACCAAGACGTCCAGAACATACCTGTTGGCCTGTTTATCAAACGCGGAATTCTGCAATTTCTGCAGCACACTGCGAGAGTTGATAGGTATCAGGATGAATTCGAATGTCCGGGTACCAAAATGAATGGCTTCCCTGATGGCCAGTAACTCCACCGTTTAGACAGAAGATTCAGATGGAAGCGCAAACATTTGGTAGGCGTCACTAGAAGAGCTCAAGGAGACGCATCCCATATCCAACTCAGATTTAGAATACAGGTAGTCCATATAGATGTGAATGTGCTACAACAATTGTATGCTGAGAAAATGCTCCAGGTCACGAGTGATGTTGGTCTCCGCTCGGAAATCGGACGGCTGTTATGACATTGGGGCTGGAGTGGAGAATTGACCAAACGAAAAACGAAAACAGGCGAGTTTTGTATCCTGTAAAACGAGTGCAAAGAGATGGAGCCATTTCTCGTATCTGAGAACTAATAAAGGAGTTCTGTTCAATAGTCCTCTATGAGGTTCCTGTGTAAGTCTCCTGAAGTGAACCATCACCTTAAGAGAGGCAAAATCAGATATCGAATATCGACTGATGAGAAAAGTATCACACAACATCCGCCTTCTTACGGAAAACGACATTATGGATGCGCCCACTAGCAGGGCATTGGTGGGCGTTGATTTTATGGCTCAGAGAACAAGACGAATCACTCTATAATGGATGACATCGAGCTTGCGCAAAGTTGACTGTGTTGCAGTGCCGTAGACAACGCTACCATAATCTAAGACAGAAATGATCATAACTTATACAGAATGAAGAGGATGATCGGTTCTCCTCGCCACAATACTCGGGCAATCATACGCAAGATATTCACAGTGTTATTCACCTTGTCGATGAGGTACGCAACATGTCGCGTCCACGTGAGTTTGCTGTCGAAGTAGGCACCAAGGAACTTAGCATGTGACCGAACAGAAAATGTGTACAGGCCAAGCTGAAGTTCGGTTGAGTAGTTACTGCGCCGTTTCCTCGACACAACAAATGGATTGTCAGGTGACAAAGTGAGCCCATGTTTGAACTCCTATGCGGCCAACATTTCACTTGCCTCGGTAAGCTATAGGTGTGTCATCCAAAGGCAAGACGAGCGAGCGCATATCCAGACGTCGTCCTCATGCTGAATAATTTTGATGGTGGGGCTGAACAAAGTCTCTAGCCGGCAACATGCAGGGCTATAGTAAGGGACTGAGTATCGCGCCCTGCGGGAGGCCACGTGGCATTATGAGGGGTCCACACAACACATTGTCCTGATCGCGGATAGGTACGGTACGGCAACCAAACAAATTATGTATAATCCCTAAAATAACCACCGGGAGGTGCAGCAGCTGCAATTTGTGACAAGTTCAGGTAGCAGACATTGTCGTGAGCCCTCGAAAAGTAAAAAACTGAGGCCGTTAAATACCCGTTAGTGAAGAACTTGTTTTCAATGTCCATCGCAAGCCAGGTAACGTTATCATAAGCACTTCTGCCCTTACGGAAGTCGTTTTGCGTTCGCGGGAGCAACTTCCCATATTACAACCACCATTCTAAGCGAAGCTCGAGGAGACTTACGAATGTCTTAAACAAGCAGGCTATAGGCAATCGGGTGATACGATGTTGCTTGACCAGCGTCTTTCCCAGGCGTCAGTATGGGCACCAATATCTGAGTCTTTCAGTCGTCAGGCACGTCCTCATCGCTCCAGATACCATTAAAGATATTCACAAGAACACAGTTTGCATCCTCAGACAAATGTAGAACCACTGAGTAGTGGATCTGGTCATACATATACATCTACATGTGGGTGATTACTCTTCTATTCACAATAAAGTGCCTGGCAGTGGGTTCAATGAACCACCTTAATGCCGCCTATCTACCGTTTCACTCTCGAACGGCACGCGGGAAAAACTAGCACTTAAATTTTTCCGTGCGAGCCCTGCTTTCTCTTATTTTATCGTGATGATCATTTCTCCCAATGTAGGTGGGTGCCAACAGAATGTTTTCGCAATCGGAGGAGAAAACTGGTGATTGAAATTTCATGAGAAGATCCTGTAGCAAAGAAAAACACCATTGTTTTAATGATTGCCACTCCAATTCACGTATCATGTCTGTGGCACTATCTCCCCTATTTCGCGATAATACAAAACGAGCTGCCCTTCTTTGTCCTTTTTCGATGTCATTCGTCAGCCCCGCCGGCCGAAGTGGCCGTGCGGTTAAAGGCGCTGCAGTCTGGAACCGCAAGACCGCTACGGTCGCAGGTTCGAATCCTGCCTCGGGCATGGATGTTTGTGATGTCCTTAGGTTAGTTAGGTTTAACTAGTTCTAAGTTCTAGGGGACTAATGACCTCAGCAGTTGAGTCCCATAGTGCTCAGAGCCATTTGAACCATTTTGAACCGTCAGCCCCACCTGATGCGGATCCCACACCGCACAGCAGTACTCCAGAATAGGGTGGACAAATGTAGTGTAAGCAGTCTCTCTGGTAGACCTGTTGCACCTTCTAAGTGTTCTGCCAATGAATCGCAGTCTTTGGTTTGCTCTACCCACAATATTATCTATGTGATCGTTCCAGTTTAGTTTATTTGTAACTATTTATTTAGTTGAATTTGCAGCCCACATATTTGTGTGACTTATCGCGTAATCGAAATTTAGCTGATTTCTTTTAGTACTCATGTGAATAACTTCGCACTTTTCTTCAGGGACAATTGCCACTTTTCGCACCATACAGATGTCTTATCTAAATCATTTTATAAGGCGTTTTGATCATCTGATGACTTTACAAGACGGTAAATGACAGTATCATCTGCAAACAAGCCAAGACGGCTACTCAGATTGTCTCCTATGTCGTTAATATAGATCAGGAACAATAGAGAGCCTATAACACTTCCTTGGGGAACGCCGGATATTACTTCTGTTTTACTCGATGACTTTCCGTCTATTACTACGAACTGTGACCTTTCTGCCAGGAAATCACGAATCCAGTCGCACAACTGAGGCGATACTCCGAAGGCACGCAGTTTGATTAGAACACGCTTGTGAGGAACGGTGTCGAAAGCCTTCTATAAATCTAAAAATATGGAATCAATTTGACATCCCCTGTCCATAGCCGGGAAATGTATGTGATGAGAACATTAGGGCCCTGTGGAGTTCTGCGAGAGAGAATGGCGTGGTCAACCGTATCGTAGATCGGCAGCGGCACCTGAGAGCGACTGGTTTCGGCTTGGCAGTTGGAAGTGCGACAATGTCGGAAAACCCGTCTATTCAGGACTGCAACCGCTTAGGGGTACCGGTTTCCGTTTGGGCAAGTTCACCATCGACCAGATACGTCCAAGAGAAGTGTGCACAGATATTGTTTGCAGAACATTCTCCAGTGTTCTTTCTGCGGTACTTGACAAATCGCTTAGTGGACGCATCCATCCGTTTGTAGGCAAAATAGTTCTCCCACGTGGTATGCCGTTTCAGACTGCAAGTCAGTCTCCGTTTCGCCACCCGACGTGAACATTCTGGGCCCGAACGGGCAACAGGGAATCGATTGGTGTTTATCCGACCTTAGCCAAGATGTTGATGCTTTAAGTCAATCATATCTCGATTTGATACTGTCGCAGAAAATGCTGACCAGCACCGTCACCATGGTGTAGTGATTATGATGCTAGATTGTAGCAGGGAGAGTCGTGAGTCCGAAAGTCACCTGCGCTGTAAAATTTTTATTTCTGTATTTGGTTCGAGTACATTCTAGAAGTATCCACAAATGTCAAGAATCGTTGTACTGAAATGTTCTGTAACTGTAAATGTACCGTATGTGTTCTGGTCGGAGGCAGTTCGCTCCGCGCTCTTGTATGTGCAAGTGCTGAATAAATCTTTATTAAGTGAAGTTAGATTTCGCCATTCATCTAATTACACCTTCTTCTACGTGACATTATTCTGGCGGAGACGCTGGGTAGTGGAACTTGTGATAGAGCTCATTATCGACGACACAGGGGCTCCCATCAAGCCACGACAAAAATGGTTCAAATGGCTCTGAGCACTATGGGACTTAACTTCTAAGGTCATAAGTCCCATAGAACTTAGAACTACTTAAACCTAAATAACCTACGGACATCACACACACCCATGCCCGAGGCAGAATTCGAACCTGCGACCGTAGCGGTCGCGCGGTTCCAGACTGAAGCGCCTAGAACCGCTCGGCCACGAGGCACGACAGAGCCACCGTTTACGTGGTGAGAAACCCGAGTTCGAGCCACATTCAACAGATCGCTATATATTGGTGACAGAAGAAGAAGAAGAAGAGGACGTTAAGATGATAGCAACTGTGTGCCACCACTGAGACATCCTTCCGGGTTCTCTGGTGATGATGGCCAAGATCCAAACAAGTGGCTGAAGGTATATGAGCGTATAGCCAAATTTAACAAATGGGATGACACCGTGTGTTTGGCTATCGTATTTTTCTACTTGGAGGGCACTGCCAAGCAATGGTATGAGAACAACGAGGAGATGTTCACAGGCTGGAAAGTATTATAGGCGGAACTGTGCAAGTATTTCGGCGACACACGACAGAAGTGCAAGGCTGAAGATAATGTGTAGGGCACAGCGTCCAGGAGAAACTACAGCATCCTACATTAAAGACGTCTTGGGGCTGTATAAAATAGTGGCTCCTACAATGAAGGAGGAAGATAAGGTTGCACATCTCATGAAGGGTGTTTCTGAGGACATCTATCAAGCCCTACACCTGAAGGAGGTTTCGACAGCAGACGACTTCATAAAATGGTGCCAGTATATCGACGCAATACATAAAAAAGGAATTATACGCAAGAAGTTTGAATGGCTTCCAAACGTCGAATCGATGTCTGTTATGGAGGAAGGAACTGATTTTAGAAGTGTTCTTCGTCAGATAGTGAGGGAGGAAGTTCAGAAGGCACCTGGATTGCACGGCGAGCAAAAAACCGAGACGCTTCAAGAGGTCATAAAGGAGGAAGTGGAACAGACATTGAACCCAATCTCTCGTCCTTCATTTCCATTGGAATCGGCGAAAAAGTCTAGGCCCAGGCGAAGTTACGATCCTACAATGCCGCATGAGGAACCTGTTTGGGCACCAAGGAAGACTGACGTCCGGAGGACCCAGGATAACCAACCAATATATTTCCTCTGCGGACGACCGAAACATGTGGTGCGCTATTGTCGAGAAAGGCGGCGGATAGTTGATAACGCCCGCCCCAGAAGGCAGCACACCGAACTTAGCCGACGCCAACTCCGGGATGACGAAGATGAACAAGAAGATGTGGGTGCAGGACGACGTAGATCACCATCGCTGCGAGGTAGCCGCTGGAGAGGACGCTCCCCAACACGCCAATCAAGGTCTCCATCGCCGTTTAGAAGCTCCAGCCTATCACCTAGCCGCCACAACCTGGAAAACTAAAGGGTGCGACCTTCCCTGGAGCTGAGGCCGCCGAAGAGGAAAATCCTCCGCTGTCGATCACTACAAAAATAATAGGAAACTACGTCGATATCCTCATGGATGGCCGACCAATCCAAGCTCTTGTCTACTCTGGAGCATCATATTCGGTCATTTCGGAGAAGTACCGTCGCCAGTTGCAAAAAACCGTATTCGTCGACAGCAAGACATCTCTGCTGAAGGTGGCTAATGGGAAATATGTAAAACCTACAGGAAGATGTGACATTTGTGTGGGTATAAGTGGCCATATACAGCCCTTAGAATTCATCGCCTTACAAAAGTGTAGTCATGACTTCATTCTCGGATGGGACTTTTTGAAAGCTTCTCAGGCTCACTGGGAGATTGTGCTAGACGAGATGAGATACTGTGGACAGGAATATGCACATCCGAGTGTGTGGAGACTATGTGTGCTGGATGAAGTGATCATTCCTGCAGTCAGCGCTGGAAAGGTAACTGTCATGTGTCCTGCCATGCATCAACCCATGGAACTTGTAGTGGAATGTAAGAGAAGTATATCACTGAAGAATAACTTGGTCATCCCAGAATCTGTCATTTCGTTTATGAACAGATTCGGTGAATTGTGAATAATTAACTGTCACTGAGAACCGCAGATGCTTCCGAGACGCATGAGTGAGTATTGGAACAAGGGCGGCATGAGGACAAAGTACCGTTATCCAAGATGGCTGCGATGACGTCATAAAATATGACGGCTGTGACGTCAATCAAGGTGGCGGATTTTCGCGGGAAGTTTGCATTTTGGCGGGAAAGTGCCTTGACCCCCTCGCCCAGAAAAATGACGCGAAGTTCAAATTCCAACACGATAATGCATCACACCACGCTTATCTCTACTAAGCAAAGAAAATAGCTGGAAAAAAGGACTTGTCTTTATTATTTAACCAATTTCAAGCAGTTGTGTTCTTCACTGGGTCTGGACTCCAACTGGATTAGTTCATATCGTCGCCACCAGAGGACGCTACCGTGACGTCAGGTAATGACGTAAGTAGCATTATTCAAGATGGCCGTACCCAGTGTGTTCACCACAAGCCCCAAAGCCCAACTGGCTGAATTCATATTGGTGCCACCAGAGGGCGCTCTCCTGACGTCAGATCATGACGCTAGTACCGGTATTCAAGATGACGGGACGCAGTGTGTTCACCGCGAGCTCCAGAGCCCAGCTGACTTAGTTCATATCGTGGCCACTAGAGGGTGCTACCGTGAAGTCGGGTGATGACACATGATCGTCTAATCTCTCTCTCGCGCGCGTTATAACCGGACAGGCGTCGCGTCATTAGCCCGCGAGCGAGCGACCACTTACATCACAGCCTCAAGCCCCCACCTTTATACTCGCGCCGGACATAGTCTTCTGTAAATATGCTAACGAATTTAACTGAAAACAAGTGACACCAACATCACTCATCTAACCTATCAATTACCTAAGTACTTAATTCCATTTCAATGTTAATCATATTCAATAAGTCAAGTAAAAATTTCAATATTCAGTGATCAAATGAGAAGTTGCACATTTTCGCACTAGCAGGGCAGTGTTCATGCATGACCTAGCACCCCCCCCCCCCCCCATCCTTAGAATGCTGCACTTCTATTGGCTACTGCACTCGTCACGTGATTCGACTTCATAGAACCTAGGACTTGGAATCAATTTTCACCACTGTCACCCCCACCTGGACTTGGAATCAAATAGTTAAAGTCTCCATCACGTTCCTCAACCCAGCACCACGCCCCCTTACCGAACCATGTTCATGGGCTAACATGTACTAACGTGCACTAACCTGCACTAACGTCCACTAACGTGTACTAACGTGTACAGCGCTTGACGTCATCCAAGATGGTGGGGCGAAATGGCGGGAAAACAGATTTGAACGCAAGTCTTTATTTTGCAGGAGGTGTCTCCATCACGAGATTTACTGTCCAACTGACATAGTACACATTACTGCCATCAGATTATACTGTCATCCCTCCTATGACCTAATCCCAGATGGTGGTCTGTAGGGGCGAGAATTATGCTAAAATTACACAGGCTGCTGGGGAGAGTAGGGAAGGAGTCCAATGTATTTACTTTAGAACATTTTATTTAGAGATCAAATATGTTTATCACACTGAGGCAAAACACTCTCCATCTTATGCTTGCGCTCACAATACACAGTCTGCAGACACGCAAACAACTCCTAATTTATGGAAATAATTTAATTACAGACATACAGACTCCTCCTAAATAATTCAGCACAGTTATGTCTAGACACGCTCAGTACTCGTAAACTGTCCAAACAACACATAGCACAGCCGACACACCTGTTCGCAAAATAATTCAATCAATGCCCACAAGCACCCTCCGCCAACCCCTGTCCAGTAGAGCGCACAGGCAGCCTCAACAACGTGGTGCGGCCGTCAGATGTCAAACCACGCACAGGCCACCGCACGGGTCCCACAAGCAGCCACATACCTCTCGTACTTCATTTCTGAGAAATTGCTATCACAATACGTGTTCACTTAGACGCCGATGATGACGCGATCGGACGGGAGCGGAGACATATTTACCGAGTTGAAACGCTAAGATCTCGTTCGCGCGCGCGTGCGATCGACGCGGCCGTCGGCTGTCAAAGCACACACAGTCGTCTGTTTAGGACCGCGCTCCATCACAGCCCCGAGCCGCGGCCGCCGAACACAGGTGAAAGTTGCGTGCCTCTATACAGTCACGGTTATACTGAGGTCATAGCATTCCAAGGCGCGATCATGCCAGTCTCATATGTGAGACATCTCCCGGCCCCACTTGTTTCTATCACTGAAGGCAGAATAGCACAGGTCGCGTTGACACACGCGTTCAGCCGTGCGTAACCTCTCCCCCCCCCCCCCCCCCCCCAACGTAGCTCCCGCCTCGCTGCGTGGTGACTCAGCATCTAAAATGTTCTCAATGTTATTCTTATGTCACATGGCTTAGTGAAAAAAATAACAACCAAGTCGACCCCTCGGGAATTCTATAGCGCCCCAGAAATAGTTAACGCAAGCTTTGTTGATGTCTCAGCTTGTATGCACGAAAATTCTTACCCTAACAGAACCTGTTTATGAAAATAACATCGAATGCACTCATCCCAGCGCTCCTAACGTCTTTCCCCTCCAGATTTCAACATACGCAAACCTTCCCACTGCTATGTACAGACCCCTATATCCCATCACAAACGATGGAACATTCTTATTTGCTCTTTTCCAATTTACACGCCGAATTACTTATGCCACCGGTATCGAAGCACCATCCATCTATTCTTTCTGGTGTTTTCAGATATTACACAGATCGCTAAAAAACATTCACAGCTAAACCAGCAAAATTGTCTCCACATTATCAAATACATGCCAGACTCACAAGAATATTGGAAGCCAGGAACATATTTACCACTGTAGCTACAATTAAATATCACTATTGCTGCTACGGTCTGACACCAATCAATGTACAGGTAATCTCTCCTCTTGAAGACTGTACTTCAGTATTTATAGCGAATATAGTTTTCCACTTAAAAATTCTCACTCATACCCTCATCATTATCAGTCTGCTTAATCTATATGTCCATCACGACAGGACACAGAGTCATCCTCTCTCGTCATGCCATAACATAAACCATACTAACTTTACAATACAATATATACATATTTTAGACAAACAGAGCAGATATCTTTTATATCTGTATAGCACCTGATAAAATTATCGTACGCCTACACTCACACTGGCTATGTGTTACAATGCTCCCCAGTCCTAGCGAAGCACCATCAGCCTTTTGTTTCTTTCTAAAGACGCGACATTCAGTGGTAATAAACTGCTTTACTCTGATCACCACTTTGCACTGACAACTAAACCTCGTAAAGTGCCATACATATCGTCAAATACATAAACACACTGTTATGTCTGCACTATAGCACAACAAATATTCCGTGATAACCAAATTTATTTGACCTTCTGTCACTCAAAACAAAACTTAAGTTCGACCACGCAACACTTCGCTGGCTGTAGCGCTAAGGAGAAATCAGAGTCACTAGTAGAGAATACAAGTCCAAACCACTGCCAACCAGTCGATACCGGCGCGTCGCAAGTTTCCAGCCAGGGAGGCCACAGTATGGTTCTGTCGTCGTGAATCCAGCAGCCAGGTAGTAACACAGTCATCGGCAAAGATTGAACTGGTTAAACGGACTCATGGAGCTCGCTTAAATCCGCAGGTCCAGCCAATCAGAGTGTTGGTAGATGGCACCCTTATACGGTTGCTCACCCTGGTGGCAAGGGCAGCGCCGCCAGGGTAATCCGTATCGATAGTGGTGTGTACGCTGCCGCTAACCCCGCGACGACGCATTCACTTGCGCCAGTTGTTGACATCGTGTGCAGCGCCAGTGGTACTCGCTGTGTGCAGCGCGTGTTGTAGCACTCCACGCCGAGTTGACGACTGCTGTGTGGCGGCTGATACGACACACACCTACTCATTTACACTCTCCTCCCATTGGAGCCAGGAGATTGAATATTAGAGCTTGAAACCGATCTCCAACTCAGCAATATATCAACGTGTACCGTATCGACCTAGTAAACACACAATTCATATCCCACACCATACAAAATTACCCATTTTACATCAGAAAGCCCTCAGTGAATCGAAATCATTCTCAGAACTGATATACAAAGAGGCACTCGTCTCCCCATCGGCACAAACGCGCTACTCTTTCTGGTCCGGACCTGCCTGCTTGATTGCGTTGCTACTGGCATCTCCAGACTCTGGGATTACATGAACACACCTATTTTTATCATAATATTATATCATTCTCGCCATACTTTTCGATATCAAACACACAGCAGTAGCCTACCAACCGCTAGCGCAACATAATTCGGAAGATATACACTGGAAATTATTTCTCTAAAAACCCAAAGCTTTATCTATGTGGAGCGTCCTCTAGACCACTGAGTAACTAGAACCAAACACATTAAAAATCGTATTTCAACCCACGAATACCGATCTCGCTGATGTAACACATTCCAGATCATCCCTATAATTTACAAGCCAACAAAGGTCTTTCCCATGTCTAGAGAACATGCAACCATGTCTTCCACATGCCAGATGCACACACCACAATCGATCTTCTCTCAACTAAATAAAGGTGCCAAATGTGCAGAAGGAGTGAACGGAACAATTTACATGGGAGCAAATAACGCTCCACCACAAATGCACCATCTTCTCAAATTTCCACTTGATCACGGAAGCAGCCCTACACATACTAAGTATAAGTTCGCTATTCAGTCGCATAGAGGACTGCAAAGTTAACTCTCATACATTACATGGGAGAGAATAACACTCCAACAGGCCTCAGCATTCAGAAGACTGCTGCTGTTAACAGCGAACGTCAATCAATACCACCACATACTTTCCATACACCGAAACATTCTAGACAACCGGCCACATATACCTTCTATCATGATACTCCCCCTCCCCCGTCCACCATGACACTACACCGTGGCGTCATTTTTGAAAAGAGAATTGTCGTCCACATATGGAATGTGTCTTTATCAACTGTCTGCGTGAAGTTGGGGTAATTCCATGGCTAGCGGGATCCTCATATCTGTCTCCGACATAACATCTGTGGGACAGCTCAGACGTCAACTACGTTCCTGTGCCAGTAACCAGGATATGAAGGGCCATTTACAACAGTTGTGGCCCAGCTTGCGTCAGGAGAGGATGCAAGGGCTTTATGAAATCCTTCTCGACCTAATCCAGGCCAGAGTGGGTGCAACTTTAAATGGATAAGTGGGCTCATATCCCCAAGTTCTTTGTAAATTTGAGTCGATATTGTTATCACACTGCTCAAAAGCATTAGGGACACATGACTTTTGGGCATGTGCCATACTCCATTAAGCAACAATTGAGGACCGGGTATGTTACCAAATTATAGCTTTGTCTTTGAGAAATTAAGTACACAACAAAATATCATTATATCGTTCTCGATCGTTTACATAAAAAGAACTGAAATATCCGAATAGTGTCGAAAACAAATTGGAAGCAGTCATTCATCTCGTCATATTGTTTTTTTTTTTCATTGGAATCTAAGAGCTTAAATAAAGTGCTTACCTTCGTGAGCGTTGCATGCTTCGTATAAGTCTAGAGAGGTCACCCTGTGGGATCCGTTCCCATTCTGCAGTGAGGGCCCGTGAGAGTTCTTGAGGAGTCTGTGGTGGAATACTACGACCACGAACACGTCTGTCAAGCATGCCCCGATGTCCCGCATATGCACGATGGATTTAAGGTTGGTACTCACCGTCGGCCATTCCATTACTTCAATGTCCAGGTTTCGCAAGACTCTCCTGACGCCACATATGTACTGACGTTAGAAGGAATTCAGGGCCACCACCGTATGCAGCAGCCACTACAAGGTCCAGCAGGATGTGTTCGATGTACTGCCTGGCGGTAAGGCGGCCATGGATAACGAAAAACATTTGTGTGGCTACCGACACTGAAGCTCCCTCTCCCCTCGCCCCCCCCCCCCCCCCCCCCGTCGCAAAATCACAGAACAAACGCGGCCATGATTTTGCGCCTACCTGAACTTCTCTGTGAATAACACGTTTCGCAAGTGACGAAGTTGCTAGTTGACATGGGAACGACAGAACTGAGCGCGAGATGCAAGATGTTGTTGTGTCAAGCGGGGTACTCAAACAGGACGTCTGGATAGTAAGATCCATTCTTCTAACCAATTCATTACAGTCTGATCGGACACTACAGCTCCATTGGCCCTTCTGAGATCGTTTTGCACTGCTGTGGCTGTATCCATACGACACGACAACGCGGAAATGGCCAGATATCGGTCTTCACGTTGGGTTGTAATCTATCAGCGATCATGTCCAACTGGCCTTGTGTACTGACCTGTGTCCCTATAGCGTGTCCACAACCTGTCGATGACACATGGAGAGGCATTCGAATCTGCAGCAAAACAACAGAGAGTACATCCTTTTTAGCTCAAACAGACTGCCGTTGCAACTTGGAGAGCATTAAGATATTGCGTTTCATGTGCTTGGTTGAACACAACGTCCACAAATGACAAGTGCCATCTGTGTACCTCACTAGAAAACACTGGGACACCGGTACTCACTTCCTCCTGAGGGATCTCTTCACACTGTAATGCGTAACACATCCAACAGATGGCGAATGATTTTAATTATTGCCCATACTAAAAGCGAAGATCTGAAGTCATGCAGTAAGACATCAGGTGTCGCCCATATTAAAATAGATTTCACATACCGGACACTGATACACGTGTTTCACTAATTATTTTGAATAGTGCAACACGACATACGCTCTCAACTTGTATAGTTTTAGTTCGCTTTCCTCTCCCCATCTTGGTGCTTTACTGTGTTTGTCAGGCAGTGTATTCTATTGCTCCACATATTTCCTTAGGCAGTGTAGTTGTCATAAAAAGTATTTTTCAATTCATTTATACAAATAAATACGTTACACGACTGTTGCTGGGACAGAATGTTTTATCTTGCTCCCAGTTCACATCTCCTCGCATTGACTAAAAAAATTGGTCAGTGTACACCTATTATCCTCCAATTTAACATCATTTGAAACATTTTTCTAGACGATTGCACACCTTTAGCCTTCTTGGGCTAGTCTCGTCTGTTCGACTGATCGGATACCTTGCGAAACTCCACTGTTTACAACTACACACAAAGCGTCATCCCTTCAGTCTACCAGTCAACACAGCAGCTTGACGGAAGATGACAGGTGGAGTGTAGTGTGGTCATACTACTTTCAGTTTTACCTTTCTTGAAGTGGTGTAAGGCTCCAAAGGCAGCGACATCCCAATGAAACGTTTAACCAGCAGTGTGTGAAGAGTCTAGTTAAAACCGGAAATGATTCAATGATGTTTTTTTTCGTAACACAATATGGGCCAACTCATTTAGGTTACCAGGATGTTTATTTCAGCAATCTTGTCGACTATGTGTTGTCCTTTCTACCACGTCTTCATGACGAGTATTCAGTGAACATTTCCGTCATCTAAGATGAAAACGTTCTTAATTTGAGGAACAAAAAGGCATCCTATTACACAACGGGTGTCCCGCTGTGTTACCTGGTCCTGATACCACGGAAAATGTCAGGGACTGTTTGATGCAACACGTGATACGTGGAAAACAATATATCCACATTTTGGTAGCTCTGCAGGCTCCGATAATAAATGTGTCACTTGAGATGGGTATAACACACCGGAAGAAAGTTGGACTCTCCTCATCGTCACTGCGGTGGTACACGGTATTAGTGCGATATCTGCTGAGATAAGCAATTTTTAGTACGGTGTACTTATCTTCACTAAGAAAGGATTGAAATATTTCATCACCGGTGCTTTTCTTTCGGATCTTATTTCTTCAGAGTATTTCCTGTAATAATGCTGTTGTATCTGTTACAATTGTTCACTTTTGTCAGCATATGTGTACTGCGGTAACACCCTGGATAAATGGAAGATGGTGCCCACAAGAACGGGAAAGAATCTGATAGTATCCAGTTAGCTAAAATCTGGAGCTCATCATACCGTTTATATATGTAGGGTCAATACTAATAACCTACGTGGAACGAGACGCAAATGGCAGACTTGGATTATTTGGAAAGATTCTGACAGTGTGCGGTCCATCTGTAATGGGTAATCGGACGCTAGACGTTAAAGCGCCGAATTCCATAGCACTGCTCCGACGTTTGTAAGTCATGTAGGAGACACTGCAAGAAAGTAAAGGTGTAATGTTAAGGTTGTAACAGGTGAACAGGTGAGTATAGCTTAAATGAAAGTAAGGCAGAGATGTTCTGCGAACTTCACACCAGTCTTTGGAAGAGAAGAGGCCTGTCTGAAAAATTTCTAATTTCGAGACACGGCATTCGAGGAGGATTATGTGGCAGTTCACTGCCACCATCTTGTATGTTTCGTAGGAATAATGAGGAAGAGGCAAGAGGATACGCATAGAGGCAGTTACTTTTCGCTCACGGATTACGCCAGTGGAAAATGACAATGGATCTATAGATGTCGATATGTGACGCCGTGAATTCCTACATCAACAGTTGTCAAACGCATTAATAAAGGATGATTTCAGGGCCCTATTTGTGGCCTCCAGTTGTGGCATCTTAACGCTATACCACTTCTGGACAGGATGTCATATACTTTCATTACTGCGAGGAAGTATCGAAGAGCGTATTGTAACTCGTTTTGACGCAAACGTTAAATCTGTCCTGAGACACAGTAAAACATCAGGTAATAAAGGCACGGGGAGGAAGAGGGAACCCACGAACTGTAGTTGCATGTGCATCATTTGTTTGGTAATCCTATTCGCAAAAGCAGGGCGAGAGCAAACTACAACAGACTTTACCCTCACAAGCATGATCCACTGTCGATTCTACACAGCAAAAGCAGTCATTACAAAAGAGGGAAAAAGTAAAGTTCCTATATTCCCCAAATCATTTCGGGCTATCAGGCTAATAAGTCTACTAGGTAAGACTCCGGAAGAAATACTAATAGATTAAATTGGCGTAGGATTAACTAACGCGCAATATTGATCCATGAAGTAGAAATATAAAGAAGACGTAAATAATGAGACGAGAAAATTAATACAAGCAAGTGCTAAATAAGTGATAGATATAATGATTGACGTTTCCGGGTCGTTCATCAACTTACGGTAGCCTTCATTCTTTAGAATATTAAGGGAAGCAGACTGCCCAAGAAAGCCTACTGGATAACTTTAGATGTCGATAAGTGACGCTGTGAAGTCCTACATCAACGGTTCCCAAAAACATTAATAAAGGATGTCTTCAGGACACTATTTATAGTCTCAGATTCTAGCATCTTAACTCTGAACCACTTCTGGACAGATTATAAAACAGTCAGAAATGGTTACTTCTAGTGCACGCCGTAAGTCTAGATTCACTAGAAAATATTTATTGCAAACCACCTGAAATTTAGCCTTTGTAGTGCAAGCTGGTGTGAGTCATCTTTCCATCGCAAAAAACAAAATATATGTAACCTGAAGGAAGAATTTCAAAAGACCCACTGACTGATATAACCCAAACTGTAATCAGAAGAAATTTGGTGCACCAGTATTTAGGTGTGCATCTAGATGAATGCTGGGCATTTCAAAACAGAAATGTAGCTTGGAAAGGTAATTGTGTAATGAACAAAATTATTAATATGAGAATAAGAGGTTTCGTTTGCCCTGAATGTAATTAGACAGTACCACTAATTCATGTTAACTCCAGTTGTAGGCTATGATGGCAGAGGTTACGGCTGGTCAGTCTCTCTGGTGTGGTCAGGGAAATACAGCGAGGAACACTACTACGCTTCTGTGCACACTTAGCAAAATATCTACATACGTCCACAGTATATTAATGGGTTTGTTTCCCTTTGTACGCACAAATCTGCCTAAGAAAAAAGCAATGGAAGTAAATCTATGGGATTTTTGGGGAACAAGTAACAAATTCGTTAGTAATAACGAATGTAACATCTATAGAACGACAGCAGAATTGTCATCCCTGACACACAGGAGGCACAATATTTCAATTTCTTTCTGATAAGAAAACCAAGTTTCGACACGCTTCAGCTAGCCCATTTTGAAACAGGTACTATACTGGTCCACTACCATCCTGAACATGGGCCACATCCTACGTATCTGAACAGACTTGGTAAGAGAGCAACCATTGCAGCGAAAGCGGTACGCCAGCTCGTGCCTCCTAACTGGAGATGTAGCAAGGATGGCTAGACGGGTTTTAAAAGATAAAATGTTTACGAAATTATTAGAGTAAAAGAGGACGGGAAAGACTAGAAAGTTCAGTAGACGTGCTCAAGGAAAGAGAACAAAATTAGATCGTCTATGGTCTTTGACTCAGTAAAAGAACAGTGAAGGAAGGTGGGTAGAGAAGTATCCGTGAATAACGAGAAGAATCAATGGTTCTCATTGAAAGATAGGTGTGTGGTCTAATCCAGCGCCATGCGATCTGGAGGCAGCAAGATGATGCCAGACCTGAGGGAACGTCTTATGAAGAACAATAGGAACCAAACAGTGCAATAATATTAAAGTATGTATGTGTTTCGAGGTCTATAGAGAAGAGAAATAAAACAAGATAAGAAAAAAGAAAATAATGTAGTGCTTAACTGAGGTCAGAGGATTAGCGATCTAAAAATGATCAAAATTAATCATATTAAATGTGTAGTACTGATGTTAGCATTAGTACCATTAGTTTTAGTAGAATAGTACCTGTAGAAAAATCAAGATGGTGATACTATCACAAGGCGAACGACCGTGTCGCAGTGGTAACACCGGTTCTCGTCAGTTCATCGCAGTTAATAGTTGTCGCGCTTGGTTAGCACTTGGATGGGTGACCGGCCGGGATTGCCGAGTGCTGTTGGCAAGTGGGATGAGCTCTGCCCTTGTGAGACCAATTGAGGAGCACTTGACATAGAAATGCGGCTCCCATAAAAAAACTGACAACGGCCGATAGAGAGGTTTGCTGACCACATGCCCCTCCATATCCGCATCCAGTGACGCCAATTGGCTGAAGACGACACGGTAATCGGAGAGAGAGAGAGAGAGAGAGAGAGAGCGAGAGAGAGGTACGTCTACAACGATCCATTAATATTTTAAGTAGTCGTGGTTGCAGTAGTAGTGGTAGTCCATGCAGTTGATGTCATAGTTGTTGTAATGCCATTAACATCAGTCTCAAATAATCCTCTCATTCATTCATCTTTTTAAATTCATCCACCAGGCATACAATTAGTAGACGATTAAGGACACCATTCACGAAGTAACCTTCTACAGATATGGGTAGATGAATCACAAACAAATATAAAAATAATAATCGGTTTTCGAACACTTAGTGCAAAGATGTGAAGCCACGACACAACCCACTGTTGTACCACTTCAGCCTAACTATTAACTCGCTAAAAAGCACATAAAGTTCCTTGAAAACTTCGACCGTCGTTTCCTCAGAAACGGTCGAGTATCTGCGGATGTTCCGAGACACGTGTTCGCTCATTTTGACCCCTCTTCCACTGAGAGAAGTTTCTTGGAAATCGGGTTGTGGCACTTGCCGTGTTCCCCTCGATAGCAATTGCTTTCCTCGGATAATACCAACAGCTACAGCAACGGAATAATTTCCTCGGAATGTAGAACAACAGTATTTACTTAATACGCAGCAAGAGAGACGCGCTGACATTTGTGCAACCTACAACATCACTGGACACTGGCGTGGCACCAGGTCGTCGTTTCGGACAAGTCGCAGTTCTACGCCCAGTATCGTGATAGATATATCCGTGCGTGGAGCGTCCGAGCGTAGCTGACGAAACCAGGCAGCATTCGTCGATAGGGCGTTTTGTTAAGGGGTACCAATGGTCGACCTTTGATTCACATTAGCGGTAATTTGGGGAGGTGGCATTACGATTCTGGTGTGTTAAGACAGTTCTATGTGTCCTACCTTCGGGGTCTCCATGATGTTGTCTTCCAACAAGATAACGCAAAACCGCATGTTAAGCCTGCTGTCTTGACTTACTTCGATACAAAGGGTGTTCGACTGCTACCATGAACTGCACGTTCTCCGGATCTCTCACGCACTGAAAACAACTGGTCATGGATCGCCGAGTGACTGCAATGCTGCCACTCGCCAGCTAGTAGAATTCTTTCACTCTGTCATAGTGTTACAGGAAAACTGAATGACATACTCGTATCTGTCGTCGAAGCAAGTTTAACCTGATGTGCAGCCAGGTTAGAGCCATTATAGCTACCAATGGTGCTAAATTTCGCATCCTCTACGCCGCCAAGTCAGCTAGAAATTTAGTCATGTATTCTCCCTAATGTATTTTAAACGTGCAATAAATAAAATTTCGTTATTCGTAATTTTATGTGTTGCAGTTTTAAGTGCTAATAGAGCCGATATCTTACAAACTATCTACTTACATCTACTAATCTCTTTGGAAATTGCGGTAACATGGCTGGAAAAGAAACACAGACATAACATGTGATGAAGTCTTTTCTTCGGAAGCTATTCCGTCGGCTGCAAAAGGCGCCTTCCTTGTGGCGATTTCTCCTCTGTGTCTAGCTTTCACCAGGCACCTGCAAGCAGTGTGTCAGTTACCGTATACGTACACAACTTCCAGGGCCATATAAATGAACAGAGATGATCAGGTGGTGTGGACGTCTGCAATATGAAGACAGCGGTGTCGGACGTAGGTGAAGCAATCTGCAGTAGCGGCGAGTGTATACTCGGCTGCGGAAGCGTGCCTTAAGTCGTGGTCTAAAGATAATAGTCGACGTGAAGCTGACTGCAGCACATTCATCTGTATTCAGGGGCTTCCAGCGACGTCTAACGTGGATCGAAAGCTTCTCGTAACATAGAGTCGGTTCAGCCAACTGTCCATTCCATTACTTAGGCCCAAAACGTATGACTCTCAATCTGGATGTGTATAGGACAGAAAAGGGCGTTGTACCAGAGACACCTGAGAAACGTAAATACAAACAGAGGCAAAAGCACTCCGTCTTCAGGCCACAAGTGGCCCACCGGGACCATCCGACCGCCGTGTCATCCTCAGTGAGGATGCGGATAGGAGAGGAGTGTGGTTAGCACACCGCTCTCCCGGTCGTTACGACGGTTTTCTCTGACCGGAGCCGCCACTATTCGGTCGAGTAGCTCCTCAAGTGGAAATCACGAGGCTGAGTGCACCAAGAAAAATGGCAACAGCGAATGGCAGCCCCGATGGTCACCTATCCAAGTGCCGGCCACTCCCGACAGTGCTTAACACTGACGGGAACCGGTGTATCCACTGCGACAAAGAAACAGAGGTGTCTGCTTTTACTTCCAGTATGGAGTAACACTGAAATCTTCGAGGAATGGTATGTTCATCCGAAAATTCCAGTTTCATGGATGAGGGAAGTGAGTGAACAATGTTAAAAATATTCGAAGGGAACAGTGTCCTTTTTAGGGCGAATGCAAGAATAGAGAAAATGTCTGCTCTGGAACAGAAACAAATTAGAAGATCCAGGCAGAAAACACTACCTAAGCCATCTGCTCTGGAGCCAGAACAGATTTACATCCATCTCTGTGCAGGCAGAGGCGAGAGGCAGAAACATGATCGATGACCCTTACTTCTTTATTGGTTGTTCAAAGAATGCTGTGGAGTCCTTGAGATCTAATCCACCAGTTCAGCATTCATGTAGGTGACACAGAAGAGTATAAAGAGAAACATAAACAAATATATAAAAAGTTACTAACATCAAGGGGTTCACAATGCAACTAATTTTAATTTATTTATTTATTAAATCTGTCGGACTTGGTCAACAACAGTGGACTGTTACAGACCGAATTCCGTTCATGTAAATCATTGTGATTATCATTTTAGAGTGAATGTTGAACGAAGTTTACAGTATCTATAATATTACGTTTTCTTTCTTTCTGTTGGCTTCTCTTACTATCACGCTAACATTTTGTAGTTTATCTTGATTCATAATGAATTACAAGAGACAGTTTTCGCTAAAATGATCTGTCATGCGTGATTTCCTCCGAAATTATTGCCACCGCGTGAAATCTTCAGCAATGTTAACGACATTTCTTTCCCGACTGAGATTCATATGAAGAAATGTTGCTGTGGCAAACATTCCTTCGCCCGTAGTGTTCGGAATTTCTCTGTTTCGAATGTTTCTATGATCTGCATCATCCAAGGAAATACACCAAATCTTCCTGAAGAATAAATACACTCCTGGAAATGGAAAAAAGAACACATTGACACCGGTGTGTCAGACCCACCATACTTGCTCCGGACACTGCGAGAGGGCTGTACAAGCAATGATCACACGCACGGCACAGCGGACACACCAGGAACCGCGGTGTTGGCCGTCGAATGGCGCTAGCTGCGCAGCATTTGTGCACCGCCGCCGTCAGTGTCAGCCAGTTTGCCGTGGCATACGGAGCTCCATCGCAGTCTTTAACACTGGTAGCATGCCGCGACAGCGTGGACGTGAACCGTATGTGCAGTTGACGGACTTTGAGCGAGGGCGTATAGTGGGCATGCGGGAGGCCGGGTGGACGTACCGCCGAATTGCTCAACACGTGGGGCGTGAGGTCTCCACAGTACATCGATGTTGTCGCCAGTGGTCGGCGGAAGGTGCACGTGCCCGTCGACCTGGGACTGGACCGCAGCGACGCACGGATGCACGCCAAGACCGTAGGATCCTACGCAGTGCCGTAGGGGACCGCACCGCCACTTCCCAGCAAATTAGGGACACTGTTGCTCCTGGGGTATCGGCGAGGACCATTCGCAACCGTCTCCATGAAGCTGGGCTACGGTCCCGCACACCGTTAGGCCGTCTTCCGCTCACGCCCCAACATCGTGCAGCCCGCCTCCAGTGGTGTCGCGACAGGCGTGAATGGAGGGACGAATGGAGACGTGTCGTCTTCAGCGATGAGAGTCGCTTCTGCCTTGGTGCCAATGATGGTCGTATGCGTGTTTGGCGCCGTGCAGGTGAGCGCCACAATCAGGACTGCATACGACCGAGGCACACAGGGCCAACACCCGGCATCATGGTGTGGGGAGCGATCTCCTACACTGGCCGTACACCACTGGTGATCGTCGAGGGGACACTGAATAGTGCACGGTACATCCAAACCGTCATCGAACCCATCGTTCTACCATTCCTAGACCGGCAAGGGAACTTGCTGTTCCAACAGGACAATGCACGTCCGCATGTATCCCGTGCCACCCAACGTGCTCTAGAAGGTGTAAGTCAACTACCCTGGCCAGCAAGATCTCCGGATCTGTCCCCCATTGAGCATGTTTGGGACTGGATGAAGCGTCGTCTCACGCGGTCTGCACGTCCAGCACGAACGCTGGTCCAACTGAGGCGCCAGGTGGAAATGGCATGGCAAGCCGTTCCACAGGACTACATCCAGCATCTCTACGATCGTCTCCATGGGAGAATAGCAGCCTGCATTGCTGCGAAAGGTGGATATACACTGTACTAGTGCCGACATTGTGCATGCTCTGTTGCCTGTGTCTATGTGCCTGTGGTTCTGTCAGTGTGATCATGTGATGTATCTGACCCCAGGAATGTGTCAATAAAGTTTCCCCTTCCTGGGACAATGAATTCACGGTGTTCTTATTTCAATTTCCAGGAGTGTATAAGGACAAAATATAAGAATTATTACAAAAACTGATATAAGAATTAAATATAAGAATCTCAGAATTTAAAAAGGCCGTAAGCTCTGAAAATACATACGTACTATATTATATAATAAAGGTATGAAACTTTGTGAAACCAAGTTTTAATTTCACAATTAATATAACGCCTATCTGTTCCCGAACTTGATAAGAAATAATCTGTAGTAACCGTCCACTGACATGGATAGATAAATGAGAAAATAAAATCGCTGGCCAGAGTGACCGAGCGGTTCTAGGCGCTTCAGTCTGGAACCACGCTACCGCTACCGTCGCAGGTTCGAATCCTGCTTCGGGCATGAATGTGTGTGATGTCCTTAGGTTAGTTAGGTTTAACTAGTTCTAAGTTCTAGTGGACTGATGACCTCCGCTGTTAAGTCCGATAGTGCTCAGAGCCATTTGAACCATTTGAACCAAATAAAATCAAATAATAGCAGTAGTCAGGTTTCTAACACGGAGCGCAAATGTGAGATGCCTCAAGGCTTGCCACTGTGAACTACGACGTCTGAGATTATCGTTTATTATTATAAATCAAGTCGACAACGTTGACCGTCGTTTTCCCTGAAACGATCGAGTATGTGCGGGTAAGTCGAGACCAGTGTTCACTTATCTGACTCCGCCTCCACTGAGCGAAGCGTCTGGGAAATCGTGTTATTAATAGATGATGCCTTGGTCTCCTCGTAAGTTTACTGCCTAAATTGGATGTGATCCTCATTCACGACAACCGTTTCCAAAAATATCGATGTTGTATCACACACATCAGGCATTTTCCTGATTGATGGAGTAAGCGAGTCAGTGAAGTATACAGAATGTCACACCGCGAATGATAGTATATTTGTTTCCTCAACTATCAGAAACCATTCTAAATGACGAAATTTTGGTTTCCGAATTGGGTTAACACTGCCTCAGGGCATTTTAGACGACATTTTATTGCGTGTACCATATGTAGATATTCGTATATCATAACAAGTGATCACCGGTGTCGTAGCACGATAAATCTCCATCAGTGACGTCATTTGTCCAGAGGACTGTAATGATGTTACACCTTGTGTTTTGTATACGTCACTAAACTTGCACTGCGTGTGACGTATATGACCAGGGTACAGAAATCAAATAACGTGTACCACTAGCACATACCTATACCGTGGTGCGAAAATGCCCGTGTGTTTCAAGGCACTTGTGACATCTTCTTGCATTTGTTGGCAGTTGTGAAAAAGAACGGATAACAGGTGTTAACAACTAGATTTTCTATAAAACCTATTAATTGAAGATAATGGTTCACTGCATAAAGAGAAAGATGATGACCCCCTTCTCGTAGCTGTATAAATCTCCGTGAATGACATTGTTTGTCCAGGGGATTATTATTGTGCTACAGCTTGAGTTTCATATATGTTACTAAATACGCACATGGAGTGACGTATGTGTCCAGGATACAGAAGTTAAATTATGTGTACCACTAGCACATGCTTCAACTGTGGTGGGAAAACACGGTTTGTTTCTCAGGACAAGTGGAGATATTTTTGTATTTGTAGGCTGTTGAGAAAAAGAACGTGTAATAAATGTTAACAATTAGATTTTCTATAATATCAGCAAATTAAAGGCGATGGTTCACAGGATTCAGTATTGAAGTGTAACACGTGTTCACCATTGTCGCAGCACGATAAATCTCCGTCAGTGACGTCATTTGTCCAGAGGACTGTAATGGTGTTACACCTTGTGTTTCGTACACGACGCTAAATTTGCACTGCGTGTCACGTATGTGACCAGGGTATAGAAATCAAATAACGTGTACCACTAGCACGTACCTCTCCCGTGGTGCGGAAATAACGTATGTTTCAAGTCACTAGTGACATCTTCTTGAATTTATTGGCTATTGGAAAAAAAGGAGTAGTAGGTATTAATAACTAGATTTTTCTATAATACCAACAAACTGAAGATAGTGATCCACAGCAATCAGTATTAACGACGAAGACGCAGTCCCCCATGTCTCGTTTGGATAAATCTCGGTGAATGACATTGTTTGTCCAGTTTGCGTTTCGTATATGTTACTAAACACACACATGGAGTGACGTATGTGACGAGGGTATAGAAGTTAAATAATATGTACCGCTAGTACATACTTCTCCTGTGGTGCAAAAACACCGTTTGTTGCACAGGCATAGTGGAGATATTATTGCATTTGTTGGCTGTTGAGAAAAAGAATGAGTAATAGATGTGAATAATTAGTTTTCTATACTACCAACAAATTAACGACGGTGGTTCACAGCATTCAGTATTAAAGTGGAACACGCATTCACCCTTGTCGTAGCACGATAAATTTCTATCAGTGACGTCATTTGTCCAGAGGACAGTAATTGTGTTACACCTTGCGTTTCGTACACGATGCTAAATTCGCTGTGCGAGTGACCTATGAGACCAGGGAACAGAAATTAAATAACGTGTACCACTAGCACATACGTCTCCTGTGGTGCGAAAGTTCCGTGTGTTTCACGGCACGAGTGACATCTTATTGTATTTGTTGGCTGTTGAGGAAAAGAACGAGTAATAGGTGTTAATAACTAGCTTTTCTGTAATACCAGCCAATTGAAGATAATGGTTCGCAACATTCAGTATTGAAGAGGAAGACCGAGTCCCCCATGTCGTAGCTGGATAAATCTACGTGAATGGCATTGTTTGTCCAGAGGAATATAATTGTGTTACAGCTTGTGTTTCGTAGTTAGTTGGTTGCGTGTTCCATTGATCAATCGCACGGTACGGTAGCCGTTGTGATGTGGAACGTGTCAAGTGCACAAGAAATGCATATATATATACATACATATATATATATATATATATATATATATATATATATATATATATATATATATTACAATACGAAGTTAAAGATTAATATATCTATTATTTACCCCATTCCCTTAAATGGCACAAAATGCATATACTATATTTATAGATTTATTTATTCCTATTCAAGAATTTATCTAGGGTGTGGAAGGAGTTGTTAAGGAGAAATGATTTTAGTTTCTTTTTGAAGCTGCTACTGATGTCTCTGAGAAACCTTATTTCTTCTGGTAATTTGTCGAAAATGTTTGTAGCAGCATATTTTACCCCTTTCTGTGCCAAAGATCGGTTGAGTAAAGTATAGTGTAAGTCTTTCTTTTTACTGGTATTACAATCATGAATGTCACTGTAGTTTTTGAACTGGTCCATGTTGCTGAGAACAAATTTCATTAGTGAGTAGATGTATTGTCAGGCTGTTGTTAGAATTCCCAATCTTTTAAAAAGATACCTACAAGATGTGCGACTATGAACCCCACACATTATTTTAACCACTTTCTTTTGAGCAGTGAATACTTTCTGTCTATATGTTGAGTTACCCCCAAATATTATTCCGTATGACATCAGAGATTGAAAGTATGCCAAGTATGTTAGCTTACTAATTTGTATATCCTCAAAATTGGCAATTATTCTGATCGCAAAAGTTGCTGAACCTAGTCGCGTTAGGATATTCAAAATATGATTTTTTCAATTAAGATTCTAATCTATATGTACACCCAAAAACTTAGTATGCTCTACCCTGTCTACTTACTTCTGTCGATGTGTTATATTTATTGAAGGAATTGTACTTTTTACAACAAAAAATTGGATGTACTGTGTTTTTTTCAAAGATTACAGCAAGCCCATTTCCAGAAAACCAATTAATAACTCTTCCAAAGACCTTATTTGTATCACTTCCAATTTGACTTTCTTTTACTGGATTAATAATGATGCCTGTATCATCAGCAAACAGTGTCAGTTCAGTTTTCTGTTTCAGATAGTAGGGGAGGTCGTTCACATATATCAAGAACAGAAGGGGACCCATGATTAAACCATGTGGAACACCTAATGTAATTTCACCCCAGTTAGATGAAGTGGCAAACTTATTTAAATCACTTGACACATATAAGGAAACATTTTGCTTCCTGTTCTTTAGGTATGACTTAAACCACTCACATGCTATTCCATTTATACCACAGAATTGTATTTTCTGTAACATAATGTCATGATTCACACAATCAAATGCTTTGGACAAGTCACAGAAAGTTCCTACTGGTGACATTTTACTATTTAAAGACTCTATTATGTGGACAGTGAAATTGTATATTGCTGGCTCAGTGGAAGAGCATCTTTGAAATCCGATCTGTGATTTACTAAGTATCCCATTACTGTTGAGATGGCTAACCACTCTTGAGTACATTACTTTTTCGAAGATTTTGGAGAACGCTGTAAGCAAGGATAGTGGACGATAATTATTGACATCTGTGGTGTCTCCGCCGGCCGAAGTGGCCGTGCGGTTAACGGCGGTGCAGTCTGGAACCGCAAGACCGCTACGGTCGCAGGTTCGAATCCTGCCTCGGGCATGGACGTTTGTGATGTCCTTAGGTTAGTTAGGTTTAACTAGTTCTAAGTTCTAGGGGACTAATGACGTCAGAAGTTGAGTCCCATAGTGCTCAGAGCCATTTGAACCATTTGTGGTGTCCCCCTTTTTATAGAGAGGCCTAACAATGGCATATTTTAACCTGTCTGGGAAAATACCTTCAGTTAGTGATGTGTTACATATGTGACTCTGAACAACAGCTGCAATTGCTCCACATTGTTTTACTATCTTATTAAAGATGTCATCTACTCCAACAGAACATTTATTTTTCAGAGATTTAATAATTTTACCTATTTCACAAGAGGTTGTTAGGTGAAACTTAATCTGACTAAATTTTTTCAAAACAGACTCTTCCATTCACTGCCTAGCTTTTTCTTTTGGACTGTTCTCAACAATTTTTTCTCCTACACTTAACAAATGGTTGTTAAATACACTACTGGAAATTGAAATAAGAACACCGTGAATTCATTGTCCCAGGAAGGGGAAACTTTATTGACACATTCCTGGGGTCAGATACATCACATGATCACACTGACAGAACCACAGGCACATAGACACAGGCAACAGAGCATGCACAATGTCGGCACTAGTACAGTGTATATCCACCTTTCGCAGCAATGCAGGCTGCTATTCTCCCATGGAGACGATCGTAGAGATGCTGGATGTAGTCCTGTGGAACGGCTTGCCATGCCATTTCCACCTGGCGCCTCAGTTGGACCAGCGTTCGTGCTGGACGTGCAGACCGCGTGAGACGACGCTTCATCCAGTCCCAAACATGCTCAATGGGGGACAGATCCGGAGATCTTGCTGGCCAGGGTAGTTGACTTACACCTTCTAGAGCACGTTGGGTGGCACGGGATACATGCGGACGTGCATTGTCCTGTTGGAACAGCAAGTTCCCTTGCCGGTCTAGGAATGGTAGAACGATGGGTTCGATGACGGTTTGGATGTACCGTGCACTATTCAGTGTCCCCTCGACGATCACCAGTGGTGTACGGCCAGTGTAGGAGATCGCTTCCCACACCATGATGCCGGGTGTTGGCCCTGTGTGCCTCGGTCGTATGCAGTCCTGATTGTGGCGCTCACCTGCACGGCGCCAAACACGCATACGACCATCATTGGCACCAAGGCAGAAGCGACTCTCATCGCTGAAGACGACACGTCTCCATTCGTCCCTCCATTCACGCCTGTCGCGACACCACTGGAGGCGGGCTGCACGATGTTGGGGCGTAAGCGGAAGACGGCCTAACGGTGTGCGGGACCGTAGCCCAGTTTCATGGAGACGGTTGCGAATGGTCCTCGCCGATACCCCAGGAGCAACAGTGTCCCTAATTTGCTGGGAAGTGGCGGTGCGGTCCCCTACGGCACTGCATAGGATCCTACGGTCTTGGCGTGCATCCGTGCGTCGCTGCGGTCCGGTCCCAGGTCGACGGGCACGTGCACCTTCCGCCGACCACTGGCGACAACATCGATGTACTGTGGAGACCTCACGCCCCACGTGTTGAGCAATTCGGCGGTACGTCCACCCGGCCTCCTGCATGCCCACTATACGCCCTCGCTCAAAGTCCGTCAACTGCACATACGGTTCACGTCCACGCTGTCGCGGCATGCTACCAGTGTTAAAGACTGCGATGGAGCTCCGTATGCCACGGCAAACTGGCTGACACTGACGGCGGCGGTGCACAAATGCTGCGCAGCTAGCGCCATTCGACGGCCAACACCGCGGTTCCTGGTGTGTCCGCTGTGCCGTGCGTGTGATCATTGCTTGTACAGCCCTCTCGCAGTGTCCGGAGCAAGTATGGTGGGTCTGACACACCGGTGTCAATGTGTTCTTTTTTCCATTTCCAGGAGTGTACATTAGCTACTCGTGTACTGCTGGTTAGGATGGTCTCGTTCTCTTTAACAGTAATACAACCTACCCAGTGGTTACTTTTCCTGCCTCCCTTCAAACAACATTCCATATTGATTTGATTTTATTGCCAGAGTTGTTAATTTCTTCTATAACATACATATTTCTTGATTTCCTTACAACTTTACTCAGTATGTTACAATAATTTTTATAGTGTAAAACTACTTCTGGATCTTTACTAGTTCTTCCTGTCTCATACAGATTTCTTTTTCTTTCTGAAGACACTTTAATACCTGTAGTAATCCAAGGTTTCTTTGAAAAGTGTGTGGTGTCACACTTAGCAGTTTTCTTTGGGAAATAATGTTCAAAGAGGGATATAAATTTATCAATAAATTTGCTGCACTTATCATTAGCCTTTGGTTCATTATATACATCTCCCCAATTAACATCTCTTAAGCTTTCTCTGAAGTGCTGTATAGATACCGGTTTGAGCGACCTCACACTTTTACTTAATGATTTCTGAACAGTACGTCTTGTTAAGTTTTGTAAGTTAATCAGTTGTGCATCATGGTCTGACAATCCCTTTACCACAGGGAAAGCACGTGGGTGTTTTACATCCTCTTTCTGTATGTTGTCTATTACCGTGCTACTGTCCTGAGCTATACGTGTAGGAAAATTGATCACTGATTCTAAGTTATATATTGTTAATAATACTTCTAGTTCACTTTTCCTATCAGAATTACTTAGAAATTTCACATTGAAATCACCACAGATTAATAACTTCTTCTTCTCGTCTGACAGACAGCATAACAGGGAGTCAAACTTTTTTATGAACAGATCCCAGTCTCCTAATGCGGACCTGTACACTGTTCCTAATATCAATACTAAATTATCTAGCTGAAGTTCATATGCACAAACCTCAAAGTGCTGATCAACACAAAATTTGCTTGCTTCTACAGTTTTGCATTTGTACCCTTGTTTTACGAAAATGGCAACTCCTGCTTTATCCATCCTAGATCTACAAGTGTAAGATGCTAAATTATACCCACTTATACTGACACTATCCATGCCCAGAGTTACATGATGTTCAGACAGACAGAGTATATCAATCTCATCCTTATTTTTGAGATCATCTAAACACACTAACAGCTCATCTACTCTATTTTTTATTCCCCTGATATTCTGATGAAGTATGTTGATACTGCCCTTAGCTTTACCCCTATTAACTATACGTGAAGTTTATTTTATTCTATTTGTATTGCTTTTCATCTGTCTGTACTTTGGCTTTATCTTAAAATCCTATCTGCCTGGACCCATTAACCACAGGGATCAGCCCTTGTGTGACTGTGGACCTACTTACAGTTTCTGCTAACAGAGAAGATAACTTACTTTTCCCCATCCTATTCAGGTGCAGGACATGTGTAGTGTATCCCCACCTACCAATAGCATTTACTGGAACAGCACTTATGTGAGATTTTGCCGGTGTCTGGAGCATCCTGTTCAGCTCAGTGTTAACACGCCTTACAGCATTGTTTTCCCAGGGCTGATCATGGCGTTCAAAGACCTCCACAAACACCACATTTGTGTGCTCAGTTTCTGCTCCTATTTTATCCAGGTCACTCCTAATACTATACCTTGGTTTCATAGCCAAGTTGTCTGCTCCCCCAACTATAATTACTTGATCTTCCTTCTCAAAGTCCCTGCATAGCTGACCTAAGTTTTCTGTCACCTGGCTAAGGCTAGTACTTGGTTTCACAAAACTTGTGACCTGGTACCCTGCACCTGATTTCTCCTGAAGCAGCTGGCCCACACCGCTCCCATGACTGCTGCCTATAAGCAGAATTCATCTTTCCTGTTCTGGTTTGATACCGATCTGTCTTTTTTCTTTAAGCTAATATTCTGCTTCAGCCTACTTTCAACCACATCTGCATGAGGCCGTTCCTCGACTTCAGATAGCAAGCCAAACTGATTTACTAATTGAATTTCTAGAGTCTTTTCAACTGTTTCTATTTTTCGCCCTTTGCTTGCTACCTTTTCCAGATCCCAGCCTCTTTTTCCTCCCTTAACATACGTAATTCCAAGTTCGCGTTTTCTGATTCAGCCTTAAGGGCACAAATTTTTGCCTCCTGTTCCGCGATTTTTCTGTCCTTTCTACATAAACTACACTGCCATGGAAGGGCCTCATTTTCCACCCTCGCCGGCCGCGGTGGCCGAGCGGTTCTAGGCGCTTCAGTCAGAAACCGCGTGACTTCTACGGTCGCAGGTTCGAATCCTGCCTCGGGCATGGATATGTGTGATGTCCTTAGGTTAGTTAGGTTTAAGTTGTTCTAAGTTCTAGGGGACTGATGACCTCAGATGTTAAGTCCCATAGTGCTCAGAGCCATTTGAACCATTTTCCACCCTCGTTTCCTCACCGCTACATTCGACCCAATGAAACCATAACTTACAGTCTACATATAAAACACCCTATTTCAAAATTATACGGCAACAACCACATTTGTCACATATGGTTTGATAGACAAACTTAACACAAAAGCAGAGAGTAAGTTAGCACAAGTCCACAGTGGTTACGTAACCTGTAGCCTACTAATCCGTAAATTAACACTAATGTAAACAAACTTTAAACTTACTTCCGAAAGTGTTAACTACATAAACTCTGTATGACCGGCAAGAACTATTTTGACTTGGAATCGATAACACTAGTCAAAAAATAAAATCTACACTCGCGCGAAATTTACACCTAAAAAACGTAAACAAAACTAGCGACTACCGGCCTCTTACGAAATACTTCCTTTTCGATTTAAATACTGTCAGAGAAGCGGAACCTTCAGTAGATAGGCTACAGAAGAAGTTTATACAATAGTCTAAAATGTAACATTAAATAAAGTAGCTCTTATTTCAATATTAATCACTTAACTTAGCGAGAGTTTCGTATACGCGCGTCTGCCTACCTCCAGAGATTATATATTGCTAAACACACACATGGAGTGACCTATGCGTCCAAGGCACAGAAGTTCAAAAATGTGTACCGTTAGCACATGCTTCTCCTGAGGTGCGAAAACACCGACTGTTTCACAGGAAACTTGACATCTTTTTGTATTTGTTGGCTGTTGAGAAAAATTACGGGTAGTAGATGTTAACAATTAGATTTTCTATAATAACCGCAAATTAAAGGCGATGGTTCGGAGGATTCAGTATTAAAGTTGAACAGGTGTTCACCCCTGACGTGGCACGATAAATCTACATCAGAGACGTCATTTGTTCGCCTTGTATTTCGTATACGTCGGTAAACTTGCACTGCTAGTGACGTATGTATCCAGGGTACAGAAATTAAATAACGTGTACCACTAGATCATACATCTCCCATGGTGCGAAAAGTCCGTGTGTTTCACGGCACGAGTGACATCTTCTTGCATCTGTTAGCTGTTGAGAAAAAGAATGAGTAATAAGTGTTAATAACTAGAGTTTCTATAATATCAGCTAATTGAAGATAATAGTTCACAACATTTAGTATTAAAGAGGTAGGCGGAACCACCCATGTCATAGCTGGATAAATCTTCTTGAATGACATTGTTTGTCCAGAGGATTATAATTGTGTTACAGCTTGTGTTTGGTATATATTACTAAACATGCACATGGAGTGACGTATGTGACCATGGTTCAGAAGTTGAAAAATGTGTATCACTACCACATGCTTCTCCCGTGGTGCGAAAACACCGTTTGTTTCATAGGAAAGTTGACATCTTTTTGTATTTGTTGGCTGTTGAGAAAAATTACGGGTAATAGATGTTGACAATTAGATTTTCTATAATATCAGCAAATTAAAGGCGATGGTTCACAGGATTCAGTATTAAAGTAGAACACGTGTTCACCCTTGTTGTAGCACGATAGATCCTCATCAGTGGCATCATTTCTACAGAGCAGTGCAATGGTGTTACACCTTGTGTTTTGTATACGTCGCTAAACTTGCACTGTGAGTGACGTATGTGTCCAGGGTACAGAAATTAAATAATGTCTACAACTAGCACATACATCTCCCATGGTGCGAAAAGTCCGGGTGTTTCAAAGCACGAGTGAAATATTTTTGCATCTGTTAGCTGTTGAGAAAAAGAATGAGTAATAAGTGTTAATAACTACAGTTTCTATAATATCAGCTAATTGAAGATAATAGTTGACAACATTTAGTATTAAAGAGGTAGGCAGAACCACCCATGTCATAACTGGATAAATCTCCTTGAATGACATTGTTTGTCCAGAGGATTATAATTGTGTTACAGCTTGTGTTTGGTATATATTACTAAACATGCACATGGAGTGACGTATGTGACCATGGTTCAGAAGTTGAAAAATGTGTATCACTACCACATGCTTCTCCTGTGGTGCGAAAACACCGTTTGTTTCACAGGAAAGTTGACATCTTTTTGCATTTGTTGGCTGTTGAGAAAAATTACGGGTAATAGATGTTGACCATTAGATTTTCTATAAAATCAGCAAATTAAAGGCGATGGTTCACAGGACTCAGTATTAAACTAGAACACATGTTCACCCTTGTTGTAGCACGATAGATCTTCATCAGTGACGTCATTTCTACAGAGCAGTGAAATGGTGTTACACGTTGTGTTTTGTATAAGTCGCAAAACTTGCACTGCGAGTGACGTATGTGTCCAGGGTACAGAAATTAAATAACGTGTACCACTAGCACATACATCTCCCATGGTGCGAAAAGTCCATGTGTTTCAAGGCATGAGTGACATCTACTTGCATCTGTTAGCTGTTGAGGAAAGAATGTGTAATAAGTGTTAATAACTAGAGTTTCTATATTATCAGCTAATTGAAGATAATAGTTGACAACATTTAGTATTAAAGAGGTAGGCGGAACCACCCATGTCTTAGCTGGATAAATCTCCTTGAATGACTTTGTTTGTCCACAGGATTATAATTGTGTTACAGCTTGTGTTTCAAATATATTACTAAACATGCACATGGAGTGACGTATGTGACCATGGTTCAGAAGTTGAAAAATGTGTATCAGTAACACATGCTTCTCCTGTGGTGCGAAAACACCGTTTGTTTCACAGGAATGTTGACATCTTTTTGTATTTGTTGGCTGTTGAGAAAAATTACGGGTAATAGATGTTGACAATTAGATTTTCTACAATATCAGCAAATTAAAGGCGATGGTTCACAGGATTCAGTATTAAAGTAGAACACGTGTTCACCCTTGTTGTAGGACGATAAATCTTCATCAGTGACGTCATTTCCATAGAGCAGTGCAATGGCGTTACACCTTGTGTTTTGTATAAGTCGAACTTGCACTGCGAGTGACGTATGTGTCCAGAGTACAGAAATTAAATAACGGGTACCACTAGCACATACATCTCCCATGGTGCGAAAAGTCCGTGTGTTTCATGGTACGAGTGACATCTTCTTGCATCTGTTAGCTGTTGAGAAAAAGAATGAGTAATAAGTGTTAATAACTAGAGTTTCTATAATACCAGCTAATTGAAGATAATAGTTGACAACATTTAGTATTAAAGAGGTAGGCAGAACCACCCATGTCATAGCTGGATAAATCTCCTTGAATGACATTGTTTGTCCACAGGATTATAATTGTGTTACAGCTTGTGTTTGGTATATATTACTAAACATGCACATGGAGTGACGTATGTGAACATGGTTTAGAAGTTTAAAAATGTGTATCACTACCACATGCTTCTCCCGTGGTGCGAAAACACCGTTTGTTTCACAGGAAAGTTGACATCTTTTTGTATTTGTTGGCTGTTGAGAAAAATTACGGGTAATAGATGTTGACAATTAGATTTTCTATAATATCAGCAAATTAAAGGCGATGGTTCACAGGATTCAGTATTAAAGTAGAACACGTGTTCACCCTTGTTGTAGCACGATAGATCCTCATCAGTGGCATCATTTCTACAGAGCAGTGCAATGGTGTTACACCTTGTGTTTTGTATACGTCGCTAAACTTGCACTGTGAGTGACGTATGTGTCCAGGGTACAGAAATTAAATAATGTCTACAACTAGCACATACATCTCCCATGGTGCGAAAAGTCCGGGTGTTTCAAAGCACGAGTGAAATATTTTTGCATCTGTTAGCTGTTGAGAAAAAGAATGAGTAATAAGTGTTAATAACTACAGTTTCTATAATATCAGCTAATTGAAGATAATAGTTGACAACATTTAGTATTAAAGAGGTAGGCAGAACCACCCATGTCATAACTGGATAAATCTCCTTGAATGACATTGTTTGTCCAGAGGATTATAATTGTGTTACAGCTTGTGTTTGGTATATATTACTAAACATGCACATGGAGTGACGTATGTGACCATGGCTCAGAAGTTGAAAAATGTGTATCACTACCACATGCTTCTCCTGTGGTGCGAAAACACCGTTTGTTTCACAGGAAAGTTGACATCTTTTTGCATTTGTTGGCTGTTGAGAAAAATTACGGGTAATAGATGTTGACCATTAGATTTTCTATAAAATCAGCAAATTAAAGGCGATGGTTCACAGGACTCAGTATTAAACTAGAACACATGTTCACCCTTGTTGTAGCACGATAGATCTTCATCAGTGACGTCATTTCTACAGAGCAGTGAAATGGTGTTACACGTTGTGTTTTGTATAAGTCGCAAAACTTGCACTGCGAGTGACGTATGTGTCCAGGGTACAGAAATTAAATAACGTGTACCACTAGCACATACATCTCCCATGGTGCGAAAAGTCCATGTGTTTCAAGGCATGAGTGACATCTACTTGCATCTGTTAGCTGTTGAGGAAAGAATGTGTAATAAGTGTTAATAACTAGAGTTTCTATATTATCAGCTAATTGAAGATAATAGTTGACAACATTTAGTATTAAAGAGGTAGGCGGAACCACCCATGTCTTAGCTGGATAAATCTCCTTGAATGACTTTGTTTGTCCACAGGATTATAATTGTGTTACAGCTTGTGTTTCAAATATATTACTAAACATGCACATGGAGTGACGTATGTGACCATGGTTCAGAAGTTGAAAAATGTGTATCAGTACCACATGCTTCTCCTGTGGTGCGAAAACACCGTTTGTTTCACAGGAATGTTGACATCTTTTTGTATTTGTTGGCTGTTGAGAAAAATTACGGGTAATAGATGTTGACAATTAGATTTTCTACAATATCAGCAAATTAAAGGCGATGGTTCACAGGATTCAGTATTAAAGTAGAACACGTGTTCACCCTTGTTGTAGGACGATAAATCTTCATCAGTGACGTCATTTCCATAGAGCAGTGCAATGGCGTTACACCTTGTGTTTTGTATAAGTCGAACTTGCACTGCGAGTGACGTATGTGTCCAGAGTACAGAAATTAAATAACGGGTACCACTAGCACATACATCTCCCATGGTGCGAAAAGTCCGTGTGTTTCATGGTACGAGTGACATCTTCTTGCATCTGTTAGCTGTTGAGAAAAAGAATGAGTAATAAGTGTTAATAACTAGAGTTTCTATAATACCAGCTAATTGAAGATAATAGTTGACAACATTTAGTATTAAAGAGGTAGGCAGAACCACCCATGTCATAGCTGGATAAATCTCCTTGAATGACATTGTTTGTCCAGAGGATTATAATTGTGTTACAGCTTGTGTTTGGTATATATTACTAAACATGCACATGGAGTGACGTATGTGAACATGGTTTAGAAGTTTAAAAATGTGTATCACTACCACATGCTTCTCCTGTGGTGCGAAAACACCGTTTGTTTCACAGGAAAGTTGACATCTTTTTGTATTTGTTGGCTGTTGAGAAAAATTACGAGTAATAGATATTGACAATTAAATTTTCTATAATATCAGCAAATTAAAGGCGATGGTTCACTGGATTCAGTATTAAAGTAGAACATGTGTTCACCCTTGTTGTAGCACGATATATCTTCAGCAGTGACGTCATTTTTACAGAGAAGTGCCATGGCGTTACACCTTGTGTTTTGTATAAGTCGTTAAACTTGCACTGCGAGTGGCGTATGTGTCCAGGGTACAGAAATTTAATAAGGTGTACCACTAGCACATACATCTCCCATGGTGCGAAAAGTCCGTGTGTTTCATGGTACGAGTGACATCTTCTTGCATCTGTTAGCTGTTGAGAAAAAGAATGAGTAATAAGTGTTAATAACTAGAGTTTCTATAATATCAGCTTCTTGAAGATAATAGTTGACAACATTTAGTATTAAAGAGGAAGGCGGAACCACCCATGTCATACTTGGATAAATCTCCTTGAATGACATTGTTTGTCCAGAGGATTATAATTGTGTTACAGCTTGTGTTTGGTATATATTACTAAACATGCACATCGAGTGACGTATGTGACCATGGTTCAGAAGTTGAAAAATGTGTATCACTACCACATGCTTCTCCTGTGGTGCGAAAACACCGTTTGTTTCACAGGAAAGTTGACATCTTTTTGCATTTGTTGGCTGTTGAGAAAAATTACGGGTAATAGATGTTGACAATTAGATTTTCTACAATATCAGCAAATTAAAGGCGATGGTTCACAGGACTCAGTATTAAACTAGAACACATGTTCACCCTTGTTGTAGCACGATAGATCTTCATCAGTGACGTCATTTCTACAGAGCAGTGAAATGGTGTTACACGTTGTGTTTTGTATAAGTCGCAAAACTTGAACTGCGAGTGACGTATGTGTCCAGGATACAGATATTAAATAACGTGTACCACTAGCACATACATCTCCCATGGTGCGAAAAGTCCATGTGTATCACGGCATGAGTGACATCTACTTGCATCTGTTAGCTGTTGAGAGAAAGAATGAGTAATAAGTGTTAATAACTAGAGTTTCTATATTACCAGCTAATTGAAGATAATAGTTGACAACATTTAGTATTAAAGAGGAAGGCGGAACCACCCATGTCATACTTGGATAAATCTCCTTGAATGACATTGTTTGTCCAGAGGATTATAATTGTGTTACAGCTTGTGTTTGGTATATATTACTAAACATGCACATCGATTGACGTATGTGACCATGGTTCAGAAGTTGAAAAATGTGTATCACTACCACATGCTTCTCCTGTGGTGCGAAAACACCATTTGTTTCACAGGAAAGTTGAAATCTTTGTGTATTTGTTGGCTGTTGAGAAAAATTACGGGTAATAGATGTTGACAATTAGATTTTCTATAATATCAGCAAATTAAAGGCGATGGTTCACAGGATTCAGTATTAAAGTAGAACACGTGTTCACCCTTGTTGTAGCACGATAGATCTTCATCAGTGACGTCATTTCTACAGAGCAGTGCAATGGTGTTACACCTTGTGTTTTGTATAAGTCGCACAACTTGCACTGCGAGTGACGTATGTGTCCAGGGTACAGAAATTAAATAACGTGTACCACTAGCACATACATCTCCCATGGTGCGAAAAGTCCATGTGTTTCACGGCATGAGTGACATCTACTTGCATCTGTTAGCTGTTGAGGAAAGAATGTGTAATAAGTGTTAATAACTAGAGTTTCTATAATATTAGCTAATTGAAGGTAATAGTTGACAACATTTAGTATTAAAGAGGTAGGCAGAACCACCCATGTCATAGCTGGATAAATCCCCTTGAATGACATTGTTTGTCCAGAGGATTATAATTGTGTTACAGCTTGTGTTTGGTATATATTACTAAACATGCACATGGAGTGAAGTATGTGACCATGGTTCAGAAGTTGAAAAATGTGTATCACTACCACATGCTTCTCCTGTGGTGCGAAAACACCATTTGTTTCACAGGAAAGTTGACATCTTTCTGTATTTGTTGGCTGTTGAGAAAAATTTAGGGTAATAGATGTTGACAATTAGATTTTCTATTAAATCAGCAAATTAAAGGCGATGGTTCACAGGATTCAGTATTAAAGTGGAACACGTGTTCACCCTTGTTGTAGCACGATAGATCTTCATCAGTGACGTCATATCTACAGAAAAGTGCGATGGTGTTACACCTTGTGTTTTGTATAAGTCGCTAAACTTGCACTGCGTGTGATGTATGTGTCCAGGGTACAGAAATTAAATAACGTGTACCACTAGCACATACATCTCCCATGGTGCGAAAAGTCCATGTGTTTCACGGCACGAGTGACATCTTCTTGGATCTGTTAGCTGTTGAGAAAAAGAATGAGTTATAAGTGTTAATAACTAGAGTTTCTATAATATCAGCTAATTGAAGATAATAGTTAACAACATTTAGTATTAAAGAGGTAGGCGGAACCACCCATGTCATAGCTGGATAAATCTCCTTGAATGACATTGTTTGTCCAGAGGATTATAATTGTGTTACAGCTTGTGTTTGGTACATATTACTAAACATGCACATGGAGTGACGTATGTCACCGTGGTTCAGAAGTTGAAAAATGTGTATCACTACCACATGCTTCTCCTGTGGTGCGAAAACACCGTTTGTTTCACAGGAAAGTTGACATCTTTTTGCATTTGTTGGCTGTTGAGCATATTAAAGGCGATGGTTCAGAGGAGTCAGTATTAAAGTAGAACACGTGTTCACCCTTGTTGTAGCACGATAGATCTTCATCAGTGACGTCATTTCTAAAGAGCAGTGCAATGGCATTACACCTTGTGTTTTGTATAAGTCGCAAAACTTGCACTGCGAGTGACGTATGTGTCCAGGGTACAGAAATTAAATAACGTGTACCACTAGCACATGCATCTCCCATGGTGCGAAAAATCCATGTGTTTCACGGCATGAGTGACATCTACTTGCATCTTTTAGCTGTTGAGAGAAAGAATGAGTAATAAGTGTTAATAACTAGAGTTTCTATAATATCAGCTAATTGAAGATAATAGTTGACAACATTTAGTATTAAAGAGATAGCCGGAACCACCCATGTCATAGCTGGATAAATCTCCTTGAATGACATTGCTTGTCCAGAGGATTATAATTGTGTTACAGCTTGTGTTTGGTATATATTACTAAACATGCACATGGAGTGACGTATGTGAACATGGTTCAGAAGTTTAAAAATGTGTATCACTACCACATGCTTCTCCTGTGGTGCGAAAACACCGTTTGTTTCACAGGAAAGTTGACATCTTTTTGTATTTGTTGGCTGTTGAGTAATATTACGGGTAATAGATGTTGACAATTAGATTTTCTATAATATCAGTAAATTAAAGGCGATGCTTCACAGGATTCAGTATTAAAGTAGAAAACATGTTCACACTTGTAGTAGCACGATAGATCTTCAAAAGTGAAATCATTTCTACAGAGCAGTGCAATGGCGTTACACCTTGTGTTTTGTATAAGTCGTTAAACTTGCACTGCGAGTGACGTATATGTCCAGGGTACAGAAATTAAATAACGTGTACCACTAGCACATACATCTCCCATGGTGCGAGAAGGCCGTGTGTTTCATGGCACGAGTGACATCTTCTTGGATCTGTTAGCTATTGAGAAAAAAAATGAGTAATAAGTGTTAATAACTAGAGTTTCAATAATATCACCTAATTGAAGATAATAGTTGACAACATTTAGTATTAAAGAGGTAGGCGGAACCACCCATGTCATAGCTGGATAAATCTCCTTGAATGACATTGCTTGTCCAGAGGATTATAATTGTGTTACAGCTTGTGTTTGGTATATATTACTAAACATGCACATGGAGTGACGTATGTGACCATGGTTCAGAAGTTGAAAAATGTGTATCACCTCCACATGCTTCTCCTGTGATGCGATAACACCGTTTGTTTCACAGGAAAGGTGACATCTTCTTGTATTTGTTGGCTGTTGAGAAAAATTACGGGTAATAGAGGTTGACAATTAGATTTTCTATAATATCAGCAAATTAAAGGCGATGGTTCACGGGATTCAGTATTAAAGTAGAACACGTGTTCACCCTTGTTGTAGTACGATAGATCTTCATCAGTGACGTCATTTCTACAGAACAGTGCAATGGTGTTACACCTTGTGTTTTGTATAAATCGCTAAACTTGCACTGCGAGTGACGTATGTGTCCAGGGTACAGAAATTAAATAACGTGTACCACTAGCACATACATCTCCCATGGTGCGAAAAGTCCGTGTGTTTCATGGCACGAGTGACATCTTCTTGCATCTGTTAGCTGTTGAGAAAAAGAATGAGTAATAAGTGTTAATAACTAGAGTTTCTATAACATCAGCTAATTGAAGATAATAGTTCACAACATTTAGTATTAAAGAGGTAGGCGGAACCACCCATGTCATAGCTGGATAAATCTCCTTGAATGACATTGTTTGGCCAGAGGATTATAATTGTGTTACCGCTTGTGTTTGGTATATATTACTGAACATGCACATGGAGTGACGTATGTGACCATGGTTCGGAAGTTGAAAAATGTGTATCACTACCACATGATTCCCCTGTGGTGCGATAACACCGTTGGTTTCACAGGAAAGTTGACATCGTTTTGTATTTGTTGGCTGTTGAGAAAACTTACGGGTAATAGATGTTGACAATTAGATTTTCTATAATATCAGCAAATTAAAGGCGATGGTTCACAGGATTCAGTATTAAAGTAGAACACGTGTTCACCCTTGTTGTAGCACAATAGATCTTCATCGGTGACGTCATTTCTAAAGAGCAGTGCAATGGTTTTACACCTTGTGTTCTGTATAAGTCGCTAAACTTGCACTGCGAGTGACGTATGTGTCCAGGGTACAGAAATTAAATAACGTGTACCACTAGCACATACATCTCCCATGGTGCGAAAAGTCCATGGGTTACACGGCACAAGTGACATCTTCTTGGATCTGTTAGCTATTGAGAAAAAGAATGAGTTATAAGTGTTAATAACTACAGTTTCTATAATATCAGCTAATTGAAGATAATGGTTCACAACATTTAGTATTAAAGAGGTAGGCGGAACCACCCATGTCATAGCTGGATAAATCTCCTTGAATGACATTGTTTGTCCAGAGGATTATAATTGTGTTACAGCTTGTGTTTGGTACATATTACTAAACATGCACATGGAGTGACGTATGTGACTGTGGTTCAGAAGTTGAAAAATGTGTATCACTACCACATGCTTCTGTGGCGCGAAAACACCGTTTGTTTCACAGGAAAGTCTTTTTGCATTTGTTGCCTGTTGAGAAAAATTACGGGTAATAGATGTTGACAATTAGATTTTCTATAATATAAGCAAATGAAACGCGATGGTTCACAGGACTCAGTATTAAAGTAGAACACGTGTTCACCCTTGTTGTAGCTCGATAGATCTTCATCAGTGAAATCATTTCTACAGAGCAGTGCAATGGCGTTAGACCTTGTGTTTTGTATAAGTTGCTAAACTTGCACTGCGAGTGACGTATGTGTCCAGGGTACAGAAATTAAATAACATGTACCACTAGCACATACATCTCCCATGGTGCAAAAAGTCCGTGTGTTTCACGGCACGAGAGACATCTTCTTGCATCTGTTAGCTGTTGAGAAAAAGAATGAGTAATAAGTGTTAATAACTAGAGTTTCTATAATATCAGTTAATTGAAGATAATTGTTCATAACATTTAGTATTAAAGAGGTAGACGGAACCACCCATGTCATAGCTGGATAAATCTCCTTGAATGACATTGTTTGTCCAGAGGATTATAATTGTGTTACAGCTTCTGTTTGGTGTATATTACTAAACATGCACATGGAGTGACGTATGTGACCAAGGTTCAGAAGTTGAAGAATGTGTATCACAACCACATGCTTCTCCTGTGGTGCGAAAACACCATTTGTTTCACAGGAAAGTTGACATCTTTTTGTATTTGTTGGCTGTTGAGAAAAATTACGGGTAATAGATGTTGACAATTAGATTTTCTATTAAATCAGCATATTAAAGGAATGGTTCACAGGACTCAGTATTAAAGTAGAACACGTGTTCACCCTTGTTGTGGCATGATAGATCTTCATCAGTGACATCATTTCTACAGAGCAGTGCAATGGCGTTACACCTTGTGTTTTGTATAAGTCGTTAAACTTGCACTGCGAGTGACGTATGTGTCCAGGGTACAGAAATTAAATAACGTGTACCACTAGCACATACATCTCCCATGGTGCGAAAAGTCCATGTGTTTCATGGCACGAGTGACATCTTCTTGCATCTGTTAGATGTTGAGAAAAAGAATGAGTAATCAGTGTTAATAACTAGAGTTTCTATAAGATCAGCTATTTGAGATAATAGTTCACGACTTTTAGTATTAAAGAGGTAGGCGGAACAACCCATGTCATAGCTGGATAAATCTCCTTGAATGACATTGTTTGTCCAGAGGATTATAATTGTGTTACAGCTGGTGTTTGGTATATATTACTAAACATGCACATGGAGTGACGTATGTGACCATGGTTCAGAAGTTGAAAAATGTGTATCATTACCACATGCTTCTCCTGTGATGCGATAACACCGTTTGTTTCACAGGAAAGTTGACATCTTTTTGTATTTGTTGGCTGTTGAGAAAAATAACGTTTAATAGATGTAGACAATTAGATTTTCTATAATATCAGCAAATTAAAGGCGATAGTTCACAGGATTCAGTATTAAAGTAGAACACGTGTTCACCCTTGTTGTAGCACGATAGATCTTCATCAGTGACGTCATTTCTACAGAGCAGTGCAATGGTGTTACACCTTGTGTTTTGTATAAGTCGCTAAATTTGCACTGCGAGTGACGTATGTGTCCAGGGTACAGAAATTAAATAACGTGTACCACTAGCACATACCTCTCCCGTGGTGCGATAAGTCCGTGTGTTTCGCGGCATGAGTGACATCTTCTTGCATCTGTTAGCTGTTGAGAAAAAGAATGAGTAATAAGTGTTAGTAACTAGAGTTTCTATAATATCAGCTAATTGAAGATAATAGTTCACAACATTTAGTATTAAAGAGGTAGGCGGAACCACCCATGTCATAGCTGGATAAATCTCCTTGTATGACATTGTTTGTCCACGAGGATTATAATTGTGTTACAGCTAGTGTTTGGTATATATTACTAAACATGCACATGGAATGACGTATGTGACCATGGTTCAGAAGTTGAAAATTGTGTCTCTGTACCACATGCTTCTCCTGTGGTGCGAAAACACCGTTTGTTTCACAGTAAAGTTGACATCTTTTTGTATTTGTTGGCTGTTGAGTAAAATTGCGGGTAATAGATGTTGACAATTAGATTTTCTATAATATCAGCAAATTAAAGGCGATGATTCAGAGGAGTCAGTATTAAAGTAGAACACGTGTTCACCCTTGTTGTGGCACGATAGACCTTCATCAGTGACGTCATTTCTACAGAGCAGTGCAATGGTGTTACACCTTGTGTTTTGTATAAGTCGCTAAACTTGCACTGCGAGTGACGTATGTGTCCAGGGTACAGAAATTAAATAACGTGTACCACTAGCACATACCTCTCCCGTGGTGCGATAAGTCCGTGTGTTTCGCGGCATGAGTGACATCTTCTTGCATCTGTTAGCTGTTGAGAAAGATAACGACTAATAGGTGTTAATTACTTGATATTCTATAATACCATCTAATTGAAGATAATGGTTCGCAACAGTCAGTTATAAAGAGGAAGACGGAACGAGCCATTTTGTAGCTGTAGCGAAGGAATATGCAGGATGGCTCATGTAAATTATCTACAGGCCACTAATACTCGAAATAGAGAAGCAGAGTAGACTAAATGCCAACTAAAGGATCTGCAACAGTTAAAGGGAGATGATGTTTTAAGTAATGATGGGTAAACAGGTAGAGAATCATGCATCGCAGAGTTTGTTAAAATGTATGATGGTCAGGTACATTGGGAGGAAGAGTATATACGCTAGAAAGACGAGAAGAGATAGAGGAATATGTCCGCAAGAGAATAAGCATGAGGATTTTCATGACATTGTTAGTTATGAGGAAGATAGCACTACGAAAGGGTTGTGAGTTACCAATGAAAATTGTTCTGGTACCATGAATGACTGTCAACCTAGTCACATTAGCCGATATGTGTCAGAGGAAGGGAGGCATGGTTGGTATAAAGATGGTGACTGTGTACGTCTCGTAGAAGATCATAAGGATTATAGCGTGTATGAGATCACAGGTGATGTTGTGAGCACTGACTATACAAATAGAAGTGAAGGTGTGAAAATGCATTCTGATATGGGATCTCCAATGACAATGTTGCCGTTAAGCAAAGAAGATGATGAGAGTTATCAGAGCGGAAAGAGTCTTACAGAAAGGCATGCAAACGTGCAGCTTTGGGATAAGCGTGGAAGGAGTGTTAGGAGTACAAGGAAAGGGAAGCCACTTGATAGAGCTTTGTACAAACGCTTGAAGAGGATTTTTTGGCTGATAGAAGTAGAGAGTCGAGAGTGCTAATCATACGAAAATTGGAACGAAGGGATGACGTCTTGAATGACCTGCTAAAGGAAGATGTTGATGTTCTGGAGGAAGCTGTGGAACCAGTAATAGAGGGAGAAATTTTCAATGTAAAATATGACATCCTTCTAGATTCAGGAAGTCCGGTTAATATAGTGTCACAAAGGTTGTGTACAGCATGGTTGGAACAAGGTAGAGAAATACCGAATTTTCCTGTAAACGGTGTGTCCATTGTGGGTGCTATTGGTACAAAAGGTAAAAATGTAAAGGAGCAAATCCTGATTACAGTAAAGTTAAATGGGAAAACTTACGATGTTTCGGCACTGGTTGTGCCTGGACTGGCATTGCCTTTGATATTTGGCGTAGAGTGGTTAGCAAAACAGCAAGCGTACTTAGATTTTAGAAATGGGTACGTGAGGATAGTTGATAAAGAAGAAGAGGAGGTTATTGCATTCAAGGGCGCCATGAAGGCATGTGAAGGAATAGGATTGGCTAAGATTCAAATTGGCATGGAGTCCGAAGCTGTACCACAACATGTATACAAAGGATACACTGCTGGCTTGAATAAAAGGCAGTGGAGATGGGAACATCAAATTAGAATGTAAGACTGAGAGAGCGCGTAAGAAGAAGTTAGCCTTGTTACAACAGGATGGGCGTAAGGAAATGACTGCTCTTGCAGATGTTTTCAGGAGGCATAGTCAGGTTTTTGCAGATAAACCTGGAGTAATCAAGGCAGCAGAGTGCAAGATAGAGGTGAAGGAGCATGAACCCTTCTTTGCAAGGCCATATGCTATTCCACAAGCCAAACGTGAAGCTGTCAATGATGAGCTTAGCAAGATGTTGAAAATGGGAATTATTGAACGTTCATCATGCCAGTGTAATAATCCCTTATTTGTTGTGGAGAAGAAAAATGGGAATGTCAGAATTGTGCTAGATGCTAGACAAGTGAATAAAATCATACTGCATGCATAATTGCTTCAAAAGTTTCATGGGGCAAAATTATTCAGCAGCATCGATCTGAAATCTGGATATTGGCAGATTCCACTGCATAAGGTCTCAAGACAATATACAGCGTTCCTGTGTGAAGGAAAAAGCTATCAATACTGTGTTCTACCTTTTGGGCTCAACATTGTACATCAGCCTTCATTCGATCATTAGTAGGGTGTTAGGAGAGCAGCTTCTGAAGAAAGTTACATGTTATGTAGATGATATTCTCATCGCTACAACGACGTGGGAAGAATATGTGCAGAACTTGGATGGTGTCTTGACTGCATTTAAGAGTGCTGGTGTAACTGTGAACATAGATAAATGAGAATTTGGAAAGGACATGATTCATTTCTTGGGACACATAATTAGTGAACAAGGAATTGAACCACAAGAGGCAAAGTTGCAGCCTATAAAGGATTTTTCTGGGCCTCGCTGCAAGACACAATTGAGGGGGTTCCTTGGATTGGTTGGATTCTATAGAACATTTGTGAGTGATCAGTCATTAAATAGTCCTCACTTGCTGAATCTTCTGAAAGCTAAAACACTATGGCAATGGACTGAAGACTGTCAGAGGGATTTTGAGGATATCAAGAGCCAGCTGTGTAATCCACAAATTTTGTCACACCCAGACTTAGAAAAGGACTTTTACATGTATTCTGATGCATCAGACTATGGACTTGGCTTGCGTCTATATCAAATTGATGACAAGATTGAGGGAGGAATAAGGACAATAGCTTTTGCGAGTCGTGCACTGTCGAAGTGGGAGCGCCAGTATACAATTATGGAACGTGAAGCATTAGCAATTCTTTGGGGATTCAGTGAATTTCGGTATTATCTGGTAGGTAGAGTGACAAAGGTGATAACAGACCATAATGCACTTTTCTTCTTGACTGAAAGTAAATTACATCATAGGAGATTAACTAGATGGGCTATTGCACTTCAGGAGTATCAATTTGATATTGTCTACAGAGCAGGGAACCAAAACATTGTACCAGATGCCTTGTCGAGAATGCCACCTGGTGTGGAAGACGTCAATGTAAATGGACCACAAGAAAATATATTGCGTGTTAATCTTATGAAAGGTGTTCCACATGTGACTTATGTGAAGAATTTTATTAAGAATATACGGCGTGAGCAGAACGTGGATCCAGCATTGAAGCTAGTTAAGACTAGGTATGGTTGTGCGGGTCAAGAGAAACTACGTAAATTCTACCTGATTCATAATAATGCCTTATATAGACGTACTGATGAAACAAAACAAGAATGGAGAGTCTGTATTCCAGAGCACGCTATAGAGCGGTTGATTTGGTACACCCACTACAGCAATGCACACTTTGGTGCCGACAAATGCATCGAGAAATGAAGAAGAGAGTGTCTATTCTTTGGCATGAGCAAAAAGGTACGGATGTTATTACGAACTTGTGATGCCTGCCAAAGGGCAAGGACTACAACAATTAGACATCAAGGCCCTATGCATCCAATAATTCCAAATGGAATTGGGGATGAAATTGCAATTGATCTCCTCGGCCCTTTGCCAAAGTTGCATGGAAATTTTACTCAGATTATTGTGGTATTGGATGTAGGATCAAAATATTTAAATTTTTACCCACTGAAAAGAGCTGTTAGCAAGATGATGGTGAAGAAGTTGGTTGATGAGTATTTTATAAATGTTTGTAAACCAAAGAGGATACCTACAGACAATGGTCCACAATTTATCTCTGAAGACTGGAAGGAGCTGCTATGTCAAAATAACATTGAACAAGTGTTAATTGCAAAATATAGACCCGCTTCGAATCCAGCAGCACGAATCATGAAGGAGATTAATCGTATGTGCAGAACCTACTGTCATCACAAGCATAGCTGCTGGAGGGACTATTTGAAAGACTTTGAGGCTGTACTTAACAGCATGCCACATAGGTCCACAGATTTTGCACCTTGTGAGCTGTTTTTAAGCCAGGAACCATAGTTGGTATTTACTGAACTCATTAAGGATGTCATCAAGACCACTGTGACCTTGGATGATAAAATACAATTAGCAATGCAGACTCTAGAAGCTAAGGCAAATCAAAGAAAATGGCATCATGATAGAATTGTTCACCCAATATCTTACAAAGTGGGTGATCTGGTGTTGATTAAGAGACATACAAAATCGAGTAAGATAACAGATGAAATAAAAAAATCAACTTAGAATATACGGGACCCTATAAAATAATTGACATTGAAGGACCAAATACAGTGGAACTGGAAGTATTGAGTTCTGGCAAATATGAAGGAAAACATCATGTGGAAAATATCAAGCTCTACTATAGGAGTGACTAATGTAAAAGAATTTTATGTCACTACATTCACTAAAGACTGTGATGGAATCAGAAAATGTACTGTAAGTTGTTAGACTTGTATGTGCTCTAAGGCATTACCTTAGGTTGTAATGTGATATTCTTTATTGTTGTAATTATTCTCTTACCCATTATTTACCACATATTGACACAGCGGTTTGATTTAAGGATACGTTTTTGCTGAGTGGGTATGTCATATTTATGTAACGGTGGCCACAGCTAACTCCCTTTTAACTTTACCTTAAGATGTAAGTAGGCTGAAATGTCATGGGGCGTTTACTGTTTGTTTCATGGCCTGAGGGAGATTAATGTTGCTGTACAAGATGAGGTTAGCAGACGTCACACATGATGCTGCCAATAGCTGCCCAACCCATCCCTTACAATTACCATCGTCGGCATCGGTGGCCGAGTGGTTCTAGGCGCTTCAGTCCGGAACCGCGCGACTGCTACGGTCGCAGGTTCGAATCCTGCCTCGGGCATGGATGTGTGTGATGTCCTTAGGTTAGTTAGGTTTAAGTAGTTCTAAGTACTAGGGGACTGATCACCTCAGATGTTAAGTCCCATAGTGCTCAGAGCCATTTGAACCATTTTGAACAATTACCATCCTGGAGCAGTGACCTCCCCCTTTCCAGGCAGTGTGAAGTGAGTTACAGTTAATATTCATTATATTCATTATTAAAAGTGTATTCATGAGTATAGTGTGCTGCGTGTGACAATACTTGATAAATTTTAGGCCCATATGTTGCTTTCTTTCACTTTCTCCAAATATGTGATCATATAAACTGCGTATGATAGCGTTGTGATGTGTTAGTTCTATCTATATTGGTATTTAAACTCAATAGTGTAGTGAGTTCAGCATTCTGCATTTCTGGTATGTTTATACTGGTTTGGGCTGTTAGGTGGATATTTTTTTTCTCTCTCATCACTTTCTTTTATGTTTGTTCTGACTGCATTAGGTAATGTTGTGTTGTCTTTGAGTGTATTTCATTTTGTCTACACTGTTTTGCCTTTATGTGCTGTATTACTTCCTGTTTGTAATTTATTTTTTCATACATGTTTCTTATGTTCCCTTTGGCTGAAATGTGGGTTAAGGTATAACAATGTATGTTTGTTTCCTTTATTTTTCTTCTGATGGACCCCCCCGCCCCCCATTAGTGCTTATTTTCGTAAATTCCTTCGGAATTTAGAAACAATTTTCGTGCGGGAATGTAAGAATGTATCGAGTAGCGCTGATATCGATTATGATAACATCGCTATGGTCGTTTCTTTGTTTTTTCGCGCCAGAACGAGGGAGAGAGTCAAGTGGTGGTGTTTAACCGTGTGCGTGGTCTAAAGATATTAAGGAATCAGGCTAAGAGTACAAGTAAATCTGGTGACTACAAAGGTGTTTGATGCTGTGTAATCATTCGTGTACCTGACTAGACGTAATCCGCGGTTCGCGAAGTCAAAACCACGAGAACAATCGCGAGAACATGATTAGATGCCCGCGAGCATCTCATCCGCGCCGGTAAATGAAACTTGGATTATCTATATTGCCACGAACGCCGCATCTGGATTGCGGTGTGGGATGATGTATTGTGATGTAGTGTTACTGTATGTATCCGTGTATCGACATATTTGTTATTTTTTGAAGAGTGTAACAGTGCAGCCCTGAGTAGTGCAAGTGTTAAAAAATGACATCAATGGAGTATACTAGGCTAAAACTTGAATTTTGGTAATTGGCACTCATTTGTTCCCCTTCTTAGTTATCGTTTATTACAGCAATACTGAAGCTGCTGGTCCTAGACTGCAAGGGAAGAAGCGAATGAAGATTGGATTTATGAGGTGAGTGGGTACAATTGGCAAACTCAGACCGTACTATAACCCCACCCTCCCCCATTCGCATCCGTGAATGACATTGTTTGTCCAAAAGATTATAATTGTGTTACAGCCTATGTTTCGTATATGTTACTAAACTCGCACACTGAGTGACGTATGTGGCCGTGGTACAGAAGTTAAAAAATGTGTAGCGCTAGCACATCCTTCTCCTTTGGTGCGAAAACACCGATTGTTTCACAGGAACGAGTAATATATGTTAACAATTAGATTTTCTATAATATCAGCAAATTAAAGGCAATGATTCAGAAGATTCAGTATTAAAGTAGAACACGTATTCACCCTTGTCGTAGCACGATAAGTCTCCATCGGTGACGTCATTTGTACAGAGCACTGTAATGGTGCTACACCTTGTGTTTCGTATACGTCGCTAAACTTGCACTGCGAGTGACGTATGTGACCAGAGTACAGAAATTAAATAACGTGTATCACTAGCACATACGTCTCCCGTGGTGTGAAAATTCCGGGTGTCTCACGGCACGAGCGACATCTTCTTCCATTTGTTGGCTGTTGAGAAAAAGAACCAACAATAGGTGTTAATAACTAGATTTCGTATAATACCTAACAATTGAAGATAATGGTCCATAGAATTCTGTATCAAAGAGTAAGACACTGCAACCCATGTCGTATTTACATAAATCTCCGTTAATTATATTGTTTGTCCAGAGGATTGTAATTGTGATACATTTTGAGTTTCGTGTATTTTACTGAACACACACATGGAGTGACATACATGACTATGCTTCAGAAGTTAAAAAATGTGTACCGCTAGCACATGCTTTCGCTGTGGTGCGAAAACACCGATTGTTCCACACGAAAGTTGACATCTTTTGGTATTTGTTGGCTGTTGAGAAAAAGAACGGATAATAGATGCTAACAATTATATTTTCTATAATATCAGCAAATTAAAGGCGATGGTTCACAGGATTCAGTATTAAAGTTGAACACGTGTTCACCTCGTCGGAGCACGATAAATCTCCATCAGTGACATCATTTGTACAGAACACTATAATGGTTTTACACCTTGTGTTTCGCATACGTCGCTAAACTTGCACTTCGAGTGACGTATGTGTCCAGGGTACAGAAATCAAATAACGTGTACCACTAGCACATACCTCTCCCGTGGTGCGATAAGTCCGTGTGTTTCACGGCACGAGTGACATCTACTTGCATCTGTTTGCTGTTGAGAAAAAGAATGAGTAATATGTGTTAATAACTAGATTTTCTATAATACCAACTAACTGAAATTAATGGTTCACAACATGCAGTATTAAAGAGGAAAACGGAACCACCCATATTGTGGTTGGATAAATCTCCGTGAATGACATTGTTTGTCCAGAGGATTATAATTGTGTTACAGCTTATGTTTCGTATATGTTATTAAACACGGACATGGAATGACGTATGTGACAATGGTACAGAAGTTAAAAAATGTGTACCGCTTACACATGCTTCTCCTGTGGTGCGAAAACACCTACAGTTTCATAGGAAAGTTGACATCTTTTTGAATTTGTTGGCTGTTGAGTAAAAGAACGTGTAATATATGTTAACAATTATATTTTCTATAACATCAGCAAATTAAAGGCGATGGTTCACAGGATTCAGTATTAAAGTGGAACACGTTTTCACCCTTATAGTAGCACAATAAATCTCCATCAGTGACGTCATTTGCCCAGAGGACTCTAATAGTGTTACACTTCGTATTTCGTATATGTCGCTAAACTTGCACTGCGAGTGACGAATGTGACCAGGGTACACAAGTTAAATAACGTGTACCACTAGCACATACGTCTCCTGTGGTGCAGAAATGCGTCTAGTTTAGTTTTTAGCGTATGTCAGAAATACATTGTACACCTGTATTTATTGGTGTATCTACCTACTGTGAACTTTCGTACGAAATTCCTTGGATAATAGCATCACCAGATCAAGTATGAGAAAGCGGGGGGGGGGGGGGGATTAGGTACACCGCGAACTTGTTTTTAAGCTCAGTGGGGTATATTTTTTGTGTTACTCGAGTGAGTGAATTGTCGCTGACATCTTCTCACAGATTGCAGTTGTGTTCCCATTTCCGTACATGTGATGGTACACACCTCTTCCCAAGTTCTTTGCACAAGACGAAAACGTTATTTGTGTGCTGTTTAGCACTGAGGCTTTGTTGAACTTGGACTTAGATCTAACTGAAGTTTGTCAGAGTACAAGGGATAGCTGCAATGGGAGAGAAGAAATGACAAATTATTAACCAAGTGCTACTCAGAAGCCAAATCAACTATCTCCCCTTCTTTATGATTTTTGAATTTTCATTAGGAAATTACCCACAAACATGTATAATTTCAGCGCTCAAAATGTTCAACTCCATTCTTTAATTCCTGCGCCATTCAATGGCCATAATTTCGATGGCAACTGAACAATTCGTTACAGCTTTCGGAGGTCAAACTGACTGACTCCTGTATTCTGACTTGTATTGCACAGCGTTTGCCTCTTCGTGTTTAATCTATGTGTTACATTTGCTCTCCTTAATACCAGTATTACTCGACTGTTTCATTGCATTACAGTTCTTAGTATTATCCCTAAATACGGAGGATGTTCAATAAGTAGTTCCACACATTATTTGCTGAAGGCGGGTTGGTTTTATTCAGGATTCTGGTGCACAATATAATGGCCCACTCTTTTCGCTGCAGCACCATATTTTTTCAAGACGACGTACTTAATCCACCTGTGTTGCATTACTGATTGAACTCCTCTGGAATAATGGGAAAAGTAATGGACCCAAAACTGATACCTGTGAGGCCCCTAATATGAAATCTCTCCACTTTGATCTTTTCGTTCCAATTCTTACCCACTGTTGGCGGGATATGAGATATGAGTGGAAACAGTTGAATAAAATTTTTGAGTTGTGAGTTAGCAAGCAGAATGTTAAGGTCGACAGTGTCGTAAGCTTTGTCGAAATCCAAAACGCATATATTAGTACCTTGCTGTAAGGACATAGCTAATTGCAGTTCGTCAATCACTTTTATAAGACCTGTCTCCGCTCCCGGTAGCTGAATGGTCAGCTTGACGGATTGTCAATCCTCTGGGCCCGGGTTCGATTCCCGGTTGGGTCGGGTAGTTTTTCCGCTCAGGGACTAGGTGTTGTGCTGTCCTCATCATCACCCTATCATGCTCATCGACTGCAGTTCGCCGAAGCGGCGTCAAATTGAAAGACCGGCACCCGGCGAACGGCCTGCCCGACGGGGGCCCTAGCCATACGATTAAATTAGAGCTGTTGACCTACTGAGATTTTGCCAGAAACCTGAGCACTGTACATCTAAAATATTTTCTGATTTGGACAGTCAGTACGCTGTTAGTGAATTATATATTCCGAAGCCTTCGGAAATGCTGGTAGACTGTAAATGCACCAACAGTCGGAAGGTTAGCAGATTGTTGCTTGGGTAGCGCTTTTAATGAGTCCCTGCTTCCATGCTGTTGGGAAGAAGCTAGATTTCAGAGAATGATTAAAAAATATTGTTATTTTTGGCATTAATAGCTCGATGACAAACCAGTAGTCAAACGTATCTGGAAACCGTCTTTTTGAACATGTTAGGATTCACTGGCTACAGAAAAATATTTCGTCTGTACCAAGCACTGGTACTTTAAAGCAGTGGTTCCCAACAGGTGGTCCATGCCAGAGGGATCCTCAAGATCCTATTAGAATAAAAAATATATCAAATATATATCGTATGATAACAGATTTTTTGTTTTGCCCGCTTCCTACATGAGCAGAACTTTAGCAAACGCTAACTTCGGCGTCTAGCGTCTTCCTAGAGTCAACTGACAGTAGCACACTCTAGCGCAAAATTAGAATTAGATAGAGGCAAATAGTTCTGCTGTATGCCGTTAGATTGCGGGCGCTGCTTGCTTGTAGCTGACAACTGACAGTCCCTTTACACAGAAACTAACTGACAGTCACTTCACACAGAAACTAGCACTACAGGCCACAATCGGCCATTGTTAATTTATTGCCAGTGCTTTCACAGACCGTGTTGTTCACATATTCAATATTCTGTATTAAAACAGTAGTGCTTGTAAAGCGTTGTTTTTCGCGGAAGCTGCAGTTCGTGTAGTTAAAAATGGACCGTTGGTTAAAAAGTGGTTCGTTAAAACGAGAAAGGCCTAGAGATGTAGAGGAAGATAATGCATTTGATGTTCAAGCAAGTAAGTCAGTGACTCTTGAACCTAAGTTGGCAGGGTCCATTGAACCTAAATCGTCGGCGTCCCTTGAACCAAACCCTTCCAAGATCAGTGTTAAGATTACTGAAAAAATTAGAAAATATAACTCTGATTACTTGGAAATCGGTTTTGTGGACCTGAGCAACAGTCTAAACCTCAATGCGTAATTTGCTATGAAAGCCTTTCGAAAGAATGTATGAAACCAGCTAAACTCTGGCGCCATCATGAAACAAAGCACCCAGAGTACAAAAGTAAGTCATTAGATTTTCAAAAATAAATTAGGAGAGTTTAAAACATCTCGTAAAACAGTTACAAAACACTGTGGTGCAAATTTAAATGAAAATGCAGCGCTTGCGTCTTACGAGGTGGCTCCGCTTGTTGCTAAATGTGGCAAAAACCACACAATTGCTGAGGAATTTCTACTGCCATCAGCAATAATACTCTGCAAGAGAATGTTAGGTGATGCAGCTGCTAAGGTACTAGGAACTGTCCAGCTCTCAAATAATACTGTTCAAAGACGAATTACTGATATGGCAGTTAACATCGAAGAAACATTGCTGGCTAGACTTTGCATGAGTGACATGTACGCTCTACAATTGGATGAAAGCAGAGACATATAAAAAATAGCTATAATGTTGGTTTTCCCACGATTCTTATAGGTGGACCAAGTGTTCGAAGATTTTCTTTTTGCATGGGAACTACTGCATACAACAGCAGACGATATTCTTACTGCATTAAATAATTATCTCAACGAGCACGATGTCACCTGGAACAAATGTGTAGGCTTGTCGACGGTTGGATATGCTGTCGGATTTCAGAGTGAAATGGCTGGCAAATAAACAGGACTTCTAGCTCGTATGAAAGCAGTAGCCCCTGAGGTGAAATGGACCCACTGTTGTATCCATCGTGAAGCCTTAGTAGCCAAAAGATTGCCCGAACCTTTACAAAAGATACTTAACGAAGTAGTTCAAATCATCAACTACATTAAAACTCGACATCTGCAATCCGTATTATTTTCTTTGTTGTGTAAAGCGATGGGCAGTGAGCGTGAACAACTTCTTTTTCATACGGAAGTAAGATGGCTTTCTTGAGGTAGGATCTTCTCAAGATTTTTTGAACTTAGAGATGAGATTCGTGTCTTCCTTCTTGACACAAAGTACGCGGATTTTCTCACTAACTTCTCTTGGCTTTGCTCAGTTGCGTACTTAGCCGATGTGTTTGAAAACACTTGAATGTGTTAAACTTGAGTTTACAAGGAAAAATGTAGATTAGTGCTATGGTCAAAAATTGTCAGATCTGGGCGTCAAGGATAGAAAACGAGTCAGTAACTAACTTTCCAACTTTAAAACAATTCTTGGAGTCATCAGAGGAGAGTTTGCCTGACCAGATCAAGATCAATGTAGCCGAGCTTTTACACAGCCTAGCCACCACTTTTAGTGGGTATTTCCCTGAACCTGGCCCTGACGACAGATGGATTCGAAATCCCTTCAGCTGTGAAGAAATAAACAAAATCCAACGCCGCACTGAAGAAGAGCAAGGTCAACTTCTGGATCTGTCCAGCTGTGGTACGTAGATAAACATTTTCATCGGTGATAAAATTACAGACTTCTGGGCGTCAGCACGCAAGGACTACAAGAAACTTGGAGATAAGGCAATGAAAAAGATCCTTCCATTTGCAACCACATATCGGTGTGAGCAAGCAGTTTCTTCCATGTGTTTCAAGAAAAACAAATATAGGAATCGGCTCGACATGCGGCCGGATTTCAGAGTGAAAGTTTCCAGTTTGGGACCTAATATTTCAGAAATAATGGACTCAAAGGTCAGATTGAACTTATCTCATTAGGAACTGAAAATTAAAACTAAATGTATACTGATGGAGTACTCTGTTGTAACTGTATTTGTTTCAAATAAATAATTCCTTGTATGAAATTAGTGTTTTCTTATTTTTCACACATATCTACTCAATGCAATCTCAAGTGTAGTACACTTGATAAAACAGTACACTCAGTTTTAATTTTTTCCTGTCATTTTCAGTTCATATTCAATTTTTATTTTTTAAGGAGTTTTTATAGTAAACACTCATATTTGAATACAAATATTTTGAGCAATAATCAAAAAATTAACAATAACAATGATAGCTAAATTGAAAAAGTTTTAAGCTCAATATTTTTTCAATAATGATTGTGAATGCTTTTCTAAGTACCAAAAATAGAAAACGTATAAAAAGACTCTTAATTTGGCTTTTTTAGGCACTTGATACTATGATACGACAAGGTACCAATCATGCTCGCTGAGGGGGTCCTCGAGAAAATTTTGTTGGGAACCCCTGCTTTAAGGTAATCGATAGTTTGTACACTTGTGTGTTAATCAAGTAGAGATGTTGGCATGGGGAAATATCAATTTCGATCCCCAATAGGAAATAGGGCTCAAGCTGCAGAATGGGTATTCCCGTTCCTAGATCTCGTAGATTTTTACATATGACGACAGGAGTGCGAAAGTCCTCACTTAGCGAATGGGCACACATGAGTTTTGCATTTCTCAGAGATTGACTAACTCGGTTGTGTAGTCGCTTGAAGGCGAGATATTAATCACAGGTCAGGCGTCATTTTATATGTTCTGTGTACAGCATCTCTGACTCTCGGAAAGCGTCTCAGGCCGGCCTGAGTGGCCGAGCGGTTCTAGGTGCTACAGTCTGGAACTGCGCGACCGCTACGGTGGCAGTTTCTAATCCTGCCTCGGGCATGGATGTGTGTGATGTCCTTAGGTTAGTTAGATTTAAGTAGTTCTAAGTTCTAGGAGACTGATGGCCACAGAAGTTAAGTCCCATAGTGCTCAGAGCCATTTGAACCATTTGAAAGCGTCTCAGCTGGTCGCTAAAGGAAGGTGCACGTCTTCCCTTTACTCTTACTGCTTTTTGAGGAACTTATTTACCATATAAATTATTGAGTCTCTTAGTGAATTTCGATACTTCGTTGCTTATGTCTGCTGTTGGCTAGAAGATAAAACAGGCGTCAGCTGTGTGCACGAACATTGTCAAGCGCTTATAATCTCCTAAAGTAGGCTTGGGCGGTTTGTTCTTTAGGATTTGCAACGAGTAAGTCATGAATTTTACACCGTCAGCAGACAAGCCAGGCGCAGATATCTAATGCTTCATGGTGGGCTGATCCAAGAGAAAGTAATGTATGGTTTTAGTAGGACACTATGGACATGAATTTTCATACTGAATGACTGGTATTTGGAAAATTTATGTTCATATATCCGGCTACAATGATGTGTTCATAAAAAGAGTCAGAACTTAAGACTACAGATTTAAAGGAAGAGAGCTTTCCAACTTCGGTGAATTGTACATTACTCCGAAAGGACGCTTTCTGTTGAGATGTTTAATTTCAGTGGACGAATATTCAGGCTCTTCCTCCTCGTTCTCAGACGTGATTATGATTTTTGGAAACTAATTGGCGTCTATATATGCTGCCACACCACCCCCTTGTCCGTGGCGCCTGTCCTGTCTCAGTGAAACATAACCATCAAGACTTACAGAATCAGAATGCAAAGTCTTATTCAGCAATGTCTCCCCCAAGAGTTTGATATAAAACCTTAGATACTGAAATATGACGTGGAATTGTCAGATGTGCTGGTAATGAATACACAGTTACCTGCGCGAAATGGAGTGTAGAATTCTCAAGAGTCGTTTTCGCTATAAGCCTGCCAGTAGGAGGGAGATCTGTTCCAGGGACAGTATGGCTCAGAACAATTCAGAAGATAAGGCGTGGGGAGAAGATTGGAGCACGAAGCTGAAACCTGCCAGCAGAAGTCTAGTCAAAAGATGGAGGTTCAAGGTACTTTACATCTTGTGTCAGTGGTAACTGCTCTGCTGTTGTTGTCCGTCAGACGACTGAGACGTTCACTACCTCCACAATTTAAGTTCCAGGTTTTCGCGAGAGACGGTAACTTTTCAGAGTGTGAGGTATTAATATGTCCATCAGAAGTATACATCTGATCAGTTTATTACAAGATATCTGTTAAGAAGCATAAATGAATGTTGCTTGCTGACAATTATTGATGAGCAATAGCTAGGACAATTTTTTCTTACAAAATATTAGCAGTATACATTTTCATCCATGACGGCGTTTGTCCAAACGAGAGCAATGGCGTCCATCTCTCCGTTTATTTGTGTCACTGAACATGCACAACGAGTGACAAAATGGTTCAAAAAATGTCTCTGAGCACTATGGGACTTAACATCGGAGGTCATCAGTCCCCTAGAACCTAGAACTGCTTAAACCTAACCAACCTAAGGACATCACACACATCCATGCCCGAAGCAGGATTCGAACCTGCGACCGTAGCAGTCGCACGGTTCCAGACTGAAGCGCCTAGAACCGCTCGGCCACTGCGGCCGGCGAGTGACACATGTGACAGGCGTACAGAGATAAAATAACGTGTACTACCAACACATACGTCATCCGTGGTGCAAGAATACAATTTGTTCCACAGGACGAGTTGAAATCTTCTCAAATTTGCTGGCTGTTCAGAAAAACAAATTAAGCAGATTCAAACTGATTATCTTAAATGTCAAGTCTACAGTATGTTATGCTATTGTTTATACTCTTCAGGACCTTTTGAGGTATGTGAGATACCTATTTATAATCCACTCTTGTTCAACAAAACGGCAGCAGCTGTTCAATGATCCTTGATTAGCAACGTGGCATATATGGTTCTTTCAGAACGTCCCCAGGTGTAGATTGGTTCAAATGGCTCTGAGCACTATGGGACTTAACTACTGTGGTCATCAGTCCCCTAGAACTTAGAACTACTTAAACCTAACTAACCTAAGGACATCACACACATCCATGCCCGAGGCAGGATTCGAACCTGCGACCGTAGCAGTCGCGCGGTTCCGGACTGCGCGCCTAGAACCGCTAGACCACCGCGGCCGGCCCAGGTGTAGATTGATAATGACGAATATTAATACGTTACAAGCAGAGTGAATTATTCTGCTTCTTAAGCTAGCTGCTTTTTTTCAAGTAAAAGTAATTGTTAAGTCCACAACTGAAATTGTAAAGAAAGTCTTTCTCTGTAGCTGAACGATTCACAGGCTGTCACATGATGTCTTTTCATAATTCATAGGGTGAGGATTCACTAAAGTTTAGAGAATATCGACGCCTAGAATGTGAGTATACACTGTATGTCGAAAATGTTCCGATATTGTTATTATTCGTGGTGTATAAGTGACGTCAGTTCAGCAACTATGGTGGCAGCGTAACCAACAACTGTAACAAATGTTCATTCAATCTGTTAGTGTACACAATAAAGCGAATATTCTTCATACTTTCCTTGAATCTTTACATTCTAAATCTTAATCTATTTATCAACTTCCATACTAACCAGTTATTTCCAGGGAGTAGCTGCTCAGTTGCAGTCATCCCTCACCGGATTTGAGATGTTCTCTCCATCGTCAGTTCCTGCCTCACCATCTCTGGATTCACTGCAAACTTCTTAGAAGGCGTCACACTCATACGCCTGTTCGCAGAATTCATGAAATCAAAGCAACTGTTGAGATGCATAAAAGAATGTCGTGGCGAGAGAATATGGAGAAAGATTAACTGCGAACACAAATATATTAGCTTAGAAATATTTTGCATAGAAATGGCGGATAACGCTATTAAAAACAACGGCTGCATTGGCTCAGTATACTCCAACAAACTAACAGCACTGGTTCAGAGCATACAGAACAATCGATGAGTACACGATGAATTTTGTGGTTGCAGGATACATCTCTATAAATGACTGCACTTGTCTTGGGGAGTGTAATGGTGTTACATGGTTTGGTTCATTTATGTTGCTTAACACGCACAACGAATGACAGTTGCTAAACACGCACAACGAATGACGCATGGGCGTGGGGTACAGAAATTAAATAACCTGTTCCACCCGCACATACGTCGCTCGTGGAGCGAGACTGCCATTTGATCCACAGAGCGGGTTGAGAACTTCCCATATCTGATGTCTAATAGAAAAAGCAAACTGACAATATTCGATGTAGGGTCGTTACTCTTGCGTACTACTGGTAGATGAAAAAAAGATTAATGCAGCACGAAAAAGCAGCTGACAATATTTAATGAAGAGTCTTTACTCTCGCGTACGGTTGGTAATACTATTCTACTTTCTCTGCAATGGCAAGTAAGATGCTGTTATATAATCAAGAGAAACGTTATCGTTACATTATATGCAGTGCAGAACAGAGGAGCGAATTCACCTCTTCGGCAGTTCAAGACAGTTCATGTGTTACGCAGAACCACTTCCCATCGACATTTTTAGGTGTGACAATAAAAACACACAGCGTTGTGTTCGGAATTGTATAATCATTTGTAGTCACGTGACCTCGCTGTATGAATATTGCTTCTATCACTGTAGGCGCTGATGTACTCAAAAATCTGTGTATGAATATTAAGGGAATGTAAACTGACATGAAAGCTACAGCAAACTTCCAATAAACTGAGTTTTACTTTGAACCAAATCACTCTTTTTTTCTGTATTAACTGATTAGCTTTTACTAACATGACGGCAACGATAAAGAGGTTATCAACACTTAGTTAATTTGTTTAAATAACAGATTGCTTTTTCAGATGTAAGACGCATGTAATAAACGTAGAGGACAAAGAGCCAACTGGGTGGCATGGAAGTTAAGCAGTTTCTCACAGTCCAGTCACACCACCTATCTTCCACGTCACCGTCCAGTAACCACCCCCAGGGTTTAGAGGGCAGTATTAGCAGTGGAGGGTATATCAAGCGTGTAGGAGGAGGCAGAAAACAGTGCAGTCTTTGTTGTAATGCGGCGGAAGCCGAGCGATTTATCCGCAATTCAAAAGGCCATGATCATCGTCTTTAGGGCTACGGGAGGAAGTGTTTCCGAAACTGCGTTTTTCGTAAACTGTTCGCGTGCACTGTGGTTAAAATATACCATGCATAGCAAAATGGCGCTATTCAAAACCGGCGCCGACGCAACTGGGTTGCACGACGGTCCAGAGACGACAGGGGTGAACGGCGGTTGTGGAGATGTGTACGGGCGATCAGAAGAGCAGTTGTTGAGCAACTGATATCCCAGATAATACAAGGGGCTAGCAAACATTTCATTCTGGAAACATTCCACAGGCTGTGACGAAGCCATGTCTCCGCAATATCCTTTCTTCCAGGTGTGCTAGTTCTGCAAGGTTCGCAGGAGAGTTTTTGTGAAGTTTGGAAATTAAGAGACGAGGTACTGGCCAAAGTAAAGCTGTGAGGACGCGGGGGGGGGGGGGGGGCGGGGGGGGGGGGAGGGGGGAGTCGTGCTTGGGGTAGCTCAGTTGGTATAGTACTTGTTAGCGAAAGGCAAAGGTCCCGATTTCGAATCTCGGTCCGGCACACAGTTTTAATCTGCCAGGAAGTTTCAAATCAACATTTACGTGCATGATTTATATGCAAAAGTTTCTTGAATTTTCACTTAGCTATCACTGCGGGAACCACCAACAAGTGAAGGTTTCTTCTGACGAATATTAACACTTCAAATGGAAAGAGTTTTATTGAGTTTCTTCAGCTGGCTGTTCTTTCAACTGAAAGTAATTGTTAAGACCACAACTGGAATTGCAACTGAGCGTTTGCTGGTATTAGCGCCTTTGCGCTCTACCACATGAGGTATTATCTGAATTAATAGGGTCTGGATTCACTAAAGTTTAGAGAATAGCCGGCCGCGTTGGCCGAGCGGCTCTGGGCGCTTCAGTCCAGAACCGCGCGTTTGCTATGGTCGCAGATTCAATGCTGCCTTGGGCATGGAAGTGTGTGATGTCCTTAGGTTAGTTAATTTAAGTAATTCCAAGTTCTATGGGACTGATGACCTCTGATGCTAAGTCCCATAGTGCCCAGGGACATCTGAACCATTTTTAGAGAATATCAACGCCTAGAATAAGCGTATATCCCGTATGTCGAAAGTGTTCAGATATTGTTATTATTCGAGGTGTATAAGTGAAGTCAGCTCAGTAACTATGATAGCAGCGTGAACCAACAAGAAAATGGCTCTGCGCACTATGGGACTTAACTTCTGAGGTCATCAGTCCCTTAGAACTTAGAACTACTTAAACCTAACTAACCTAAGGACATCACACACATCCATGCATGAGGCAGGATTCGAACCTGCGACCGTAGCGTTCGGGCCGTTCCAGACTGAAGCGACTAGAACCGCTCGGCGCGAACCAACAAATGTAACAGATATTCATTCAGACTGTCAGTGTATACATTAAACCAAATTTTCTTCATACTTTCCTTTAATCTTTACGTTCTGGATCGTAATTTATTTATCAACATCCATATTAACCAGATGTGTCCAGGGAGCTGTTGCCAGTTTCTGTCATCTATCGGCGGATTTGAGGTGTTCTCTTCATCCACAGTTCCTGTCTCACCTTTTCGGGGTGCACGGTAAGCTTCTTACAAGGCGTCACACTCGTACGTCTATTTGCATAATTCATGAAATCAAAGCAACTGTTGAGATGCACAAATGAATGCCCCTGTCAGATGATATGGATAAAGATTAACTGTGAACACAAATACATTAGCTTAGAAAAATTGGGCAGAGAAATGGTGTATTACGCTATTAAAAACAACAGCTGCATTTTCTGACTATACTCCAACAAACTAACAGCACTGGTTCAGAGCATACAGAGCAATCCAGAGTACACGATGAACCCCGGGGTTGCATATACATCTCCATAAATGACGGCACTTCTCTTGGCGAGTGTAATGGTGTTACATCGTTTGGTTCATTTATGTTGCTAAACAAGCACAACGAGTGACGCATGGACGTTGGGTACAGAAATTAAATATCCTGTTCCACACGCACATACGTCGCTCGTGGTGCGAGACTGCCATTTGCTCCACAGAGCGGGTTGAGAATTTCCCATATCTGTTATCGGATGGAGAAAAAAGAATTAGTAACAGGGAAAAGCAAACTGACAGTATTCTAAGTAGAGTCATTATTCTTGCGTTCTGCTGGTAGATGTAAAATAGTTTAAAGTAGCAGGAAAATGCAACTGACACTATTTAATGAAGAGTCTTTACTCTTGCGTACGGTTGGTAATAATATTCTGCAGTATCAAGAATGGTAAGTAAGATACTGTTACATAATCAGGGGAAAAATGTCGTTACAGCATATGTGGTGCAGAACGGAGAGGTGAATTCACCTTTTTGGTAGTTCAAGACAATTCATGTAGTATGCAGAACCACTTACCATCGACTAGTTCAAATGTAACTGTAAAAAAAACACAATGCGTTGTGTTAGGAATTTTATAATTAGTTTGAATTCACGTGTCCTCACAGCATGAATATTACTTCTATCACTCTAGGTGCTGATGTACTTTAAAATCTGTGTATGATTATTGGAGTAATGTAACCTGACATGGAAACTATTTCGAACCTACAATAATGTGAGTTTTACTGCATACCGACACTTTAATTTTGCTTTGTTATCTGAATATTTTTTAGTAACATGACGGCACAGATAAACAGGTAATCAACACTCTCGTAGATATCATATGTCCGTCAAAAGTATACATCTCATCAGTTTATTACAGGTAATCTGTTAACATGCACAAATGGTTGCTAATTGCCGAGAACAATTAATGAGCATAAGCTAGGACAATTTTCATAGAAATTACTATTATTATTATGATTATTATTACTATTAGTATAACTTAATTAATTATGGTGTTTCTCCAGACGAGATCAATGGCGTCATATATTACGGTTTATGTTGGTGACTGAACATGCACAACGAGAGACACATGTGCCAGGAGAACAGAGATAAAATGACGTGTACTACTAACACATATGTCATCCGTGGTGCAAGAATGTCATTTGTTCCACAGGACGAGTTGAAAGCTTGTGAAACTTGTTGGCTGTCGAAAAAAACAAATTAGGTTTGAATCAAACTGATTACCTTAAATCTCAAGTCTTGAACCTTGTATTGCACTGTTCGTAGTCCTCAGATTATTGCTTACACAATTCCAGTTTCAGGTTCTCGCAAAGAAAACATGAGATATTCATGTGTCCATCAGAAGTACACATGTAATCAGTTTTCTGTTAAGATGCACAAATGATTGCTACTTGCTGAGAAATATTAATGAGCAACAGCTACGACAATTTTCAAATAAATTGCTATTATTATTATTATTATTATTATTATTATTATTATTATTATTATAACATAATTAACTATTGAGTTTCTCCAGACGAGACCAATGACGTCATGTATTATGGTTTATGTGTGTGACTGAACAGGCAGAACGAGTGAGACAGAGATAAAGTGACATGTACTAAAATGGTTCAAATGGCTCTGAGCACTATGGGACTCAACTGCTGAGGTTATTAGTCCCCTAGAACTTAGAACTAGTTAAACCTAACTAACCTAAGGACATCACAAACACCCATGCCCGAGGCAGGATTCGAACCTGCGACCGTAGCGGTCTTGCGGTTCCAGACTGCGGCGCCTTTAACCTCACGGCCACTTCGGCCGGCGACATGTACTACTAACACATATGTCATCCGTGGTGCAAGAATGCCATTTGATCCACAGGAGGAGTTGAAAGCTTGTGAAACTCGTTGGCTGTCGAGAAAGACAAATGAGGCAGAAGCAAACTGATTACCTTAAATCTCAAGTCTTGAATCTCGTATGCCACTGTTTGTACTCTTCAGTATCTACTGTAGTATGGAATATACCTATATATAATCCACTCTTGTTAAACAAAACCACACGAGCTGTTCAGCAATCCTTTATTAGAAACCTGGCATAATTGGGTGTTTGGGAACCACCAACAAGTGAAGGTTTCTTCTGACGAATATTAACACTTTAAATTAGGAGAGTTTTATTTTGTTTCTTCAACTGGCTGTTTTTTCAAGTGAAAGTAATTGTTAAGACCACAACTGGTATTGCAACTGAACGGTTTCTGGTATTAGCGGTTTTGCGCTCTACCACATGAGGTATTTTCATAATTAATAGGGTCTGGATTCACTAAAGTTTAGAGAATAGCCGGCCGCGTTGGCCGAGCGGCTCTGGGCGATTCAGTCCAGAACCGAGCGGCTGCTATGGTCGCAGATTCGAATCCTCCCTTGGGCATGGAAGTGGTTGATGTTCTTAGGTTAGTTATTTTAAGTAATTGTAAGTTCTATGGGACATAGTGCTCAGAGCCATCTGACCCATTTTTAGAAGATATCAATGCATAGAATATGCGTATACACCGTATTCGAAAGCACTCTGATATTGTTATTATTCGTGGAGTATAAGTGACGTCAGCTCAGTAACTATGGTGGCAGCGTGAACCAACAGCTGTAACAGATCATCATTGAACCTGTCAGTGTATACATTAAAGCAAAGTTTCTTCATGCCTTCCTTGAATATTCACATTCTGGATCGAAATTATTTATCAACATCCATACTAACCAGATAAGTCCAGGGAGATGTTGCCCAGTTTTTGGCATCTATCGGCGGACTTGAGGTGTTCTCTTCATCCACAGTTCCTGCCTCACCTTCTCGGGGTGCACGGTAAGCTTCTTACAAGGCGTCACACTCGTACGTCTATTCGCAGAATTCATGAAATCAGAGAAACTGTTGAGATGCACAATCGAATGCCCCTGCGAGACAATATGGACAAAGATTAACTGCGAACACAAATACTTTAGCTTAGAAAAATTGGACACAGAAATGGTGCATTATGCTATTAAAAACAACGGCTGCATTGGCTCAGTATACTCCAACAAACTAACAGCACTGGTTCAGAGCATACAGGACAATCGATGAGTACACGATGAACCCTGGAGTTGCAGGATACATCTCTATAAATGATGGCACTTATCTTGGCGAGTGTAATGGTTGTACATTGTTTGGTTCATTTATGTTGCTAAACACGCACAACGAATGACGCATATGCTTCGGGTACAGAAATTAAATAACCTGTTCCACCAGCACATACGTCGCTCGTGGTGCGAGACTGCCATTTGCTCCACAGAGCGGGTTGAGAACTTCCCATGTCTGTTATATGATGGAAAGAAAAGGAATAAGTAACAGGAAAAAGCAAACTGAAGTTATTCTAATTAGAGTCATTATTCCTGAGTACTGCTGGTAGACGCAAAAAAATGTTAATCGGCTTCAGCGCCTAATAACCACTGACTGACGGTAGATGGCAACACTAGCTATGGAGCGTATATCAAGCATGTCGCAGGAGCCAGACAAAAGAGCAGCTATTTCGTAATGTGGAGACCGAGTGATTTATCCGAAGTTCACAAGGGTATGATTATCATCTTTAGGGCCAAGGGAGGAAGTGTTCGCGAAACGGATTTGTTCGTAATCTATTCACGTGTAGCCATGATTAAAGTATATCACGCATTGCGAAATGGCACCATCCACAACTGGCACCAAGGCGGCTGTGAAGCAACCACAGTCCATGGGTGACATGTGTGAAGGATGGGTGTTAATATGTGTAAGGGCGGAGAGAGACGTGCAACTGACAGCCCAGATGAGCCGAGGGCTACTACCAGTGTCTCCTCAACGGCCGTTCAGGAAACTTCGTTGCATGTGGATCTCGGCTCAGGCAACCATAACGACTGCTGTTCATCGGTGACAAAGACTGGTATATGCATGCCATTTGTATGAATTCGTGGTGTCTGTTCTTTTGGACATGTTCGAAGGCACAGATAGTACGTAGTCATACAATTCATTCACCTTACTGGGCAACGAAACTACCTTCCCTCAGTGCGGATGCTCGATTACGTCCACCTCCTGTGGGAATCTCAGAACAGCTAAAATATAAGACATGTTCCGGGATTGTGGATAGTTGGAGCTGGGTCGTCCAGGAGGTATTACGAGATAGTCCATGTAGTTGCGATAAAGACTGTGGTCAGGTGGATCAATGGTTACTGCAGCTGACTAGTAAGGGTTCGAGTTCCGATGTGGTATTTTTTTGTCATACGCTACTCTGACCATTTCACACCTGTCTATAGACAATTATCGTGGCTCTAAGTGTTGTCCACTGCAAGGTGTCAGTAGACACTGTTCAACCACCGATGACTATCTGTATTTATTTAGATTTCCGCCAAAAGAAAGTCATTTACATCTGTCTGCTTATAACGCGCCAAGGTTACAGTAAACATTTAGAATGCTAAATATAGCACTGCCACCTTTCGCACGAGATGAAACTATAGGCCTGAAGTGGGAATATCCGACAACGTCCCACAGCAAATTTCGCTTTTCTTCGACCGATACTAGCCGAGAAAAAAGTGTGTTGCAGTACTTATTGAACTCTACTGGAATTATTTGAAAAGTAATTGGCCTAATACTGACCCTTGTGGACCGCAAATACAGCATCCGTGCGCCCAACCTCCACTATGAACTTTTAGTCCAAATCGTTACACACTTTTGTTGGGATGTAAGGTATGAGTGCAAGTACTTGGAACAAATATATCGATACACGTATGAGACAGTGGCGGATACAGAAAAACCTAAAGGAGGGAGCGCTTAAGATCTCTTGAGCTACATTTACTTTTACCGTGATAAAGTCACATGCAAAATTTAAGAAAGTTTTATTTAAACTGATTATACACATATTCAAGACAATACCATCATATGGTAAAACAAGTTACAATTATGGTTCTCTTCCATAGATGATGAGTTATAAGCGCCTATTTTTCCTGGTAAACTAGTTAATTACATTGTTAATAGGACATTAATGTCAGGGAGAGCATTCAACAGAGCTATGCCATTAAGTCGATCCTTCATCACTGTCAACCTCAGCCATGTCGTTGTACGACGCATTGTTGGCGAACTTCTTTCCACTGTAGAAATACATGCAGGAGACAAGAAAATATTTTGTAAGCGTCTGCAAAGTAGCATAGTCACATGTAGGACAAAGAGACAACCATTGCATAACAGAATCACGACCACTAGGGGCCGCTACTTACAGAGTCATAAATGTTACTCTTCTTCAGCTACGTTTCCACCAAGAGTTTAATATGAAACCCGAGGTACTGAATTAAAATATAGAGCTCACACAGATATGCTGGTAATTAATACACACTTGTGAGGGCGAATTGTACTGTAGAGTTATCACAAATCGTGTCTGCTATAAAGCTGTATATAGGAGGGAAAACTATTCCAAAGGCAGGCATGACCCAGGTCCTTTCGCAATGTGGTGGGGGCGAGAAGATTTCAGCAATGAGCTGAAAACTGCTATATGGTAGGCTGGTCAAAAGAGGGAGGTTCAACGTGGTTTACACTTGCACCAGTGACACTTGCACAACTGTTGTTGTTCACCAGACGACTGAGGCGTTTTATGCTTCCACAATTCCAGTTTGAGGTTCTTGCAAACAGAACGTGTGATATTAATATGTCCGTCAGAAGTGTACGTCTAATCAGCTTATTACAGGTAATCAGTTAAGATGCACAAATGATTGCTATTTGCTGAAAAATATTAGCGAGCAACCACTAGGACAATTTTCATAAATATTACTATTATTATTATTAATTATTATAACTTAATTAATGATGGCGTTTCTCCAGACGAGATCAATGGCGTCATATATTACGGTTTATGTGTGTGACTGAACTTGCACAACGAGTGATACATGTGCCAGGGGAACAGAGATAAAATGACATGTACTACCAACACATATGTCATCCGTGGTGCAAGAATGCCATTTGATTCACAGGACGTGTTTAAAACTTGTGAAACTTGTAGGCTGTCGAGAAAAACTAATTAGGCAGATGAAAACTGAATACCTGAAGTCTCAATGCTTGAACCTTGTATGCCACTGTTTGTACTCTTCAGTATCTGCTGTAGCATGGAACATATCTATATACAATTCACTCTTGTTAAACAAAACCACAGGAGCGGTTTAGCAATCCTTTATTAGAAACCTGGCATAAATGGGTGTTTGGGAACCACCAACAAGTGAAGGTTTCTTCTGACGAATATTAATACGGTTTGGATTCACTGAAGTTTAGAGAATAGCCGGCCACGGTGGCCGAGCGATTGCGGGCGCTTCAGTCCAGAACCGCGCGACTGCGGCGGTCGGAGTTTCGAATTCAGCCTTGGGCATGGATGTGTGTGATGTCCTTATATTAGTTAATTTAAGTCGTTCCAAGTTCAATGGGACTGATGACCTCTGATGTTAAGTCCCATAGTGCTCAGAGACATCTGAACCATTTTTAGAGAATATCAACGGCTAGAATAAGCGTATATACCGTATGTCGAAAGTGTTCGGATATTGTTATTATTCGTAGTGTATAAGTGAAGTCAGCTCAGTAACTATGGTAGCAGCGTGAACCAACAAAAAAATGGCTCTGAGCACTACGGGACTTAACTTCTGAGGTCTTCAATCCCTTAGAACTTAGAACTACTTAAACCTAACTAACCTAAGGACATCACACTCATCCATGCCCGAGGCAGGATTCGAACCTGCGACCGTAGCGTTCGCGCGGTTCCAGACTGAAGCGACTAGAACCGCTCGGCGTGAGCCATCAACTGTAACAGATATTCATTCAACCTTTCAGTGTACACACTAAACCGAATTTTCTTCATACCTTCCTTTAATCTTTACGTTTTGGATCGTAATCTATTTATCAACATCCATACTAACCAGATATGTCCAGCGAGCTGTTGTCCAGTTTCTGTCATCTATCGGCGGAGTTGAGGTGTTCTCTTCATCCTCAGTTCCTGCCTCACATTCTCGGGGTGCACGGTAAGCTTCTTACAAGGCGTCACACTCGTACGTCTATTCGCAGGATTCATGAAATCAAAGCAACTGTTGAGATGTATAGATGAAGGCCCTTGGAGTCAATATGGATAAAGATTAACTGCGTACACAATTACATTAGCTTAGAAAAATTGGGCAGAGAAATGGTGCATTATGCTATTAAAAACAACGGCTGTATTTTCTACTACACTCCAACATACTAACAGCACTGGTTCAGAACATACAGAGCAATCCAAGAGTACACGATGAACCCTGGGGTTGCATATACATCTCCATAAATGACGGCACTTCTCTTGGCGAGTGTAATGGTGTTACATCGTTTGGTTCATTTATGTTGCTAAACAAGCACAACGAGTGACGCATGGACGTGGGGTACAGAAATTAAATATCCTGTTCCACCGGCACATACGTCGCTCGTGGTGCGAGACTGCCATTTACTCCACAGAGCGGGTTGAGAACTTCCCATACCTGTTAACGGATGGAAAAAAAAGAATTAGTAACAGGGAAAGGCAAACTGACAATATTCTAAGTGGAGTCATCATTCTTGCGTTCTGCTGCTAGATGGAAAATAGGTTAAAATAACAGGAAAAAGCAACTGGCAATATTTAATGACGTGTCAGTACTCTTGCGTACGGTTGGTAATAATACTCTGCAGTATCCTCAATGGTAAGGAAGATACTGTTACATAATCAAGGGAAATAATGCCGTTACAGCATATGTGGTGCAGAACAGAGGGGCGAATTCACCTCTTCGGTAGTTCAAGACAATTCATGTAGTAAGCAGAACCACTTCCCATCGACTATTTCACGTGTAACTATAAACACACAAAGCGTTGTGTTGAGAATTTTATAATTATTTGAATTCACGTGTCTTCAAGGCATGAATATTACTTCTAACACTCTAGTTGCTGATATACTCAAAAATCAGTGTATGATTATTGAAGGAATGTAACCTGACATGAAAGCTATATCAAACCTACAATAATGTGAGTTTTACTTGATACCGACACATTCATTTTGCTTTGTTAACTGATTAGTTTTTACAAAATTCTCGGCAACGATAAACAGGTAATCACTGCTTTGGTCGTGTGATTAAATGACAGACTGCTTTATTCAGATAGAAGACTCACGTAATAAGCGTGGACGGCAATCGTGCAAGCGGGAGGATTGGAAGTTAAGCAGTTGTACACTGTCCAGTCACACCGTCTCTAATCGACTTTAGCGCCCGGGCTGACTATGTTACAACTTCTGCACTCAGAAGGGATGTTGTAAATCCCAGGGATCCTGAGGCCGACGTTGTCGTTAACGGAGTATAGCATCCTTTGTCGTCTTCGGAGGCCAGAAAACAGGTTTTAGACGTCGTCTTCACATGAAACATTCTGTTTTGCTATATCTAATGCCACAAAAAGGAAAGAATACAATCGATGGCTCATCCAGCGAATATTCAATTTTTTCACGTTTCTTTTTCTTAGAGAATGCTGACTTCATATCACGCGAACCATAGCCGTTATTTCGGAACACGTACGTCAGAAGATTAATTTTCGAATCTAAGTGATTCTCCTCGGGAACAGTTTTATTCAGTGTACCAGTGTATTTACAACTGTTCTCTTCTGGACTAGGAGGTGAAAACTCTGGGCGCTAAGAAATAAATCACTTACGGATGTTCCACTGACTGTTCACGATATTGGTTCTCACTCCTAAAGTCTAACCAAATATCTAAGTCTATGAGTACTGTACTTCTACGCTGCGAGCATCACATCAAAATCTCTCAGATTTTCATTGAGAAAACGCATGAATGCCCGAAAGAACATTGCCTCGTACTTATTAGAAACACAGGCACTGCAACGTCGTATTTACTAGGCGATACCAGGCTAGCAACTTTCGATTAAGTGTCTTCGCGCTACGGGAATAACAGTAAGTGTACGAGTTCAGGTTAATGACATAAGAACGCCGACATATAGAAGTTTGGGTCTGGTCTTGAAGCCGAAATGATACCAGTTTGCCTCTGGTAGCGCAACATGGCGGACGTGCTGGTTGAGTCCTTGCCACAGAGTGAGCGCTCGTGTTATTTACTCAGTAATCATCTGCTTGCTGCCCGCCGGCTAAGCAGATGATTTACACGACTAAAAGCACTCGAAATAGATCGATTTTTACGAGAAGAGGTCAAAATCCCAGTGCCCGTCATCATCGGAATTTATCAATCGTGAGCAGTATAGTCTAAGTCAAGATCGTCAACGACAATACTTGTCAACGGATTCTTCGGGAGAAGGAACGGCGCCACTGCTTCTGCCACACTGATGGCAATGTGAGTAGTGTGGATGTCGATCATGTTGGTTTGGGAATCCACACAACCAGGATATTTGAGCTCCCAGTGGAAGACGTCGAGTTGGCGCTTCGCCCCCATGGCTTGGTGCATACACATGTCATGGAACGATGGGCGCACATCAGAACATATCCTATCCTGAACGGAGTTCTACGGGTCCAGACTGAACATAAAAGACGTGTTCCCTCAAATCTATACATTAGAGACTATGACGTGACATCGTCATTTACTACGGACAATGAAAAATGTGGGAAGGAGGGCCTCCTCCGACCCGAATGCATCCAGAGCCGGACCATGCCTCTAACGCCGACATGGCGCCATCGTCGCAGCCGACACTTCTTCCCGTGACTCACGCTGCCGCCCTCACGACTGCTCCCACTTCACCACGAAATTCGACGCTCTCTGAGGACCCAAAGGAACATCCTTCGATGCGGTGGGAAGCTGAAACGCCCATTTTCCGTCTCGCAGGCTCCACTCGGACAACGTCACACACGTCGATAGATGATGGTTTTCATGACGACCGAATGGTGACAAATTCGTTAATCGTGCCAACTGCGGCCTTTGTGCCGGAGCGTCATCAATCACTCAGCCATCCCGTAAGTGGAGGCGCAAGACAAATTCAGAACACGTTGAGGACCATTCGTATGAGGGCGAGTACTTCACCCTCCTGGACTTATTCTGCCACGGAGGCAGTCACCGCCGGATATGGCTTGAGAACACAGAAAGGGACTGAGGAATTTTCGTATGTACATTCAGTTGAGTGATCAGACATCAATATCTGAGACGGGTGCTGCCACCCACATGACTGAGGAAGTGTTGGAAGGTGGTCTTACTCTGAATTTAACAGCATGGGGGGGGGGGGGGGAATATGATGACGCCACACAAGTTAAACCGATAGGGCCCGCGCCAATGGCGCCGACACTTTAGGAACAGTTCCAGCCGAGGTGTTGGGTGTGGCCGGAGGTGACGATACAACTTGATGTTCAATAGATATTTCTCGCCTTATGAACAACTTGACACCCACAGTTAGATGACGGGTTTATCCTATCTCCATAATTAAGCTCAATACGATTGGGACAGTGGGGAAACCCCGTCTGCTGGGAGAGGTGCTTCGTGCATCGAATATTGACTTTTGTTTATTGAAAGAAGGGTGCTTAGCGTTTCTGCCTGAATCTGTAGTTATTCGCCATGTATGACATGATACTAGGTGATCAGATTGGCAACGGTATGGCTATACTGGTGTGTGACGGTATTGAAAGCGAAGAGGAGACTTATCTCCCCTTAAGCAAGGGCTGGCAATCGCAGCTTTGGGCACACGTATTATAAACATTTACTCTCCGTCATGAACTAACAAACGCTATGAGAGGTCGCAGTTCTACTCGGAGGTTGGAAGATCGAGGATTACCGCCTGATTACAATGTTAAATTCGGACTATAGGACCTTCTCCTGGCTTCTGGCGGCGTGCGTAAAGAAGGTCCTGCCACTAATCCTTTAGATGGAGCAAACGACAGAGGGAGGAGAGACCAACATACAAACAGCCCCCTGTGACTGTAGTGATTTGATAATCATCGCCGCATCCTGTCACCTTCGAGTTTTTGGGATCTCAATTGATTTCGAATACGCTCTCGACAGAGAGCACCACAAGTTTCTTCAATCAATTGTGCCCCGCCTAGGCTTCCCATATGACTTTCTCGACGTAGTTTTGCATCTATCACGTGGAGCATCATTACATGTACTGTTAAATGGACGTACGGTGGGTTCCTTACTGATCCGGCGTTTGATTCGATAAGGATGTCCACTCTCCAGGATTTTTTATGCAACTTAGGAGCGCTGAAATATTATGTTGAAGGGGCCACACCGACCATGGAAGAGCGTATGCTGTTGACCTTCTACTGCTGGCCCCATCAGGTGATGATGTGCGTGCTGCGCTTGAATGACTGGTGCCGAGAAGCCACATGAATGTAGCCAAGTCGGTGGCGATGAGTTTAGGAAGAAACCTCCAGGAGGGCTGCGTCACTACCTTAACATTTACGTGGCGACCAAGTTGATACACATGACTCAGATTCTTCCGCTACCGACAGCGACAGCACACACACTTCAGGCGGGCCGCTACGACATCCTCAGCCTCCCTCCAAATGAATGTGGACTGGGACTTATAAATGTATCAACGAGCGCTGCAGCGAAATGTTTCTGTACAGTAGAGAAACTGTGGACTTTTCAACATAGTTCAGTTACGGGCCATCTGTCAGAAGAAATGACACCGGCATAAATCCTGCCACATGTTACAATTGTGCACATCGCTCCCTCTCTTTCCCACTTCTCGGCATTGATACTCGAATATACAGGGTGGTGCAAAACTCATTAGACACTGGGCACTGATTTAAACAAACATTTGAATTTATGTTTCATTATAAATTGATTAAAATACAAATGGACTTTGGGTCACAGGTGAACAGACCCTCAGTTCTTTTTTCTCAGTTGTAACTGCCGTTGGGTGGCCAAATCTTGGAGCATCCATAACAAATCCATGTTCTTCAAATCTATCTCGTATGTCGCGCGCTGTATGTCTAGACGATGGTTTTGATCTTAATTGTATTACCCATTCATTAACAACTGCAGCAGCACCACTTTTGTAAAATGATTTTAACGCGAAAATACTGTTTTCCTTCGTTGACATCTTGACAGTTCGGAGAACTATAGCTGTAAACACGTCTCACAGGTCACGCTTTCAACAATTTACTAATTTGATTGTAGTGCTTGTTTCGCTTCTCATTGCATCGTATACCAACTTGATAACGTTTAATTATCACCATTTGGTAATAACAACTTAATGGGTTACAAATTCCCACTGTACTATGTCTTACTGTTATTTTAGTTTCCTTTTAATCAACTCTCGAGTGACATTTGCACCAAACTGTAGTTATGTGCACCCCGATCTTCCCACAACTCGAGCTATTGGGCTGAAAGATTCCCCCCTCTGCCAGCACTGCCGCCCCCCGGACACTAACGAACATCATTTAACATTAGCATCACTGTTTGATTCCGAATGTGGACTCTCAAATGAGGCGGAATGGTTATCGACTTGGTATCTATGAACACTTTCCACATACAGGATTCCGTGCTGGATTTTATTTACAGCATTATTTTGGTTCTTTTGACCTTGTGTTCATTGTACAGGCAATATAACTATAGCAATTTCCATTTTCTTATTTTCTCTTGGTTGTTTTTGAAGGCAGACACAAGGAGTAAATGTGGTTAAACTTGCTTACGTTTTCATCTGACTCTATATTATTTAAATTGTTTACAATGTCTTCTTTACAAAAGAAACAATTTATATGGGAGTAATACCCAGATTGTGGAACTCAAGGAAGGGAAAAAAATTCAGAGGTGGCAGATCAGGAACAGAGAGATAAAGACATCGTGGCTGGCCTCATGTTAGACCTCTGAAAACCCTTTCTCCACCAGCCTGAAGCTCACCGATCTTCGTTCTTTATGCTTACCATAAGCGGAAAATCCGGAGTCTGGCACAAATTTTCAATGTCATCATTCCACTCTACAGTTGGATTCTGCCCGTTTTCGCAACTGTGAATACATATCCTGTACGTCACAGAAAACGGCTGCAGTCCTGTAGTGTCGATTCCTTTGGACATGTATGCATGTCCAAAGAACAAATATAGGCTTTGCAGGGTAATAAACATTAATAGACAGTTCTTATATCAGGCATACTGAGGGATAGAGGTGACAGAGGAACAGTGAGTAAATGACGTTACACTTTAATTATTCATGAGTGAGAAACATAAAAATATACGGAATGATAATAATAACCGGTTAAATAAGTCTGATGAAATACATCACATTTAGCGAACTAATATCTTCACATCACATGTGCCCAGTACCTTGCACCATTCAAGGGACTCAGGATGGCATGAAAGTGTTATCCATTGCGCAGGGTGGCGGGCGTAGATATCATCAAAATATCTGGCTAGTGGTTTACTCTTAATCTCATTCAAAGTAGGTTTCATAAATTGTTTAGCGCTTATATAGCCTGACCAGATTAGGACCTTAAGGCTCTCTCTTAGATGTGACAAAGAACAACACATACCAAAGATATTACAAGAAGTTTGTAATAATAATAATAATAATAATAATAATAATAATAGAATTAATAATAATAACTGACACTAATAATAATAATAATAATAGTAAAGGGCGTTATGATTTATATTTGAAGCCATGATTCGTATTGTCAGAAGTGGACTGGAAAGGATAAAGAAAGAGGAGAAGATTAAAATGACAGTGACAGTGACTGAAAGAAGGAAAGAAGGGAATTGAAATATAGGACTCTGCCAACAGGGGTAGAGGGGAAAGTTGTGGGGGAGGGGACACTAACGAGAATGAGCTGCAGACTGCTTTATGAGAGAGATGGCTATTGTGATAGAAGGTGGACAATTAGCTGGGATGGAAGCGATCCTCTGAAGTGACATGTAATAATTTTTTTGTAAGTGACTACGACTGTTTGTGTTTAAGATCGCTTAAGTGTCAAACCTATGTGCTGTGCATAGTTCTTTTGGACTTGCAGTTAGATATTAGCGTATATGTGATATTTGCAGTGGGACAGAAGAAATGAAACATTAATATAATCAGAAAACTAATGAGCCAAGTACTGATCCTAGTTGGATCCCTGGTACTACATTTGTCTATTGTGACCTTTATGTTCTGATCACTATGCACTGTTGGCGGAATGTAAGGTATTAGTTGAACCACTGTAAGGTAACTGAAGAAAAATTTTGACTTGTGAGTTAGCAAGTAGAATTTTAATTTGAACAGTGTTGAAAGCTTTACTGAAATCCAAGAAGCACAAAATAGCCCCATGGTTTTTGTACATAGCTTGTTTCAGTTCATCAATCACTTTTATAAGTGCTGTCATCGTACTGCAGTTTTGCCAGAAATCAAACTGGTATTTCGTTTTTAAACAGTAAACTGTTTGTGGATTGTGTATTCACCAGCTTTTGAAAACGCTGGCACAATACAAATGGGTCTATAATCGGAAGATTATTTGGCAGATTCCTTCTTCGGTAGTGGTTTTCGTGAAACCCTGGTTCCAGGCTGTTAAAAAGTTGCTGGTGGCCAGAGATGGATCTGTTACCTTAGACTGCAGTAGATTGATGAGAAAACCGATCATTTGCACTGTAATATTATTGTGTGCTGCAGCTACCGGATAAATATGGCAACTGACGTCCTGACCACGGTAGGGCTTGCCGTATCCAGAGAGTTTTCGTCTTTACCAACCACTGATACTTTAAGGGAATTGATGGTTTGTGCACTTGTGCGTTAGTGAATTAGAGGTGTTTGGCGTGGTGAAATACTTATTTAGATCCTCCATAGGAACTAGGAGTTCAAGTGCAAATTTTGGTTTACATACACCTAGCCCTCGTAGATTTTTCCGCATGACGACAGGTCTGTGAAGGTCACCATTAAACGATTGGGCATGGCTGAGTTTTGAATTTCTCTGAGATTGACTGACTCAGCTGTGTAGTTGCTTACAGGCAAGATAATAATCATTGTTTCTGGAGGAGTATATTTATCACATAAATTATTGAGTCTGTTGGTGAAATAAGATACTTCATTATTTATGTCGAAGTTACTTCCTGGTGTTGTCTGCCAGATAACAGAAGCGTCAGCTGTAAGCTCAGACATAGTCACGTACTTAAAGCTCTAAAATTCGCGATTTGCGGTTTGTTCTACGGGAATGCCAACGAGTAAGTCATGAATATTACGTAATGATCAGTCAAGCGACGTGCAGAAATCCGATCAGTCCTAATTACTATATTTGAAGATCTTACTGGGAATATTTCGATAAACGTATGAGTGTCTACTGTATGGTGGATGGTCCCAAGTGGAAGAAATGTGAAGGTTTATCAGGAAAGTATGCAAATTAATTTTGATACGCAATGACTGTTGTTTGGAAAATTTTTGTTCATATCTTGAGGTACAATTGCGTTCATAAAAATATTAAAGATTTAAGAGCGTGGAGTAAAAGGAAAAAAGCTGTCCAGCTTTGGGTAATTCAATGAAGATGTATTCGCGCTGCTTGTCCTCTTTTATAAGCGTGAACACGACCTGGGGGAACAAATTTGCATGTATATATGCTACCATCACGCCTCTCGTCTGATGCGTCTGTTCTGTCTCAGAAAATCGTAACCATCGAGACATACAGAATAGGAAGTAATACTCTTCTTGAGCTATGTCACCAACAACGGTGACATGAAAGATTTGGTACAGAAATATGGAGGGAACTAAGTCAGGTGGACTCGTAATGACTGCATCCTTGTTGGCTATAAACCTGTTGATAAGAAAGACAGCTGTTCCAGAGACAGGCATGGCACAGACCCTTGCGGAATATGGTGGGGAGGGGAGAAGAGGGCCGCATAGGACTGAAAACTGGCAGGTAAGAGGCTGGACAAAAGAGAGAGGTTCAACGTAGTTTACACTAGCAGCAGATGTGGCTGTTCAGGTGCTATTATCCACCAGAGAATTGAGGTGTTCTCTGCCTCCACAATACCAGCTTCGCATTCTCGTGAGACGCAGTAACATTTTCAAAACGCGTCATATTAACACGTCCATTATAAACTGCGACCAGTAACTTGGACAATTTTTGCATATAAGTTATACCTGATGATCAGAAAACAAATGAATAGCTTAGCAACACATGATATACCCTAAGATAGCAGGATTCACCTTCATCAGTGACGGCTTTTGTCCAGACGAGCGTAATAGTGTTACATCTTTTGGTTCGTGTATGTCGGTAAACATGCACAACGAGTGACATATGTGCCAGCGTACAGAGATTAAATAACGTGTAACACCACCACATACGTCATCCGTGGTACAAGAATGCCATTTGTTCCACACGATAAGTGGAGATCTTCTCAAAGTTGTTGCCTGTTGAGAAAACAAGTTATGGGTAAGCAAATAGACCAACTTTAATCCTAGATTACTAAATCCTCGTAAAATGTATGAGTGTAGTTGGTAACATTTCGCGGTTCCGACAAATCTGGTATTGTGTGTATGGGGTGTAAAACAGGGCATTTTGTACTTACTTTGTATGTGATATATCATTGGAGACATTACATTTGTAATTATCTAGTGCATACAATATAAATTATGATTTCATCTGAATCAAATAAAGAGTAGTATAATTGGCGATGGTTTGATAACAACGTTAAATTACCCCCTCCCCCCCCCCCCCCCGGCCCTAGCGTTCTGCGTTAATATCAAGTTTTGAGTTTGCGTGAAACTGGTTATACTCTTCAGGACCTTATGTGTTGTGTAAGATACCTGTATGAATCCATTCTTGTTAAACAAAACCCCAGAAGCTGTTGAACAATACTTCATTAGTACAACCGGTTTCGAAACCTAATGTTACATCATGAGGTACATCTGAACGGAAGAAACAGAGATTGGAGAAAAACTAAAAATTTGTGGCAAGAGTTCCAGTGAAATCAATATGTAACTTCAATGATGTTCAGATACTGAATATACAAAATGGACAATAACTCTCAAAAGAAACACGTGCATCATCAGCCTAATACGATCATTCGAATCATTTAAACTAAATGTAGAGATTATAGGACGCCCCCATCACTGCCAAGCAGGCTGTATTAAAACGTCCTTAAAAGGAATGGTAATTAAAATAAGAGTGGAAGAATGAAGGAGGGGACCATGATAAATGCTTCAAGTTTTAAAAAGAAACGTGGGAGATAAAGTGGTAAAAGTATGGAATCCTTATGATTCCATTGTGCGTAGCGATCATTGAGAAAAAGGTAGCAATCGATCGCGAAATACGTCGTTTTATTACATTAGATCTAGCTTTCAACTATTACATAGTCATCTTCAGTGCATGTAACAAAGGTGACATATACTGGCGGCGTAGAGAGTACAGGAGTCTAATCTGTACGCTCTACACTGCCAATATTGTTTTATACGTGGATCTTTGGACTTATAGTAAAAGTGTGTCAAGCGCACCAAGGAATGGATAAACCGCGTAAAATTCTGTTACATCAAGCTCACCTGGAGGAAAAACCCACATTTCCCCTTCTACTTGACACTCCTATGCTTGTGCTCGACGTGATACTTCGACTGCGTGCGGTAATGCTCAGGATTTTTTATCCTTCTCTTTATTTTTTTCCTTGTTAGTGTTTTCACATCTGCCCATCTTATTTTGATTATTGGTTCATGTATTTCATTACAGTTTGTAAGATAAAGTACTTTTATTTTAATGGCCTTTTAACGGCCCTTTGCAAAAATATGGTTATGTTCCTCTGGATGAGCATAATACAATAGAGTTTTATCCATTCCTTGGTGTGGTTGATATACTTTTACTATATTATCTTCCATGTTTCTTTCTAGATCTTGATGCGTTTGCCTTGGCAGTCTCCTTCAATCCACCACTCGTATTTTGTCTACCGTTCGTTTTAAAGACACTTTAATACAGTTTGATTCAGAGTGATGGTGATTTCCAATAAGCTCTCTGTTTCGCTGTAAATGATTTGAATGTGAGTATTCTGCTTATCGTGTACCCATTTCTCTTGAGGGTTATTGTCATTTCGTGTATGTAGTGTCTAGACATCATTGTAGTTACACATTGATTTCACTGGACTTCTTGTCAAAAATTTTAATTTTTCCTCCAGGCTCTGTTTTTAAAATTCCGATGTACCTGATGATGGAACTTTATGTTGTAAAACAGTCGGTTGTACTAATAAATGTTTATTCAATACCTGATGAGGTTTTGTTTAACAAGAATGCGTTCTTACAGCTGTGGTTGCCCACAATATAACGAGCTTTGCTATATATGATCGAGAAAACGTTTGTCGTTGGAGTATATGCATTGTAGAAGTGGAGCACAAATTCACCTGAGCGAGAAGTACGAGGGCTGTTGGGAAAGTGAGGAACGATCGGTCATTCAATGGAAACCACTGTGAAAATCCGACGAGGCTTTTCGCAGACCTTTGGGGCAGTGTCTCTAGTATGCCCATCAATCGCATCACGATGCTCTATTCAGTTGTAAGCGCACTGTGAGCGAGTAAAGGTGCCTAGAACAACAATGTCTCCCACCAAGTAGGAGGGCCCGCTGAGAGGCTTCGCCTTAATGAATGCAGCCCACCTAACACAACTGCCACGCACTTCCTTCTTCATGGCAATTCCCAGCCACACTCTGCAGGGGCAGTGATGACGCTCCTGCAGCCTTTTCGATGGGAAGTGTTCGATCACCCACAACACATCCCTAATTGACTCGTCCTGAGTATCATCTCTGTTCACATGAAACGCTGGATATGAAAACAACGCTTGGGCGCAGGCTAAACGCTATAGAGCAGCGTAAGCGATAAGCACAAGTGGCTGCCTTCTATGACGATGGTGTTGGAAATTTGGTATAATGCTCCGACAAATGTCTAAGTCGGAGGGGTGACTATGTAGAGAAGTACCTGGAAGGTGTAGCTAAATGTGCAAAGAAAACAGTTTTGATCTTCACTATGGTTTCCATTTCGCGACCGATCGTTCCTTATTTTCCGAACAACCCTCGTACAATGAGACATGTGGAACCATGTCTCATTGACTGTTTCCTGACTACATTATACACACACAGTGAGGTGAAGAGTATATTAAATAATTTGAAACCACATGGTCAGATTGTATTACCTGTGAGTTCGTTCTTTTATTTGTAATATTCGCATATGATTAAAGAAATAACCCAAACTGGTATGATACTTGCAGTCGTACTCTACCTATGGCGTATTAATGTTAGTTTTATTTCACAACAACACTTTCATTTTGTTGTGGTAATTGAAACATTTTCATTGACATCACGGCAACTTATGCAGAAAATATATGTTCGATTGTTGTTTTCAAATGTCATATAACATGAATGGAAGACTCTTGTACTATCTGTGGAAGGTGACCATGAGGCATGGAAATTAAGCACTTGTACTTATCACGGGAAAGGACCTTGTAGATTTTCTGTGTCATTTGGCGTTGTCAGAGATGTATAGTTGTTCTTTGTATCCTCAGATTTTCTATCACCTGAAAGTTCCATATTCTCAACATTAGGAAATAATGGTCTGTTAAGGTATCATACACTATCTTGATTTGATTACGATGGATAGACTGTCATCCACCCAGAAAAAGTCTTCAGTAGATATGTCAGCATAGGTGTTTGGTAGTTAATGTGCTCAATGTCCAGCTTAAAGAATTAAAAGTGTAGACATACAGAGCACTGGAATGTGCCTTAGCATGGCAATATGATCGGAATAACCACCAACAGCAAATGATTCTTAGAAATTATGATTATTCACTCTAGTAGTGAAAACCTTTGGGTGAAGGTCGTGTAATCTTCTGGTCGTACCTTTGAAATGTGATTATTATTCGTGTGTGTGCTGCGACGTAAATACTCCAGGGCCAGGGTAGTGTGAATGTGATTTTTTTCTACATGCAAAGTGTTACCCAAAAGGTATAGTAATGGAGGAAATCCAGTTTAAAGTCACAAAGACTTCTTCATAGCAAGAGTATAACTGCTTATCTAAATAATAATAGTGGATGGTATGAATGTAAAATGTTAAGCAGAAGTTTGCAATGGGAGCTTGGAGGCTGGCAGATACAGTTAATGGCAATCCTTGGTGATTCAGCTGCGTGAGAGACGTCAGCTACCCAAAATGTGGCTATGAGATATGAAACAGTATTTGTAGTGATTTCTGTCTCCAACATGCATTCACTACCCCTAAAAGCACACTATTTTATGTGTTGTGATTATGATGTAAACATATACGCGCGCGCATACACACACACACACACACCAACAGCACAACACAGCATAGTCATTCTATTTTGTGTTTTGACTTCCCACAGGGGTACCCCATCTCCCTCTCCTCACTGTCACCAGGTACAGTGGTGGATGCGGTGGCAGCAGGAGACGGGGTGGAGGCAGGGACAGGGAGAAAGGTGGAGGGCAGCTAGCAGGTCAGCATCATGGGTGGGGGGTGATTGGGCCAGTGATGGGTGACATGGGGCACTAGCAGCAGCGTCCCTGGATGGGTTTGGAGTGATATCCAAAAGGTGCATTCAACATGTGGTGTGTCTGGATTATTGTCCATAGTGGATCCGTATTGTGCAATGTCCATGTATATTGTTTGATATGGATAGACCAAGTGCTACAACAAAGAATACTGTTCAGGGCAGATCCTCCGGTGGGATAATGTCTGAAATGTGAATCCACGATGTGTCAGGTCCAGGACATTGTGTTTGAATGGCACAGATGGCTCTAAGCACTATGGGACTAAACATCTGAGGTCATCAGTCCCCATAGACTTAGAACTACTTAAACCTAACTAACGTAAGGACATCACACACACCCATGCCCAAGGCAGGATTCGGACCTGCGACTGTAGCAGCAGCGCGGTTCCGGACTGAAGCGCCTAGAAACTCTCGGTCACAGCAGCTGACCATTGTGTTTGATCCACAATGTGTGACATATGGGAAAATTATTCAATGAGGGTCCTCAATGTGGTACTCCAGGTATATTGTTTGGGGTGGATTAACCGGCAAACAGTTGGCGATAAAGGTTGGGGTGGAACCATCTGCCTAATAATTCCCAAATAATGTTTGGTATGGATTAGTCATCATATGATCCAGGGCAATTTGTAGAAACGGATCCCTCATATGATCCAGGGCAATTTGTGGAAACGGATCCACCCACAGTAGATACAGTGCTACACCGGCAGCCACTCACCACCAGCTGCTGCCCTCACCCCTGTGATTCCACCTCTTGTGTCGGTGGCAGGAAGGAGTGGAAGGGCACTCCTGCAGAAACCCTGCACTGAAAACGATGTAACTCTGTTATGTGTATGTGTGCCCATTTCTCTCTCTCTCTCTCTCTCTCTCTCTCTCTCTCTCTCTCTGTGTGTGTGTGTGTGTGTGTGTGTGTGTGTGTGTATCAACCCATGTAACTGCTTATGTGTTTTAGCATTTGGTTGCTCACTTAGTGTTGACATTTGGAGGAAGAATTGTAGTTTGTAGATCCCTGGCTGGGTTAGCACACTGTATCGCAGTTGGATGCTGAAAAAAGAGCACGGCACACCTAATGATGTAAGTAATATAAATAAATATACAATTGTACCGTTTTATAAAGAATATGGAAACAATATTGAAGAAATTGGAAAAAATGGAAAAAACCGAACAAAAATGACAAATTTTTGGTAAAGTACGGATACAAAGTGGCCATACAGGATATCTGTATTTATACGAGTTCATAATAACTAGCCAAAATTATTTCTGAGAAATGCAATAGATCAATCTATCTGGATATCTTTTGTATACTTTCCTAGAAAGCTACAAGGAAGCATCATCTGCTCCAAAAAAAGTGACTGAGAAGTCTGAGCTAAAGTTTAAGAGATCTCGCAGCCCCCTTGGAAAAAATATGGAGTTCGTTATTTATAAAGAGGGAGGGAGAGATATGACGTAACACATGCTTTTATACAATAAAGGGGCTCTGCGCGCAACAGGGATAGCACACATCTTCATATATTTCTATCTTCTTACATTAGCACCTAATACTACTAATCATCGTTTGTCTCATTTTTGAAACCATTTACCCTACATTTAATCATTTTCTATTGATCTCTTTGGCAGTATCAGTTGTGAGAAATTTACTGTTTTCAACAATTATAAAACTGTGCGCTTTGGAGGAGAGTGAATGCATGTTTGGGTAAGAGATGGTCTAATTTACAGTTAGCACAGCACCTGTTGCATGAATTATCACCACATTGTGTTGGGTTACTTCCCTCAAGCAGCTGACTCGCCCAGGGTCGCCAATAACACAATCTGGCAGCCTGGAAGCTCCTATTACCATCCTCTGTTTAGGATTTTTATTCAAGAGAAAGAGCTTCACAAAGTGAGCAAGTCTATAACACCTTTGTCCACATCTGGCCCCTATGCAATCGGTTATTCGACTTGGCATTGATTGACAGAGTTGTCGGATGTCCTCATAGGGATATCGTGCCAAATTCTGTCCATTTGGCGGTATAAGATCGTCAAAATTCTGAGTCTATTGGAGGGCCCTGCCCATAATGCTCGGAACGTTTAAAATTGGGAAAACATCCGGTAACCTTGCTGCCCAAAGCAGACTTTGGCAAGCAGAAAGACAAGCAGTAGAAACTCTCGACTTTTGTGGGTGGGCATTATCTTGCTCAAATATAAGGCCAGAATGGAATGCCGCGAAGGGCAACAAAACAGGATGTAGAATATCTTCGACGTATCACTATGCTGTAAGAATGCTTCGGATGACAACCAAAGAGGTCCTGCTATGAAGTGAAATGGCACTTCACATCATCACTCCAAGGTGTTGGGAGATATGGTGGGAGAAAGGTCGTATCACATCGCTGACTGCGACATATCCAGATGCGTCTTCACTGTTCATTGGTGTTCAGTTCGAAGCAGGGCTCAGCACTGAAGACAATTCTATGCCAGTCAATGAGATTCCACGCCGAAGACGCGTCTACAGTTTATTGGTTACAGCTATGCCGATGAACCTCAACGTGAGTATACCAAGCGGGATAGCTCAGTGGTTACCACACTGGAGTCGCATTCGGGAGGATGGCGGTTCAGACCCACGTCTGGCCATTCAGATTTAGCTTTTTTGTGATTTCTTGAAATCGGTTAAGACAAATGCCGGGATGGGTCCTTCGAAATGGCACGGCGACTTTTCTTGTCCATCTTTCCCTAATCCGAGTTTGTGCTCCATCTCTAATGACCTCGTTGTCGACGGGACATTAAACACCAGCCATCTCCCTTCAACTTAAATATCAGAAATTATTAATGACACGCGCATATGTCTATTCTGCGTGCGTTACACACATAGAATACTTAACATACTCGTGTTTTTCTTCTTTCGCAGATGTACTGAAGGCGGGTCTATGCCTATATTAACATCATGACTGGATCCAAGTATGAAGTGTTCACTACCCAACCATGGTCCATTATCCATGTTGCATTCGCCTTAGCAGCTCCGTCGACGATGATGCATTCACAACGAGTAAGACCATCAATGATGTGCTCGCCACAGCCTGGTACATCACGCTGTAGAGCATATTAACATCGACATTGCCATGTACATAGCAGTAGAATCCCTACAACCAGCCCTCTCACAGATCACCAGCTAAGTCACGTAGCCACATTGTACTACACTACTGGCCATTAAAATTGCTACACCAAGAAGAAATGCACTTGATAAACGGGTATTCATTGGACGAATATATTATACTAGAACTGACATGTGATTACATTTTCACGCAATTTGGGTGCATAGATCATGAGGAATCAGTACCCATAACAACCACCTCTGGCCATAATAACGGCCTTGATGCGCCTGGGCATTAAGTCAAACAGAGCTTGGATGCCGTGTACAGGTAGAGCTGCCCATGCAGATTCAACACGATACCACAGTTCATCAAGAGTAGTGACTGGCGTATTGTGAAGAGCCAGTTGCTCGGCCACCATTGACCAGACTTTTCAGTTGGTGAGAGATCTGGAGAATGTGCTGGCTAGGGCAGCAGTCGAACATTTTCTGAATCCAGAAAGGCCCGTACAGAACTTGCAACATGCGGTCGTGCATTATCCTGCTGAAATGTGGGGTATCGCAGCGATCGAATGAAGGGTAGAGCCACGGGTCGTAACACATCTGAAATGCAACGTCCACCGTTAAATGTGCCGCCAGTGCGAACAAGAGGTGACCGAGACGTGTAACCAGTGGCACCCCATGCCATCACGCCGGGTGATACGCCATTATGGCGATGACGAATACACGCTTCCAATGTGCGTTCACCGCGATGTCGCCAAACACGGATGCGACCATCATGATGCTGTAAACAGAACCTGGATTCATCCGAAAAAATGACGTTTTGCCATTCGTGCACCCAGGTTCGTCGTTGAGTACACCATCGCAGGCGCTCCTGTCAGTGATGCAGCGTCAAGTGTAACTGCAGCCATAGTCTCCGAGCTGATAGTCCATGCTGCTGAAAACGTCGTCCAACTGTTCGTGCATATGGTTGTTGTCTTGCAAACGTCCCCATCTGTTGACTCAGGGATCGAGACGTGGCTGCACGATCCGTTACAGCCATGCTGATAAGATGCCTGTCATCTCGACTGCTAGTGATACGAGGCCGTTGGGATCCAGCACGGCGTTCCATATTACCCTCCTGAACCCACCGATTCCATATTCTGCTAACAGTCATTGCATCTCGACCAACGCGAGCAGCAGTGTCGCGGTACGATAAACCGCAATCGTGATAGGCTACAATCCGACCTTTATCAAAGTCGGAAACGTGATGGTACGCATTTCTCCTCCTTACACGGGGCATCACAACAACGTTTCACCAGGCAACGCCGGTCAACTGCTGTTTGTGTATGAGAAATCCATTGGACACTTTCCTCATGTCTGCACGATGTAGGTGTCACCAAGCTTGTGTGAATGCTCTGAAAAGCTAATCATTTGCATATTACAGCATCTTCTTCTTGTCGGTTAAATTTCGCGTCTGTAGCATGTCATCTACGTGGTGTAGCAATTTTAATGGATAGTAGAGTACTACTCTGTTGTTCTTGGTACTTTGGGGACAGGAACTCGCAAGCTCGCATTTACAACCCTGATGTTGGCTACTTAAATGCTGGTACTTTACTTAATGCCTGAATGGCCGTTTTGGGAAGGGAGCTCATCTAATTCGTCAGTGATCCACGGTATCCCAACATTAGGCACAAAGCAGTTCTGTACTGTGAGCGCACACACCTCTTCAAGAAGACAGTGATATTGGGGACTACGGCAGTGTCAAACTATGAGAGAAAGATTTCATGATGTCGTGGGGCAAATCAATTGCAGAGTCCTTCATAACTTTTACCAAGGGTGTCTTATCTGATAATTTTTCCTAAATGCAGGAAAGAGGGCCTAGTAACGAAGTCAACTGTGTATTCCATCCTGATGTTTACTCCCATGTTTTTGACCCCGTGAGATGGGGAGTCCAATTTTATATCTCTTTCAGAAGATATTTTCGCTAAAAAAGCATGTATTGATGCCCAGAATCTAGGCGAGGGGGACGAATATAGCTTCACATGGTCACTTCTGGATTGTGATAGAAGTTACTGAGATCATATACATCGTAAAATACAAAACATCCTATGTCCGTGGGCAGTATAACTTCAGTGGCATCTCATGCGTCATCAGACTTCAGGATACTGGTATACCAAAATACGACAGGTGGAACCCTAATTATTCAATTCATGTTACCAGCCTAGATGTACGCAGATAGAAGCAGGCCAACTGTGCAGAATTAAGTGAAGCATAACATTATCAGACCCCTCTCTCCTTTTGCTATGGACCACGAAGATTTCTCTTCCCTGATTGTGTTTTCCTCTTTTGCCACTAGATTTTCATTTTGGCTGACTGTGCTTCTTTTCTCTGTTTTGACCATTTGTAGGCAGAACGTGAAACTGGCGTAGTAAGCGAAATAAGGTTATTGGTAATTTTGACTTTTTCTCTGAAGACTTCTCGATCCTGAATGCCATCAAATGAAATTTCCCATAACCTGGTGGTACGGTTGTTTTCCACTCTCTGACTATCTTTTCCAGGACACAGTTGAAAAGCAATGGAGAGATCAGGCTACCTTGTCTCACCCAGTACAGATTTCAAATGGTTCTGATAGTTCGCCTCTGAACTTGACCTTCGACACTGTGTTATTTAAAGTGGTGCTTATCAGATTGATTGTTTTCCTATCTAGACGAAATTCGGCAAGGTTGTTCTTTATTGTTTCTAGATCAATTGAGTCATACGCTTTTTGAAAGTCGACAAAGGTCACAACAAACGTTTTTGACCTTGATTTGGCATATGATATAACAGATTTCAGGTTATGGATCTGCTCTGCACAGGATCTTGATGTCCTGAAACCAGCTTGATATTCGCCCAATTGTTGATCTAAGATTGATTCAGCTCTGTTTAACAACAGTCTGGAAAGGATCTTGTACGTCGTTGGTAGTAAAGAGATTACTCGGTAATTATTCAGATCACTCTTATTGCCTTTTTTATGAAGTGGGTGAATAATTGCTACGGTCCAATCTGGCGGTAGAGCTTCAGTTTCCCAAGTCTTCACTATGATATCATGGAGATGTTTTATTGTATCATGATTTGCGTATTTCCACTTGTCACCCAAGATGCGATCCTCATCTCCAGATTTGTTATTTTTAAAGCTTGGTATAGTTTTCATAATTTCATCTAATGTGGGAGGGGGACTATCTGCAGGAGGAACGGTAGGATAGAAATCAAGCTTTTTATTTGGATTTTCAGCATTGAATAGGGATGAAAAGTAATTTCCAAAAGTTGCAGCACATTATTTGTCATTCAAATTTAGTTTTCCATCGAGTCCTCTTATATGTAACGTAGGAGGTTTAAACTTGGATAATTATGATTTAAAGGCTTTATAAAGTTTCCGAGAGTGACGTCTTCTAAAATTTGCTTCTATTTTATCGATTTGGTGTTTGTTGAAGAGTCTCTTAGTTGTTCTCAATACTTTTGATGTGTCTTTCCTAACCTACAAGAAGTTTTCATGATTTTCGGAGGTTTTCTTGCTATTCCATTTTATCCAAGCCTGTCTTCGCTTTTCAATTGCTTCATTACAGTCTTCGTTCCACCACGGGTATTTATATTTTTTATTTGTCAGTATAGTTTCAGTGGCTGATTGTACCATGGCTTCTTTAATTCTGTTCCAGTCTGTTTAATTTGGTTTGCTGTGTAGAGTTTCTGTAAATTTGTTGTTGACATCTTTCAGTTTACTTACATCAAATTTTGGAGGTCTGTTTTTTATTGAAATATTGGATGCTTGAAGGCTGTGGATTTTAAAAGAAGATCACAGTTCTTACAAATATCAATTAGTCGCTCACCATTTTTATTTGTTCTTTTATGTGCAGGGTAGTCACCAACAATTTGTTTATACTTTTTTCTCTACCAATTTGTGCAATAAAATCGCCCATCAAAATTATGGAATGGTGTTTTAGAACTCTGTCAATTGTTTCTTCAAGTTTTTCCCAAATTTCGTCGACTGATTATGATTCTTTTTTGTTTGATTCATTTGTGGGAGCATGGAAATTTACTATCATATAAGCTTTATTCATATATTTGAAAGACAGTGTTGACATTCTTCCACAACTTGAAGAGAAATCCAAGACTGAATCGATCATTTTCTTGTTGACAATAAAGCAAGTGCCTAGATGTGATATATTTTTTGTGATTCTTTTGCCAGGTTTACTTTTGAATATTCTAAAGCCTTCTGATTCAAAACAACATTCATCTGTGAATCTGGTCTTCTGTACAGCTGATATCATTACATTTCTTTCTCTTAGTATGTCTAGCGTTTGGTTCAATTTTCCAACTTGAAGAAGAGAGTTCATATTTATGGTTGCCAAGAAAGTCTTAGGTTTCTTATGCCATGATGTTGTAGACTCCCCAGAATCCACAAGTCTACTTGTCCCATGAACGGGAGTGGATTGGTTACCACCTGGGGTATGTAATCCAAGAGGTTGTGTTTCCATCATGAAAAAGAATAAAAATAAAAATAAGGAAATATTGGGTTATCTCGAAGAGTAACGGGGTTTTGACTAATGAGGTAGTGAGCCCCACAGTGTGTGAAATTCAGCCGCCCATTCTGGGTCAGACGCTGTTTGCAGCCGCTCATTCTGAGACAGACGCTACAGTTTACTAGTTTTGGTCCACCCTGGCTATTTCATTTCACCAGTATCACCCATATCTGAGAGACATTCCGCAATCCGCCACCCAGGGAGGCGCCCGATGGGGGACTAGTAAACCCCACACATCATGTGTTTAGTGATGGTGGTCCCTCCGCCCTTTCTGCCGTTGAGGTGTCACTAATCACCCTCTTTCGTCTTCCAGGCCGTTGACCATCCCAGATGATAAATATAGGTTGGGAAATGAAAGACCCCTAGCCCTCGAAACTTAATAGCATCAGGGTCGGAAAGAAACAAGAGGTGGGCGAGGATGGCCAGATAGGAAAGACAAAAGTGAGGAGCCTGGCATAAGTAAGTGGAAGCAATGCCAGGACTCAGCTCGGGGCCCCGTGGTCGCCAGCCACGTACTCACTAGGTGTGAGTCCCTGGGGTAATCAGACTCCTCTACTTTTCCGAAGTAACTGGTTATCATCCCAAACAAATAGATCTATTGCTGTTTGAGGCTGACAGGCTCCACTACGCCTGAATCAAAAACATGTCCTGCCTCTTATCCTTCCATTAGAGTAAAAAAATAATGTGGAAGGTATTATTGCTGGAGATGCCTCAATCTTACTTAGAGCAAATATCTAGAAATGAATCTGACTGATCACTCGAGCCACGATCTGGTACACCTGGCAATGCCTGTTGAGGATAAAATGCTCTTAAAGCTTAAGAATGACCACCATTTGGAGCGCTGTACCTTCGTTGTACACACTGACTTTGAGTGCTTGCTAGCTCCTGTTGCGTGTTATGAAGGTGATCTCACTGCCTCTCATACTACCTTCCAAGAATGGCAGCGTTATTAAGTTGTGTGCTAGTAAAACACTAATCTCAGTCATTTCGAATCATACATAGGTGATAATCCTGTGAGATGGTTGCTCTTTGAATTTGAAAACCTTGCATGGACTGTTGATACTATATATAGCAAATATATTCCCATGACTTAATCATGGGAGAATGATCCTTATATGAGCAGGCAGATGATTATCATATTTTGCAGGCTGCCACTGGATAGAAAAGTGGAAACGCCACATGGGGACCATTTTTATCTTACGGAGAAGCTTTGCACTGCAGCTCACAATACATGCAACTTGAAATACGAGCTACCACGACAAGTAGCGTCTTGTGCCATAATTTGAGACGGTAGAATGCTCACTTTGTTGTTGAACAGTTGGGTGATTTTGACTTGAAGAATGGTAATGTCAGTCTCATATCCGAGAATGTAGAACACTACAAGTCATGTTCCAAGTGAATGACACCGAGAACTGCGTTTCACTTCCTGGATTCGTTAGGTTGCATGCAAGCCCCTCTCCAGAAACTTGCTGAGACAATACATCAGGAGGATAAGCATATCACCAGAGATGCATATCATGATGAAGCAAAGTTGCAATTTGTGACGAAGAAGTGGGTTTTCCTTTATAATATGTTGATCCGAAGGAGAGACTCAGTGAAACTATATTTCCCGACATAATCACATTCACCATCTAACTACAGGCACTGCAATAACGAATGCAGAGTATGAAAACGTGGTGAATGTTTACCAGAAGTCAACATCTCTGACTTAGGGGAATGTGCTAAATTGTACGTGGGCACTGATATATGGCTGCTCGCAGACCTTCTACGGAATTCAGAACTTTATGCATGGATACATACACTTTGGACCCTGCCTTCTATCAAATTGATCCAGGGCTTTCGTGGGATGCAGTGTTATGAAACATATGTGTCCATATCGAACTGTTGACCGATGTTGACATGCTGCTTTTTTTCGTATGTGGGTTTCGTGGTGGGCTTTGGCTGTCTGTACACAGGTACCCAAAGGCGAACAACCAACGAATAAACAAGGAGGACTACATACCATCTGACCATTTGACTTAAATACTTTACTTGGATGTAAACAGGCCCTATTGGTACGACATATAACAACCAATCCCGTTTGGAGCATTCCAAGGCTGTCACAAAAGGAACTCGTCAGATTGAAGAAAAAGGTACAACGCTTGTCTGCAGAGTCTGGTGAAGGAGATGTCTCGGAGGCAGACCCGGCATATCCTACCTGTTTTCGTGATGCCCAAAGCAACTTGCCTGTACATGCAGACTGCTTAGTCCCACACAGTAGCTTAGTCCCCAAGATGATGATAAACCTAGGGACTTAGCAGTGATATGTTGTGCCTTACGGATACGTCCAGCAGTGTCGGAATTTTGGGGTGAGACTTATTAGAACCACCTGCAGAATCTCCTTCAAGGAACCTCCCCGGCTGAAAAAGTACGTTGATATACATACGGAAAAGAGGGCTCTAGCATAATGTGATTTTCAAAAGAATTTTTATGAACTAATGAATAATTCTGTTTTCACAAAAAACCTTGGAAAATTTTAGAAACCATTGCGATTTTTTTTTTTTTTAGTTTACTGTTGGGAGGGGAGTTATGGATTAAAGATTAAATAGCCAGGCCAAATTTTAAATGGGCTACAATCTTCAGTGAAGGACTAGTCGCTGTGGAGATGACTGAGGTTTCACTGCACTTCACAAGGCCTGTCTATATCGGTATGTGTATTCTGGACCTCTCCAAACTCCACGTGTACTGATTACGCTATAAGTTTGCCAAGCCAAACTTCGCTAATCCCAAGTTCCTTTATATGGATACAGATCATTTCATCTACTGGGTGAAAGGTGGTGGTCCACATTAACAAACTAGGTACAAGCGCAAAACATTCAACATGTCTGCCGGCCGCGGTGGTCTAGCGGTTCTAGGCGCGCAGTTCGGAACCGCGCCACTGCTACGGTCGCAGGTTCGAATCCTGCCTCGGGCATGGATGTGTGTGATGTCCTTAGGTTAGTTAGGTTTAAGTAGTTCTAAGTTCTAGGGGACTGATGACCACAGATGTTAAGTCCCATAGTGCTCAGAGCCATTTGAACCATTTTTTCAACATGTCTGGATATGCGACTGATAATCCGTACAGCGGAACACCTTAGAACAAGGGGGTTATCGGTCCGATGATATACGAGGCGAATGGATTGCAAATGGTGGAGTTTATGGGGCTCACATCTAAAATGTATGCATACCATATAGATGCAGGTGCCACCCACAGACGGTCTGAGGGTGTGCATCACACACCCTCAAAGTAACGTACTATCGAAGATCACAAGAAGTGCCTCCACTAGGGCATTGGCGGTGCTCTGAATAGTTCACCAACTATTCTTCCTATCACGAGGTCATGTGGTATATATAACACTGCAACTAAAAGTCGAACTGTCGCGTCATGACAGAAAATGGTTCATCTGTATGGATGGGATCGAGGCTCTCCCGGTCTGTCACTGTTCGCTTGAGTGACTGAGTGAGAGTGTTTGCGGAATAGCTGAATGAATTGTTTGTCATAGGTGTGCGTAAGCATATTTGTGAGTGCTTGCGCACTATGTGCTCAAGTAAATTGTAAATATTTTGTGTACTGTGCACAATATGTATGTGTGTGTGTGTGTGTGTGTGTGTGTGTGTGTGTGTGTGTGTGTGTGGTTTTTCTTCTACTGCTGTTCCTAGTCCAAATGTTCCTCATGCGTTGCAAATATTGTATAAAGAGTGTATAAAGGAAAGACGTCAAGAATGTAGGGTACAGGTGGTCCATAATAATGACAATAACGTTCATGTAGTCCACAGCTGTCATGGTGCCTTCGATTACTATTATAGGAACCACGGAAGCCCTAGTGAAATAGAATATATAGGTGTTGGCTGCTTTGGAGCCTCATGTTCAACAAGTGTACTGAACAGTGTCCTTCATAACATATGTACTTGCACCAGCATTGTACTTCTTTGTCTGATCTACCACAAATCGTTACTTATCCTACTATACAGAGCAGGCAAGCCTACGACTTGTACGTCCTGTGATGAGGCGCAGACCTCCACACCTTGTCACTTACTCATGGTTTCAGTGTCCCTCAATTGCTTTCCACAGATACTCATAACAGTAGAATCTGAACAATCGATCAGCTTCGCCGTTTCAAAGATGTTAGTTCTCAGGTGCTTCCTTCTGTGGAGGAGGAATTGGATGCCTCGTGCATGAGTGTCTAATATGAAGTTTACATGTGACCCATTTAAAAACTAGAGGATAGCAACCAAAACACAACACTATTTTTCCTTATTACAGAAAGTTAAATAGGTAAATTGGTTTATTATTTCTGTTCAGCTTAAACACATCAACACAGCGCAAATTAAAAAGTTGCAAACACCGATAATGTTTAACAATAGCTAAGATACCTTTCCTGACAATAGAGTGGGGAAGTTGGTCATTTCAGCTTACCCAACAGGGAAAAGTTTATGGCAAAACTCTCGATAGCGCCGGCCGATGTAGCCGAGCGGTTCTAGGCGCTTCAGTCTGGAACCATGCGACTGCTTCGCTCGCAGGTTCGAATCCCGCCTCGAGCATGGATGTGTGTGATGTCCTTAGGTTAGTTAGGTTTAAGTAGTTCTAAGCTCTAGGGGACTGATGACCACAGATGTTCAGTCCCATAGTTCTCAGAGCCATTTGAACCAAAGCCCTCGATATGACCGCCTTCCGCAAGAAGAACCACTGTCTCCCAAAGTATAGTTCTTCTCTATTCTCCAGGTCGGCGTCTTGTCCTTAATACAGGGTATCCAGTCCAATTAAATACTTCTTAGTGTTCAGAAATATTAATATATTTACCAGTAGACATTTCATATAGACTAACGGTGTTGCTGTAATCTTATTTTGAAGAAGAGAGCTGATTTTAATTATTTTTCTTTCACACTTTCCAGTTTGACTTTTACTGGTTAACTGGAGCAAACGTTAAGGTTCAAAATGGCTCTGAGCACTATGGGACTCAACATCTTAGGTCATAAGTCCCCTAGAACTTAGAACTACTTAAATCTAACTAACCTAAGGACATCACACACACCCATGCCCGAGGCAGGATTCGAACCTGCGACCGTAGCAGTCCCGCGTTTCCGGACTGCAGCGCCAGAACCGCTAGACCACCGCGGCCGGCAAACGTTAAGGAATGGAGATTTGTGACATCACTCTCGAGCGCTTCACCTGCAATATACTTGCGGCAACCTTTCTGTGACAATGACAAGTTTTAACTCCCAGTCATACAGTGATCTGCTTGATTCAGGTCGATGTCGGGTAATTCTTCAAATCCTTGACTCTCAGGAGAAATTTGACTGAAATCGCATCACTACTGTTTTTGTTTCATGTAGTCTAAGTTATACATGGACATTACATTCAGCAGTTGAAATATTCATTTATGAGACGTGTAATCTAAATTACAATAAACGATATCTCGAATCCACTTTTAACGATACAGGAAAAAAGCACATGGTTCATGACTCTAGCCGACAGATACCTCCTTGTCCTCAACAATATGTTATCGATACACGACGTATCCATCCCTTTGATAACTTTGAGTCGTTATCATTATGTCCACTCAGGAAAGACGGAATCTGGGAAACAGGAATTACATTTTAATCTGCATATACTCCGTTGTCATCTATACCATCGTACCAAACAAAGGATGATCGTGACTCCCCCAATTATATCACATGTGCCAGCGATACCACATACTTCTGTACGATGCGCAATTCCCAAATATTTATCAAGGCTACAAACAATATAACATGAATACGTGGTATCAGTTCTTTCGGACATGTGAGGCGCGCCGAGATAGTCCGTGCAGTCGCGATAATGGCGTGTCCCTAATGGCACAGTGGTTAGCGCACCTACCTAGTACGCAGGAAATCCCGGGTTCAAATCCCGGTCCGCTACACGTTTTCGCTCGTTGCTACTGATTCCGCTTAATGTCCTGCTGCTGCTGCTGGCAGCAGTGATCCCCCTTCAATTTACAAATACTGCAACATTCTTGTAAGTAATTAAGTTTTATAGCTTTCTTTTAATTGATTGAAAGTAGCCTTAATGACATTATGATGAAGGATTTACATAGTAATGCAGTCAACTTGTACTGACTGTCTCGCTTACGAGGCTAACCACGAACAGCAAGTGTGGATTGTAGCAGTGTCTCAGATATTTCTGATGTGGCACTAACACGTCCACCTTTTGTGTCAGAGGAATAGTGTCATCGTCCACAGAAATAGTGTCCTGTTTTTTTTGTTTTTTTGTTTTGTAATATATGGAACCAAATAGTCCGCTGAAGTTCTTCATAGTGCACTTCATCCCAGCCTCTGGTATCTGACAGGTGCACAATGGTACGAGAGAATGGAAACGTTGTGAGAATAATTGATATTCTGAAGTGGAGCACAGTATCAAATCATGGGAGTAGAACACATGTTCAGTAACGTTGACGGTTGGGATGAGGAGCGGAATCACTGTCAAGCTCGTGTTGTACAATAATAACGCAAGCGTCCCGTCCAGTAATATAACGGGGCTGACAATTTCTGCTTCCATCCTCTACGTTTCAACTCCTTTGATCTGCCACAGATTTTGAAATATTTTTTTCCAGTTTCCAAACAGGGATTTGAAAACTTGAATGCCTCTCCATTACGTGCCTTCCGTTAGAATATTTTGTAACATTTATTTACTTATTCCTCCATAATTTCCTAAGACCTGATTCTTAGAGTAAATGAATTTTTCCACTGAACGTAATACTGTCTACGGTAAGTTCCTCTCTGGTAAAAGATATCCTATTACATTTTTCAAAAGACAAAATGTATTGGAAAGGGGACGAGCTAAAAATTGTGAATTTGGTGCTACTGATTATCAACTGACAATAAAATTGCATGTTAGCTCTGACATTAAAATTGCATGTTAGCTCTATTTTTGAAATGCCGTCGATAAATATCGGACCCTGTGTGTAAGCAGTAGGCAGCACTGTCTCAGCATTTCGTGATTCTCACAGCATGGTAGCATCACATGATCAGTACGTGCCTGCAAGTGTTCATCAGGTGATCTGTAGCGTTATGGCAAAATAAAAGCTTTTAGTTTTCACCAAATCGTATAGCAAGGCGGTCGTGTTTTGACGTTGCTCTCAGTAGTTTCAGGAGAACTTCGCAGCTATGTACTTCCATCTGTCAATCTTTTATTAACAGGCGCATACAATAACATCGTTAATGTATTAGTAACGCAGATAACTTCTGATACATCTGCGGTGAAGTGGCATTTGCATCGAGAAAGTGTTCAGTTTTTTCTTCTATAAACTACACTCCTGGAAATTGAAATAAGAACACCGTGAATTCATTGTCCCAGGAAGGGGAAACTTTATTGACACATTCCTGGGGTCAGATACATCACATAATCACACTGACAGAACCACAGGCACATAGACACAGGCAACAGAGCATGCACAATGTCGGCACTAGTACAGTGTATATCCACCTTTCGCAGCAATGCAGGCTGCTATTCTCCCGTGGAGACGATCGTAGAGATGCTGGATGTAGTCCTGTGGAACGGCTTGCCATGCCATTTCCACCTGGCGCCTCCGTTGGACCAGCGTTCGTGCTGGACGTGCAGACCGCGTGAGATGACGCTTCATCCAGTCCCAAACATGCTCAATGGGGGACAGATCCGGAGATCTTGCTGGCCAGCGTAGTTGACTTACACCTTCTAGAGCACGTTGGGTGGCACGGGATACATGCGGACGTGCATTGTCCTGTTGGAACAGCAAGTTCCCTTGCCGGTCTAGGAATGGTAGAACGATGGGTTCGATGACGGTTTGGATGTACCGTGCACTATTCAGTGTCCCTCGACGATCACCAGTGGTGTACGGCCAGTGTACGAGATCGCTCCCCACACCATGATGCCGGGTGTTGGCCCTGTGTGCCTCGGTCGTATGCAGTCCTGATTGTGGCGCTCACCTGCACGACGCCAAACACGCATACGACCATCATTGGCACCAAGGCAGAAGTGACTCTCATTGCTGAAGACGACACGTCTCCATTCGTCCCTCCATTAACGCCTGTCGCGACACCACTGGAGGCGGGCTGCACGATGTTGGGGCGTGAGCGGAAGACGGCCTAACGGTGTGCGGGACTGTAGCCCAGCTTCATGGAGACGGTTGCGAATGGTCCTCGCCGATACCCCAGGAGCAACAGTGTCCCTAATTTGCTGGGAAGTGGCGGTGCGGTCCCCTACGACACTGCGTAGGATCCTACGGTCTTGGCGTGCATCCGTGCGTCGCTGCGGTCCGGTCCCAGGTCGACGGGCATGTGCACCTTCCGCCGACCACTGGCGACAACATCGATGTACTGTGGAGACCTCACGCCCCACGTGTTGAGCAATTCGGCGGTACGTCCACCCGGCCTCCCGCATGCCCACTATACGCCCTCGCTCAAAGTCCGTCAGCTGCACATACGGTTCACGTCCACGCTGTCGCGGCATGCTACCAGTGTTAAAGACTGCGATGGAGCTCCGTATGCCACGGCAAACTGGCTGACACTGACGGCGGCGGTGCACAAATGCTGCGCAGCTAGCGCCATTCGACGGCCAACACCGCGGTTCCTGGTGTGTCCGCTGTGCCGTGCGTGTGATCATTGCTTGTACAGCCCTCTCGCAGTGTCCGGAGCAAGTATGGTGGGTCTGACACACCGGTGTCAATGTGTTCTTTTTTCCATTTCCAGGAGTGTAAATATATATTTTGTATTTTGAGTGTAAAACTCGGGACCAGGAAAGATATGGGCATCACACAATATGTTCGTCGAATATGTGCATGAATGGAAAATGACGTATTATGCCATCTGGCCTTTCGGCGACTCGGAGGAACTCCACAAATAAGACGAGTCATGGTTATTTCTGTGCGGCAATGAAGACAAAAGGGACACGCAGCAAACTACGATGCTTTTCTACATTAGGGAGTCCTAGGTTTCTAGCCCTTGGTTTATTACCGTCAGAGTCCACTCAATCAATGCAACTGATGTAACTTTTCTTTCGCCGAAGACCACATAACTAACAAGGGAATGGTCCAATCCGACACTTCGAAATCTACTCCGAAAGTTTTCATACAGGAAGAAAACACCCAAGGAAATGCAGTGTCAAAATTTTAGCTGATTAGATGCACTGCAAAAATATTTTTTAAGCGTGTTAGTTACTCATTTTTCCTGCCTGAAGAACCTCTTATAACAGCGGTTTTTCTTTCGTTGCAAGAGAATCGGCGAATAAGCAGACGGAGCCGTGGCAAGAGAACGTAATAGCACTAAGTCCAAAGTACACACACGCGAATTTCAAGCACTTAAACGATACCAAAAATATCCCAGAACCATCAATTTTTTGAACCACTTGAAGTTCATATCGACAGCTAAACTGTTGAAGATATAATGTTACACAAATGATTAACAGAGGAAATAAAATCAAGGCATTGTAGGATGTTACATTGTAGACGACTTTAATTAGTTAGTACTAAATATTCTACAACACTTCCTATAGCACAATTCTTACGGTAATTTTTTAATAAAGTACGTTTTACTAACAATGAAACAGTTCCTTGGTTATTCTCTGTAGTCGTCACAAAAGTGCGGAGTGTCTACTGGAGTAAGATGATAACAAACACTTTCCTTACACAACCCACACCTGATGAAAGAAAAATTAATGCGTTTGGACACTTCACCGTCACTACTAGTTTTATTAAGACAGAACTGGAATGCAGTAAGAAATGCTCGTTGGCGTTGTTCTTCATATTGTGCTGTGTACCAGACATACTTGATGAACATTGTAAGCTATGATGATGCAAACTGACAATGCATATATGACTGAAGTTTAACAATACTGTTAAGCTCATAAACTTGAAATGACAAAGACCTATCGGAAATTATATTGTCTGACAATTTTCTAAAAGTTGCTTTAAACTGCTGAAACAGCTTTTATCGAGAAGCCGAATCGCAGTATTAGTTTCGGGTGGAATCCTAATAAATAAACAGTCTTTTCGTCGGACTCCTAAGTGCACGTAGAACTTGATGTCGTTGTCTGAAGCTCATTATGCACCACAGAGTCACAAATGTGGGTCCACGACGTTACGTTAACACGTATTGAGCACATATCAGTGGCTCCGAACTACATTTTAGTGTTTTCGTTTCAAGAGCTGCCTTCTCATTAACAGTAACAATGCGTAAATGGTGATCATGACGTCAAACTACTGGAAAATCTTAAACATAATTTTTACTCTTGTAAATAAGCAGTTAGCAGCTCACAGAAGTAGCATCAAATAATGAACTCCGTAGCTTACTTTTCAATATGTTGTTATTAGTGGAAAACACTGTAAGTAAAATGAAGCATTCATATCAAATTCTTTACATGCAACACATAAACTAAAATTATTTTCTTGCAAAACAATTAGATATAATCGAATCTTTTAGTCGCATGAAAATTAAAGTGTTAACAGATATAAATTTTTTAGATTACCATTACCAAAAATATACATTATTAAGATCACGCTGACGAAGATGTGATTGTTTGAAGCATATTATGTACCACAGAGCTACGAATGGGAAGTCACGACGTTGCTATAACACGTAGTGAACACACATCCGTAGCTCCGAAGTACGTTTTTCGTATTTTAGGTCCAAGAGCTGGCTTCTCAGTAACAGTAACAAGCCGTAATTGTTGACCATGACATCAAAACTACTGCCTAGTCTTAATTATAATTCAACTCTTGTACATACGCAGTTCACATTTGCTGAAGCTTACTTTCCAATATGTTGTTGTTAGAAGAAAACACTGTAAGTAAAATGAAGCATTCATATCAAATTCTTTACAGGCAACACATAAACTAAAATTATTTTCTTGCAAAACAATTAGATATAATCGAATCTTTTAGTCGCATGAAAAGTAAAGTGTTAACAGATATAATTTTTTTAGATTACCATTACCAAAAATATACATTATTAAGATCACGCTGACGAAGATGTGGTTGTTTGAAGCATATTATATACCACAAAGTTACGAATGGGCCCTCACTACGTTACTATAACACGTATTGAGCACACATCCGTATCTCCGAAGTACGTTTTTCGTATTTTAGCATCAAGAGCTGCCTGACCATTAACAGTAACAATGCGTAAATGGTGATCATGACGTCAAAACTACTGGAAAGTCTTAAACATAATTTTTACTCTTGTAAATAAGCAGTTAACAGCTCACAGAAGTAGCATCAAATAATGAACTCCGTAGCTTACTTTTCAATATGTTGTTATTCGTGGAAAACACTGTAAGTAAAATGAAGCATTCATATCAAATTCTTTACATGCAACACATAAACTAAAATTATTTTCTTGCAAAACAATTAGATATAATCGAATCTTTTAGTCGCATGAAAAGTAAAGTGTTAACAGATATAAATTTTTTAGATTACCATTACCAAAAATATACATTATTAAGATCACGCTGACGAAGATGTGATTGTTTGAAGCATATTATGTACCACAGAGCTACGAATGGGAAGTCACGACGTTGCTATAACACGTAGTGAACACACATCCGTAGCTCCGAAGTACGTTTTTCGTATTTTAGGTCCAAGAGCTGGCTTCTCAGTAACAGTAACAAGCCGTAATTGTTGACCATGACATCAAAACTACTGCCTAGTCTTAATTATAATTCAACTCTTGTACCTACGCAGTTCACATTTGCTGAAGCTTACTTTCCAATATGTTGTTGTTAGAAGAAAACACTGTAAGTAAAATGAAGCATTCATATCAAATTCTTTACATGCAACACATAAACTAAAATTATTTTCTTGCAAAACAATTAGATATAATCGAATCTTTTAGTCGCATGAAAAGTAAAGTGTTAACAGATATAACTTTTTTAGATTACCATTACCAAAAATATACATTTTTAAGATCACGCTGACGAAGATGTGGTTGTTTGAAGCATATTATATACCACAAAGTTACGAATGGGCCCTCACTACGTTACTATAACACGTATTGAGCACACATCCGTATCTCCAAAGTACGTTTTTCGTATTTTAGCATCAAGAGCTGCCTGACCATTAACAGTAACAATGCGTAAATGGTGATCATGACGTCAAAACTACTGGAAAGTCTTAAACATAATTTTTACTCTTGTAAATAAGCAGTTAACAGCTCACAGAAGTAGCATCAAATAATGAACTCCGTAGCTTACTTTTCAATATGTTGTTATTCGTGGAAAACACTGTAAGTAAAATGAAGCATTCATATCAAATTCTTTACATGCAACACATAAACTAAAATTATTTTCTTGCAAAACAATTAGATATAATCGAATCTTTTAGTCGCATGAAAAGTAAAGTGTTAACAGATATAAATTTTTTAGATTACCATTACCAAAAATATACATTATTAAGATCACGCTGACGAAGATGTGATTGTTTGAAGCATATTATGTACCACAGAGCTACGAATGGGAAGTCACGACGTTGCTATAACACGTAGTGAACACACATCCGTAGCTCCGAAGTACGTTTTTCGTATTTTAGGTCCAAGAGCTGGCTTCTCAGTAACAGTAACAAGCCGTAATTGTTGACCATGACATCAAAACTACTGCCTAGTCTTAATTATAATTCAACTCTTGTACATACGCAGTTCACATTTGCTGAAGCTTACTTTCCAATATGTTGTTGTTAGAAGAAAACACTGTAAGTAAAATGAAGCATTCATATCAAATTCTTTACATGCAACACATAAACTAAAATTATTTTCTTGCAAAACAATTAGATATAATCGAATCTTTTAGTCGCATGAAAAGTAAAGTGTTAACAGATATAACTTTTTTAGATTACCATTACCAAAAATATACATTTTTAAGATCACGCTGACGAAGATATGGTTGTTTGAAGCATATTATATACCACAAAGTTACGAATGGGCCCTCACTACGTTACTATAACACGTATTGAGCACACATCCGTATCTCCGAAGTACGTTTTTCGTATTTTAGCATCAAGAGCTGCCTGACCATTAACAGTAACAATGCGTAAATGGTGATAATGACGTCAAAACTACTGGAAAGTCTTAAACATAATTTTTACTCTTGTAAATAAGCAGTTAACAGCTCACAGAAGTAGCATCAAATAATGAACTCCGTAGCTTACTTTTCAATATGTTGTTATTCGTGGAAAACACTGTAAGTAAAATGAAGCATTCATATCAAATTCTTTACATGCAACACATAAACTAAAATTATTTTCTTGCAAAACAATTAGATATAATCGAATCTTTTAGTCGCATGAAAATTAAAGTGTTAACAGATATAAATTTTTTAGACTACCATTACCAAAAATATACATTATTAAGATCACGCTGACGAAGATGTGATTGTTTGAAGCATATTATGTACCACAGAGCTACGAATGGGAAGTCACGACGTTGCTATAACACGTAGTGAACACACATCCGTAGCTCCGAAGTACGTTTTTCGTATTTTAGGTCCAAGAGCTGGCTTCTCAGTAACAGTAACAAGCCGTAATTGTTGACCATGACATCAAAACTACTGCCTAGTCTTAATTATAATTCAACTCTTGTACATACGCAGTTCACATTTGCTGAAGCTTACTTTCCAATATGTTGTTGTTAGAAGAAAACACTGTAAGTAAAATGAAGCATTCATATCAAATTCTTTACAGGCAACACATAAACTAAAATTATTTTCTTGCAAAACAATTAGATATAATCGAATCTTTTAGTCGCATGAAAAGTAAAGTGTTAACAGATATAATTTTTTTAGATTACCATTACCAAAAATATACATTATTAAGATCACGCTGACGAAGATGTGGTTGTTTGAAGCATATTATATACCACAAAGTTACGAATGGGCCCTCACTACGTTACTATAACACGTATTGAGCGCACATCCGTATCGCCGAAGTACGTTTTTCGTATTTTAGCATCAAGAGCTGCCTGACCATTAACAGTAACAATGCGTAAATGGTGATCATGACGTCAAAACTACTGGAAAGTCTTAAACATAATTTTTACTCTTGTAAATAAGCAGTTAACAGCTCACAGAAGTAGCATCAAATAATGAACTCCGTAGCTTACTTTTCAATATGTTGTTATTAGTGGAAAACACTGTAAGTAAAATGAAGCATTCATATCAAATTCTTTACATGCAACACATAAACTAAAATTATTTTCTTGCAAAACAATTAGATATAATCGAATCTTTTAGTCGCATGAAAAGTAAAGTGTTAACAGATATAAATTTTTTAGATTACCATTACCAAAAATATACATTATTAAGATCACGCTGACGAAGATGTGATTGTTTGAAGCATATTATGTACAACAGAGCTACGAATGGGAAGTCACGACGTTGCTATAACACGTAGTGAACACACATCCGTAGCTCCGAAGTACGTTTTTCGTATTTTAGGTCCAAGAGCTGGCTTCTCAGTAACAGTAACAAGCCGTAATTGTTGACCATGACATCAAAACTACTGCCTAGTCTTAATTATAATTCAACTCTTGTACATACGCAGTTCACATTTGCTGAAGCTTACTTTCCAATATGTTGTTGTTAGAAGAAAACACTGTAAGTAAAATGAAGCATTCATATCAAATTCTTTACATGCAACACATAAACTAAAATTATTTTCTTGCAAAACAATTAGATATAATCGAATCTTTTAGTCGCATGAAAAGTAAAGTGTTAACAGATATAATTTTTTTAGATTACCATTACCAAAAACATACATTATTAAGATCACGCTGACGAAGATGTGGTTGTTTGAAGCATATTATATACCACAAAGTTACGAATGGGCCCTCACTACGTTACTATAACACGTATTGAGCACACATCCGTATCTCCGAAGTACATTTATCGTATTTTAGCATCAAGAGCTGCCTGACCATTAACAGTAACAATGCGTAAATGGTGATCATGACGTCAAAACTACTGGAAAGCCTTAAACATAATTTTTACTCTTGTAAATAAGCAGTTAACAGCTCACAGAAGTAGCATCAAATAATGAACTCCGTAGCTTACTTTTCAATATGTTGTTATTCGTGGAAAACACTGTAAGTAAAATGAAGCATTCATATCAAATTCTTTACATGCAACACATAAACTAAAATTATTTTCTTGCAAAACAATTAGATATAATCGAATCTTTTAGTCGCATGAAAAGTAAAGTGTTAACAGATATAAATTTTTTAGATTACCATTACCAAAAATATACATTATTAAGATCACGCTGACGAAGATGTGATTGTTTGAAGCATATTATGTACCACAGAGCTACGAATGGGAAGTCACGACGTTGCTATAACACGTAGTGAACACACATCCGTAGCTCCGAAGTACGTTTTTCGTATTGTAGGTCCAAGAGCTGGCTTCTCAGTAACAGTAACAAGCCGTAATTGTTGACCATGACATCAAAACTACTGCCTAGTCTTAATTATAATTCAACTCTTGTACATACGCAGTTCACATTTGCTGAAGCTTACTTTCCAATATGTTGTTGTTAGAAGAAAACACTGTAAGTAAAATGAAGCATTCATATCAAATTCTTTACATGCAACACATAAACTAAAATTATTTTCTTGCAAAACAATTAGATATAATCGAATCTTTTAGTCGCATGAAAAGTAAAGTGTTAACAGATATAAATTTTTTAGATTACCATTACCAAAAATATACATTATTAAGATCACGCTGACGAAGATGTGATTGTTTGAAGCATATTATGTACCACAGAGCTACGAATGGGAAGTCACGACGTTGCTATAACACGTAGTGAACACACATCCGTAGCTCCGAAGTACGTTTTTCGTATTTTAGGTCCAAGAGCTGGCTTCTCAGTAACAGTAACAAGCCGTAATTGTTGACCATGACATCAAAACTACTGCCTAGTCTTAATTATAATTCAACTCTTGTACATACGCAGTTCACATTTGCTGAAGCTTACTTTCCAATATGTTGTTGTTAGAAGAAAACACTGTAAGTAAAATGAAGCATTCATATCAAATTCTTTACATGCAACACATAAACTAAAATTATTTTCTTGCAAAACAATTAGATATAATCGAATCTTTTAGTCGCATGAAAAGTAAAGTGTTAACAGATATAACTTTTTTAGATTACCATTACCAAAAATATACATTTTTAAGATCACGCTGACGAAGATGTGGTTGTTTGAAGCATATTATATACCACAAAGTTACGAATGGGCCCTCACTACGTTACTATAACACGTATTGAGCACACATCCGTATCTCCGAAGTACGTTTTTCGTATTTTAGCATCAAGAGCTGCCTGACCATTAACAGTAACAATGCGTAAATGGTGATCATGACGTCAAAACTACTGGAAAGTCTTAAACATAATTTTTACTCTTGTAAATAAGCAGTTAACAGCTCACAGAAGTAGCATCAAATAATGAACTCCGTAGCTTACTTTTCAATATGTTGTTATTCGTGGAAAACACTGTAAGTAAAATGAAGCATTCATATCAAATTCTTTACATGCAACACATAAACTAAAATTATTTTCTTGCAAAACAATTAGATATAATCGAATCTTTTAGTCGCATGAAAAGTAAAGTGTTAACAGATATAAATTTTTTAGATTACCATTACCAAAAATATACATTATTAAGATCACGCTGACGAAGATGTGATTGTTTGAAGCATATTATGTACCACAGAGCTACGAATGGGAAGTCACGACGTTGCTATAACACGTAGTGAACACACATCCGTAGCTCCGAAGTACGTTTTTCGTATTGTAGGTCCAAGAGCTGGCTTCTCAGTAACAGTAACAAGCCGTAATTGTTGACCATGACATCAAAACTACTGCCTAGTCTTAATTATAATTCAACTCTTGTACATACGCAGTTCACATTTGCTGAAGCTTACTTTCCAATATGTTGTTGTTAGAAGAAAACACTGTAAGTAAAATGAAGCATTCATATCAAATTCTTTACATGCAACACATAAACTAAAATTATTTTCTTGCAAAACAATTAGATATAATCGAATCTTTTAGTCGCATGAAAAGTAAAGTGTTAACAGATATAACTTTTTTAGATTACCATTACCAAAAATATACATTTTTAAGATCACGCTGACGAAGATGTGGTTGTTTGAAGCATATTATATACCACAAAGTTACGAATGGGCCCTCACTACGTTACTATAACACGTATTGAGCACACATCCGTATCTCCGAAGTACGTTTTTCGTATTTTAGCATCAAGAGCTGCCTGACCATTAACAGTAACAATGCGTAAATGGTGATCATGACGTCAAAACTACTGGAAAGTCTTAAACATAATTTTTACTCTTGTAAATAAGCAGTTAACAGCTCACAGAAGTAGCATCAAATAACGAACTCCGTAGCTTACTTTTCAATATGTTGTTATTAGTGGAAAACACTGTAAGTAAAATGAAGCATTCATATCAAATTCTTTACATGCAACACATAAACTAAAATTATTTTCTTGCAAAACAATTAGATATAATCGAATCTTTTAGTCGCATGAAAATTAAAGTGTTAACAGATATAAATTTTTTAGACTACCATTACCAAAAATATACATTATTAAGATCACGCTGACGAAGATGTGATTGTTTGAAGCATATTATGTACCACAGAGCTACGAATGGGAAGTCACGACGTTGCTATAACACGTAGTGAACACACATCCGTAGCTCCGAAGTACGTTTTTCGTATTTTAGGTCCAAGAGCTGGCTTCTCAGTAACAGTAACAAGCCGTAATTGTTGACCATGACATCAAAACTACTGCCTAGTCTTAATTATAATTCAACTCTTGTACATACGCAGTTCACATTTGCTGAAGCTTACTTTCCAATATGTTGTTGTTAGAAGAAAACACTGTAAGTAAAATGAAGCATTCATATCAAATTCTTTACAGGCAACACATAAACTAAAATTATTTTCTTGCAAAACAATTAGATATAATCGAATCTTTTAGTCGCATGAAAAGTAAAGTGTTAACAGATATAATTTTTTTAGATTACCATTACCAAAAATATACATTATTAAGATCACGCTGACGAAGATGTGGTTGTTTGAAGCATATTATATACCACAAAGTTACGAATGGGCCCTCACTACGTTACTATAACACGTATTGAGCACACATCCGTATCTCCGAAGTACGTTTTTCGTATTTTAGCATCAAGAGCTGCCTGACCATTAACAGTAACAATGCGTAAATGGTGATCATGACGTCAAAACTACTGGAAAGTCTTAAACATAATTTTTACTCTTGTAAATAAGCAGTTAACAGCTCACAGAAGTAGCATCAAATAATGAACTCCGTAGCTTACTTTTCAATATGTTGTTATTAGTGGAAAACACTGTAAGTAAAATGAAGCATTCATATCAAATTCTTTACATGCAACACATAAACTAAAATTATTTTCGTGCAAAACAATTAGATATAATCGAATCTTTTAGTCGCATGAAAAGTAAAGTGTTAACAGATATAAATTTTTAGTTTACCATTACCAAAAATATACATTATTAAGATCACGCTGACGAAGATGTGATTGTTTGAAGCATATTATGTACAACAGAGCTACGAATGGGAAGTCACGACGTTGCTATAACACGTAGTGAACACACATCCGTAGCTCCGAAGTACGTTTTTCGTATTTTAGGTCCAAGAGCTGGCTTCTCAGTAACAGTAACAAGCCGTAATTGTTGACCATGACATCAAAACTACTGCCTAGTCTTAATTATAATTCAACTCTTGTACATACGCAGTTCACATTTGCTGAAGCTTACTTTCCAATATGTTGTTGTTAGAAGAAAACACTGTAAGTAAAATGAAGCATTCATATCAAATTCTTTACATGCAACACATAAACTAAAATTATTTTCTTGCAAAACAATTAGATATAATCGAATCTTTTAGTCGCATGAAAAGTAAAGTGTTAACAGATATAATTTTTTTAGATTACCATTACCAAAAACATACATTATTAAGATCACGCTGACGAAGATGTGGTTGTTTGAAGCATATTATATACCACAAAGTTACGAATGGGCCCTCACTACGTTACTATAACACGTATTGAGCACACATCCGTATCTCCGAAGTACATTTATCGTATTTTAGCATCAAGAGCTGCCTGACCATTAACAGTAACAATGCGTAAATGGTGATCATGACGTCAAAACTACTGGAAAGTCTTAAACATAATTTTTACTCTTGTAAATAAGCAGTTAACAGCTCACAGAAGTAGCATCAAATAATGAACTCCGTAGCTTACTTTTCAATATGTTGTTATTCGTGGAAAACACTGTAAGTAAAATGAAGCATTCATATCAAATTCTTTACATGCAACACATAAACTAAAATTATTTTCTTGCAAAACAATTAGATATAATCGAATCTTTTAGTCGCATGAAAAGTAAAGTGTTAACAGATATAAATTTTTTAGATTACCATTACCAAAAATATACATTATTAAGATCACGCTGACGAAGATGTGATTGTTTGAAGCATATTATGTACCACAGAGCTACGAATGGGAAGTCACGACGTTGCTATAACACGTAGTGAACACACATCCGTAGCTCCGAAGTACGTTTTTCGTATTTTAGGTCCAAGAGCTGGCTTCTCAGTAACAGTAACAAGCCGTAATTGTTGACCATGACATCAAAACTACTGCCTAGTCTTAATTATAATTCAACTCTTGTACATACGCAGTTCACATTTGCTGAAGCTTACTTTCCAATATGTTGTTGTTAGAAGAAAACACTGTAAGTAAAATGAAGCATTCATATCAAATTCTTTACATGCAACACATAAACTAAAATTATTTTCTTGCAAAACAATTAGATATAATCGAATCTTTTAGTCGCATGAAAAGTAAAGTGTTAACAGATATAACTTTTTTAGATTACCATTACCAAAAATATACATTTTTAAGATCACGCTGACGAAGATGTAGTTGTTTGAAGCATATTATATACCACAAAGTTACGAATGGGCCCTCACTACGTTACTATAACACGTATTGAGCACACATCCGTATCTCCGAAGTACGTTTTTCGTATTTTAGCATCAAGAGCTGCCTGACCATTAACAGTAACAATGCGTAAATGGTGATCATGACGTCAAAACTACTGGAAAGTCTTAAACATAATTTTTACTCTTGTGAATAAGCAGTTAACAGCTCACAGAAGTAGCATCAAATGATGAACTCCGTAGCTTACTTTTCAATATGTTGTTATTCGTGGAAAACACTGTAAGTAAAATGAAGCATTCATATCAAATTCTTTACATGCAACACATAAACTAAAATTATTTTCTTGCAAAACAATTAGATATAATCGAATCTTTTAGTCGCATGAAAATTAAAGTGTTAACAGATATAAATTTTTTAGATTACCATTACCAAATATATACATTATTAAGATCACGCTGACGAAGATGTGATTGTTTGAAGCATATTATGTACCACAGAGCTACGAATGGGAAGTCACGACGTTGCAATAACACGTAGTGAACACACATCCGTAGCTCCGAAGTACGTTTTTCGTATTTTAGGTCCAAGAGCTGGCTTCTCAGTAACAGTAACAAGCCGTAATTGTTGACCATGACATCAAAACTACTGCCTAGTCTTAATTATAATTCAACTCTTGTACATACGCAGTTCACATTTGCTGAAGCTTACTTTCCAATATGTTGTTGTTAGAAGAAAACACTGTAAGTAAAATGTAGCATTCATATCAAATTCTTTACATGCAACACATAAACTAAAATTATTTTCTTGCAAAACAATTAGATATAATCGAATCTTTTAGTCGCATGAAAAGTAAAGTGTTAACAGATATAATTTTTTTAGATTACCATTACCAAAAATATACATTATTAAGAGCACGCTGACGAAGATGTGGTTGTTTGAAGCATATTATATACCACAAAGTTACGAATGGGCCCTCACTACGTTACTATAACACGTATTGAGCACACATCCGTATCTCCGAAGTACATTTTTCGTATTTTAGCATCAAGAGCTGCCTGACCATTAACAGTAACAATGCGTAAATGGTGATCATGACGTCAAAACTACTGGAAAGTCTTAAACATAATTTTTACTCTTGTAAATAAGCAGTTAACAGCTCACAGAAGTAGCATCAAATAATGAACTCCGTAGCTTACTTTTCAATATGTTGTTATTCGTGGAAAACACTGTAAGTAAAATGAAGCATTCATATCAAATTCTTTACATGCAACACATAAACTAAAATTATTTTCTTGCAGAACAATTAGATATAATCGAATCTTTTAGTCGCATGAAAAGTAAAGTGTTAACAGATATAAATTTTTTAGATTACCATTACCAAAAATATACATTATTAAGATCACGCTGACGAAGATGTGATTGTTTGAAGCATATTATGTACCACAAAGCTACGAATGGGAAGTCACGACGTTGCTATAACACGTAGTGAACACACATCCGTAGCTCCGAAGTACGTTTTTAGTATTTTAGGTCCAAGAGCTGGCTTCTCAGTAACAGTAACAAGCCGTAATTGTTGACCATGACATCAAAACTACTGCCTAGTCTTAATTATAATTCAACTCTTGTACATACGCAGTTTACATTTCGCTGAAGCTTACTTTCCAATATGTTGTTGTTAGAAGAAAACACTGTAAGTAAAATGAAGCATTCATATCAAATTCTTTACATGCAACACATAAACTAAAATTATTTTCTTGCAAAACAATTAGATATAATCGAATCTTTTAGTCGCATGAAAAGTAAAGTGTTAACAGATATAAATTTTTTAGATTACCATTACCAAAAATATACATTATTAAGATCACGCTGACGAAGATGTGATTGTTTGAAGCATATTATGTACCACAAAGCTACGAATGGGAAGTCACGACGTTGCTATAACACGTAGTGAACACACATCCGTAGCTCCGAAGTACGTTTTTCGTATTTTAGGTCCAAGAGCTGGCTTCTCAGTAACAGTAACAAGCCGTAATTGTTGACCATGACATCAAAACTACTGCCTAGTCTTAATTATAATTCAACTCTTGTACATACGCAGTTTACATTTCGCTGAAGCTTACTTTCCAATATGTTGTTGTTAGAAGAAAACACTGTAAGTAAAATGAAATATTCACTTCAAATTCTTTACATGCAACACATAAACTAAAATTATTTTCTTGCAAAACAATTAGATATAATCGAATCTTTTAGTCGCATGAAAAGTAAAGTGTTAACAGATATAATTTTTTTAGATTACCATTACCAAAAATATACATTATTAAGATCACGCTGACGAAGATGTGGTTGTTTGAAGCATATTATATACCACAAAGTTACGAATGGGCCCTCACTACGTTACTATAACACGTATTGAGCACACATCCGTATCTCCGAAGTACATTTTTCGTATTTTAGCATCAAGAGCTGCCTGACCATTAACAGTAACAATGCGTAAATGGTGATCATGACGTCAAAACTACTGGAAAGTCTTAAACATACACTGGACTCGCATTTGGAAGGACGACGGTTCAATCCCGTCTCCAGCCATCCTGATTTAGGTTTTCCGTGATTTCCCTAAATCGTTTCAGGCAAATGCTGGGATGGTTCCATTGAAAGGGCACGGCCGATTTCCTTCCCCATCCTTCCCTAACCCGAGCTTGGTCTCCGTCTCAAATGACCTCGTTGTCGACGGGACGTTAAACACTAACCACCACCACCATCTTAAACATAATTTTTACTCTTGTAAATAAGCAGTTAACAGCTCACAGAAGTAGCATCAAATAATGAACTCCGTAGCTTACTTTTCAATATGTTGTTATTCGTGGAAAACACTGTAAGTAAAATGAAGCATTCATATCAAATTCTTTACATGCAACACATAAACTAAAATTATTTTCTTGCAAAACAATTAGATATAATCGAATCTTTTAGTCGCATGAAAATTAAAGTGTTAACAGATATAATTTTTTTAGATTACCATTACCAAAAACATACATTATTAAGATCACGCTGACGAAGATGTGGTTGTTTGAAGCATATTATATACCACAAAGTTACGAATGGGCCCTCACTACGTTACTATAACACGTATTGAGCACACATCCGTATCTCCGAAGTACATTTATCGCATTTTAGCATCAAGAGCTGCCTGACCATTAACAGTAACAATGCGAAAATGGTGATCATGACGTCAAAACTACTGGAAAGTCTTAAACATAATTTTTACTCTTGTAAATAAGCAGTTAACAGCTCACAGAAGTAGCATCAAATAATGAACTCCGTAGCTTACTTTTCAATATGTTGTTATTCGTGGAAAACACTGTAAGTAAAATGAAGCATTCATATCAAATTCTTTACATGCAACACATAAACTAAAATTATTTTCTTGCAAAACAATTAGATATAATCGAATCTTTTAGTCGCATGAAAAGTAAAGTGTTAACAGATATAAATTTTTTAGATTACCATTACCAAAAATATACATTATTAAGATCACGCTGACGAAGATGTGATTGTTTGAAGCATATTATGTACCACAGAGCTACGAATGGGAAGTCACGACGTTGCTATAACACGTAGTGAACACACATCCGTAGCTCCGAAGTACGTTTTTAGTATTTTAGGTCCAAGAGCTGGCTTCTCAGTAACAGTAACAAGCCGTAATTGTTGACCATGACATCAAAACTACTGCCTAGTCTTAATTATAATTCAACTCTTGTACATACGCAGTTCACATTTGCTGAAGCTTACTTTCCAATATGTTGTTGTTAGAAGAAAACACTGTAAGTAAAATGAAGCATTCATATCAAATTCTTTACATGCAACACATAAACTAAAATTATTTTCTTGCAAAACAATTAGATATAATCGAATCTTTTAGTCGCATGAAAAGTAAAGTGTTAACAGATATAAATTTTTTAGATTACCATTATCAAAAATATACATTATTAAGATCACGCTGACGAAGATGTGATTGTTTGAAGCATATTATGTACCACAGAGCTACGAATGGGAAGTCACGACGTTGCTATAACACGTAGTGAACACACATCCGTAGCTCCGAAGTACGTTTTTCGTATTTTAGGTCCAAGAGCTGGTTTCTCAGTAACAGTAACAAGCCGTAATTGTTGACCATGACATCAAAACTACTGCCTAGTCTTAATTATAATTCAACTCTTGTACATACGCAGTTCACATTTGCTGAAGCTTACTTTCCAATATGTTGTTGTTAGAAGAAAACACTGTAAGTAAAATGAAGCATTCATATCAAATTCTTTACATGCAACACATAAACTAAAATTATTTTCTTGCAAAACAATTAGATATAATCGAATATTTTAGTCGCATGAAAAGTAAAGTGTTAACAGATATAATTTTTTTAGATTACCATTACCAAAAATATACATTATTAAGAGCACGCTGACGAAGATGTGGTTGTTTGAAGCATATTATATACCACAAAGTTACGAATGGGCCCTCACTACGTTACTATAACACGTATTGAGCACACATCCGTATCTCCGAAGTACGTTTTTCGTATTTTAGCATCAAGAGCTGCCTGACCATTAACAGTAACAATGCGTAAATGGTGATCATGACGTCAAAACTACTGGAAAGTCTTAAACATAATTTTTACTCTTGTAAATAAGCAGTTAACAGCTCACAGAAGTAGCATCAAATAATGAACTCCGTAGCTTACTTTTCAATATGTTGTTATTCGTGGAAAACACTGTAAGTAAAATGAAGCATTCATATCAAATTCTTTACATGCAACACATAAACTAAAATTATTTTCTTGCAAAACAATTAGATATAATCGAATCTTTTAGTCGCATGAAAAGTAAAGTGTTAACAGATATAAATTTTTTAGATTACCATTACCAAAAATATACATTATTAAGATCACGCTGACGAAGATGTGATTGTTTGAAGCATATTATGTACCACAAAGCTACGAATGGGAACTCACGACGTTGTTATAACACGTAGTGAACACACATCCGTAGCTCCGAAGTACGTTTTTCGTATTTTAGGTCCAAGAGCTGGCTTCTCAGTAACAGTAACAAGCCGTAATTGTTGACCATGACATCAAAACTACTGCCTAGTCTTAATTATAATTCAACTCTTGTACATACGCAGTTCACATTTGCTGAAGCTTACTTTCCAATATGTTGTTGTTAGAAGAAAACACTGTAAGTAAAATGAAGCATTCATATCAAATTCTTTACATGCAACACATAAACTAAAATTATTTTCTTGCAAAACAATTAGATATAATCGAATCTTTTAGTCGCATGAAAAGTAAAGTGTTAACAGATATAATTTTTTTAGATTACCATTACCAAAAATATACATTATTAAGAGCACGCTGACGAAGATGTGGTTGTTTGAAGCATATTATATACCACAAAGTTACGAATGGGCCCTCACTACGTTACTATAACACGTATTGAGCACACATCCGTATCTCCGAAGTACGTTTTTCGTATTTTAGCATCAAGAGCTGCCTGACCATTAACAGTAACAATGCGTAAATGGTGATCATGACGTCAAAACTACTGGAAAGTCTTAAACATAATTTTTACTCTTGTAAATAAGCAGTTAACAGCTCACAGAAGTAGCATCAAATAATGAACTCCGTAGCTTACTTTTCAATATGTTGTTATTCGTGGAAAACACTGTAAGTAAAATGAAGCATTCATATCAAATTCTTTACATGCAACACATAAACTAAAATTATTTTCTTGCAAAACAATTAGATATAATCGAATCTTTTAGTCGCATGAAAAGTAAAGTGTTAACAGATATAAATTTTTTAGATTACCATTACCAAAAATATACATTATTAAGATCACGCTGACGAAGATGTGATTGTTTGAAGCATATTATGTACCACAAAGCTACGAATGGGAACTCACGACGTTGTTATAACACGTAGTGAACACACATCCGTAGCTCCGAAGTACGTTTTTCGTATTTTAGGTCCAAGAGCTGGCTTCTCAGTAACAGTAACAAGCCGTAATTGTTGACCATGACATCAAAACTACTGCCTAGTCTTAATTATAATTCAACTCTTGTACATACGCAGTTTACATTTCGCTGAAGCTTACTTTCCAATATGTTGTTGTTAGAAGAAAACACTGTAAGTAAAATGAAATATTCACTTCAAATTCTTTACATGCAACACATAAACTAAAATTATTTTCTTGCAAAACAATTAGATATAATCGAATCTTTTAGTCGCATGAAAAGTAAAGTGTTAACAGATATAATTTTTTTAGATTACCATTACTAAAAATATACATTATTAAGATCACGCTGACGAAGATGTGGTTGTTTGAAGCATATTATATACCACAAAGTTACGAATGGGCCCTCACTACGTTACTATAACACGTATTGAGCACACATCCGTATCTCCGAAGTACATTTTTCGTATTTTAGCATCAAGAGCTGCCTGACCATTAACAGTAACAATGCGTAAATGGTGATCATGACGTCAAAACTACTGGAAAGTCTTAAACATACACTGGACTCGCATTTGGAAGGACGACGGTTCAATCCCGTCTCCAGCCATCCTGATTTAGGTTTTCCGTGATTTCCCTAAATCGTTTCAGGCAAATGCTGGGATGGTTCCATTGAAAGGGCACGGCCGATTTCCTTCCCCATCCTTCCCTAACCCGAGCTTGGGCTCCGTCTCAAATGACCTCGTTGTCGACGGGACGTTAAACACTAACCACCACCACCATCTTAAACATAATTTTTACTCTTGTAAATAAGCAGTTAACAGCTCACAGAAGTAGCATCAAATAATGAACTCCGTATCTTACTTTTCAATATGTTGTTATTAGTGGAAAACACTGTAAGTAAAATGAAGCATTCATATCAAATTCTTTACATGCAACACATAAACTAAAATTATTTTCTTGCAAAACAATTAGATATAATCGAATCTTTTAGTCGCATGAAAAGTAAAGTGTTAACAGATATAAATTTTTTAGATTACCATTACCAAAAATATACATTATTAAGATCACGCTGACGAAGATGTGATTGTTTGAAGCATATTATGTACCACAAAGCTACGAATGGGAAGTCACGACGTTGCTATAACACGTAGTGAACACACATCCGTAGCTCCGAAGTACGTTTTTCGTATTTTAGGTCCAAGAGCTGGCTTCTCAGTAACAGTAACAAGCCGTAATTGTTGACCATGACATCAAAACTACTGCCTAGTCTTAATTATAATTCAACTCTTGTACATACGCAGTTCACATTTCGCTGAAGCTTACTTTCCAATATGTTGTTGTTAGAAGAAAACACTGTAAGTAAAATGAAGCATTCATATCAAATTCTTTACATGCAACACATAAACTAAAATTATTTTCTTGCAAAACAATTAGATATAATCGAATCTTTTAGTCGCATGAAAAGTAAAGTGTTAACAGATATAATTTTTTTAGATTACCATTACCAAAAATATACATTATTAAGATCACGCTGACGAAGATGTGGTTGTTTGAAGCATATTATATACCACAAAGTTACGAATGGGCCCTCACTACGTTACTATAACACGTATTGAGCACACATCCGTATCTCCGAAGTACATTTATCGTATTTTAGCATCAAGAGCTGCCTGACCATTAACAGTAACAATCCGTAAAAGTTGACTATGACGTCAAAACTACTGGCAACTCTTGATTATAATCTTGATTATAATTCTTACTCTTGTAAACAAGCAGTTTGCATCTCGCAGAAGTGGCATCAAATAATGAACCCCATAGCTTATTTTTCAATATGCTGTTTTCAGAAGAAAACACTGTAAGTAAAATGAAGCATTCATATCAAATTTGTTACAGTCAACACATAAGCTAAAATTATTTTCTTGCATAACACTTAGATATAATCGAATACATTAGTCGCATGAAAAGTAGATCGTTCACAGGTATATATTTTTTAGATTACCACTATGAAAAAGATATATTATTAATAAACGGTCACAACGCCCACATAGTACTAGGGACAGAAAGTTGGCAGAAACCAGATGTAAACAGTAATGAAATTCTGAACTCAGATTGGAATGTATACCGCAGAGACAGGCTGGACAGTGAAGGGGAGGCGTGTTTATAGCGATAAAATGTACAATAGTATCGAATGAAATTGACGGAGATCCAAAATGTGAAATAATTTGGGTGAAGGTCACGGTTAAAGCAGGCTCAAATATGGTAATTCGATTAATTGGATATCTCTATAGTCTCCTTGGCTCAGCAGCTGTTGTGGCAGAGCACCTGAAGGAAAAATTGAAAAATATTTCGAGTAGATTTCCCGACCATGTTATAGTTCTGGATGGAGATTTTAATTTGCCGGATATAGACTGGGAGACTCAAACGTTTATAACGGGTGGCAGGGACAAAGAATCCAGTTAATTTTTTTTAAGCGCATTATCTGAAAACTACAGTCAGTAGTTAAACAGAGAACCGACTAGTGGCAGTAACATATTAGACCTTCTGGTGACAAACAGACCCGAACTATTTGAAACAGTTAACGCAGAACAGGGAATCAGCGATCATAAAGCGGCTACTGCATCGATGATTTCAGCCGTAAATAGAAATATTAAAAAAGGTAGGAAGATTTTCCTTTTTAGTACAAGTGACAAAAAGCAGATTTCAGAGTACTTGACGGGACAACACAAAAGTTTTGTCTGAAGTACAGATAGTGTTGAGGATCAGTGGACAAAGTTCAGAACCATAGTACAGTATGCATTAGATGACTATGTGCCAAGCAAGATCGTAAGAGATGGAAAAGAGCCACCGTGGTACAACAACCGAGTTAGAAAACTGCTGCGGAATCAAAGGGAACTTCACAGCAAACATAAACATAGCCAAAGCCTTGCAGACAAACAAAAATTACGCGAAGCGAAATGTAGTGTGAGGAGGGCTATGCGAGAGGCGTTCAATGAATTCAAAAGTAAAGTTCTATGTACTGACTTGGCAGAAAATCCTAAGAAATTTTGGTCTTATGTCAAAGCGGTAGGTGGATCAAAACAAAATGTCCAGACACTCTGTGACCAAAATGGTACTGAAACAGAGGATGCCAGACTAAAGGCCGAAATACTAAATGTCTTTTTCCAAAGCTGTTTCACAGAGGAAGTCTGCAGTGTAGTTCCATCTCTAGACTGTCGCACAGATGACAAAATAGCAGATATCGCAATAGACGACAGAGTGATAGAGAAACAATTAAAATCGCTCAAAAGAGGAAAGGCCGCTGGACCTGATGGGATACCAGTTCGATTTTACACAGAGTACGCGAAGGAACTTGCCCCCCTGCTTGCAGCGGTGTACCGTAGGTCTCTAGAAGAGCGTAGCGTTCCAAAGGATTGGAAAAGGGCACAGGTCATCCCCGTTTTCAAGAAGGGACGTCGAACAGATGTGCAGAACTATAGACCTGTATCTCTAACGTCGATCAGTTGTAGAATTTTGGAACACGTATTATGTTCGAGTATAATGACTTTTCTGGAGACTAGAAATTTACTCTGTAGGAATCAGCATGGGTTTCGAAATAAACGATCGTGTGAAACCCAGCTCACGCTATTCGTCCACGAGACTCAGAGGGCCACAGACACGGGTTCCCAGATAGATGCCGTGTTTCTCGACTTCCGCAAGGCGTTCGATACAGTTCCCCACAGTCGTTTAATGAACAAAGTCGGAGAATATGGACTGCTAGACTAATTGTGTGATTGGATTGAAGAGTTCCTAGATAACAGAACGCAGCATGTCATTCTCAATGGAGAGAAGTCTTCCGAAGTGAGAGTGATTTCAGTTGTGCCGCAGGGGAGTGTCGTAGGACCGTTGCTGTTCACAATATACATAAATGACCTTGTGGATAACATCGGAAGTTTACTGAGACTTTTTGCGGATGATGCTTTAGTATACTGAGAGGTTGTAACAATGGAAAATTGTACTAAAATGCAGGAGGATCTGCAACGAATTGACGCATGGTGCAGGGAATGACAATAGAATCTCAATGTAGACAAATGTAATGTGCTGCGAATACATAGAAAGGAAGATCCTTTATCATTTAGCTACAATATAGCAGGTCAGCAACTGGAAGCAGTTAATTCCGTAAATTATCTGGGAGTAGTCATTAGGAGTGATTTAAAATGGAATGATCATATAAAGTTGATCGTCGGTAAAGCAGATGCCAGACTGAGATTCATTGGAAGAATCCTAAGGAAATGCAATCCGAAAACAAAGGAAGTAGCCTACAGTACACTTGTTCGCCCACTGCTTGAATATTACTCACCAGTGTGGGATCCGTTCCAGATACGATTGATAGAAGAGATAGAGAAGATCCAACGGAGAGCACCGCGCTTCGTTACAGGATCATTTAGTAATCGCGAAAGCGTTACGGAGATGATAGATAAACTCCAGCGGAAGACTTAGCAGGAGAGACGCTTATTGTTGTGGATTGGCAGGACAGCCAACCCACTATGAGAGGAAGCCGAAAGGCACGCGTTTTAGCTCACGCAGGCTGGCGTGAGGTCTGGAACAGGTCAAGGAAATGAGACTAGCAAAAAACGTACGTAGCTGCTGGAATACTTAACTTTAATCCATAATTGGTGAACATCGCTCTTCACGGTACATGTTTTACAGCATCAGTAGTAACTGGTAATGGCGCCTTGCTAGGTCGTAGCAAATGACGTAGCTGAAGGCTATGCTAACTATCGTCTCGGCAAATGAGAGCGTAATTTGTCAGTGAACCATCGCTAGCAAAGTCGGCTGTACAACTGGGCGAGTGCTAGGAAGTCTCTCTAGACCTGCCGTGTGGCGGCGCTCGGTCTGCAATCACTGATAGTGGCGACACGCGGGTCCGACGTATACTAACGGACCGCGGCCGATTTAAAGGCTACCACCTAGCAAGAGTGGTGTCTGGTGGTGACACCACACTTATTAGCTCGGTATGGGCTTTTATTGAAGTTTCGAGAACGTACCTTCACCGAGGAGTCATGCAGTATATTGCACAAAGTTATGAATGGGAAATCACTACTTTACTATAACACGTAATGAGAACACATCCGTAACTTCGAAGTACATTTTTCGTATTTTAGGACCAAGAGCTGCCTGCTCATTAACAGTAACAATCCGTAATGGTTGGTAATGACATCAAAAATACTGACAAGTCTTAATTATAATTCTACTCTTGTACATACGCAGTCCATATCTCGCAGGAGTAGCATAAAATAATGAACGCCGTAACTTATGTCCTAATGTGCTGTTGTTAGAAGAAGACACTACGTGAAATGAAGCATTCATAGCAAATTTGTTACAGTCAACTCATAAGCTAAAATTATTTTCCTGCATAACATTTAAATATAATCGAATCTGTTAGTCACATCTAAAAGTAAAACGTAACAGATACGTATTTTTTTAGACTATCATTATCAAAAGGATACATTATTAAGATAGTGCTGACGAAGATGTGGTTGTTCGAAGCATATTATGTACCACAAGGTCACGAATGTGTGCCCACTACGTATATGTAAAACCAGTGGCGGGCATACATCCGTAGCTCTGAAAGTACATTTTTTGTTTTTTCTATTCAGCAGCAACAAATATAAAAAGCATAGCGCTTAAAAACAATAAAACACCATAGAGTAATTACAAGTATTATTTGATGAAAAATAGGTACAACAAGCAGGAGAATCATCTCTATTTTCTGGCAGAAATAAGTTAAGCATAAAAAATCTTTCAAACACAGGTAGTAATAACAAACCACTGATCAATTCATATTTATTCGGCAAATTACATTGATTCATCTTTTACAGCTTACAAGGGTACACGCGTACTCGTTATCACTAATTTCACCCAAAGTTATGATATAGGGCTTGGCCAGAAATTAAAGTGACAGGAGTGAGAGCTCCAGATGGCTAAACGTTTCGAAAAATTAGCATTTCCGGCGCTGGTCGGGAGGTGCATGAGCCATTTATGGCAGAGTATTGGCAGGCAGCTGTTGCTGCAGCGGAGAGAGTACAGAACGGTAATAAGAGGGTCATGGGTTCGAGCCCATGCCAAGAACACTTTTTCATTTCCAATTTTTACGTTACTTACATTTTAAATAAACTGGAATAATGCTCGATAGGTTTCTCGTGCAGGTGAAATCGGCCCATAGAGCGAGAAAAAGAAATTGCACCCTGAGAAGACTGCATCAAAATACATTCCATTATACATCACAGCTATCCTCGCCGATATTTGGCGAAATGATTCTGCCAAATTTTGCCATGAGAGAGGACCTCCTATGAATGTAAATCAAGTTTGTTTTTCTATAGAAACCTTAAAGCAGTCGTGTAATTGCAGAAACGAGGCGTTAGTAGCGTATGCAGTATGCTAAGAAAATTACTGCTTTCCCAGTTTGTACGATTAATATTACCCCAGAATGTGTAGTCCATCAACTGTAAGATAATAAAAATGTATCTAATTTTGTACACGAATTTCTCGTATACATCTTATGATCCTATTAACGGAATCTTCCGTCGGTTCTTGGTAGAACAACACTATAATAAATGAAAAGCACCAGTTTGCTTTCTTCTACAATATTACTTTTATTGTGTTAACCGGTTTTCGACTTACAAGGCCATCTTCAGACATTTACTGACTACTATCACCAAAGAAGTTACAATGTTTGCGAACATCTGCTGACCCTCACTTCGGTTATTTTTGCAAAACCTTACACCTGTTTCATTGTTACACGAAACAGAAAGCTGCATTGAAAGATATGACTAAAGACTATAAATCGCACATACTTTATATTCACGTTAACACTGTTTCGAAAATTCTTACCAGAAGTCGTACATTAATTTTCATATATAATGAAATCAACACAAGAGAATAAAATTTTTTGAAAACACATTCGGACAGAATATGAAAATTATCGATGAATCAAAATTGAAAAATTATGTGTGGTTGGTTTCCGGATGTTTATTCGATTCGCTTTGGTTCTCAAGAACAAAACTCCCCAATCCTTGTTGTTATCGATTCTGTTTATTAATAATCTGAGCCCGTCAGATTTATTCTAGGAAATAATTCAGGATACATGTTTTGATACAGTTTGGTTTGTTAAAATGATAGTAAATTTGGTTCAATTAGCAGGACATAAGAGCGAGAATGCGAGACGAACAAATGGGAAGCGGGCTACTGATTGCGTATTTATGTCTGCTCCGATAGCTGAGTGGTCAGTATGACGGGTTGCCATCCTACGGGCCCGGGTTCGATTCCCGGCTGGGTCGGGGATTTTCTCCGCTCAGGGACTGGGTGTTGTGTTGTCTTCATCATTTCGTCCCTCGCAGGTTGCCCAATGTGGCGTCGAATGTAATAAGACCTGCACCAAGGCGGCTGGACCTGCCCCGTAAGGGGCCTCCCGGCCAATGACGCCAAACGCTAATTTCCATTTTCATTGCGTATTTATAACGCAATAACATCAGAATGTCCAAGCTTTCTATCTTCTGGTGACTAATACACCGGTGAATCAAAATTCGCGCATTCAGATACCACTGCATGATTCCTTCTGTAGTACCGGTACAAGAACGTCCTTACGTTTATATTTCCAGAAACAAATGGACGTAAAAGAAAGAAAATTTGGCAACTCTGTAGTCACATATGAGACAAGTGCCTTTATTCAATACTGTGTAGCTGTGTTGCACAGTCAGTTCAGTGTGTAGAGTTTTGTGTTAGAACACTAGAGTTTCAGAGTTTACTTATATCGATTAAGGCGAACGAAAACGAGAGGAGCAATTTCGACTCGCATTCTTCTCTTATCTGACCTTGTTCTCCATCTGCAATTACCTCTTCCTCGACGGCACCCTGAACATAATCCCGCTTTGTTTACACCAGACTGGATTCAGAAACCATAACTGTGACTGAAAAGCGGTCTTTCTGTATAAAAATCTAATCGATTACTTTGCGAAAGTGAGTACTATGAGAGTGAGGCGATAACATATAGACAATACGTAGAGTGAGGTGATAAGATGCAGACAGTACGGAGCGACCAGGAGATGCAGTGGATTTGAATTTGAACGGGAAAGAGAAACGTACGCATAGATCCACATACGATAGGGGAGATAGCGAGTGATGGGGCAGAGGGGGAGGAGGATGGAAGAGAGGGATAGAGACAAAGTGTAAAAGGATGGGAATGTGAAGAGAGAGAGAGAGACACAGGGAAGGGACTGATTGAGGGATGATGAGACTGAGAAAATGTAAATTATTAAATTTATATTCAGGTTTGACGTACAGGGAAGTTCATTTTTTTATCGGGCAGGTCCAAGATAGTAGATATTTTAGTTTGGACGATGTCATTGGTCTGCGTTACAAAACATGGTCCGATGAGCATAACAGCATGAACAGCGACAACCTCATACCATTTTGGCTCCTGCATTCGCTTTTCAAAAATGGTTCAAATGGCTCTGAGCACAATGGGACTTAACATCTGAGGTCATCAGTCCCCTAGACATAGAACTACGTAAACCTAACTAACCTAAGGACATCACACACATCCATGCCCGAGGCAGGATTCGAACCTGCTACCGTAGCAGCAGGGTGGTTCCGGACTGAAGCGCCTAGATCCACTCGGCCACAAGGGCCAGTCATTCGCTTTTACGCAGCGTACTAGCTCTTTCAGTAAATATACGCAATTATGCTGTAACTTAAGAAATTTTTTAGTTCTCAACTATCGCATTTTCAATTGCAAATTCAACTAATTTACCTCGAATTTAAATGCAGATTTCCTTATGTTATAGTATTCAACTTAAGATTAAAAATTAATAACTGAAGAGAAGGGTTGGGCTACATGAAATGACAGGTGTTAACGTGACTAAAGGAAGGGAGGGCAACTGAGGAATATACTGGGTCAGGTACATGTGGAAGAGGAAAGCAGTGTAAATGGCATCAGAACGAATCATTCCAAGGGATTAAACGAGTGCGGAGGTCATCCCCGTTCTCATGGAAGGTCATCGAACCAACGCACAGAATTATAGGCCAATATCGCTGACGTCAGTCTATTGCGGAATTTAGGAACATATTTTTCACTCGTTAATTATGACTATTGCCAACGGCCTTGCTGCAGTGGTAACACCGGTTCCCGTCAGATCACCGAAGTTTAGCGCTATCGGGCTGGCCTTAGCACTTTGATGGCTGCCCATTCGGTTTATCATGCGCTGTTGGCAAGCGGGGTGCACTCAGCCCTTGTGAGACAAACTGAAGAGCTACTTGATTGAGAAGCAGCGGCTTCGGTCTCGTAAACTGACAGATGGCCGCGAGAGTTATGTGTTGACCACCTGCCCCTCCATGTCCACATCCTGTGACGCGTGTGGGCTGAGGATGACACGGTGGCCTTCATGGTCTGTTCGACGGAGTTTAGTTTTTTTCATATGACTATTCTGGAGGCTGAAAATTTTCTCTATACGAACAATATTGATTTTGCAAACAAAGATTGTGTGAAACGCAGCTCGCTCTGCTCGTTCACAAAACCTAGAAGGCTGTAAATACCAGCGCTCGGGTTGCTGCCGTGTTCCTTGACTTCCGGAACGCTTTTGATAGAGTTAAGCATTATCCCAGCCAGGATCAGTGAGGAGAGGCGGGCCTGCCTCACTACGCCATGTGCTGAGATCAATAAAAGTTTTTATACATATTAACAGTGTTTGCCCTGGACCCCACAGCCGGTCACTACCATTCACTTATTCCCCAGCATACCCAGCACGATACGAAAGAATGTTCCATCATTTGTTTACTACATTCTGTATTTCATTTGTAGTAAAGAGCTGGCAGTAGGAGAGAATAAGTTTCACAATATCGAAGAAGAATTAGTGCCCATTGCTCTTAAGATATACATTCTGGAGCCGATGTCTACTGAGTAATTTTGTTTGTTTTCGCACATGCCACCACCTCTCAAAATATGGAATACATTTTTTAGGACTTGTGTATTTCCTGTTGACTTAAGAGACGAGAAAACATGACAAAGGCTGATGTAAATTGTTTCTGTTGTTCGAAACAAGTCGGCTTCGGTGGCCGAGCGGTTCTAGGCGCTTCAGTCCGGAAACGCGCGCGGTCGCAGGTTCGAATCCTGCCTCGGGCATGAATGTGTGTAATGTCCTTAGGTTAGTTAGGTTTAAGTAGTTCTAAGCTCTAGGGGGCTGAAGACCTCAGATGTTAAGTCCCATAGTGCTCAGAGCCATTTGAACCATTTGTTCGAAACAACATTAATCCGCAAGCTATGAAATACCACATGTATTGATAACTCGATAAATCTCCGGCCACGCGTTGACAATTAAGACATTGGTACAGAGCGTGACGTTTCAGATCAAGCTAGGAAATGAGCTCAGACTTGAGAGTAATTGGGTGGGGACTGCCAGCTCCAGCTTTTGACTTAGAACCAAGGTAAACCTTCCGAAATACTAGGATGATTAGTGATATTTTTAATTTATTTAAGAGACAACATGACCATGACATAAATGTGAAGGCTTTTATGTGTCTGTATGTCTGTTCGAGTGTGTAACAGCTGAAAGCCGATGACTTGCGCGGTGACTGCCGTGCCTCACAATGGAAGACAAAATATACTATTATCGAAGTGTCTTTTACGTCGACTAGAATGAAAGTCAATTAAAGTAAGGTTTATGATACAGAATAATGGTTTTCGTCCATATGCCATGCTGTTAAATAAAACATATCCTCGTATCATGAGGACTTAAGATACCACTGAAGCTAGGTTCAGCCTTTAAGAACTTTGGTTGAAATAGGGTCCAAGACAGTCCTCTCCGCTTCCATCATAATAATATCGAAATCTGAGAACGAAGGAGGTGAGGAAGTAGATGAAAAAAAACAACGCGTATAGAGGCGCTTCCTATATACCAAAAATGGCTACTCAAGGAATAATAGCATGACATTTTGAACATGTGAAAGTCGCCGCCCGCTGTTTTTCGTGACTGCTCTCACCTATTCAAAAAGTCCACCGAACTGAGGCAGCAGAATATAGATGTCATTTTTAGAGTCCTAACCACAACAGAAAAGAGTGATGGACGTATCACTAAAACCTCTACACAAAGGAGCAAAGCAAGTGGGCGAAATTTGCGGATTCATCACCGACGAAAAACAGCGAGGAGCCAACCATCATCGTTCAAGTCGATGCTGACAAGTAAAGTATTTGCGTTCCGTATGAAATTTTGGTTGCAGCACAATTACGGACCTCTCATTGTGTTGGTGATTGTCATTTTCTACAAGGCTCCGCAAACTTGCTCTAGACGTTACTGCCGGTGTCATTGACATTGCCAAACTTATTGGAGGTATCTTAACTATAAATACAAGTTAGGACTTTCAGCAAAATGCTAGAAACAATAATATTGCCTACAAAACGCACAGTGAAGAAAAGCAAGTTGACTACCTTTCATAACTGCACATTCTATAATTTCAGTGCTGAACGCCACTTCAATAACACTTTTGAAGCTGTCCACAGGGTCACCGATACTGCACCCAACGTTCTGCCTCGAGTAACGTACCGTTGGTCTACATACTTCAGCAGACAACTGATTGTAAGTGGCACAATGTATTATCGTGATAAAGAATCTGTCGTGCAGTTTTGTCTGCATGCTGCTGGAACCTAGTTTAAGAAAGTCTTATATTCTCTTGGCATATATTTTGTGTTGCTTGAAGGAATACATATCCTAAAGTTGTGCATATTTTGTAATTTTAGGTGGAATGATTTTAAAGCTACATCTTTCCCTCCAGATGCTTCCAGCTGTACTTGTTCATTCTTATGTCCAGACAAGGATCACAAAGTGCTAGTGACCTTGCCGTCAAACGAGGGTTCAAATCTGACTGAAAAAGCATCTTCAGATGTTCTTTCGTGATCTTCCTTGCATTTAAGAAGACATTTGGAGGGCTCAGTTTTTCTATTTCTGACACATTGGGTCCAAACTTACCATTTGATTCTTGGAAGCATGCATAGTGTTTGGCTGCCAATCGTCCGTCCCTGGTATAGCATCATAGATCGGTGTAGCTGTGTGTTGCAGAGTTAACTGATTGCGACGTCAGGCCAGTGTTCTTCTCCACTTTCCTGGATAGTGTTCTTTCGAAAGGAAGCTCATAGTGGAACTGACTCTGGTCACAGTTCCATACAGTATCCTTTTGGTGTTTTCTCTAGTGATATGTGCATTGGCTTCAGCAACAAATATTTTAGTTCTTATTCGTCTTCCTTATCTTTTCGTACTTGGAACATAGTTGTATGGCGTTGTGTTATCCTAAATACCTTCGTCGAATTAGTAATAAATCCCAGTGACACAGTAAGCTGTACACCCGAGGTTCTGGCACGCTCAATGTTCAATGTTGTAAACGCCAATAATGAACGGAAGAACCCCATTCTCGCGCTACATCAAACTTCGCCATTACACGCTGCTTGATGATATTGAACTGCAGCGTACGATTGCTTTTGAAAACTGTATGGCCTTCTCTTTTCTTTGCCACATAGTCTAGTACGTTTTGAATAATGCTTTTAGCCTTCAGTTTAGGGTATGTTTTCAGGAGTTTGTCATGTGTGTTGCAACTTTTAACGTGATAATCATCGTATATGTTCTCTGATGTGTTGTTATCAAACACTGTGATGTCACTTTGGATTTTAAACTTCTTATCAGGCGAAGGTTGGACTTTACTTTCACTACTTCGATCGCCTCTTCTCGAACTTGCCGTACCACTACCACTTGCGGTGAAGTCTTCGTCATTATCATCATTAGCGTCATAAATATTTGTCAGTGTCTCACCACTATCTGTGTCTAGCCGGCGATAACATTTTTGCACTATAACAGATACAAGAAACCGTGTTAATGATTCATCTTCTACATCAGTACCATATTCACGAAGAAGAGTTAGACATAAATTCGTCTCAACCAATCGTAATACATTAGGAGGGTTGACTATCAGTCACAGACCTATCTAACGCTTCACTACACTATTAACTTCACAAAATGTAACTTCACATACACACTGCACCGTCTCTATTGGCCGCGGTGGTCTCGCGGTTCTAGGCGCTCAGTCCGGAGCCGCGCGACTGCTACGGTCGCAGGTTCGAATCCTGCCTCGGGCATGGATGTGTGTGATGTCCTTAGAATAGTTAGGTTTAAGTAGTTCTAAGTTCTAGGGGACTGATGACCACAGATGTTAAGTCCCATAGTGCTCAGAGCCAGCCAGCCGTCTCTATTGGTCCCGACTGGCGTAGTGGCAGATAAATATCGAATTCGGCATGGCATACTCAGCGGCCTCTAATGGATGACTGCAGAGGTTTACAGATAAACGAGTATCACAGGCGCAGTAAGGGACCTTTAAATGATCCCTCACGGGAGTGTAGTGTAAATGTGTTCGTTCGAGCCCAAATAGTTCCCTTGTGAGTGTTTTTTGGGGTTACCATGGCGTGTTGCTAACAGATTATGCTTTTACTGGACAAACAGCTACATAAGCATACTAAAAGAAGCTCCATACGGGGTTATGGGAAGCTGTCAACACCAAGCGTCGTTGTCATTTGTACTAGGGGGTGTTTTCTGCTCCACGGCACCTCAACACATTTTGCACAGAACAGACTCGCTCACGCTGCTTATTTGGGCTATCAAAATTTGCCTCACCCATAATACTATCCAGACATGTCTCTCTCCATTGCGTATCAGACATTTCTACAATGACAATAAGGGGTGATTTTACAACGGTCTCCGTCAAGTCATTCACGTTTGAAAAGAAGTGTCTCACTGAAGAGTAAGTATGTAGAAAAGGACTAGCACCATCACCATATTTCATGGTTGCAGCTTGCTTTTTCAAAATGATGATTAAAATTACATTACTGTCCCTCATGGGAAACTATAGCCTTGATATCAATCCTTTGCACCAGGGACGGCCAAGAATTCGGATCGCAAGTTGTGCTCAGACACGAGTGCCATAGCGCTCAACCTGGCTGCAGATTTCCCCTACCACCACGGCACGCTGTCTGAGGGTCAGGAGGGGGAAGTGGGGGAAACTGCGAGTGCACTACAATTAAGAGCAATAAAGTCGCACTACATGCGATTTGGTTATATATTTCACATTTCTCAGCAACGCAGACCACAAATAATGGAAGCATACACGCAAAGAAAGCAGGAAAAGAAGAGAAATGCTGTATACGAAAGTAAAACGAAAACGGAGCGTCAAGAATGCTACTGGCCATTTACATAAAATATGGGCGAGCCAGTCACCCTGTAAACAAATTAAGACCCTCTCCCTAAAATCTTGGTAAAAACATTGGACAAGTCACAGAACTTTAAATCTTTGACCACATTAGGTTGATTATTACCTAAAAGAGATGACAGATCCGCCGGAAAGTCAGCTGGGGCCCGCTGGTCATAAAATAAAACGCTATCCAATAAAACGTGGCGCACAGTGACCTGGACGCCACAAGCACCACGCATTGGAGGGTCCTCTCGCCGGAGCAGGAAGCCATCCGTCATAGGACTGTGGCCTATCCGAAGACGAGTGAGGAGAACCTCGTTCCGTCTATGGGGCTGGAAGGAAGTATACCACACACGCGTCGTGGGCTTGACTAAACGGAGCTTATTGTCAGTCATTGCCAGCCACTCATCCTCCCACTGACGCATGACTCGTGTGCTCAACAGCGAGGTGAGTGCGTGCAGGGGGATGGCACACTGAAATACTTGCGGGTCGAGACACGCCTCCTTGGCCGCGAGATCTGCCCTTTCGTTCCCAGCAATGCCGACGTGCCCTGGAACCCGCAGAAAGCCACCTCCTTCCCCAGTCGTTGTAGTTGGAGGAGAGCATCCTGGATGGTCTGGACTATTTTATCTGCTGCATACAGACGATGCAATGAGTGAGGGGCACTTCGTGAATCGGAAGAGACAAGAAATTTAGGATGGGAAGAAAATCTCATCTGCTTCAGCGCCCTTAAGATCGCAGATAATTCTGCATCAAAGGCAGTAAACGCTGGAGGCAGTCGGACCTTGAGGACACGATCCGGAAAATCAACAGAGCAACCAACAGAATCCCCCTGTTTCGACCCATCTGTAAAAACAGTGGTGCTCAGATAAAATATTGCATGAAACACGGTGGTAGGAGTGTTATCTCTCTTGTACCACACCAAATCCAAAATCCAAAATCACTCTGGGCCTCTCCAGTAACCAGGGTGGCAGGCGGTTAAAACCCTGGATTTGGGGTCGTATTGACTCCACACCGAGGGACTCCAGCACACGTTGCACACGGATCCCAAACGGCATTGTGGCTCGGGGACGGTGGGAAAAAAGACGGTCCAGAGGTGGATGAGCAACAATGTGGTGAGCAAGCGAGGTTCGAGCTTCAAGAATCTTACAAGCCTGGCGCATCAGTAGGAGCTGCCGCCGGATGGTAAGTGGCGGTTCCCCGGCCTCAGCACAGAGGCTGGGTATGGGACTGGTCCGATAAGCACCCGTGGCCAGTCGAATCCCCACATGGTGGACAGCGTAAGGGATCCGCAAATAAGAGGGCCTAGCTGACCCATACACTGTGCACCCATAGCCTAGTCGCGAACGCATAAAAGCCCGATAAAACTGGAGGAGACGCTCACTGTCCGCTCCTCAAGATCTGTGGCTAAGGTACTTGAGGATGTTCAGCGCCTTCAGGCTTCGGGTTTTTAAGTCTCGCAGGTGTGGCAACCACGACAATCCGGAGTCAAAAATGAGAACCAGAAACCGCACTGTGTCTCTAAAATGTAGGACAGTGTCCCCCACATGCAAGGCAGGCAAATTAAAAAGACGATGAGAACGATGAAAATGAACACAAACACACTTACCGGCAGAAAATTGAAAACCCGTCTTTGCAGTCCACTGCTCTAACCACCGCACTGTAAGTTGCGACTGACGGCTCACCGTTGCAACACTGTAGCAGGAACAGAAAACAGCAAAATCCCACAAATAAGGAGCATTCTACTGGATCTTATCGTAAACGTTATACTGTTGATGGCTATGGCAAAGAGGGTAACACTTAAAACACTGCCCTGGGGAACATCATTCTCCTGCTCGAATCGATCAGACAGTGTGTGACCCATTCGGGTCCAAAAAAACCACTGAGAAAGGAAAGACCGAATGAAAATTGGGAGGAGGCCATGAAAGCCCCATTGATGCAGTTGTGCGAGAATACAGTGTCTCCAAGTAGTATCGTATGCCTTACTGATATCGAAGAATATACCGATACGGTGATGCTGACGGAGGGAAGCCTGCTGAATAGCTGCCTCTAGAAAGGTCAGGTTGTCGACCATGGACCGAAGTTTTCGGAATCCACACTGAGAGCGGCTAAGGAGTTGCCTGGTCTCTAACAGCCAGACCAGACGACGGTTAACCATCCGTCCCAGGGTCTTTCCGATACAGCTCGTCAAGACGATACTCCGATAACTACTGGGACATGTGCGGTCCTTTCCTCGTTTGAGGAGAAGGATGAAAATTGCCTCCCTCCACGAGGTGTGGAACACGCCTGTCTGCCATATGAGATTAAAACAGGCGAGGAGGATTTCCTTTGACGCCGCTGGCAGATGTAGAAGCATGGAGTACTGGATATGGTCGTGGCCTGGTGCAGTGTCAGAAGTCGCAGTCAGTGCCGATTCGAGCTCCCACATGGAGAAAGGGGAGTTGTAGGCCTCAGACCTGTTCGACCGAAAATCCAATTTTACTCTTTCGACAGTCGCACGGTAGCGACGAAACGCTGGATCCTAGCTTGCATTGGCAGTAGTTTGTGCAAAATGCTCTGCCAGCGTCTGAGAAATGTGTCTGGGAGTCCTTTGGAGGCCCCTCTGGTTCAGGACTGCAGCTATTGGTAAACGGCTGTGTTTACCGGAAATCCTCCGGATGGCTTCCCAGACTTTTGAAGAACAAGTGGAACGATTTATGGAGTTCAGGAACTCATGCCATGACCGATTTTTGCTCTCTCTACTGACACGGTGAGCCTTGGCTCTCGCGATTCGAAAGGTTGAGATTGTTCACTGTTTGGCGGCATTTAATCCGTCGAAGAGCGGCACGCCTGTCTCGGATAGCTAAATTGCATTCGTCTGTCCACCAAGGGACAGGTCGCCTCTGGAGAAGGCCGAAAGACTTTGGTTGTGGGTGTGGGTGTGGCATCATTGGACATTGTACCAGACAGAACTGTTGGAGGGGCATGGAGCTCTACAATGTCAGCAACCACAGCTTTTTCTGAAGTTCTTGGGGGAGGGGGAGGCTTAAAAACGACTGCAGCAGCACAAGTGCATGGACATACACAGGCATTAGTACCGACACTAGCAGACTCCGTTTGTGTAGCAGCATCAACTTTCCGTGTGGGCTGTTTAACAATGGAAGTGAAGAGGTAGCAAAACACGGAGGCAGCATGGCTTTATAGAGCTTTTTTGCCTCAGTATAGGGAATGCGCTTAATAGCTTTAAGCTCCTGTATCTTCCGTTCTTCCAGAAACACGGTGCAGTCCCGACTCCAGACGGGTTGGGGCCCAAAGCAATTCACACACTTCATAGGAGACAAACAATGGACACCTACATGGGTGGCCTGACCACACTTGACACAAGTAGCTTATCCACGGCACCCAAGAGTAGTATGTCCAAAGCGTTGGCATTTGAAACACCGCATTGGGTTGGGTATATAAGGTAGCACGCTTAAGTGAAGGAAACCTGCTTTAATATGCTCAGGGAGTTTTGTGCTATTAAATGTCAGGATAAAGGAGTCGGACTTCACAAGAACCCCATTCACCCTCTTCATGATATTTTGTACGTCAACTATTCCTGCTGGAGCCCACCCCTCTTTCAGTTCCTCCTTGGGAATATCCACCAGGTCCCTGCACGTCACAACACCTTTGATGTAATTCAAGGTGGTGTGCAGCTCAGTTTCGATGGCATATTCTCCAAGGGAGTGTGCGTTCTGGAGATTCTTAGCTTGCTGGGAACTAGTGGTTTCCACCAACAGCGTCCCATTACGCAATCGCTTATTTCAAACCACCAGCAATGCCCTCGAGCCCTTTTTCAGTATAGAAAGGGGAAACCTTCTCGAAGCTGCCCTCTTTCCTTTTAACGATCAAAAACTCATTCTGACCGTCAGCATGTGTTCTGTTACTTGTCATGATACTCTTAGAATTCGCTCCTGAGTCCGAAGGACTGGCTACACGTGCCCTCTTGTTGGATTGGGTGTTGGAACCTACCAGCGGCCCACCCTTTCCGCTGGGAGGAGGCATAGAAGAGTTCGAAGGATCCATCTCGGTCCCACGAGCAGCTAGAAAACTAGAAGTCCACCTAGACAGAGCCCCGCGTGCCTAGGTAAGCCTTATACAACTGAGGTGCGGCAGGTTCTCCAGAGGTTGCCCGCTAACGACTGTTCCACCTCAACAACCATGAATCTCATCAGCGCGCAGTACACCTTGAGACTGAGAGATTTTTTTTATAGAGGTTTATTCCATTCTCGCTATCCGAGCGGTCAAGCCAAAATCCCCATTCCCTGAGACACACAACGTTCCACCGCAGCACCGCACGGTGGTCGCTGAAGCATGCCCAGAGCTTACGGTGACAGGGGACTGGCGGCGCTTACCAGTCCCCAGCTCATGGACCCCGGGGTCGCCAAGCCCGTACCCAGCAAATGAATGCTGAGCCCCTGAGGGCACCCTAAAGTATTATTAAATGATGTAACAATTAGGAGAAACTCAGCAATGAGGTGACTTGGGGTATTTCTGGACGAACGTCGTAACTTTGTACATCATATAGAGGAAGAAAGCAGAAAACGTACAAACGTAATGAATAAAATTATAAACATCGCAAACAGGCAATTTCGGTTTCCCTTGAAAACGTTCAGAGTATAGCACCAAGATATACGAGTATTAGCATCAGTGATAGGATATGGGGCGAGCGTTTGGGCTCGTAGATTGTAGCGACTGCTACAGTTCAGCAAAGAGGGTTTCTAACATTAACGGGCGCCTACTGCACCAATCCGAATGATGCTTTGTTAGTAACTCTGAGAACATGCCCAGTGGACTTGCAAATTAGGAAAATGGAAGCCGTTACTGGTTAACGAAAGGTAATCAAATTAAAGTGCGAAGGGTGTTTGGAACTGAGGCCAATTCGCAAAAAATAATAATCTATCGCATATTACAACAGCTGCATAATGAATGGGACGCTTCAGGCACAGGTAGGAGAACATACGAATTTCTGCTTAACATCAGAGAGAGATTAAAAATGAGATTTCGTAACCAGTCGAGTGGATTGATACAATACCTGACTGGCCTGGCCTGCATGCTAAGTATCTATACAATATCAAGACAGATGAATGATAGCTGCTCCCGTGGCAGTGTGGCCACACCAGAACTCACATTGTGGGACTGCGCGCTCTATGAAGATGCGGCGGGTAATGGACGTCAAGTATTAAGGATGACAGACCTCAAAGCAGCACTAAGAAGCGAGTCAACCTGGCGCATCTTGAACGGTACTGCAGCTGCAGTATCCAGGAAGACCAAGGACGACTTCACGAGACATTCGACCATAAGTCAGCATGCTTCCGTCCATGCTAGATAGCATGCTTTGCAGATGGAGAAAGATATCTGAGATCGGCAATCACCAAATGAAATAGTTTCCCAAAAATTTACATTGCGTTGGTGCAAGTGATCATGGAAGTGTGGACTTCGGGAAGTAACACTGATGGGTGGAATTGCTTGCTATAGTGGAAACGCTGCTGACGTGCTGCCCGACACCCAAGGAATCCAGCAGACAATTGCTGTTTACCGTGGGAGTATGAGGGCGGATCCAGTAGCGGAAAAACTGTATATAAGTTAAAAGCACCAAAATAAATGAACAAAGAGGTAACAGATTCTGTAGGGCATATAGTAATATTAGCTGTTGTGTAACTGGTTAAGGGTTTTATTGTGGTTTTACAGTAGTAGAAGCGGTTTTAGTATTTAAAAAAATTATCAGAAATAAATAGTTAATATACAAATTTATTACTAGCCAAGGAAATGTGATTTGTATGGCCTATTTTAGTTTTTCGGTTAATAGGCTGTCATTATGAAGAATAAATAAATAAATAAAACACGGCAACAAGAACGAAAACGCACGTTGGAGTCTCACACTACTGCTGCGGAGGTTATTCAGCCTTCGCAAGCAACTATACATTTCCTCTACTTAGAGGTAAACAATGACCTAAGTTTCTCTCGGCGTATACAGTGTTCAAATATCTTACGGGGATGTAGTCGGGTGACATCGTTGACAGCCGCCGATATTTTATAAATTTGTAGCTAAGTGACTACTGTATCATTTTCAGGGCAAAACTGCAATAAGTAAAAGCTACGCAAGTGAAGATTAGGGTCCTTTTAGGTTCCTTTGAGGATGATCTTGTTTTGCGGAAGACGGATGTCTATGGTATTCCTGCAGTTGTGGCATGTCAGATAATGGTCAGACTATCAAGACCGTGGAGGGTCGGTGTACTCAGCATAAATGTCACACGCTTACAACAGTCGAGTAAACTGGATATTGTAGAACACTCTTTTGACACCCGTCATCCTATGAAACATAACAACACTAAGATTCTGGCATGCTTTTCCAACTATTGGGAGAGCGTAATTAAGGGAGCAATGAGATTGAATTTTAACCTTGTAAATAGAGATGGAGGTTTTTGCTTACATTCTGGGTGAATTCCTGCTCTCTCACTGGTCGAAAAACCGAAGGGACAGAGTCAACACTACCTCACCCGTTGTTTAGTAATTTTCACTATCGAAAATTTCTGGCGTCGGTCATCTTCGGTTGGGTACGGGCGCTAGTGTTTGCAGCGTTTGTGTGTGTGTGTGTGTGTGTGTGTGTGTGTGTGTGTGTGTGTGCATGCGTGTGTGTGTGTGCGCGCGCGCGGACGTGTGTGCGTTATCTTCCCGGAATTACTCTGCAAAACGAGGTTTCAAGTTCCCTTGGACAGTGTTTACTTGCTGCAGTTTTGCCATAAAAATTATCGGGTAGTCACCTGTCGAAATATCGACGGTTGTCGACGTCACCCGGCTGCATTCGCGTACGTTATTTGAAAACAGACGAGATTAGTTGAAATTTCCGTGTGGAACGACTTATCTGGACTCAAAATCATGAAGTAATAACACGATGTCACACCATAAGTGAGCCGCGCGGTCTAAGGGCCTCCCTTGGGCATGTGTATGTGTGTGTGTGTGTGTGTATGTGTGTGTGTGTGTGTGTGTGTGTGCGTTGTCCTTAGCGTAAGTTAGTTTAAGTTAGATTAAGTAGTGCGTAAGCCTAGGGACCGATGACCTCAGCAGTTTGGTCCCATAGGAACTTACCACCACAACCTTAAGTGAAAATCACTCAAATTGTTCAGTGGAAAATATCTAACGAATTTGGCAGCATGTTTCTGTGCCATCCTTCCGTAACTCGACAGTCATACACTTCCAAAACATATTCTGTCTTGTTAGAAAGTTTCAAAATGGCTCTGAGCACTATGGAACTTAACATCTGTGGTCATCAGTCCCCTAGAACTCAGAACTACTTAAACCTAACTAACCTAAGGACATCACACACATCCATGCCCGAGGCAGGATTCGAACCTGCGACCGTAGCAGTCGCGCGGTTCCAGACTGAGCGCCTAGAACCGCTAGACCACCGCGGCCGGCTAGAAAGTTTCAGTTACACTTCTAGCAGGAAGAATGTAATTCACCAGCCGATGAGTTCCTTGAGCGGGCACAGAAGTGACTATAGCTTGTGTCTGAAAGACACGGCTGCCTAGGACTGGAATACCCAAAGTACATGTCAAAGAGTTTTCTTCCTGTTTCCGTAACTAGGCTTACGGATAAGAGCGTAATTACTAATAATACTCAGAAACACTGACTACAAACCAAACATCATAATTCAATGTCTGTCACAATTATTTTTGTTTTTCTCTGTTAAGCATACTGAAAACAGAATGGCTAATTCACCAGACGAAATTAACATTTTGGAGCGTCTCCAGTAGGTGTACAGCAAACACTTTGAGTAGGCAATATGTCTTTTGATCGCTATAGACTTAGAAAATGTTTTAATTAACAGTGCTGTCATTGTCACTATACCCAAAATAGACGAACGCAAATGAAAACGGTTCTAGGCGCTTCAGTCTGGAACCGCGAGACAACTACGGTCGCAGGTTAGAATCCTGTCTCGGGCATGGATGTGTGTGATGTCCTTAGTTTAGTTCGGTTTAAGTAGTTCTAAGTTCTAGGGCACTGATGACCTCAGATGTTAAGTCCCATAATGCTCATAGCCATTTTGAACAAATGAAAGAAACAACAACACAGCATTGATTGTGAAACGTGAACATCCATGGAGAGACTTCGTATCATATGAACTACATGAAGTTCCATATCAAAAGTAACCAAGAAAGTGGGATCAAAAAGCCGTGGAGAAAACTGCACCAGCGAATGTGTGCATCGCAGCTTCTATTACTGCTTCTGATATGAAAGGACAAGTAGTTTTCATCAGAACATTGAGCAAGGAACGAAAAGTTCAGACAGTTATTTCTAGAATAAGTCATCCTTCAGCAAAACTGTCGTTCAGTCTACAAATACAGAAAGAACCAGTACAGAAAGAACAAGTATCCTCTACTCGTAACAATTATAATACAAACGCTGCTGATATTTATTCAATAAAAACAAAGAGATTTTCAGCTTGCAGTTGGGGAGACCGGGGCACATTGGCCATAGTGACATAATGACCAATTCGTACTACTTCGTTAAACTGCCGTCAGCATACGCCACCGACCAAGGTGGTTGGCATCAATACCGTCGTCTTTCCACAAACACGTCAATGCAGTTAATTTGCCTAGCGAGGATGGACATACATTTTATGTTTTCTTTTTAATCAAAGTAAATTTTGCTTACTCAAGTTATTCAGCTGTGTACTCGAAGGCCATGCTCTTACTAAACAGATAAGTACAGCGATTAAAGTCCATTGTTTAAGGATTATTTTAACACTGTGTACAGCAATAAAAATTTAAAACGTTTTTGCAAACAAACTAAAATAATACTAATTTGGCGATTGGGCACAATGGCTCACTTAAATAGGGGCATGTCGGCGCACATGACCAACCTGCTCCGCTGTCTTTATGTAAGTAAATATTGTTATTTAATAGGTACACTCGTAATTAATGTCTAAATCATATTCAATGCTATTTTTACGTAAGCAGATTGTGTTCTGCATTGACTTTAAACCGGTAACATGTATGCGATTCTTGTTTTTATTTATTTATGTATTTTCCTCCGATGCCTTAGTACATAACAGGTAGACCTGATCCTAAAGCTATTGGTTGTGGTTTCATTGCTGAAGCTGGATCTTGAATTGCTCAAGAACACTCTGGTTGGCTCATGCTATCAACGTATCGCCTTCAGCGGACCGTGCTATCCAACGCCGAAAGAAGTCTGGCCATTTGGGAAATGGCAACCAAGGAAACCGAAAATTAACGATAAAGAATTACAGCGGTACTGACAGGCGCACCAGTGATAGATGTGTTATAATGTGAACAACGGGCTTCCACAGACAGAAAAAAACTCTGTACAGGAAAATATGTATACTCTGCGTAAAAGCCTAATTTCTAAAAAAGTGCCCGTTATCAATCTAAATCACCTGTTAAAAATCCTCAAATTAAATATAGTAAGGAAGTAGGAATTCCTAAAAAGGTTCTTCAAGATAAAGAAGAGGATGCTATATGTCTTAGGTTCTTAAAAAATTTTCTCACAGCAATTCAGGTGATGAAATGATTCTATGAACAAGTTGTAAGCTGTGGACAAACCCGTCACGGTGTTAAAAATGACGAGAATGAACGCTTTTTAAGAATTTTTGAACTGTGAAGTTCGGGCATTCAAACAGAGATTGATAAAAGCTCTGGACATATTTTCCTGTCAAACTGTTATTCTAACAATAATAACACAATTTATGATTGCAGTTTCCGTCATAAAGGTGTAAGAATTTATATTAAAAAAAATTGTGAATTTTATGGTTGATATATTTTCAGTTAAATAACAAATGTCATAACTAATTAAATAATAAAATCGTATGGGCCATATAGCTTGATGAATGGCCCTGTACACGGTATTTGGCTGGAATAGCGCGTATGTCATTGCCCTCAAATCGCTCGCAAGGGTTAACTGTCAGTGCTCATACTAGGATACTTTTTAGCTTAACTCCTTAAGAATTAAGACGAGCCTGTGAACAAGTGTTCACATAATTACTCTCCCAATCGTCTCAGCGTGGCGCGAGTCACCTTGCTCAAACACTTGATGAGTTTCTGCAAGAGAAACAACGAATTTCCCTGTCTGCATTTGCCTATAACAAAGCTGGTGCCCACGTGTTTTCTTCCTGGCCAATCAGAGCGTTCGTATTTGGTATAACTCCTCCCACTAGAGCTTCTGTAGCCTATCACAGGCACCTTTTCTTTCGTAGGGCAGAGTTCAACTTCTGCTATGTAGTACTGAGATAAACAGCTTCTTTCCACGTGGGTTTTTACGCAGGTGGCCACAGTGAGTCACCAGTGTTTTGAGTTGGATTTCTTCGGACGTTTATCTGCCATTTCTAGCCGTGTTCCTGTAGAAAGGCTTTCTGAACGGTCGTCGTTAGAAGCAGGGACAAGGGCGGCTTTAGCTGGCGGCCTACGCAGTAGCTCCGGCTTCTCATTGTGGTTCAAATGGCTCTGAGCACTATGGGACTTAACATCTATGGTCATCAGTCCCCTTGAACTTAGAACTACTTAAACCTAACTAACCTAAGGACATCACACAACACCCAGTCATCACGAGGCAGAGAAAATCCCTGACCCCGCCGGGAATCGAACCCGGGAACTCGGGCGTGGGAAGCGAGATTCTCATTGTGCCAGCTGGATATTCCGCTGTGAAGGTTTCATCCGAATGCAGGACGGGCGTTGCTGTCGTAAAATTCTCCTCTCCTCAGAACTGCGTCTCATAGCTCGGTTTTGGGAAATTACTTGCGTGTAATTACTAGTGTGCTTATTCGATTTGCCTATAAATAAAATTCGTATATTTTTACGTAACTATGTCGTGTGACATACCAATTCAACCAGAGTTGTTTCAGGAACTCAATGTAAGGTGTGTTATTTGTTTGACACCTTACACACTGTGTGGGAAAAGTGTTAAGATTACAAGGGTAAGACATACCCTTAACAGTGGAGGAGGACCAAAAGGAAATGAGTTTGAGGTTGATCAGGAGTTCAGTGGGGAAATCAGACCGGACAAGGAGAAAATAATGCAGTTGAATGTGGACAGTAAGAAGATAGTGAATGGGAAATGATTATCTCTAAACAGGAAAGTTTAAATGCCTGTATGTACCGGAGTCGTTAGGGTGAGTGCGAAATGGCAGGTGCAGAGTAAGTGCGATAAATTTCTCAAAGGGAAAAGCAGAAGTAAAAAATGTCAGGTTAGTGACTGAGGAATTAGCGCATCTTGCACAGATGCGTGAAATAAAAGGCAGTAAGTAAGTCATAGAAAAGACAGGAAGTCCTGATAGTGCTTTACGAAAACAATTGAGAGTTAATCACTTAAATGTGGCAGAAAAGCATGCATTAGTAGGAGTTTCCACAGAGTATGGAGATGTATTTCGTTTACCAGGTGACACATAGTCACATACATCTGAGAGATGAGCAGAATACCCATAGCAGCGGTACATGCAGGGTAAGCCCTAAGGCCCTGAATGCCAGACGGTAAAGAATTCCCGAGGCACAGAAAAAGATCTTAAAAAAGCAAATGAAACGAATGCTAAAAGATGACATAATTGTCGAAAGTAAGAGCGCACCTTCATTGTTGCTTCCAAAAAACTCAGATGCCAGTGGCAAACAAAAGTGGAGAATCATTGTGGACTACAGACAGTTAAGTGACATCACAGTAGCTGACGTATTTTCACTATCAAATATCTCTGATATCTTGGATCAACTACGTCAGGCAAAGTACCTTGTGCTGCTTGATCTTGTAAGCAGATACTATCAAATGTTGATGGACGAGAAGGACAGAGATTCAGGTGATGTTCAGCTCAAACTATCAACATTGTGAGTATAAACAAATGGCAATGGGAATGAAAGGATCTACAGGTTATTTTCCGTGACTAATGAACACACTTTTGGCAGGTCTGCAAGGGATAAAATGTTTTTTGTGCCTAGACGATACAGTGTGTCACGGAATAAACCCGAAGGAGTGTAGTGAGAAGCTCTGTTTAATGTTTGATAGGTTGCGAGAGCACAAATTAAAGCTGAAGCTGCAGAAGTGTGAGTTCTTAAGAAAAAAGTGATTTTCTTGGGTCATTGTACTACAGATAAGAAAATCTCACCGGTGGAAAGGATGAAGTTCTTTTGCAACCAAGAACAACAAAAGGATTTAAAGGGTTTTTGGGTCAAACTAGATATTACTGACAATTTTTTGCAAATATTAGCTACATCATGAAGCCACTTCATGATCTGATAAAGAAAAGAACAGAATATGAATGGGGTGAAAGACAAAACAATGATTTCGAGGAACTAAAGGAGAAATTAGTTAACTCATCACTTCTCCAGTACCCCGATTTTACAAAGCCATTCATAGTGACGAAACATGCGACCAATGCGGCTTTGGGAGCAATTCTGGCACAATCCAAGAAAGTAGACAAAGACTTGCCCATTGCATCCACATCTATGTCATTGAACAGAGCGTAACTAAACTGTAATACCACAGAGAAAAAAATGTTGGCTATGGTATATGCAGTGAAGCAGTTCCAACCGTACATACTGGATGACAGTTTACAGTGGTAATAGACCATAAGCATTAACATGGATATTCAGTTTAAAGGGTCCTAGTTCGAGACTCTTGAAATGGAGCCTTAAGCTCGAATATTACTATTATAAGGTCATCTACAAGCCACATAGGCTGAATAGCAATGCAGATGCCCTTAGTAGAATACAGCACACTGGGCGTATTCACACTGATAGGGATCAGATGTACGGAAAAGAAATGGGAAGTCAGGTGGATATGTAATAAGTACAGGTGAACGCTGAAATAGAGAGTGATGGTGAGACGGCAGTAAAGACAGGGTCAGGGGTTGAGTAAAACAAAATTAGCCCAGAGGAAAAGAAAAATATACTAGAGGAAATGCTTTATAATCCATTGAGGGCACCAGGGCATGCATAGTTCGTTGTAGAGGGTAAAGCAGTATAAACAGTGGAAAGGAATAAAACATGATATAGAGGAATATGTACGGAAACTTCCGTCAAGCCAAAAGAAGAAGTTTATGCAAATGAAGATAAAAATGCCATTGGAAATGATAGGCACTGCTTATAATGTATTTGAAAAGTGTTCAATGAACATAGTGGGCTCTTTAGATGCATCAAGCACAGGCAATTTAAGTACGTTTAGAATAGCTGCGCCAATAGAAACGGAAGACGCCGAAACAGTAGCAGAAGTATTTGTGGAACACATAGTTTTAACATTTAGAGTACTGTCATTGCTTTAAACTAACAAGTGGCAAATTTCTTAAGCGATATATTTAACAGAGCTTGTAAATTGTTGAGTATTAGCAGAATACACGCTATTGCATAGCATCCAAAGCCAAATGGTGCACTAGAAAGAAGTCACCGTACACTGACAGATTAGGTGAGACACTTTTTGACAACGGATCAAAGTGCATGGGGAAAGTGGGTACCATATGCAATTTTTGTATTCAACACACCACCACACAGAAGTAGAGGTTATCACTTATGGAAGAAATGTAAACATAGGAGGACTATGCCAACGTGAATCAGCAAAGGCAAAGAGAATCAAAATAGGTAAGTTACGATTACTAGTCAAATGTGAACAAATTGTGAGCTAGAATGCAAAAGCTCATAAGGTAGTGAGAAAATGGATAATACAACAAAAAGGACTAGCAAAGGACAGTGTGATAAACGACAGAATCAAACTTAATTCAAACTGGGTGATAAAGTGTTGCAATTTGATAAGATAGTAGAATGTGGCAGATCTAGGAAGCAAGTCTCACAGTGACGAGAGCAATACTAAGAAGTAAGGTTAGACACGCAGAATGTAACAATAAAAATTAAAAGGAAGAAACGAAGGGACAGGCAAGCGAATTAAGACAGTACTTTTAACTTCAGGTATGGCACAGGGAGGAAGGATAGTACTACTAAATTTTTGGTAACATTTTTGTGAAACAGCCATCTTGTAAGTTATGTAAAATCAGTGAAAAAACCACCTAGATCGCGATGGATATTTTATTAAAATGACCGGTTTCGGCCTAGTCTTAGGCCATCTTCAGAATGCACCATTAGATGAAGTTGGCGTCTAGCAGAGTCAGTAGATCTCAGTCAACGACTGAGGTCTACTAACTGTTCTAGACATCGTCAACTTCACTTGATGGTGCTATTTTGAAGATGCCCTAAGATAGGCCGAAACCGGTCATTTTAATAAAATATACATCTTGATCTAGACGGTTTTTTCCACTGACTTTACATACTACTACTACTACTAGTAGTAGTAGTAGTAATAGTAGTAGTAGTAGTAGTAGTAGCAGCAGTAGCAGTCACAACAAGTGGCAACACAGAAATCTTGACAAAGTATTTCGAAGTTATAGAAATACAGAAGTCTTCAGAGTTATACTATGATAACTGAGGAGAAGTGGAAACGTAGAGTACCACATGGAGAATTGTAACCATCCCGCTATTTTGACGATCTAGCACGCCAATTTGACAGAATTTGGCACGATATCCCTCAGAAGGACATCCACGAATCTGTCAGTTAACGCCAACCCGAATAACTGCTTGCATAAGGGTGAGAGGTGCGCCAGTGTGTTTTTGACTTTCTCAAATTGTGAAGCTCTTTCCCTTGAATAAATGGTACACTTTTCCCGATATAGCAACTATCTGTTTGTCTCTACACAGTATATTGCATCTACTGATCTCCGTGCCATTCGGACAATTCCTTCGTAGTGCGTCGTTTTTTCTTGTCCATCTGTGATTATTACAAGCCAGTCAGTTATTGGGACGGTATCCTGTTTTTTTGGATGCATTCATTTGATTCTATTACCATCAGCTGCAATATTGTGAGGGAGGTAACCTGTTTTATTCTGCTGTATAACCTAGCACCATGTGAGTCGAGCTGTAACTTCCATTCATCTTTATATCCCTTATGGATTGTGAATAATATCATCTTCTACCTGGTAGTCTTCCGCATGTGCTGAGAAGTCACGGTCTGACATCTTCATTTATTTAAAAGTTCCAGCAAAAGCCTGTATTATATCCACGTAGCTGATGTAATAGCGCAATCATTTAATCCGTCACAACGTTCATTTTTTACTTTGGTTAACTCAGCTTTACGCTACATATCCAGAGGTTTCTTTATATTTCCTCGAAATGCCTATTGTTCCTGCAGTAAGGCAAACGTGTAGGGAAATATGGCAATTTTGTCTTGGCACCATGTCTCTAGAATTTCCCATCTTTCCAAGATAAAAACACATACATATGGTTTCATCCCTACCATATATCTACATTAAAAGTCACACCGCATATTCCGATTACTCCCTATGCATAATGCTTTTCTCATAAGCGTATTTGTGGTGTCATTCATCTTATGTATACTCTGTGCTTACGCTACAGATTTCAATTGCTTCCTCTGTATAAACGCAGAATATCCTGTATTCCAATTTCGGATCAATATTTTTTTCATATTTTACTATTTTACCATTTTACCTTTCTCAATATTTTTCCATATTATTCCATTTTTTCCATATGTTTCTAAATTTTTCCATGTTTTCCATGATTTTCCCATATTCAAGGTGTAAACATACACGAATATTAGTGCTTGTTCCTTACCCTACATAGTTTCTTTAGTATTCTGCAGTTATTTGGATTCCCCTACCTAGTCAGATAGATTCTACAAACTGTCTACAAGGTCACTTTTTCCTATTTTTCTTCCAAAGTCAACACAGAAAAAAATCCTCCATCAACACACAATGCTAACTGCCAAAGTCATCCTTACGTACGTTAAAGCACAAATGTGGATTATTCTGAAGGAGGAGTGCTGACTTTAGCTATCTTAAATACAGCATCCTGCAATCTGATTCTCACAAAATATCACTCCATGACCACCTAAACATGATTTTAACTTTACTGTGTGTTAATAACACAGAATTCAGCTCAATAATGCCTGCCGAAGCTTTGTATGAAAGTATTTATTATGTATGTATGTATGGTAGATGAATATAGATAAATGATTTAAAGGATTGGTGAATTCCAAACAGACTATACCACCTGTCAAGTATGTTCAGAATCGCTAGCAACATGAGCTCACTGAACATTAGTACCACACAGTAAGACAGCAGTGTAATATCGCCATAATGACGACTTCACTCGTTTGTTGGGCTGCATCAGGCAATTTCGGTAGAGGCTACTGAATCACCTTGTAACGATGTTATTGTGTTGTGCCTAGTGATTGTGTGTAACAAAGGGCGAAATAAATACTTAAACAGTGAAGTAAATAATGTATTAAACACCGAAATGAAGGATTATGTACCCTAATCTATTCGTAATACAAATATGCTCCCAGTAGTGTAGCGTGCCCCATGTGGTTAGGTGTTACGAGTTGCATAAAACGAGATCAGTTGGGGCAGCTGAATCACCCAGCATATATTTGGAAAAATTACTTGGAAGCATGGCTCAAGACATACTACGTCGCAAACGACAAGAGCTGTCATCAGATCACATAGATTACGACTAAACTTTGTATGATGAAGCTTTACGTGAATTGAATAAAGTGACTGAATCTCTGTCAGACAAATCTGTAATAAACTTTGAACTTTCTGTATGGCTAAATTCAAATATAAGTACGAACAGTAAGCAGTGCAGAGTATTTGTGAGAAACAAACTACGATTGTTACCGACTTTTGCAGACTGTTCAAATGTCTGCCTTTTGAACTTTGAACAAATTGATGTCATTAGTCAACAAAAATGAAGGGAAAAAATTTTCTTAGGTGACACTAGCGAGACAATTTTAATGACTCTAATTCTCACACTTTTAGGATACCTTCACATTGACACCGACAATGGTCGTCAGACGTCCTCGTCAGATATAATGGTACTTCAGTCTATGCAGTTTATTAGAGTCGTGGAGAATACTCAAGAATAACTTAGCACCACGTCCTCATCTGCAGTGCATCTGACAAGGCAAGCTCCAGAAATAGTTCTTTAACAATGTGTAGGAGAGCCAGATTCATGGTGATTCAAACTGTGTGAATAACGATTTTCAGTTTATTAACGTGTGTTACCAGTCGACAAAACAGCGTTCGTTACAGTGAGTGATGTGTTATAGGGGTGTATATACAACTAGGAAAACGATAAAGCGATCAGTACTTGCAAAGTTAAGAAATAATATGCCAGAACAGTTTGAGAAGAAAATGGTTTCAGATGAGGACAGGAATTTCTTGCTGCCTCTCAGCGAGTTGGGACAACTGGCAGTGGCTGAACCCCGCGGCGCTCCACTGCGGCACTAAGCAGGCAAAGGGACGCAGGACATGTTTACGACTATGGGCGCAAGTGGCGAGAGTGCTGGCTTGTTAACTGAATCTGGGGCAGTGGGGCACGACACAGCCCACGAAGGCAAAACAACCCGTGGCTTTACATCGAACAGTGTTCATGAAATGCCAGTTGTGGAAACGTTTAACACCAAAACCGAAAAGGAAGATTATGGATACAGAAATCAGGAACCTTATCTGGATAACAAACTTGATCAACAAGCATTCAATGCACAAATGAGGTGCAGATATTGATGATGGATTGATAATGAGGGACGGAGAACTGGTGAGGATATAGAACCTATGATTGAATCGAAAATACAAGAGTCAGTAATCTTAGTTAAAAATGAAATTTGGGGGGAAGCAGATTCTGAATTTTAAAAACTGAAAACTGACAAGGAAAGCAATAGAGGTCAGCGCTTAAGGTTTATTTAAGACTTAGACGTTAGAAATTTATAGCAAAATTGAAATTTTGCATCAGTGTGAACAAATTAGGTTGAATAGTTTACCAAGAATAGTTCATGAGGTTGAACGATTAAATAAAAAGGAGAAGTTTTATGTAGAGACCCAGGAGTTAGTCACCTTGAGGGTGCGTTTCTGGAAGAGGTATCGAATATATTGCTTCCCCCCTACTTATACGTCCCGAGAAGATCACGAATGTAGAATTAGAGAGGTTCGAGCGCGCACGGAGGCTTTCCGGCAGTCGTTCTTCCCGCGAACGATACGTGACTGGAACAGGAAAGGGAGGTAATGACAGTGGCACGTAAAGTGCCCTCCGCCACACACCGTTGGATGGCTTGCGGAGTATAAATGTAGATGTAGATGTAGAATTATTAAAGACTGTGGTAGGATTTCGCCGGTTGAAATCAGTGTCCAGGAGAAGATTAGAGCTGTAATTGATCTTCTGGTTGTTGACGCAAACCATTGGGGGTTACATTTAGGTAAACTGAATATGACATTCGTTGAATTTAAGGAAAAATTGTTACAAAAATATTGGCCAGAGCGAAAACAGTATAGCTTGTTGTTTGTGTTCGGGTCGTTGCAATAGGACAAACGTTAAGACAATATTTTACGAACAGGAAAGAGGTTAACAGGGTGGTTACAATAAGACATACGTTAAGATATCAGGGAATAACTCCCATGGTACTTGAGAGACCCGTAGGGGATAAAAATTGTAGGCAAAGACACAAACTAGAATACATCGAACAAATAATTGAGGATCTAGGGTTCAAGCACTATTCCGAGATGAAGAGATGTTTAACCGTTGTGAGAGAATCAGTGGCAGCTACCTTTTGTTTTGCACCATAGAAGGTACTGATAAAAATTCTTTCCAGAAAATGAATTCGAACAAATCGTCTTTAATGCATTTCCTCCAGTATACACCCACGGCACTGACTGCTGTTTCGTTTCTGGAGCAAAGTCGTGAACACTTGTGTTATCCACACTAAATGACAGGCGTACAAAATCTTCTGATTTTTAAATTGTTCAAGCATTTCCGAAAATTTTGTTTTAGCCCTTGCTGTGCTCAATGGAGTACGCCAAGTGCGTATTGACCTCTAACGACACGTGCCATCCTACCTACAGATAGGAGGGTGCCGGGCGACAGTTACTTATGATGGATAGCCGAAGACGTGTTCCGGATGCGACAAGGAAGGTCCCCTTGGATCCGAGTGCCTCCAGCGTCGGATCACACAACTCCCAGCGACGGACGTTGCACCTCCACCGACGAAGACTATTCTCCCCGTCACTTACGCCGCGGCGCTCACCACGTTCTCCAAAAAAACAGACACTGCCGACCGATTTAACGGTACAGGAATCACCTTCCACGGACGTAAACCTGGATGATCACCCGGCCAGTGGTGGAAAATAGTACGATGACACTGGATCTACCGAACGCGACAGACATTGACAACAGCAAGATGGCAGTTGATTCCCTCATTGTACTGAACGAAGCATTTGTCCCGGCGGGGCTTGAGTCAGTGCCGTCTTCCGACAATGAAGGGCACGTACGGAATCAGGATCACCGAAACGCCGAAAGCGCCGTCTTCGGACAGTGTCGGAACACGTGTCGGGACACGGCCGTTCAAATTCGCCCGGGTAAGAACAACTGACCACTCAAGATGCCAACCGCGAGGCTGAGGCCGTTTCTACTGACTCCAACCTTGCAGAACAGACGGAGAAACATGCAGCGTTCGACTACCAGCCCCTTGACATAAACAGTGAGCAGCAGGAAGGAACCAGTGCAGGCAGCGAAGTCACCCGGTCCCTTACTATCAAACATTCCGAGCCTATGGAACATGAACAGATATTCGCGCCAGCTTCGTGGGACGAGGACGTCGAGACACAAGTTCCCGATCCGGGGCCAGCTGAGGCACCGCCGTATCATGCAGCATAAGCAGCACAAGGAGGACCGCGTTCGGCGGGGAGTGACATCACTCCCGATGTTCGCTTCTCTCCAACATCAACAGGGACAACCTCGCCCAACCAACGCGTTGCCAGGCTTACCGCCTGGCGACAATGAATATCAACATGATAAGTTTTCCTGTCAAGGTTCAACTTTTGAAAGAAACAATACGAGCCATGGGAGTTGATTTTGCTTTCCTAGGAGAAGTGAAAACGACTGCACTCCCGAACTTTTATGGTTACGCCACATATGTGACGCCTGATGGCCCTGCACACACCGTAGTGGCAATATTAGTGCGTGATGGCATTGAAGTTACTGACGTCACGTATCTTCCCTCTGCTCGAGGAATAGCACTTACGGCGCTCAATACCCGATTCGTTAATATTTTACGCGCCGTCGGGTACCGCCAGACGTCACGACTGCGCCAGATTCTACTCCACGGTTGTCGCCCGGCTTTTCTCGGACGGTACTAAAACAGCGTCTTCTCCGGCGATTTTAATTATGTACTCCACCCCAAGGACCAAATCCCACCCTACATGTCCTGTCTGGAACTGAGTGCGATGATCCAAAAACTTCAGTTGTGCGACACTTGGGAAAAAGTCCACAGTAATCGCTCTGGCCACACTCATCTTACCAGTAATTCGGCCAGCCGACTAGATCACATACGTGTGTCGCAAGGCCTCACAAAAGGAGTGTTGGCCCCGAACTATGGCCTCAGGCCTATTCAGATCATTGTGCTTATATCTGCACTATACATCTCCTCCCCCAACAAGTCTGACGCAGCAATGGCTTTTGGAAACTTAATATAACTTACTTCCAGGACCTGGATTACCGTCGGCAAGTTGAAGCAACATGGACTGACTGTGAACGCCGTCTTCCCCGATACACCTCGACTCTGGAGTGATGGCTCCTCTGTGCGAAACCAGCAATACGCAGGACACTTATGCAGTTTGGCAAGGACGTGGCAGCGTGGCATTGACAGACCCTCGATTTTTACTAGGCGGCACTCAGGGACCTCGACGACTTACCCCCTTCCCCGGACAGACAACATGACCAATGCAGAATCAAGTCTCACCTACTATCATTGAGTAAGCACCGACTACAATGTGCCGTATTCCGCTCGCGACGGCACGACCGAACGGCCGCAGAGGTACCCACTACGCACCACGTTGTGGCGGATAAGAGCCGACATCGCCAACATTTAATCACACAACTCAGGCCACAATACGGTCGCTTCTGTACGACCCAAACAACCATAGTAAAGGCTGTGGAGGATTTTCGTCATCTTTACCAGGAAAGACTGAAGTGTTACAGCAGGTAACACGTACTATCGACAAGTCTATCGTGAATGCACTAATGGAGGAAGTCTCACTCGAAAAAGTCGAAGACGCCCTGGACAAAGATGCGGTCAATAAGTCTCCTGGGCCTGATGGATTGCCCATCGAATTCTACCGGACCTTCCGTGACATCATCATGCATCGCTGAGTTATAACGTTCCGCGAACTTATGTCTCCAGACTGTGTTGTGCCGGCAGCTTTTGTAGAAGGACTTCTCATACCGGTACACAAGCCAGGTGGAGAGCGATCAATTAACGACTGCCGCGCGGGATTAGGCGAGCGGTCTGAGGCGCTGCAGTCATGGACTGTGCCGCTGGTCCCGGCGGAGGTTCGAGTCCTCCCTCGGGCATGGGTGTGTGTGTTTGTCCTTAGGATAATTTAGGTTAAGTAGTGTGTAAGCTTAGGGACTGATGACCGTAGCAGTTAAGTCCCATAAGATTTCACACGCATTTGAACATTTTGAATTAAAGACTATCGGCCGCTCACAATACTGGACGTCGACTACAAGATTTTCGCCAAGCTTATGGCGGGCCGTATTAAGACGACTTTGCCGGTGATTCTCGTCCCAGAACAGACGTCGCAGTGGGGAGAAGCCAACATACACATGGCCACCGGTGACTGCAGGGACTTAATACCGATCGCCTCTGAGTGCCATCTAAGAGCTGCGATCGTCTCCATCGATTTCAATCGCGCCTTTGATAGAGTGCACCATAACTTCCTCCTACGAGTGATGGACCGTATGGGATTTCCCCCGGGCCTCATTGACACCCTACGGCGTCTTTGGACCGCAGCCAACTCACACGTCCAGGTCAATGGAAGGACGGTAGGACCAGTACCCATTAAGAGGTCTCTACGACAAGGTTGTCCCCTTTCTACCTACCTTTATGCACTCGCACTCGAGCCACTCCTCGGAGGCCTTAACCACCGGCTATCAGGCATAACGCTGCGGGACGTCACCTTTCTCTATAGGACATACGCTGACGGCCTTCTACTGCTGGTTCGCTCCAATGACGAAGTTCAAAGCGTACTAACCTGGATCGAGCGATACGGACAGGCAGCAGGCAATCTTCTGAACATCAACACGTCGGCGGCGTTGGCCAGTTTCTGATCTGCGACATTTGGCAATCACGTTCACGAAGGATGTACGCAAAACAGCTGCAGCAAACTATCGACGGTTACTACAGATCATACGCGCGATGGTGCGCCAGAACCTGCTCCGGGACTTGAATCAGCTACAACGTGTTGAATACTTAACCTCTACGTGGCATCAAAACTCAACCATGTGCCACAAGTCCCCCCCCCCACTACATTTCCGCAGGTAATATATTTAAAGTACGATACGACACTCTTACCCTCCGAGTGCACAAAGAGGAGCTGGGATTGGCCAACGTCAGGGCGAGAGCAGCTGCCCTTTACACAATCAACATGAGGAAACGATGGAAAAGTCAACATACCTCTCTCACGGGTCGTTTACTTCAGGTTCTAATGCCAGTCTCTCACGTCCCATCGGTGTTGGATGCGCGGCACTTCCATGTGTCGGCTTCATTCTTGATTACAGCTATGTCAGCTTGAACCTCCCCGCCAGACGTCCACCAAAGGCGAAAGATTTTTACACCAACCTTCTGCGGGCTGTTCCACATAACGTGGTGGAAAACAAGTACCCTACGGTTCATTGACCAAGACTGTGGAAAACGATACACCACAACTTTCTGTCGTCCACGGTGCGTTCGAAGTGGTATCAGATCGCCAACAAAAAATATACGACACGACAGCGGCTTCACGCTATTGGACTGGCAGACTCACCTTATTGCCCAGATTGTCACCTCTTGGATACCGATGAACATCGTTTTACATGCGTATCGTCGTCCGGAGTTTGGCGACTAACACAGAAGATATTGGCTTGTTACCTCCGGGTCACGCCTGATATGATTGACCCTCAGACCCTCCTCTGGCCAGATGAATCTTACTTTACCGCCGCAAAGTATCACGCGCTTACTTGGTCCAAAGGAATTACCGTCGCCTATATCTTTAGCGACGGAGAGAAAGAGCAGCTTGATTACTGGTGGTCCCTACAAAATGCTCACAATGCCCTCGAACGCACACCTAGATACGCTTTTCGCAAATTATTTACACAGTGTTTTCGTTAACCACCCTCGCAGTTGGGGAGTGTAAGCTGCGGTTGATGTTCTGTGCCGCATCACACTTAACGGCTGAACGTCCTGCCTTGTCAGCGATGAGAGAAGGAAGAGACAGGCTACTTCAAGGATTGCTGTTTTCCTTGAGGCACTAGCGAAGCAGAATGCCTCCGTTGCAGATACCCTTCAAAGGCGCTGTTGGAGATACCACATAACGATTGCGAAGTACCAAATGGAACATATAATGCCACCTTTGTTGTTGTAACACTCAGTTTCTAGAATTATCATTCGTACACGTTTCCTAAATGTAATCATGTAAAATAAATAAATAATTAAAAAAAAAAGAAAAGTGAGGGAATCGTTAGGGGCAACACCTGAAAAGGGTTATTTCATTTCTTTTTTTATGGCAGAGTTAAAGGGACGGTGCCAAGTAGGATTTGCTTGGATTTTGTTTCTTTTAGTTTTGGAGGAAAAAAAAGAAGGAGCAGAAAAAAGTAGGGAGGAAACCTGAGTTCAACTCCTGGCCTTGACAAAAATTTTAATTCATTACTTCTGCTTCTCTCCTTATCGAGGATAAAGTTGAGACTCAGTATGTCTCGAGGAAAATATAATTACATAAAACCAGTAGACTTCTATGCATGTTAACATAACACGCTACACGATAGTTTTAAGCTACATAGAACATGTTGTCATATGGCTTACATTACCGGTCTGTCACTTCATACTAACACAATAAAACTAAGCGTCGTTGATATAAACACTATAGTTGAGACAGACTGCGAACCTGTCACCATCTTCTCGTCTGTAATATTTCTTTGCACTTCTACTCTAATGAGACTTAGGTGATTATTTACAATTGCTTAAACTAAATAAATCACAATGCAAATAAATTAGCAAAAATGTTAATAACAAATTTCGTCAATAAGCAGTCAATTAGCTGTCCCTCCATTTTTATTGCGATGCATTAATGTACAACAGGCAACGAAGATGCGTCATGTACACTACTGACAAGGGAACCTCCCCATCGCACCCCCCTCAGATTTAGTTATAAGTTGACACAGTCGATAGGCCTTGAAAAACTGAACACAGATCAATCGAGGAAACAGGAAGAAGTTGTGTGGAAGTATGAAAAAAATAAGCAAAATATACAAACTGAGTAGTCCATGCGCAAGAGAGGCAACATCAAGGATAGCATGAGCTTATGAGCGCCGTGGTCCCGTGGTTAGCGTGAGCAGCTGCGGAACGAGAGGTCCTTCGTTCAAGTCTTTCCTCGAGTGAAAAGTTTAATTTTTTATTTTCAGACAATTATTATCTGTCCGTCCGTCCGTCCGATGCGATCACTTTTTTGGTAGTCATTATTACATCCACAAGAAAACCTAAATCGGGCGAGGTAGAAGAATCTTTTTACCCATTCGCCAAGTGTACAAGTTAGGTGGGTCGACAACATATTCCTGTCATGTGACGCACATGCCGTCACCAGTGTCTTATAGAATATATCAGACGTGTTTTCATTTGGAGGAATAGGTTGACCTATGACCTTGCAATCAAATGTTTTCAGTTCCCATGGGAGGGGCACGTCCTTTCGTCTACTAATCGCACGGTTTAGCGGTGCAGTCGCAAAACACAGACACTAAACTTATTACAGTGAAAAGAGACGTCAATGAACAAACGGACAGATCACAACTTTGCGAAAATAAAAAAAGCAAACTTTTTCACTCGAAGGAAGACTTGAACCAAGGACCTCTCATTCCGCAACTGCTCGCGCTAACCACGGGACCACGGCGCTCCTGAGCTCAGACACTCCTTGATGTTGCCTATCTTTCGTATGGACTACTCAGTTTCTATATTTTGCTCATTTTTTTCATAGTTCCACACAACTTCCTGTTTTTTCGATTGATCTGTGTTCAGGTTTTCAAGGTCTATCCACTGTGCCAACTTATAACTAAATGTGAGGGGGGTGCGATGGGGAGGTTCCCTTGTGAGAGATACGTGCATGGCGCAGCTCCGACGGCGGCGATGCATTAACAAGAGTTTTAATAATAAATTTCGTCGGTAAGTGGTCAGTTACCTGTACCTCCATTCTTATTGTGAGTCAGTAATGCACAACAGGCGACGAAGAAGCGCCATGTACACTACTATGAGATACGTGCATGGCGCAGCTCCGACGACGGCGATGCATTAACAAGAGTTTTAATAATAAATTTCGTCGGTAAGTGGTCAGTTACCTGTACCTCCATTCTTATTGTGATTCAGTAATGCACAACAGGCGACGAAGATGCGCCATGTACACTACTATGAGATACGTGCATGGCGCAGCTCCGATGACGGCGATGCATTAACAAGAGTTTTAATAACAAATTTCGTCGATAAGTTCTCAGTGAGCTGTACCTCCATTCTGGTTGCGATGCAGTAATGCACAGCAGACGACGAAGATGCGTCATGTACACTACTATGAGATACGTGCATGGCACAGCTTCGGCGACGGCGATGCATCAGCAAGAGTTTTAATAATAAATTTCGTCGGTAAGTGGTCAGTTACCTGTACCTCCATTCTTATTGTGAGTCAGTAATGCACAACAGGCGACGAAGAAGCGCCATGTACACTACTATGAGATACGTGCATGGCGCATCTCCGACGACGGCGATGCATTAACAAGAGTTTTAATAATAAATTTCGTCGGTAAGTGGTCAGTTACCTGTACCTCCATTCTTATTGTGATTCAGTAATGCACAACAGGCGACGAAGATGCGCCATGTACACTACTATGAGATACGTGCATGGCGCAGCTCCGACGACGGCGATGCATTAACAAGAGTTTTAATAACAAATTTCGTCGATAAGTTCTCAGTGAGCTGTACCTCCATTCTGGTTGCGATGCAGTAATGCACAGCAGACGACGAAGATGCGTCATGTACACTACTATGAGATACGTGCATGGCACAGCTTCGGCGACGGCGATGCATCAGCAAGAGTTTTAATAATAAATATCGTCGATAAGCGGACAATTAGCTATACCTCCAGTTTTATTGTGTTGCAGTAATTCACAATAGGCGACGAAGATGCGTCATGTACACTACTATGAGATACGTGCATGGCGCAGCTCCGACGACGGCGATGCATTAACAAGAGTTTTAATAATAAATTTCGTCGGTAAGTGGTCAGTTACCTGTACCTCCATTCTTATTGTGATTCAGTAATGCACAACAGGCGACGAAGATGCGCCATGTACACTACTATGAGATACGTGCATGGCGCAGCTCCGATGACGGCGATGCATTAACAAGAGTTTTAATAACAAATTTCGTCGATAAGTTCTCAGTGAGCTGTACCTCCATTCTGGTTGCGATGCAGTAATGCACAGCAGACGACGAAGATGCGTCATGTACACTACTATGAGATACGTGCATGGCACAGCTTCGGCGACGGCGATGCATCAGCAAGAGTTTTAATAATAAATATCGTCGATAAGCGGACAATTAGCTGTACCTCCAGTTTTATTGTGTTGCAGTAATTCACAATAGGCGACGAAGATGCGTCATGTACATTACTGTGAGACACGTGCATGGCGCAGCTCCGAAGACGGTGATGCAATGGCAAGAGTATTAATAATAAATCTCGTCGATAAGTGGTCAGTTAGCTGTAATCCATTTTTATTGTGATGCAGTAATGTACAACAGGCGAGGAAGGTGCGTCACGTACGAGTACACTACGGTGAGATACATACATTGCACAGCTCCTACGACAGCGATGCATTTGTACAGACTCCTCACTTAACTCCAGATCATTTGGCACCATATACTTCGCTCTATGTTCTTCTTACGTAAGATTCCTGAGAAGGAATCTAAATGTAACACATAAAACATAACAATATCTTAGTAGCCCCTACAGATTCATTTAACACGTGTGTGATTCCGTAGTGTAGGCTGTCTGAGGTAACAGCTCGTTAGACGGTACGTATTTTAAGCGCCGAATTTGTGTCCTTACAACTACAGAAGCTACATGTAATGGCATACATATCAGATTATCCTCGGTGAGACGGTGGCTGTGTATAATAGTATTCAGTGTGAGTCACAGTTCCTATTCAAATAATTAGTCTCCCTAGCAATGCATCACACAGAAGAATTTCTTAGCTGGCACTTGTGTGCACGTGTACATTCGTAGATTTGTGCAGTAAGTCTGAATTACGCGAATGAGATATTCCTAAATATGTTGGATATTTAAAATCTTGTATATATTCAGTTTTCAATATTTGTAGTTTGTGTGAGGTTCAGATTTTTTTCTTTTTCTACGATAAATGGGTTTCTCCATAACAGTCGCGACAACAACTCAATGTACAATAACTTTTTAGTGCCTAACTCCCCGAATGGGGCCTCCCGGCCAAAAATGCCATACGATCATTTTATTTCACTACTACTGTCTTTCATTCAGAAGCATTTCATAGGCATCACGTCTTTGAAGATATCTGCCATGTTACGTGGTGTGATAGTTCAGTTATTAACTGGCAAGCTAATTGTAGCAGGTTCACAATTGAGCCGCTTTCACACGCTATGACATTACTCTTACATTTCGTATGGTTTTTCCCTATAAAGAGCCTGTGCGTAGGAAGACGATGAGCCATATGGCGGTTTGCACTCCGTTTCACATAATGGATTCAAATCGAACTTACTATGTGAGGCTGTGCACAGTTTGTGGAGAAGGTCCAATAGCATGATGCCTAGCGAAAAGACCCTGCGAGGTGTGATGAAAAATTGGACTCTTACTCTAGAAAAAGGGTTCCTGTCATCATCATTTAAAATTTATTTTCCTTTAATGACTTAGAGGAGTGGCGCCACGGATCCCGAAACCACTGCAGGCTTCCTCTCCAAGAACTACTGATTCATCTCCGCATTACGACGTAATTGGAAAAGTTTAGATATGAGGTATACGCTCTAATCGGCAGGAACGAACCGAAGGATGTTTGAATATATTGTGAAATATTCTTCAAAAAATCTTTTGTGTGGTCGTATTTGGACATAATAACTCAAGTGATTGTAAAAGTGCAAATATGAAGGACGCACTGTAATGGGTAGGCAACAAGTAAATGGTGTTTTAAAATATTGTGATAAATTCATAAAAAAACGATTGGAGAGATCAGTCTATTTGATAAATTTGGAAGCTGTGTTGTTATGAGCCTTAACTATGATTAGATAAAAAAGGAACGCCAGTCTTGCGATCCTGGAAAAACGCAGAGCTTCAGATTCGCAGCGGTGTTTAGCCTGTAGAAATTTTCCCACTTGTGAGGTCTGGTATTCGACGCTAGGAGCAGACATAGGGTGTCACCTGCACAAGGGGATATTCAACGTACTATAACCGTAGATGCAAAGACAGTTGAGCAAATATAGATAGACACGAAAACAAAATATTTGCAGAAGCGGAAATGTGGCAAGAAAAGTATTCAGAATTTTCTCAAACCGGACATCTAACTAACTACACTGCCGGAAAAAACTTGGAATATCCTCAAGGGCAAGGTCGTTTAACACCAAGGTGGTTCGTCATTGTAGGAGTATGTGATAACAAATGCAGTCTGAATGAAACACATATGTCACAGTAAAGGGCACCCAAACAGTAACATAATTACGCAGTGTACCCCTCTGGTGGCATGCAGGCGTATATCCTCGCATGCAAACGGTCACAAAAATGCCGAATGGAATTCTGCGATAGACTATGCCAAGTTTCTTGTACCATTTGTTGCAATTCGGCAATGGTTCTTGTAGTCCCGGGAGAAGGAGTAAGCTCCCGATTCATCACATACCGTGCGCGTTCAATCGGCGAGAGATGTGGTGACCTTGCTGGCAGTTATTGAACGCCACGAAGAGCACGTTGAGTGCCTGCAGAAGCACGTGGATATGCTGAAAGTCACATCACCGACCAGGTGAAGAAATGGCAGTAGCCCGAGGATAATAGCCCGTGCAATGTAGCGGGTACTGATTACTTTACCCTGCAGAATTGCAGTTGATGCCCCCTACACCACGAGGCCTGGTTCAAAATGGCTCTGAGCACTATGGGACTTAACTTCTGAGGTCATCAGTCCCCTAGAACTTAGAACTACTTAAACCTAACTAACCTAAGGACATCACACACATCCATGCCCGAGGCAGGATTCGAACCTGCGACCATTGCCCGCATCTCGTGGTCGTGCGGTAGCGTTCTCGCTTCCCACGCCCGGGTTCCCGGGTTCGATTCCCGGCGGGGTCAGGGATTTTCTCTGCCTCGTGGTGGCTGGGTGTTGTGTGCTGTCCTTAGGTTAGTTAGGTTTAAGTAGTTCTAAGTTCTAGGGGACTTATGACCACAGCAGTTGAGTCCCATAGTGCTCAGAGCCATTTTGAACCAGGCCTCGTGGTGTAGGGGGCATCAACTGCAATTCTGCAGGGTAAAGTAATCACTTAGGTTAGTTAGGTTTAAGTAGTTCTAAGTTCTAGGGGACTTATGACCACAGCAGTTGAGTCCCATAGTGCTCAGAGCCATTTGAACCATTTTAGCCTGCGACCGTAGCGGTCGCGCGGTTCCAGACTGTAGCGCCTAGAACCGCTCACGAGGCCTGGGATGGCTCCTGTGTGTCGTGGGCGAATGCACTCAGGAACAGGCAGCCTGACAAGTGCACGTCCATCACTCCTATACAGACAGAACCTACTCTCATCGCTGAAGACTACAGAGCGCCAGTCCACACCCCAGTCAACTGTTTCACTACACCAGAATAGCCGTATTTGGTGGTATCGTGGTGTCAATGGTAGCCTGGTCAGTGGTACACGTGAACTTAATCCTGCTGCAAGCACACGTTTTCCAGTGGTCCCTTATGACAATGCAGCCGGTGCAATATCTGACTGAATTTTGTCCCTGGATGATGTCTGGTCTGCCGTCGCTGCTCGCACTATGCGTCGATCGTGAAATACGTCTGTATTACATGGACGTCCAGAACTTACTCTACGAGTTAATCAGACCACTGACAAAAGGAGCGAGACACCACCGATATACTGTACCCAATATGTGCAGTAATCCCTGAATATATCCATCCAACTTCCCATAAGCCCAAAATGAGACCCTGTCCCAAAGGTTTAAGCAGCGAACAGGATACGTACTCGACGGTGGATCATGGTTGTACCATATAACGAATGTTGCACTCACCGTTCACCACTAAACACAGCACAGTTACTCCCTGCAGTATCACAGCAGAGGGTACACAGGCAGGCCATCTGGGTGCCATCTGACCGCCGATGACCGTGACAAATCAATTATTAAACCTATAATCCGAAAATATGCACATATCACAGATGGTTCCGCTGAAAACAGTCCTTGAGGGTGTTTCATTTTTTTCGGTCACTGGATATGAGTTTTTAGTATGACGTTAACGGAAAGATGGGTATTTGAGGAAAGTCCCAGTGATTTTCGCTCTGTAGTGACATTTCTGGCAAAGGAAAGAGATTGTGGTTTATAGCTCCGTCAACGATAACATCATTCGAGGTGGAGTGCGAGCCGCGAGTCCAAAATATTTCATTGTGTTTATTAATGGCTCATATCGGAACAAAGTAAATAATTATGAATTTACGGTAGAATGAGAGGAAAAAGAGAGTCAATGGATCATGTCTGAAATAAAGGATTCGTCATGGAAAACTACACTCTTAGGTACCATTCAGAGTTTGATCCTTCGTCTGTCCATTTCATTAATTTATATCAATGAACTATTCACTTACGCAGTACCTCGTCTCCTGCGTGGAGGTACTGAAGCTACCATACGAACTTTTGCTATAGTAAGACAAAGACTAAAACTATATTATTACAATTCACTACGATCCTCATTAATAAGTGAGTCACATCTGAAAGAATTATAAGAGACGCTGATTATCTGATAGAATATCAATTATCGAAAGGATACGTCATTTACATTGGTTGTACTAGACGCTGTTGTTTGAAGGTTACCATGCACAACAGGATGACGAATGTGCCCCCGCCACTTAATTGGAAAACAAGTAGAGTGGACACATCTGTCACCCCGTACGCACATTTTTATCATTTCTCATCCAAGGGCATTCCGAAATAAATATATCTTTGCATGTATTAATAAATAAACTATATAATAGGCATTTGCATAGTTTTGCTCATAATTCAAATTTCACTAAAGATACATGAACTCAAATGAGAGAAATGGAAAGAGGAGGCAAAATACTATAAAACTGATGCACCATTCATATTTGTACCATATTCAGATTATCACGAGAATAAACAATTTTCACCATGATTTGAAGGCAAACTATGTCACCTAGAAATTAATAGCATATATGTTAACAGTGTGAAACTGTAGGGTGCAGCTAATGGAGCAAACAGAATTTAGAACAAATTTGCGTAAAAAATGTTGGATAATGGGAATGGTGATGACATGTGGCTCTTATGTGACGTCAATGGGCGCACTTTTCGCGGATACGGGTGCCGAGAATTGGAGAGGAGTGACATTTACCTGGTGTGTATGATCGACTCTTTATGAAGTCTGCGTCTATGCTCTTCAGTGTCTTTTCTCACAAGTTGGGCAGTCGGTCCGTCATCAATTGGAGATTCGATACGATCAGAGTTCGGAGGAGTTGTATGAGCGGTGGTTCAGTCACACTCGTTAGATGTCTGAAATATTTCACGTTCCGTGGTGCTTAGAAATAGTCCGGCACTATTTGGACTCTGATCATTTTTACACAGACTGTCGGATACAGTGTCCGACTTTAAAAAATTCTGCTTCAGTCTGGATTCTGATTATTTTGCACAGTATCTCACAGATAAAGTTGTGGGGACTTCACTTAAATGCCATAACTGATCGGCATTTAGGACAATTAGTCGTGTCGACTAGTCAATTTATTGGTGAGGAAATGTCCGTGATTTTTAGCTGTGAACACGGTCTGGCGTTTTCTAGCCCATGCATTAATTTATCAAATTTATGCTGTCATGTATCCACTATTGGATGCTAGTATAATTTTATTAATTCAATATAATAACTTGTTTTGATCACCACTCGACAGTTTGGTGAGTCATTGACTGGACAATAAACTATATATTGAGACTTATATCATCTCTAGTTGGGTACGTGATTTATAACAGCACCTACGTTCAATATAGCAGATACTGGAGTTCTGACTACTTGTCAGTAACACTTCTGTGGGTGTATCACAATTATTTTACAGTTTTATTTAAATGTAATGCGTCATAATTTAGGAAGTAGTAGTCTGCCTCTAAACTAACATAGAGACAGAGTCAATACTGTAAGTGTTCCCTTTTTAAATAAAATGCCTCGCAGGGAGGAGGTGGACAGAGAGATGAGGAGGAAGAAATGGACAGAGAAAGAGGAGAGGCAATGGACAAATGACAAGGAATGAGACATGGGAGGGGGCGAGGAGAAGATGGACAGAGAGAGCAATGAAAAGGAGATGGACAGAGGGAGAGAGTGAGGAGGAGGAGTAGTTAGAGAGCGTGAGGAAGAGGTAGAGGGGCACGAGGAGAGGGACTTGTAGAAGGAAGAGGTGATGGACCGAAGGGGAAGTAGCAGATACAGAAAGGTGGATAGGAACAGATGAAAAGAGAGAGGTGGTACAGCACGTATCTGGGCAACAACAGGCACTCAACTAGTATGTACATAAAACTATTTTTATTAAGCATCCCTCGCTCGCTCTGGATGCTGCCTGTGCTACTGATACTGGGAATCTGGCCTCCAACTTGTGGACCTCCAGGTGCTCAGGCACGACCTGGTGCCTGATATCTGCAGTGAGTCTGCCACTGCCGTACTTGGTTGAGCAGATCCTGTCCCTCTGCTACTGTTGTTCACTACCAGCTGGGACGACGTTTCGAAACCTGGTATCGTAGGATAGAATTTTACTAGGCTTAAGGTTGCGAATCCCCATAACTTCCTACAATTTGTCACAGTCTAGCAACCTCAGTCAGTAGGCTACCTTCACAATGACGCCGTGAAAAGCTTTTGTTTACCTCAAACTTGGCACCAAAATTATTTCCTTATGTCGTATCCCAAGCGTGAGTATTGTCTGCGATTGATTTACGCGGTTCGTGAGAAGAGAATAAGCAGGTCCGTATATGTGTGAGGTGTCTTGTTGACCTATTATAATGTTAAATCCCTTATTAAAAATTGTAAGGGTTGGAAAGTGACTTGAAATAACCTCAACTATAAGTTTTTTCCAACTTCTAAATTTATTCAAAAAACAGTTTCAACCCTTGCTCTACTTGCCTTTAATGGGTTGTACCCAAAAAAGGCCAAGTCTTGGTAGAGGGACGATTATTGGCTAGCACAGTCCCATCTGCTTTAAAATGAAATGGTCAGTGTCTACTGAGTCCGCACCCAGTACACGACATACAGAGATCCCCAGCTATTCGCCTGTGATTTCATTAACTGTGTTGATACTGCTCAATCTACTTCTGCCTAGCCTTGCCTGGCTACTCTCCCAATTCTCTCTACCTTTCTCACTCCCGGCCTTCACTCCTGACTTCACGGACCTCCCTCCTCAGAGCATCCTGCCTCCATGTTTTTTTCGGCTTTCCTCTGGCCCCTCCCCACCCACTTAACAACCCCTTACATGTCGTGACGCTTTTGACCTCTCGTCAGCTAGGCCGACCGGAGTGGCCGTGCGGTTCTGGGCGCTACAGTCTGGAACCGAGTGACCGCTACGGTCGCAGGTTCGAATCCTGCCTCGGGCATGGATGTGTGTGATGTCCTTAGGTTAGTTAGGTTTAATTAGTTCTAAGTTCTAGGCGACTGATGACCTCAGAAGTGCTCAGAGCCATTTGAACCATTTTGAGCCATCTCGTCAGCTCGTTGCCTCTAATTGCGAACTGCCTTTCAGTAGTAATAGAGTAATAGAAGGCAGATTTCAGACTACCTAACAGATCAAAACGAAAATTTCTGTTCCGACACTGACAATGTTGAGTGTTTATGGAAAAAGTTCAAGGCAATCGTAAAATGCGTTTTAGACAGGTACGTGCCGAGTAAAACTCTGAGGGACGGGAAACACCCACCGTGGTACAACAACAAAGTTAGGAAACTACTGCGAAAGCAAAGAGAGCTTCACTCCAAGTTTAAACGCAGCCAAAACCTCTCAGACAAACAGAAGCTAAACGATGTCAAAGTTAGCGTAAGGAGGGCTATGCGTGAAGCGTTCAGTGAATTCGAAAGTAAAATTCTATGTACCGACTGGACAGAAAATCCTAGGAAGTTCTGGTCATACGTTAAATCAGTAAGTGGCTCGAAACAGCATATCTAGACACTCCGGGATAATGAAGGCATTGAAACAAGCGTCGTAACTGCCGTCTGCTTCACGTCTGCTGTGCAGCGAGCTACCTTAATTTAAGTATTAACTGTATTTTTCTTACTTGTCACTTCTTCTTCCGTGTGTATTTGCTTTTAGGAAGCTTTAATTGTCGGGTGCTATTAATAGTGTTCCATAGATTTCGTGTTTGTTTTGAATACAGTCAGAGAGAGTCCCTTTAGTCAACCATAGTGCCAGTAGTGCTAGTGTTTGTTTTCAATACAGTCCAGAGACAGGTAGTGCTATTTTCATTGTTTTCTACAAGAAGTGGCTAGCAACCACAGTTTAGTGAATAAACAGCCGCCTTTAGTGAATTAGCAGTCTAGTTAAAGGTTGATTAACTCTCTTCAGTAAATTGATTCCTTAGGATGGATAGGATGTGTGACTGCTGTGTACGGACGCAGGAGGAGCTGGCCACTGTTCGCGAACAGCTGAGCGTGTTGATGGCCACGGTCAGCCGTCTTCAGGCTGCTGCCTCGGAGTGTAGCGGCAGTGGGGAGTCTGGTGCGTCGCAAGGTACACCCCAGGTGTTACATGCTTCACCCACTGTCCCTGCTGTCGAGACACCTTCGCGGGTACTGGGCGCGGTTGGGCCACCCTCTCCCCAAGGGGAGTGGCGGGTTCAGCGGCGTTCGCGGCGCACGAGGCGGAGGGTCAATGTGGAGGCTGGCCGTGTGGCATCGCCCGCTCTGCCTGTGAGTGGACATGTGGCTGCTCCTTCAGCAAGGTCCGAGCAGGCACACGGGGGGAGGGGTTTATTAGTTATTGGGAGCTCCAACGTTAGGCGGGTAATGGAGCCCCTTAGGGAAATAGCGGGAAGGTCGGGGAAGAAGGCCAGTGTTCACTCTGTCTGCTTGCCGGGGGGTCTCATCCGAGATGTGGAGGAGGCGCTACCGGCGGCGATAGAGAGCACTGGGTGCACCCGACTGCAAATTGTTGCTCATGTCGGCACCAATGACTCCTGCCGTCTGGGTTCAGAGGTCATCCTCAGTTCGTACAGGCGGTTGACGGAATTGGTGAAGGCGGAAAGCCTCGCTCATGGGGTGAAATCAGAGCTAACTATTTGTAGTATCGTTCCCAGAACCGATCGCCGTCCTCTGGTTTGGAGCCGAGTGGAAGGCTTAAACCAGAGGCTCAGACGATTCTGCGGAGATCTGGGGTGCAAATTTCTCGACCTCCGCTATCGGGTGGAGAAATTTAGGGTCCCCCCGAATAGGTCAGGCGTGCACTACACGCCGGAAGCGGCTACAAGGGTAGCGGAGTACGTTTGGAGTGCACATGGGGGTTTTTTAGGTTAGAGAATCCCCTCCCTAGGCCCGACAAGACGCCTCCTGAGACGCGGCAAGGTAGGAGTAGGCAAAATGCAACAGGGAATAACAATATTAATGTGCTAATAGTAAACTGCAGGAGCGTCTACAGAAAGGTCCCAGAGCTGCTCTCATTAATAAACGGTCACAACGCCCATATAGTACTAGGGACAGAAAGTTGGCTGAAACCAGACGTAAACAGTAATGAAATCCTAAACTCAGATTGGAATGTATACCGCAGAGACAGGCTGGACAGTGAACGGGAGGCGTGTTTATAGCGATAAGAAGTGCAATAGTATCGAAGGAAATCGACGGAGATCCGAAATGTGAAATGATTTTAGTGAAGGTCACGGTTAAAGCAGGCTCAGACATGGTAATTGGATGTCTCTATAGGCCCCCTGGCTCAGCAGCTGTTGTGGCTGAGCACCTGAAGGATAATTTGGAAAACATGTCGAGTAGATTTCCCCACCATGTTATAGTTCTGGGTGGAGATTTTAATTTGCCGGATATAGACTGGGAGACTCAGACGTTCATAACGGGTGGCAGGGACAAAGAATCCAGTGAAATTTTTTTAAGTGCTTTATCTGAAAACTACCTTGAGAAGTTAAACAGAGAACCGACTCGTGGCGATAACATATTAGACCTTATGGTGACAAACAGACCCGAACTATTTGAAAAAGTTAACGCAGAACAGGGAATCAGCGATCATAAAGTGGTTACGGCATTGATGATTTCAGCCGTAAATAGTAATATTAAAAAGGGTAGGAAGATTTTTCTGCTTAGAAAAAGTGACAAAAAGCAGATTTCAGAGTACCTGTTGGCTCAACACAAAAGTTTTGTCTCAAGTACAGATAGTGTTGAGGATCAGTGGACAAAGTTCAAAACCGTCGTACATAATGCGTTAGATGAGTATGTGCCAAGCAAGATCGTAAGAGATGGAAAAGAGCCACCGTGGTACAACAACCGAGTTAGAAAACTGCTGCGGAAGCAAAGGGAACTTCAGTGCAAACATAAACATAGCCAAAGCCTTGCAGACAAACAAAAATTACGCGAAGCGAAATGTAGTGTGAGGAGGGCTATGCGAGAGGCGTTCAATGAATTCTAAAGTAAAGTTCTATGTACTGACTTGGCAGAAAATCCTAAGAAATTTTGGTCTTATGTCAAAGCGGTAGGTGGATCAAAACAAAATGTCCAGACACTCTGTGACCAAAATGGTACTGAAACAGAGGATGACAGACTAAAGGCCGAAATACTAAATGTCTTTTTCCAAAGTTGTTTCAAAGAGGAAGACTGCACTGTAGTTCCTTCTCTAGATTGTCGCACAGATGACAAAATGGTAGATATCGAAATAGACGACAGAGGGATAGAGAAACAATTAAAATCGCTCAAAAGAGGAAAGGCCTCTGGACCTGATGGGATACCAGTTCAATTTTACACAGAGTACGCGAAGGAACTTGCCCCCCTTCTTGCAGCGGTGTACCGTAGGTATCTAGAAGAGCGTAGCGTTCCAAAGGATTGGAAAAGGGCACAGGTCATCCCCGTTTTCAAGAAGGGACGTCGAACAGATGTGCAGAACTATAGACCTATATCTCTAACGTCGATAAGTTGTAGAATTTTGGAACACGTATTGTGTTCGAGTATAATGACTTTTCTGAAGACTAGAAATCTACTCTGTAGGAATCAGCATGGGTTTCGAAAAAGACGGTCATGTGAAACCCAGCTCGCGCTATTCGTCCACGAGACTCAGAGGGCCATAGACACGGGTTCCCAGGTAGATGCCGTGTTTCTTGACTTCCGTAAGGCGTTCGATACAGTTCCCCACAGTCGTTTAATGAACAAAGTAAGAGCATATGGACTATCAGACCAATTTTGTGATTGGATTGAGGAGTTCCTAGATAACAGAACGCAGCATGACATTCTCAATGGAGAGAAGTCTTCCGAAGTAAGAGTGATTTCAGGTGTGCCGCAGGGGAGTGTCATAGGACCGTTACTATTCACAATATACACTCCTGGAAATGGAAAAAAGAACACATTGACACCGGTGTGTCAGACCCACCATACTTGCTCCGGACACTGCGAGAGGGCTGTACAAGCAATGATCACACGCACGGCACAGCGGACACACCAGGAACCGCGGTGTTGGCCGTCGAATGGCGCTAGCTGCGCAGCATTTGTGCACCGCCGCCGTCAGTGTCAGCCAGTTTTCCGTGGCATACGGAGCTCCATCGCAGTCTTTAACACTGGTAGCATGCCGCGACAGCGTGGACGTGAACCGTATGTGCAGTTGACGGACTTTGAGCGAGGGCGTATAGTGGGCATGCGGGAGGCCGGGTGGACGTACCGCCGAATTGCTCAACACGTGGGGCGTCAGGTCTCCACAGTACATCGATGTTGTCGCCAGTGGTCGGCGGAAGGTGCACGTGCCCGTCGACCTGGGACCGGACCGCAGCGACGCACGGATGCACGCCAAGACCATAGGATCCTACGCAGTGCCGTAGGGGACCGCACCGCCACTTCCCAGCAAATTAGGGACACTGTTGCTCCTGGGGTATCGGCGAGGACCATTCGCAACCGTCTCCATGAAGCTGGGCTACGGTCCCGCACACCGTTAGGCCGTCTTCCGCTCACGCCCCAACATCGTGCAGCCCGCCTCCAGTGGTGTCGCGACAGGCGTGAATGGAGGGACGAATGGAGACGTGTCGTCTTCAGCGATGAGAGTCGCTTCTGCCTTGGTGCCAATGTTGGTCGTATGCGTGTTTGGCGCCGTGCAGGTGAGCGCCACAATCAGGACTGCATACGACCGAGGCACACAGGGCCAACACCCGGCATCAGGGTGTGGGGAGCGATCTCCTACACTGGCCGTACACCACTGGTGATCGTCGAGGGGACACTGAATAGTGCACGGTACATCCAAACCGTCATCGAACCCATCGTTCTACCATTCCTAGACCGGCAAGGGAACTTGCTGTTCCAACAGGACAATGCACGTCCGCATGTATCCCGTGCCACCCAACGTGCTCTAGAAGGTGTAAGTCAACTACCCTGGCCAGCAAGATCTCCGGATCTGTCCCCCATTGAGCATGTTTGGGACTGGATGAAGCGTCGTCTCACACGGTCTGCACGTCCAGCACGAACGCTGGTCCAACTGAGGCGCCAGGTGGAAATGGCATGGCAAGCCGTTCCACAGGACTACATCCAGCATCTCTACGATCGTCTCCATGGGAGAATAGCAGCCTGCATTGCTGCGAAAGGTGGATATACACTGTACTAGTGCCGACATTGTGCATGCTCTGTTGCCTGTGTCTATGTGCCTGTGGTTCTGTCAGTGTGATCATGTGATGTATCTGACCCCAGGAATGTGTCAATAAAGTTTCCCCTTCCTGGGACAATGAATTCACGGTGTTCTTATTTCAATTTCCAGGAGTGTACATAAATGACCTGGTGGATGACATCGGAAGTTCACTGAGGCTTTTTGCAGATGATGCTGTGGTGTATCGAGAGGTTGTAACAATGGAAAATTGTACTGAAATGCAGGAGGATCTGCAGCGAATTGACGCATGGTGCAGGGAATGGCAATTGAATCTCAATGTAGACAAGTGTTATGTGCTGCGAATACACAGAAAGATAGATCCTTTATCATTTAGCTACAAAATAGCAGGTCAGCAACTGGAAGCAGTTAATACCATAAATTATCTGGGAGTACGCATTAGGAGTGATTTAAAATGGAATGATCATATAAAGTTGATCGTCGGTAAAGCAGATGCCAGACTGAGATTCATTGGAAGAATCCTAAGGAAATGCAATCCGAAAACAAAGGAAGTAGGTTACAGTACGCTTGTTTGCCCACAGCTTGAATACTGCTCAGCAGTGTGGGATCCGTACCAGATAGGGTTGATAGAAGATATAGAGAAGATCCAACGGAGAGCAGCGCGCTTCGTTACAGGATCATTTAGTAATCGCGAAAGCGTTACGGAGATGACAGATAAACTCCAGTGGACGACTCTGCAGGAGAGACGCTCAGTAGCTCGGTACGGGCTTTTGTCAAAGTTTCGAGAACATACCTTCACCGATGAGTCAAGCAGTATATTGCTCCCTCCTACGTATATCTCGCGAAGAGACCATGAGGATAAAATCAGAGAGATTAGAGCCCACACAGAGGCATACCGACAATCCTTCTTTCCACGAACAATACGAGACTGGAATAGAAGGGAGAACCGATAGAGGTACCCAAGGTACCCTCCGCCACACACCGTCAGGTGGCTTGCGGAGTATGGATGTAGATGTAGATGTAGATGTAGATGACACGCGTAAAGCTGAAATACTAAACACCTTTTTCCAAACCTGTTTCACAGAGGAAGACCGCACTGCAGTTCCTTCTCTAAATCCTCGCACAAGCGAAAAAATGGCTGACATCGAAATAAGTGTCCAAGGAATAGAAAATCAACTGGAATCACTCAACAGAAGAACGTCCACTGGACCTGACGGGATACCAATTCGATTCTACACAGAGTACGCGAAAGAACTTGTCCCCCTTCTAACAGCCGTGTACCGCAAGTCTCCAGAGGAACGGAAGGATCCAAATGATTGGAAAAGAGCACAGGTAGTCCCAGTCTTCAAGAAGGATCGTCGAGCGGATGCGCAAAACTATAGATCTATATCTCTGACGTCGATCTGTTGTAGAATTTTAGAACATGTTTTTTGCTCGAGTTTCATGTCGTTTTTGGAAACCCAGAATCTACTATGTAGGAATCAACATGGATTCCGGAAACAGCGATCGTGTGAGACCCAACTCGCTTTATTTGTTCATGAGACCCAGAAAATCTTAGATACAGGCTCCCAGGTAGATGCTCTTTTTCTTGACTTCCGGAAGGCGTTCGATACAGTTCCGCACTGTCGCCTGATAAACAAAGTAAGAGCCTACGGAATATCAGACCAGCTGTGTGGCTGGATTGAAGAGTTTTTAGCAAACAGAACACAGCATGTTGTTATCAATGGAGAGTCCGCCCCAGTAGCTGAGTGGTCAGCGTGACGGATTGCCGTCCTCCGGGCCCGGGTTCGATTCCCGGCTGGGTCGGAGATTTTCTCCGCTCAGGGACTGGGTGTTGTGTTGTGTTCATCATCATTTCATCCCCATCCGGCGTGCAGGTCGCCCAATGTGGCGCCGAATGTAATAAGACCTGCGCCAAGGCGGCCGGACCTGCCCCGCGAGGGGCCTCCCGGCCAATGACGCCAAACGCTCATTTCCATTTCCATCAATGGAGAGACGTCAACAGACGTTAAAGTAACCTCTGGCGTGCCACAGGGGAGTGTTATGGGACCATTGCTTTTCACAATATATATAAATGACCTAGTAGATAGTGTCGGATGTTCCATGCGGCTTTTCGCGGATGATGCTGTAGTATACAGAGAAGTTGCAGCATTAGAAAATTGTAGCGAAATGCAGGAAGATCTGCAGCGGATAGGCACTTGGTGCAGGGAGTGGCAACTGACCCTTAACATAGACAAATGTAATGTACTGCGAATACATAGAAAGAAGGATCCTTTATTGTATGATTATATGATAGCGGAACAAACACTGGTAGCAGTTACTTCTGTAAAATATCTGGGAGTAGGCGTGCGGAACGATTTGAAGTGGAATGATCATATAAAATTAATTGTTGGTAAGGCGGGTACCAGGTTGAGATTCATTGGGAGAGTCCTTAGAAAATGTAGTCCATCAACAAAGGAGGTGGCTTACAAAACACTCGTTCGACCTATACTTGAGTATTGCTCATCAGTGTGGGATCCGTACCAGATCGGGTTGACGGAGGAGACAGAGAAGATCCAAAGAAGAGCGGCGCGTTTCGTCACAGGGTTATTTGGTAACCGTGATCGCGTTACGGAGATGTTTAACAAATTCAAGTGGCAGACTCTGCAAGAGAGGTGCTCTGCATCGCGGTGTAGCTTGCTCGCCAGGTTTCGAGAGGGTGCGTTTCTGGATGAGGTATCGAATATATTGCTTCCCCCTACGTATACCTCCCGAGGAGATCACGAATGTAACATTAGAGAGATTAAAGCGCGCACGGAGGCTTTCAGACAGTCGTTCTTCCCGCGAACCATACGCGACTGGAGCAGGAAAGGGAGGTAATGACAGTGGCACGTAAAGTGCCCTCCGCCACACACCGTTAGGTGGCTTGCGGAGTATAAATGTAGATGTAGATGTAGTTTTCCAGAAGCTGGGTGGAGGATTATACACTGCGTCCAAAGCCTGCTATTGCCTTTTCATTACGTATCGGCGTCTTTAGCGAGAACTCTATCTCTTAATCCCTCTCGTCGCACACACTCTTTCTAGGCAGGAAATGCTGGCCTCACTATTCCTGTCGATACGTGTACGAGTACACTTGGACCTATTCCTATCAATGACAGTCTGTAATATCCTTGGACTTCTCTGTATTGACAGCTCATAGCATTATCGCTACATGTCGCCGCCCAATATGCTGGTGCCTGCTGACCTGCTGGCTGCCTTGAGAGTTTCCTTGTCATGACCTAAGACTTGTAAGACTTAACGTTATTCTCCATTTGTTACTATTTTTCTACAATACTTGGCTTTTTCTGTGGATACAACAATACTGTAGCTGGGGAAACATACACCACACATCGAAATTCTATATTGAGATGAATAGTACCTAAATGACCAATGTGTCAGGTGGACTTAAAACACTCCCCATTCACGATACCCTGTGTAAGGTGCAGGTTTTGTCTACTGGGGATAGAGCAGATTCTCTGCCGTCCATTGGTTTTAATTATGTACCTATAAACAAGGAAAAAGAGATATTTAATAAAAATGATTTTGTATACATACTAGTTGAGTGCCTGTTGTTGCCCGGATATGTGCTATACCACCTCAATCTCTTCGTCTGCTCCTGTCCAACTTCCTGTATCTGCTACTTCCCCTTCGGTCTATCTCCTTTTCCTTTTATAAGACTATCTCCTCCTGCCCTGCTTTTAAGGTATGCATTTCAGGCTCCGAATTTACTGAACAATTTTTCTTTTTTGCTCCATCCTACCCCTTCCGAAATATGAAAACCAAATAGTTTGCAGTAGAAGGGATGTGTTTCACAGTATCGAACATGAACAAGTGTTCATAGCTCTTAAGGTGTGCATTTTACAGCCGATATTTAGTAACTCTTTTTTCTTTTTCGTCCGTACAACCACCTCTGAAAATTGCCTATCCCATAATATTAGCAACAACAGTACCACTGTCAGAGGTTCAGAACGATTTTCGGTTATAACTTTCGACTCATTCGTTTCGAGACCAGGGTGACTATCCTCAACTTGATACATTTACCCTCCTGCATTATCCCTGACAGTTTTTGACATCGTCACGGCGTCACCTTGTATGTCCGCCAGCTGTCTAACATACAACAAAATACTAACCCATGAGTGCACCACGATAGCACTACTGATGTCAAAATAGCCACAAGCTTTTATTAACGTAAAACCTCTGTCTTACTTCCAATTGCAACATCATGTGAATATGGAAGTAGGCCTACTCTATAATAATCGGTAGCTCGATAGGATACAATATCTACTACAACAAAAGCAACCCCAGACAAGTCGAGGTGACTTAACCTCGCAGGAGACGTATGTAAGATACCGTCTCAGCTTTGGCATTATATTGGATCACACTGACATAAGCATTAAGTGTATCGGAATGCTATACCGCTATGACCAAAAACTAACCCACTTCACAAACTATCAGCTCTCTCAGCCGTGTTTCAGCTGGAAGTTCTAATTGTGGAGAAGGATTTCTATTTCAGTGCCATACTACGGGAAGGGCAGGACTAATAACCAGTGTGAACATAACCGCCAATTGAATTTGTGAGTCCGTACGGTGCTGAATTCGTACCGAACTGCTGATTCGTGTTATTCGAAATCCCATTAGTTGCACATAGTCATTTAAAGGAACCAGGATAGTCTATTGTAACGCAGTCACGTTTTGTCCTGTTTCGAGACCTCCTGATCTGAGGCACGTTCTCACCTCGTGAAATTTTTATAAAATTGTATAACAAGCTATGTTCTTATAACGTATTTGCGTTGAAAGAGTGGTTACCAGCGAAAAATTCCCATATCGATTATTGCTTCATCGGTAGTCGTTGTCAAGGTAACAACAACGTTTGTATAATGGCGTCTAAGCGGGCACAGTGGTCAGCCACCGGTCAATATGCTCCCCGCTGTGGCAAATACATTCGCTCTGAATGAAAACGATTTATTGTTGTTTAAGTGAAAAAATACTGAACGTAACTATTGTAAACTATTAATCGTAATACATAAAATTTTTAACAATTAATGATTATAAAATAATTGCACAGTTACAATAAAAATAATAATAATAATTATTATTATTACAGCGATGGCGTGCACAAATAAGCAAAAAGGAGACTGTCAATCATGGGATCCATGTGACATAGAGAGAGCAATACAAGTAGTGAAGGAGGCATCGCTTTGAAAATTTCCGCAACCACCTATGGAGCTCCAAGGAATTCACTGAAGAGGAGAGTACTGAAGAAAAATCTACATGTTACTAACAACAAGAAGATATTTTGAGGGTTTCAGTCCGTTTTTAATTCTAATGAAGAAAATTAAATTTCTTCTCATATACTCTAGTTGGAGAGAAGGTTTTTCGCCAGTCAGTTACGGATCTGTGGTTGGTAGCATTTGAACTGGCCGATAGGAATAGTCTTCCTCATAATTGTGATAAGACTAGAACGGCTAGATAGGGATTAACTCGTGATATGTAGAAAAGATTTATGACACTGAGGTTTAATTCAAGTGCCTAGGATGTTCAGTGTTAGCCCACGAAGAATGAGTGGTGGTGGGGAAGGCATAAATGACTATTTGCCTGGTAATCGTGTCTAAAAATTTCTGAATCAGGTTGCTTTCATGTTCCTCTGTCGAAAGAATGATCTTTTTACTGAAAAGATGATCATTATATTAGATAAACGTTTTACCCTAAACGTGTAATTTGTACCGTAAATAAGTTATTTCTCCTGTCAATTCATCTTTGCAGCTTTGTGACCACTATCCCCTATCATGACGGGCATAATGGCCACTTGGGCCGGCCGCAGTGGCCGAGTAGTTCTAGGCGCTTCAGTCTGGAACCGCGCGACCGCTACGGTTGCAGGTTCGAATCCTGCGTCGGGCATGGATGTGTGTGATATCCTTAGGTTAGTTAGGTTTATGTAGTTCTAAGTTCTAGGGGACTGATGACCTCAGATGTTAAGTCCCATAGTGCTCAGAGCCAATGGCCACTTGGGTATTTTTCGTGTAAATTGATTATTTAGGTGCTTTGGACGTCTATATTATTGAAACGTGAGATACAATCACGACACCTATAAAAATCATTGCTTATTTTACACTGTTCTCTCACATAGCGTTCTAGCAACCCCACATGATACCCATATCCACAATCTGTAACTTCCCCAATTTTTCATGAAATTCAACCGCAGTCCCAGAAAACGAGAATTCCATTAGACATACTTTCACCAAGCTAAGGCGTACTAGGGCAGTAGTTTGGCCAGAACCCAGACTGCGAGGAATCCCACCACTGATCGCCACGCACTCTCAATTTGGGAGCAACCGATCAGATCGTGTTCATCATAAACTGCAGTGGATTCGAAGATCCCAGGCGAAGTACCAGGGAACCTAAAGCATTGGCCCACACACCACTTGCATTCGTACAAAACAGACGAAACACCTACACGTCTCTCATTTTCTGCCACTACAGGATGTAATAAAAAGACACAGGAACCAACGCCAGCCACTAGGCCACTGTTCCAGCAGAAAACGAGAACGTGGACTCTCTAAACAGTTTCCGCAACTGGCGTGGACGCGCTAGTTCTCACCTACCACCCTGAAAGGTGCAGTATCAGGTCCACTGCAAGAAGTACCTGTCTGTCAGCGGACAAACTAAGATGCCGGAATGGTCGTCTAGTGACAGGCGTTAACGGCTGTAGCGTCGTTGATTAACAATTTTGGGTATCGTTGTTTATCCTCAATTTGTTCTTCAAGACACCCTCTACAACCGCTCGTTACTCTTCTGTTATGTTTTGTTACACCATGTATATTTCCCTGTCAACAAAAGTTCTGAGCTAATCAACTATAGATAAAGTGACGAACTACAGCGAGACAGTCAGTAGAGAAAATAAAAAGAGGTTCCTCATTTATACAGCTCCTAGACCGTCACTGTTAAGATTTCGCAACGACTGTGTTACAAGTGGCACAAAGCAACACTCCCAGAAGGTGCGGCTATAAAATAACGGGACAGTTGCTGTAAAACTTTTCCTTTGAAAAACATACATATTTAGTTATTGTCCCCATCAATATAGTCCCCTCCACTCTCCTTTCCACGCTCCATGCAAATTTTCCATTGATTGGAACAGTGCTGGAAGTCTTCCTCTGTGATGCGCGCCGCTATTTTGTCTCACTACTTCAATGGAGTGAAATCTTGTTCATTTTAATTGAGAATTGACCTTGAGGAATAGCTAAAACTCACATTGTGTTAGGTCAGGCGAATCAGATGGGTGGCATAACACTGGGATGCTGTACTTCGATAGAAACCTCTTTATCACTCGGTGCGTTGTCTTGATGTAGAATTCCAAAGTTCGGGTTGTTTTTTTCTTATTATGTAAATGAGTCGAGCAAGAACCTCAAGGTAGTATTGTTGCTTAAGAGACTGACCTCCAGGAACTCAGTGAAGAAACACAATTCCATGAGTATCGGAAAAAAGAATAATCATAGATTTTTATCTTAATTTGTTCATTCAAAATGTTTTTCGCAATATGTGAAGATGGACCCTTCCACTGCATGGGCTGGCACTGGGTCATAAGTGTAAAACCAAAATTCATGACATATTATCACCTTTCCAATATGTTAGGATCATTTGCGCTTGTATTCACAGTGTCAGCACAAACGTTTCCACGAGCTTCTTTTTGTTCGATGATGAGAATTCTCGGCACAATTTTCGCTCACACTTTTCTCATGTTAAATTTGTTATGTAAACTTTGCCTTACGAATTCTTTACCGTCTCCTACATTTTCATCAATCGACCGAATACTCAACTGACGGTCAGATAGAATCAGAGTATCTACTTTTTTGATACTTCATCCGTTTTTGCTGTTAAAGGGCATCCCGGGCGTGAGTCATCTTAACCGTTTTCTCCACCACCTTGGAAACGATTGAACCACTACAAAACTCAAGTACGTGACAAACAGTCTTCGCCATACACGTCTTTTTGTAAAAGATAGGTTTCAGTTTCCGTTTTTCTGAGTTTCATGAGAAACTTCACTACAATTCGTTGCTGTGTTGTTACATTAATCATGTTTCTGGTAAACAAACGAAAGCCACGGCCACAACGCTTTATCTATAGACACCAAAGTTGCCGCATTCTACTGACAAGACTTCACGCTTCACAGCTATTCGTCGTTCACCTTTAGCGCACGCGTACGTACTCTATGACATCATCAGTCTCGTTATTTTATTGCCACACCTCGTATAGTACGAGCTACGAAACCTAAATATCAAAACAAAGTAACAAACATTCATGTCACAGATGAATTGTTATTGCAATATCAGCCAACTGGCAGCTGTAAGATATTGTTTCTCGGGGTTGCCCATTGCCTACGGCTGATGGCTGTTGTGAACAGCAGTGCTGGCTTTCCGATTTCACGGGACTGGGGCTATTCTCTAGCCTAGGGATAAAGGGATAGTCTTCCTTTAATCCGGCTAAATAGTGCTGGTCTGGTCCGACTCGGCTCTTTTCAAAGGCAAGACATTTCCTTGGGATGCCTGCTGTTTCCTAATACCAACTCCTAAATGTTGCACTTTACAACACTACAATGAGCTTTGACAGGAAATGGTCAACCGAAGTGCGTACCTTAAGCCCTGCAGGCTGATTGGTTTAAAGGCTTGCATGATAAAATAATTTTGGGGGCAATTTGTTGCTGACGGAATCGAGCAGTCGTCTGTCAGTCCTTGTGGGTGCAGAAGGCCAGTTTTGATCCTTCGGCTGCGGACGTATTGTTTCTGGGATTACTTTCGGAAGTCGGTAATGAGTGTGAAAAAACGTTTTTCTCCCTCTGTGGAAGTCTCTAGTGTTCGAACTGCCTTCCCATGCGCTGGTATGGGAACCAGCTCGCTCAACTACTACTTTTCGATGCGGGTGTTGCTGTGCTTGGATGTCTCTGTGCGATGGGGCCACCTGACAACGCGTGGAGCAGTTAGCTAGCCGGAGGCGTTCCTTGAAAATAACAAGAAGGACCTGGCCAGGTTTAGTAGTCATCGCAATACCAACGTATTTTCATTACGTGTATTATCAACGAGGGGACGGGGTACTTTACACCTATTCTAAAAAACTAAAAAAAACCTGTTAATTGTTATTGTCTTATATTAACAACAGATTTCTGAAAAAGATACAGATGTGTAACTAGGGTCCAGAACCTGAAAATATCTTTTGGTATACTTTGGAAATATCAATACACCTTCAGAAACGCGTACTTAGTGACCACCACAAAAAAAATTTTAAATGCAAATTTAGTTAATTGTTGTTGACTGTCACTTACAAAACATTTTTTAAAGAGATATTGATATGTAAGTAGGGTCCTGAAACTGCAAATATCAACTATGACTTTCACTGTGAAAGGTCACATCCACTACCGAGACCTAAATTTACAGTAACTTTACCTGAAAAATTTAACTCTTTTATGGAGTCTGGCAGAAGACGTCATAAAAAGACGAATATTTTTTCTACATTTTTAAAACATAAATTACAATAGTTTGGAAAGGTAGGCACAAAGCTCTCTCTCCTTGGTATTCAGAGCGTTAGAAGATAATAAATTCCGTTTTTTCTCCACTGGAAATCAGAAGTGTAAAGTTCACGTGTGTATCATTACCCTTTGACTTTTGACCGTGACCTACTGTTTCGTATAGGGAAGATGGTTGAAACCGCTTGGTAATGGTGTAGAGACTGTATGCATTGTTCGGATTTGGGACTCTATGAATGTAGCCGGATTTCTACAGGCTACTGACTTGCGGTGCAGAAGAAGTGCCTACCATAACCATGCTCCCCGGGACAAAACGACGCTGGCGGTCCTTTTTTAGACTGATTGTCTATGTGTTTCAGGGCACAGAAGTAATCCTAGTCAGCCAGCAAACGTTTCCAAACAAGTATATAGAGCATTGCTTAACGTGATTTTTCTTGCACACAGTACGGCGCAGTGCACGTGAGCAGTGGCCGCGAGCGAGAAATGGGACGAGAAGGAACGTATCGCGCCGTGATATCATCAGTAAAGCTCGCTAAGCATCTTAATTCCCATAAATTCCGATGTATTTTATATCTACAAACTGCATCTATGCTCTACAAGCCACTGTGAAGTCCATAGCAGAGCGCACTATCCACTGCATACCGTATTAGATTTCCTTTTTCCTGTTCCATCCCCATACGGAACACGAGGTGCATGATAGCTTAAATGCTTCTGTGCCTATTGTAGCTACTCTAATCCGGTCTTCGGGTTCCCTACGGGAGCGGAAACTACGGGTGGTAATATACACATAGATTCCTGACTTAAAATTAGCTCCTGTAGCTTCGTAACAATGCTTTCGGGTTATAACCGGCGTCTGTCTTCAAGTACCTGCTAATTCACATTTTTCAGCGTTTTCTTTACGCTCTAAAAATGAGTCGACCAAAGCTATTACCATTCGTGCTGCTCTTCTTTGTGTACGTTCAGTATCTCCTCGTAGTCGTGTTTGATGTGGATCCTACACACTTGAGCAACATTATAGAATGAGTCCCGAAAGTTTTTTAAGCAATCTCATTTGTAAAGTGATTGCACTTTCCATGTTTTTATCAATGAATCCAAGTTCATCATTTCATTTCATGTGCCTACAAGTTGTTGCACCCACGTATATTTCTGAATTGTCTGATCCCACCTGCAAATTATTGGAATCATAGTCATAGGATACAACAGTTTTGCAATTCCAATGAAATGCAAAACTTTACATTTCTGAACGTTTAAAGCAAATTGGCAATCTTAGAACCACTTCGAGTTCCCATAGATAACTACATTATCTGCAGAAAAGTTTGAGATTACTGTTGATATTGTCTTTCATTTTATTAATATACAATGTGGACAGTAAGACTCTAAATAAACTTCTCTCCGACCTCCAGAAGTTCATTCTGCTTCGGTGGATGACTCTCCATCCGTACAATCGGCGTCCTCAGTACCAAACAAAACTGAATCCAGTTACAATATTCGTTTAATACTCAGTATTATCGTGCTTTAGTTAGTAAGCGTTGGTGTGATATTAAGTTTAATGTTTATCAGAAGTCAAGAAATACTGCACCTACCTAACTGTCTCATGTGAGAAAAGCGTGAGCACCGTTCCACATGACACATGTGTAAAGTACCCTGCTAGAAGGCATGAAGGAGATCATTATGTTCGATGATACCTCAATGTCTGCGGTGATCATAATTTTACACGAAAGATTCACGTTAGCAACTAAGAAACTACTTAGTAGAGCGCACTGGTCTGTAACATTAAATCAGAATTTTTTCGTTGGAATTAGGGGAAAAAGACATGCAACACACAACCTTGGTTTGAGAAAATCTATACTCTGTAGTCAGAAACAAATCACAGTTGCTGATTAATGTATTTCAAGAAGACAGTTGCGCACAGACAGCGGCTGGCAAGCGCAACCTATGAAAAACTGACGATGACGCACGTTACTATAGATTGACGTATACAAAAGGACAGGTTTGAAATGTGTGATGAGTCAGTCCGTTGCACTCCAAGAAGAGACCTCGGTCAACAGTACGGGCTGTCACGACACCGACGACAAAAATTTTGTTATGTGGCTCGAACCTGAGGACATACAATACACCACTGGAGAACCACAAGTGTCGTACAGACCAAGCAATCACTAACAAGCACACGGCTCTTTTCCTGGGCCAGTTAACGATGTATTGTCGTATCAACTCAGTCACAGAGTCTTATCAAGGCACCATCTGAATCCTAGTTGCCGGCCGAAGTGGCCGAGCGGTTCTAGGCGCTACCGTCGGGAACCGCACGACCGCTACGGACGCAGGTTCGAATCCTGCCTCGGGCATGGATGTATGTGATGTCCTTAGGTTAGTTAGGTTTAAGTAGTTCTGAGTTCTAGGGGACTGATGACCACAGCAGTTAAGTCCCATAGTGCTCAGAGCCATTTGAATCCTAGTTCTGATAGAACGACGGAAACTCCAAACACTGGTCTTCCTGGGACAAACTTGCCCTTTTCCATTTCAAACGCCTTCCAACAAACACAGCAGATCTTATGGCTCGATTTTGCTAACAATGTACAACAATTAAATTTTCTTTTCAACCTGCAGCTTTTCTCAGTACCACCCACTGCTCTTCCCATAGTCAGTATCACGTTACTAGACACAGATCGCCATCTATCAACTTTACGTACAAGTCACATCTTTTCAGTGTTTCAATACAAGTGCTATCTCCTGTATACAAGAAGTTCTTTAGAAGATGTAGCTATCCAGGAAGAACTGATTCCTACATACACCACTATATGCCAGAATTAAATGAAAAACTGGTATACAGTAGCAGAGATAATACATAAACAACGCTTTCAGTGGCATCCATGCTTCTGCCGATTCTTAAAACGTATTAGTATTATAACTAAACAATTTAACGTTTTCACTTACCACTGACACCACATAATGGCAGCTGGATCACCACCTGTGAACAAAAAGCGCTTTATCAACGTTCTGCAGTTCAAACAAAATTGCTACATAATGCATTAGTCTTGTTATGTGACAATAATGATGATAGTCTTAAAAAATTACAGTGTCAGTGACATGTCATTTCATACCTACATCGAACGAATTGCTGAGTAACAGAAATTTCATTTGTATAAGTGTTTTGTTGCAACTGAGGATGACCAGAGTCAGCTTGTCCTATTGTTCCTACGACTATCTACTGAATACAACACGAGAATCCTCCGAGGTCATCAATGTTTGCTCTATGTGAAGAGTGTGTCAGGGCAGAAAGTTTACCTCACGTCACTGTGTGGCACAGTTCTATCTGACTGAGCTGTTAATGATAGAGAGAAAAAAATGTTTATTTTGCACACTGAAATAAGGTATATCGTTTTTATCATGGATGACAGAAAACGTATAGCCGTCATTGCACCTCCATAAACCTACCATGGACTTGTCTAATCTAGGCCATGTCGAATCACTGCCACATTTCGATCCAAATGTGGGACAACGCGCTGTTGAACAGGTGGTCAAAATGGTCCATGAAGCTTGATTAATGATTATCTCACTGGTTGAAATAGCTCCAAGTTTTATGGTTGCAAAGGAGAATGTGAAGTAGATGGTTCCCCAACATGAGTCAGGTTTGTATTACGCACCAGAGGCTGCTGCTCAAGGCAGATGACTTGTGTGGGGTGTGCACAAGGTTCTTTTTAGATTAGGAGCCTCCCCATCCAGTCAAGATAATGATAGTTCCAGGATACGCGGAAGTATTGGTGTAATAGTGAAGTAGGCTCCCATGTAGATGCCATTTTCCTTGACCTCCGGAAGCCGTTCGATACAGTTCCGCACTGTCGCCTGATAAACAAAGTAAGAGCCTACGGAATATCAAACCAGCTGTGTGGCTGGATTGAAGAGTTTTTAGCAAACAGAACACAGCATGTTGTTCTCAATGGTGAGACGTCAACAGACGTTAAAGTAACCTCTGGCATGCCACAGAGGAGTGTTATGGGACCATTGCTTTTCACAATACATATAAATGACCTAGTAGATAGTGTCGGATGTTCCATGCGGCTTTTCGCGGATGATGCTGTAGTATACAGAGAAGTTGCAGCATTAGAAAATTGCAGCGAAATGGAGAAAGATCTACAGCGGATAGGCACTTGGTGCAGGGAGTGGCAACTGACCCTTAACATAGACAAATGTAATGTATTGTGAATACATAGAAAGAAGGATCCTTTATTGTATGGTTATATGATAACGGAACAAACAGTGGTAGCAGTTACTCCTGTAAAATATCTGGGAGTATGCGTACGGAGCGATTTGAAGTGGGATGATCATATAAAATTAATTGTTGGTAAGGCGGGTGCCAGGTTGAGATTCATTGGGAGAGTCTTAGAAAATGTAGTCCATCAACAAAAGAGATGGCTTACAAAACACTTGTTCGACCTATACTTGAGTATTGCTCATCAGTGTGGGATCCGTACCAGGTCGGGTTGACGGAGGAGATAGAGAAGATCCAAAGAAGAGCGGCGCGTTTCGTCACAGGGTTGTCTGGTAAGCGTGATAGCGTTACGGAGATGTTTAGCAAATTCGAGTGGCAGACTCTGCAAGAGAGGTGCTCTGCATCGCCGTGTAGCTTGCTGTCCAGGTTTCGAGAGGATGCGCTTCTGGATGAGGTATTGAATATATTGCTTCCCCCTACGTATACCTCCCGAGGAGCTCACGAATGTAAAATTAGAGAGATTTGAGCGCGCACGGAGGCTTTCCGGCAGTCGTTTTTCCCGCGAACCATATGCGACTGGAACAGGAAAGGGAGGTAATGACAGTGGCACATAAAGTTCCCTCCGCCACACACCGTTGGGTGGCTTGCGGAGTATAAATGTAGATGTAGAAGACCAAATTACCTGCAGAGAAACATGACTCATATTATTATCTGGATTATTAAACACCCAACGCACAAGAATTAAAACAGCTGGATCCAGTGTAATGAACTGTGAAGGACGGAATGACGATTTCACGAAATTTCTGTAGTTGCATATAACATTCTTTCCTCCACAAACTCATAATGGAGCAGTGTTACACATCGCATGTGGTTAACAGACGCTATACTAAACGATTTTTTGAAGAAGCTGGGCAAGTATTCGGACTATTATAAATGAAATTGCTCGTAGGATGAAACTCTACAGCTGATTATGAAGAATATCTGAAGCACTGACAACGTTATAATTTTACATCAGTACCCAAGTGAAACTACCACTGCATATGAAAATCTCTACTTCCATACGTAACTAAAACACATCTATAGGCTAAGCTACACATTTTTAAATCTACCAGAATGATAGGACCGACATGTCCGTTAACACCTCTGTATCAGGAATATTATTATGTCCACAGAAATGTTATATTTTATTGTAAGAGCCGTGCGGTTCTAGGCGCTACAGTCTGGAACCGAGCGACCGCTACGGTCGCAGGTTCGAATCCTGCCTCGGGCATGGATGTGTGTGATGTCCTTAGGTTAGTTAGGTTTAAGTGGTTCTAAGTTCTAGGCGACTGATGACCTCAGAAGTTAAGTCGCATAGTGCTCAGAGCCATTTGAACCATTTTTATTGTAAGAAAACAAATTTACCTGCCTCCAAAGAAGTTGTTTATACCTTATAAACCTACAGTAGTGACCAATCTTAACTGTGTAACACAGAATATGTCACTTGAGCAGCAAAATATGTCACCTTACGTGAAAAGGATTCATCTTAAACCTGTCCCAAAGGACCTCGACGTCTTCAGTACTAGCGACGGTCGTGCTGGTCGGTGGCACCAACTTCCAGCGGTCGATTCATATCGGTGCATACCGTACATCTTGAGAGACGGAAATGCGGACTACACAGTAATTTAATAACATGTGGAACCCCCATATCCGTCTCCCAAGACGCACGCAATCCTTCCACTCCACAGCAGCTGTTGACGTGCAGTTTCTCGTCTCTGCACAGACATTGATAAGCAATGTCTGAGAACAATGTAGCTTCTTTTTCTGGAGAAGTCTTCCATCCAAGTTATTTACTGTGACATAATACGCTATAATCAAATAAAGTATAACTACAGACAAACATCGTGTATTGAAGAACACTACATTGCTACCAATTTGGAGAAGTATAAATCTTCTGCTGCATCTTTGGCTTACTTCAAAAGTGCAATCACCTTACATCGAGTAATGCATGACTGAAATAGTGCGCAGTGAGAGATGAGCGTACGTGTCACATAATGATATAATAATACGCAGACCTCGCACGCTCATCGCCCATTATGCACGAAGGCTGTTTGCTCCACAACACACGTCTGAACTGCAGGTTGCATACAATACGTATGAATAATAGCGGAAAAGCGTTCAGAAATTATTCTAACGGAAATACAGTCGCTCATGTCCGAAGCTAACTGTGAACATCGAGAGACAGCCGTCCAAATCACACATCGTTGTAATAACATGTAGAACATGTAGGCTGCCAGTTACGCACGATTTAGGATTTTTATATAACTCATAGTTGCAGGAAAATATTGATGACTAATAATATGAAATCAGTCACTGATGATGCCTACGAAAATATTCCGAAGAGAATTACTGTCCCCATCAACAGCAGTTACCAATATCACCACGCAGATTCGCGTACTAGACAATACGGGTTGCCTCATGTTTTGACTGAATCGTTTCCATTAACAACGACGTTTGGTAATCTGAACAATGTCCCTTTTCTAGTGTATTATTGGAATACTGTAACAACATTACCTTTATATTCTAGTTCTGTGTGATAATTTTTCTTTTAAAAGTTATATTATAGTTTAACATTTACCACATACTAATAATTCTGATAGGTTACAGAACACTTGCATTTGGCTTTCGCCGGGAACAGAAGAGTTATCATTACATTCGTAATTCGTCTATATTTATTTCGCAAGTAGCCAGTTTGCTAAGTTATATCTGCCTACTTGCGGGATGAAATCCCAGTACTGATGACCGCAGGAGGCAACTTAATTAATGCCTACTTTGAAGGGATCAACGATATGGGTTAATCATCACCACTTTGTCCCCATACCAGTCTCAGAACCGTCTACCAAGTGTACGTAATCGTATAGCGAACTGCAACCTCAAAACAACTCGAAAGGCCACGATGAACAGTGTGAGGGCGTGTCAGGACGATTTCTGGCGCTCATACGCGAACATAATGTCCAAAATTCTCTCGTTTATGAACAATGATACACGACTGACAATATCAACAGACATTATACACTCCTGGAAATGGAAAAAAGAACACATTGACACCGGTGTGTCAGACCCACCATACTTGCTCCGGACACTGCGAGAGGGCTGTACAAGCAATGATCACACGCACGGCACAGCGGACACACCAGGAACCACGGTGTTGGCCGTCGAATGGCGCTAGCTGCGCAGCATTTGTGCACCGCCGCCGTCAGTGTCAGCCAGTTTGCCGTGGCATACGGAGCTCCTTCGCAGTCTTTAACACTGGTAGCATGCCGCGACAGCGTGGACGTGAACCGTATGTGCAGTTGACGGACTTTGAGCGAGGGCGTATAGTGGGCATGCGGGAGGCCGGGTGGACGTACCGCCGAATTGCTCAACACGTGGGGCGTGAGGTCTCCACAGTACATCGATGTTGTCGCCAGTGGTCGGCGGAAGGTGCACGTGCTCGTCGACCTGGGACCGGACCGCAGCGACGCACGGATGCACGCCAAGACCGTAGGATCCTACGCAGTGCCGTAGGGGACCGCACCGCCACTTCCCAGCAAATTAGGGACACTGTTGCTCCTGGGGTATCGGCGAGGACCGTTCGCAACCGTCTCCATGAAGCTGGGCTACGGTCCCGCACACCGTTAGGCCGTCTTCCGCTCACGCCCCAACATCGTGCAGCCCGCCTCCAGTGGTGTCGCGACAAGCGTGAATGGAGGGACGAATGGAGACGTGTCGTCTTCAGCGATGAGAGTCGCTTCTGCCTTGGTGCCAATGATGGTCGTATGCGTGTTTGGCGCCGTGCAGGTGAGCGCCACAGTCAGGACTGCATACGACCGAGGCACACAGGGCCAACACCCGGCACCATGGTGTGGGGAGCGATCTCCTACACTGGCCGTACACCACTGGTGATCGTCGAGGGGACACTGAATAGTGCACGGTACATCCAAACCGTCATCGAACCCATCGTTCTGCCATTCCTAGACCGGCAAGGGAACTTGCTGTTCCAACAGGACAATGCACGTCCGCATGTATCCCGTGCCACCCAACGTGCTCTAGAAGGTGTAAGTCAACTACCCTGGCCAGCAAGATCTCCGGATCTGTCCCCCATTGAGCATGTTTGGGACTGGATGAAGCGTCGTCTCACACGGTCTGCACGTCCAGCACGAACGCTGGTCCAACTGAGGCGCCAGGTGGAAATGGCATGGTAAGCCGTTCCACAGGACTACATCCAGCATCTCTACGATCGTCTCCATGGGAGAATAGCAGCCTGCATTGCTGCGAAAGGTGGATATACACTGTACTAGTGCCGACATTGTGCATGCTCTGTTGCCTGTGTCTATGTGCCTGTGGTTCTGTCAGTGTGATCATGTGATGTATCTGACCCCAGGAATGTGTCAATAAAGTTTCCCCTTCCTGGGACAATGAATTCACGGTGTTCTTATTTCAATTTCCAGGAGTGTATTTAGTACTCATTGGTTTTAAATTCAAATTCCTTTCTTCTCTGGTTCTTGCATTTAAAATTAAGGCCCCAATTTTTTTACTGTCTTACGTTTTACAAATTTGGGGAGTGGCACTAACGTTTCAACTTAATCGTGTTGGGCGTTAAACTTGCGCTATGAGCAAATTTACTTCCTACCACTTTTCAGGTATCCTGTTATTCACAGGCAGAGCAAGGTTTACCGCTGTACTATTCCAATGCAAGAACTTTCCGATAACGTAATTTTGTTTTAAATTCTAGCGGTTGTTAATTTTCATGTTTCACTTGTTATACGACTGTATTTATTTGTTTGTTTTTAGGCATTAGCTCACCTATATTACATAATTTTCAGGCACGTTTCAAGTAGTGTGTGATGGTACAAATACAAATAGTAATTATTTCTAAACTTAAGTCGAAACTGCACGGCCTCCACCAGTAAAGGCATTGTCGCTAGCCAATAAGTTGTTTTGATTAAATTTTGCTACTTTCTGGCAGTGTTAGCAGACACAACATTCAACTTTGAAAGCTTCTGAGCGTGTGTCTTGTTAGCGTGTTTACATTATTCGGTTTGTTCAAAAATGGTTCAAAAGGCTCTGAGCGCTATGGGACTTAACCTCTGAGGTCATCAGTCCCCTAGAACATAGAACTACTTAAACCTAACTAACCTAAGGACATCACACACATCCATGCCCGAGGCAGGATTCGAGCCTGCGACCGTAGCAGTCGCGCGGTTCCAGACTGTAGCGCCTAGAACCGCTCAGCCACACAGGCCGGCACTGAAAGTGCAGTGCTCCAGTGTTTCTCATAGACGAATATCACCACATATCAACTGTGTTTTTACGTTTTATATGCTTTTCGTTGTTTTAGTTGTCTCTCATTGATCTTTTTAACTGAAACCATAAACAGTCCTCATATCTTTCTTTCATCTTTATTATCTCTTTATAAATACCCTTGGCTGAAGAGCAGACTATTGCACTGCTGACAGGGTTGACCATTTTTGCCACATACTGGCGAACATTTAGCCTGCCTTCGGTAATTACCAGTCCAGTTCTGTTGTCATATTCACTAGCTCCCCACACCGTGATTCCACGAGATGGAGAGGCATGGGCTTCGAGAACTAGTATTTCATCTGACCTTCCGGTAAGTCATCTATGGACATGTCGGCGACGCTCTGACTGCAATAAATAGAAGCGAAACTCACTGCTGAATTCCACAGAATTCTATGCTATTTTCCAGTGGACTGTAGCCCTACACTATGAAAAGCTCTGTTTTGCGTGGTACAGTGCGAGCGGTAAACGAAGCATAGCAAGTGGTGGTCTCAACCCAACTTCTAGTAACATGTTCCAGAATGTTCGTGGTGACAATCTGCCTGGAACCTTTAACTTCTTCTATTGTCACTCGTCCATTTGTCACAGAAAGTGGAACAATCTTACAGTGTCCTCTTCTGGAATAACCCGTGAGTACTCTTCCTGGCACTCAGTTGTTCTGCATTCATCTCACCGCTCGTCCTGAGCCAGCCAACTAACTCTGCGACTTGTTGGTATGATGCTCTTAAAACTGCTTCCTCATGCCAAAGATTCGACATTTTTCGTAGCCTGAAAAATGGCAGTAAGCGGCACGAATACACCTTCGTGCATTCTCTGTCAAGGTCTCAGCCTGAACTTTTCCAGTAATGTCACGCTCACCGAAACCGTGATCACGATCTCACAACATTCATCATTTGTGATCCTGCCTTTCTTCTGTACTTCAAATACGTTGATATAAGAGTGGAATTTAAAGAACACATCCCACAGCCATGAATGTAGCATTTGATCAATGAGTTCATCTGTAACACTTTTCATTTCTGTCCGTGTAGACTTTATCCGAGAGAGATAGTGTTACTTCAATCTCTCAAACACAAACATAGTTCTTCTCTGTGGGAAGATTCGAAAATTCAAAGCTGTAAGCTGAATGACTTTCCTACACAACTCACTGCTGGTTTCTTTTCCATAGAGATATACAGTTGAGGAAGACACCTTCATCATCCCGAGTTCTTAAATGATTTCGCATTTTTGTGAAGGTAGGTTTGTTACATGAACGTTATATTTTTGCAGCCATCATCTACTAAGAGCGTGAGCTGCCATTCTGAAGAAACTGCATTATCCACGTTCTGTGGTTGGAAGGTGGAACGATTTAAAGCCGAGTTGGATGTTAGAAAAGGATACACTTGTCGGTCTTCGGGCATGGATACACAAAACATCCTCTTAGCGCATATAAACGACGTCAAAACAAACACATATCAACAGTGTGCGTCACAGAGAGGTTTACTATTGAAATTTCAAGAGAGTATTTTCCGGGAAGAGTCGGCAACACATCACTTATCCCCAAGTAGGGCTTGCGAAATAAGCACAACGAGAAAATTTGAGAAATTGCAGCCGCTACAGAGGCTCACCGACAACCATTCTCCCCACACCCGGTTCTCGAATGGAACAGGGAAGATTCAGCTAATGGTATAAGAATTACCGCCCCCTACACTCCGTCAAATGGTTTGCGGAGTACTGATGTAGATGCAGAGCCCACAGCGTCGATCCACTATGCCAAATACGAGGATAGCGTTGTATCTGGATGTGTCTACCGTTCGCCTTCGGACATTACTAGCAGCAAAGTTTCATGGAACTGCAACTGCCTTGCTCCATAGTCTTAGAGCAAAACAGCGGTTGAATGAAGCTGCATACGTGTGGCCATTGCAGAAGGAATTTACGTCAATAACACGTGGTTCCTTTGAAACACCCCACTCATTATTTGATTTATCCATACAGGGCCTTGCCACTACAAAAGACAAATCTTTATTGGTTAACATTAACAGATTGCTGTAGAAGCTAGCCAGTAATTTTAAAATGCCAGATGCTACGACAATCACAGTCACAAACACTTTCGTACGAGAAGGTATACCACGTTTCGGAGTAATCCTACGCATAACCACTAATCAAGGAAGACAGATAGAACAATTTTTGATCAAGATTTGGACGGTGCTTCAGAGAACGAAACGTTTCGAATTACCCCATGCTAACCATTCGCTAACGGAATCGTGGAGCGAATTCGCAGCTAGCTGAAAACCACGCTCACGTTTGATGCTGCGGACGTTGTGTTGATGAGTTGCCGTTGAATAGGCTTAGATTTCCCATTACTTTCAAAGAACATTTAGACGCAAAGTTGGTTGCTGTACTCTACGGCCAAACGGAGCGCCCGGCAGAAGAATGTTTTTGGCAACGCTGTCGAAGCGTCATAGTTAGAAAGCAGTTGCGGTTGCAAATGCGGTGATTAAGACCAGCCACTAAAAAGGAATATCTTTCGTGTCGACTATTCGTCGCCAAAAGTTTAGAAACCTGCAAAAAGAGTTAGTACGTCACAACGCTGCACTGCGTCGCAACAGTCATCGTACTATGGCCCGTACCCCACGTTAGTGTACAGGGGCAAGACGTTTGATATTGACGTGGATGGGTCAACACTCACGGTGATGAATAGCAGACTTTAACTGATTTTGACAGCGAACAAAGATGTCAGGACCAGTTAATACTACACACCTGCAATCGCTACAACCTACGCAACTGAACTGCAAAACAGTTGTCTCATGTTCTGCGCAGTGAGTGCGGCTCAGTGAGGAATATTGTTGACACGGAGGGAAATTGATATTGAAGACATTGCTTCGGTTATTCATATTGCAAAATTTGTTCATATTTTCTTTTTACTTTTTTTGCTTACTAGGCCCTCTCCTTGGGTTTGAATATATTCTGTGTATCGTTTCGCTTCCTAACACGGATGTACGTGAATTTAATTTTGAAATTAAATATTGGTGTTAGCCATACCGCACCAGCACATAATCGAAACCCTATTAAACTTTCTGTTAGCTCTCCAACCAGTTCCTAGACACAGACTTTGCTGACAAATGCATCAAGACTTAGTCACATTCATTTCCGTTTCTTGAACACCTTTAGCCCAAGCATAAAATAGAATTATCACAATCTATGGAGTCGTATCCAACCTGGAGAGCCCTAAACAGTATCAACAATTTATTAATGTCGTATTATATTCCAAAATACTAGCCAATTTTCACTCTACACTGCCAAATCCCGAAAGATTGGCAGAATTCATGTAAACAGAAAGCACAAATTCAGTGTTTTGTTGTCAAAATGAGAACTGAAGGGCAAGATAGTTATCCAGCGCTACCAAGAGAGAAAACGCTATATTAATGTCAGATAAGCATTTCATACAGCGTCCAGATACGACTATTAAACAATACTGTTGGTAACCATTAAACAAATCAGTTATTATACGTTGAATAGATGAATTTTTTCTATTAGAAATTGGAATAAGATGATAAATACATTTAGTAAACTACCTGATAACGAAACGAAGTATTATCGAGTTAATTACTAGTTGTTGGTTATAGACAATATGCCATAAAACAAAGATTAAATTACCACCTAAAATATTTCTTTCATATGTACATCAGTCACAAAATGAAGTATTGTAGGAAAGGAATGAAGCTTTCTTAAGATAGACTCGTAAATACATTCTAAAGTAATCAATTATTATTGATTATTCCGCCATATTTCATTCTAAACTCTTTCAATGGATTTTAAGTACACAATAATATGGAGTAATTACACTACTAAAAATTACCAACACTTCACATCCGTAAACATACTATTGTAATTTACCTTGGAGGGTAATGTCATTCGAAAGTGTCAAAATAACATTTCACTACAGAGCTGGCAAACTAGTTTTTGGAATTGTATTTTCAACCTTCCCTCTATCCTTCCCTTCATGATCAGTGGCTGCAACTCCACCCACTTTTTTGTTCAGTAGAGCAAGTGGCCTTAATGTGGGTTGTCATTTACGTTTAAGGACATATCCACATTCACCTGATAATAAATAAAAGAATAATGCGGTAAACAATATTGTAAAGTGACCTGTCTTAAACTATCATGCTGAAATGTAACACACACTCAATATTTTTCCTCATTCTGAATCTAAACTAATATTGGGACTTTGAAAAAACTTCGACGTGTTGCCTCAATGTAGGCTAGTCCTAAAAGTATGGAGACATCATTGAAAAAACTCAGTAAAATGAATGAAAAACAAATTATTTTACAGACTACAATATTATAAACAGTGGCGACCTAAACAGCTATGAAAAGCCGTGTTTAACGACCACCACTATCCTACTGCAGACCATCAATAGCCACTCTCGATCTGGAGCACAGTGACGACTTCACATATCTCTGCCAATGACTGGTGGTGCGTGATGACAATCGTCGACCAGATGTAAGTGGCCGGCAGTAAAACAGTGGCAGCTTAAACAGATCTGAAAAGCAGTGTTTAACGACCACCACTGTCCTACTGCAGACCACCACTAGCCGTTTTTGATCTTGAGCACAGTGACGACTTCACAGCTCACCTTCCGATGACTGGTCGTGCGTGATGACAATCGTCGTCCAGATGTAAGTGGCCAGCAGTAAGACAGTGGCGACCAAAACAGTTCTGAAAAGCCGTGTTTAACGATCACCACTGTCCTACTGCAGACCAACTGTAGCCGCTTTTGATCACGAGCACAGTCACGACTTCACATATCTCTGCCGATGACTGGTGGTGCGTGATGACAATCGTCGACCAGATGTAAGTGGCCGGCAGTAAAACAGTGGCAGCTTAAACAGATTTGAGAAGCAGTGTTTAACGACCACCACTGTCCTACTGCAGACCACCACTAGCCGCTTTTGATCTTGAGCACAGTGACGACTTCACAGCTCACCTTCCGATGACTGGTCGTGCGTGATGACAATCGTCGTCCAGATGTAAGTGGCCAGCAGTAAGACAGTGGCGACCAAAACAGTTCTGAAAAGCCGTGTTTAACGATCACCACTGTCCTACTGCAGACCACCTGTAGCCGCGTTTGATCACGAGCACAGTCACGACTTCACATATCTCTGCCGATGACTGGTGGTGCGTGATGACAATCGTCGACCAGATGTAAGTGGCCGGCAGTAAAACAGTGGCAGCTTAAACAGATCTGAAAAGCAGTGTTTTACGACCACCACTGTCCTACTGCAGACCACCACTAGCCGTTTTTTATCTTGAGCACAGTGACGACTTCACATCTCTCTTCCGATGAGTGGTGGAGTGTGATGACAATCGTCCTCCAGATGTAAATGGCCAGCAGTAAGACAGTGGCGAGTCAAACAATTCTGATAAGCCGTGTTTGCCACCACCACTGTCCTACTGCAGACCACCAATAGCCACTTTTGATCTGGAGCACAGTGACGACTTCACATCTCTCTTCCGATGACTTGTCGTGCGTGATGACAATCATCGTCCAGATGTAAATGGCCAGCAGTAAGACAGTGGCGGCGAAAACAGTTCTGAAAAGCCGTGTTTAACGACCACCACTGTCCTACTGCAGACCACCTGTAGCCGCTTTTGATCTGGAGCACAGTGACGACTTCACATCTCTCTTCCGATGAATGGTCGTGCGTGATGGCAATCGTCGTCGAGATGTAAATGGCCATTAGTAAGACAGTGGTGACGGAAACAGTTCTGAAAAGCCGTGTTTAACGACCACCACTGTCCTACTGCAGACCACCACTAGCCGTTTTTGATGTCGAGAACAGCGACGACTTCACATCTCTCTTCCGATGACTGGTGGAGTGTGATGACAATCGTCCTCCAGATGTAAATGGCCAGCAGTAAGACAGTGGCGAGTCAAACAATTCTGATAAGCCGTGTTTGCCATCACCACTGTCCTACTGCAGACCACCAATAGCCACTTTTGATCTGGAGCACAGTGACGACTTCACATCTCTCTTCTGATGACTGGTGGTGTATGATGACAATCGTCGTCGACATGCAAATGGCCAGCAGTAAGACAGTGGCGAAGGGAACAGTTCTGAAAAGCCGTGTTTGCCTCCATCACTGTCCTACTGCAGACCACCAGTACCAACTTTTGATCTGGAGCACAGTGACGACTTCACATCTCTCTTCCGATGACTTGTCGTGCGTGATGACAATCGTCGTCAGATGTAAATGGCCAGCAGTAAGACAGTGGCGAGGCAAATAGTTCTAAAAGGCCGTGTTTAACGACCACTATTGTCCTACTGCAGACCACCAATAGCCACTTTTGATCTGGAGCACAGTGAGGACTTCACATCTCTCTTCTGAGGACTGATGGTGTGTGATGACAATTGTCGACTAGATGTAACTGGCCGGCAATTCGACAGTGGCGGCGTAAACAGTTCGGAAAAGCCATGTTTAACAACTACCACAGTCCTAGTGGACACCATCAGGATCTATTAGCGATCTGGAACACAATGACGACTTCACGTCTTAACGTGTGATAAATGATTCTTAGTGATGAGAAATGTCGACCAGAAGTATATGGCCAGCAACTGGATAGTAGCGGGTTAAACAGTCCTCAAAAGACATATTTAACTACCCTCACAGTCCTTCTGCTGAACATCAGTGACCATCCAGAATGAGATTTTCACTCTGCAGCGGAGTGTGCGCTGATATGAAACTTCCTGGCAGATTAAAACTGTGTGCCCGACCGAGACTCGAACTCGGGACCTTTGCCTTTCGCGGGCAAGTGCTCTACCATCTGAGCAACCGAAGCACGACTCACGCCCGGTACTCACAGCTTCACTTCTGCCAGTTCCTCGTCTCCTACCTTCCAAAGGTTTGGAAGGTAGGAGACGAGGAACTGGCAGAAGTGAAGCTGTGAGTACCGGGCGTGAGTCGTGCTTCGGTTGCTCAGATGGTAGAGCACTTGCCCGCGAAAGGCAAAGGTCCCGAGTTCGAGTCTCGGTCGGGCACACAGTTTTAATCTGCCAGGAAGTTTCATCAGTGGCCATCATTTATCACCACAATGATGACTTCACATCTTCTGCCTGGTGGTGAACGACGATAATCGTTGACCAAGAGTAAATGGCAGAGAACAGAACAGTGGTAGGCTCTATAGTTGTCAAATGATCTGTTCAACGAAGACCACTGCCGAACCGCAGAACATCAATGATCACCACTGACCTTCCCTCGTCGAAGGATCTACATCGCTCGCACCAGTGCTCATTTATAGCACAGGTTATGCTATAACCTCAACTGACGAAAAATTATTCAGCCCCAGGATATATCGCGTTAATACCACGTACCATCGCCTCTAGAAGTGATAGCGGACGCATTTCGACGAGAAAGACAGTTCACAAAATTCTTCAGGAGTGCCATATCTAGCTGAAGCCACTCATTGATGATTAGGTTTCACACAACTGCCAAACTGCAGAGAAGTTGATTGTGCCATTTCTCAAGCTGCTCAAAATAGTGCCAGATACTTTCTATGGGTGTCGTACCACGTCATAATGTAGAAAACTATACTGGAGAAATACGAGTTTCGTCCGCAGTTACTGGGTCTCCTGAGTCTATTTATTACTAGATCCAGAAGGAGGCCACTGAAACCATGGCTGAAACGTTAGTTTCTCCAGTATATATTACTGCATTTCGCGCAAGGACCACGAACATAAGATCAGACAAATTTGGGCTCGTGCGGAGGCATATAGACAATCAGCTCCTCTCGCTCTATGTGCGAGTGTAACAGGAAGGGAAATTACTACTGAACGTGCGCTACGCCCCGGTTGCTTGCGGAGTATGCATGCAGCTCTAGATGCGCATTGTCGGTGCATTCGACGTTATGAATCGTTTGAAAGATGTAAAATCGCGACTCGTTGGATTACAATACATGCCTCTAGTCAGCTACTGTCAAGTTTCTCTCTTATTTAGCCCACTCAAGAATGGCAGCTTAGTGTGAGGCTATCAGCTGTTTCCTGTTACGAGGTACACAATTCCAAGTGTCCATTGCATGGAGTTCTGTTCGCAATGGTCAGTTGGATACTGGTTTTGGATGGAGCTGCATTGACTGATAAGGAACCCCTTGAGTGAGAGGTCGTAAGTTCAGTCTTTAGTAAGGCTCATTTGTAAGTGTCATGTTAACGACTGTGACAGGAAAAATATTCACTGGTAATGACTCAGGATGTGAATCAGGTGAGCGATGGGAAATGAGCGTCCCGGAAGTGCAGAGATCATCCTTCTATGGGACTTATGTATTATATTGCACAAAACGGACATTGTCGATAGTCCAGAAGTGTTCAAAGCAAACCATTAACACAGAATGAAAAATGATGCGTCACAGCGACCACAGTAATTCGCACCATTAAGATCGAAGGCGAACTGATTGGCACTTACAGACCGAGAAAGAATCATAGGTGGCGGAGCATCTTCAACTTCTTAAGCAAAATAAATAATTTTAAAAACAATTTACATCCAGGTTAACATTCGGCATAATTTTATACGAATGCGTTGAGGCACTGATGGACACCTCTCTTAGTAGCTCTAATTTCCAATGTTCCTTTCATGTGCATTTCCTCATCAAACCCTGATAGGTCATAGTTGAATATAAATTTCTTACTAAAAGAAATTTTTGGTCCGATTCCGCAGCACGCTATGCATCGTCACGTTTACGCTTCGTTTGAAACTTCCTTATGTTCCGTCGTCCAGTTGTTCAGCACTGTTTGAAGCTATGCAACCGTCCATTGCTTCCTTTGAAATCTCTGTCATCTATGTCGCACGCCATCAGATGTGCTTAACGCAGTGCTTCTGTATCATGGATATCTTGTAATTTTGTATCGAGTACCCTTGAAACGCGCAAAGACCAGTTTTTGTAATAAGTGCGGCTTGACCTCAATTGAATATCCGTAGTTTATCTAACGCAAGACATAATCATTTTTCTGTGGACTAATTTGAAATTTGTTCATAAGTGTTTTTTTTCACTGTACTGTCGCTGATCTACCATGTACGTACTTTTGCTTACAAGGGAACCTTCCCATCGCACCCCCCTCAGATTTTGATATACGTTGGCACACTGGATAGGCCTTGAAAAACTGAACACAGAGCAATCGAGAAAACAGGAAGAAGTTGTGTGGAACTATGAAAAAATAAGCAAAATATTCAAACTGAGTAGTCCATGTGCAAGATAGGCAACATCAAGGTTAATTGAGCTCAGGAGCGCCGTGGTCCCGTGGTTAGCGCGAGCAGCTGCGGAACGAGAGGTCCTTGGTTCAAGTCTTCCCCCTAGTGAATAGTTTAATTTCTTTATTTTCGCAAAGTTATGATCTGTCCGTTCGTTCATTGACGTGTCTGTTCACTTTAATAAGTTTAGTGTCTGTGTTTTGCGACCGCACCGGTAAACCGTTCGATTAGTAGACGAAAGGACGGGCCTCTCCAATGGGAACTGAAAACATTTGATCGCAAGGTCATAGGTCAACCGATTCCTCCACAGGAAAACGCGTCTGATATATTCTATACGACACTGGTGACGGCATGTGCGTCACATGACAGGAATATGTTGTCGACCCACCTAACTTGTACACTTGGCGAATGGGATAAAGATTCTTCTACCTTACCCGATTTCGGTTTTCTTGTGGATGTGATAATCACTCCCCAAAAAGTGATGAAAACATAAGAGTTTGTCACATAAACTGAAATTAAAAAATTAAACTTTTCACTCGAGGAAAGACTTGAGTCCGCAGCTCGTGGTCGTACGGTAGCGTTCTCACTTCCCACGCCCCGGTTCCCGGGTTCAATTCCCGGCGGGGTTAGGGATTTTCTCTGCCTCGTGATGACTGGGTGTTGTGTGATGACCTTAGATTAGTTTCGTTTAAGTAGTTCTAAGTTCTAGGGGACTGATGACCATAGATGTTAAGTCCCATAGTGCTCAGAGCCATTTGAACCAAGCCATTTTTGAAAGACTTGAACCTAGGACCTCTCGTTCCGCACCTGCTCAAGCTAACCACGGGACCACGGCGCTCCGGAGCTCACATTAGCCTTGATGTTGCCTATCTTGCGCATGGACTACTCAGTTTGAATATTTTGCTTATTTTTTCGTAGTTCCACACAACTTCTTCCTGTTTTCTCGATTGATCTGTGTTCAGTTTTTCAAGGCCTATCCATTGTGCCAACGTATAACTAAATCTGAGGGGGGTGCGATGGGGAGGCTCCCTTGTTAGTACCAGCTCCTTGGACAACGAGTGTCGTTCACTACATTTCACTGGAGAGGGATTTCTGGCTCTCTGTCCGACATGGATAATGAACTACATGGCTCGATACCTGTTTCAGTATCACTGTCACTTGTTAAGCACGTATCGTCATCGTTGTACTTCTCTTATACATTGTCCGCACAGTCGAGCACATACGACCCACACGTACCACTGAATCATCTTGCAGAAATGCTAATATTTCATCTGTCACTGCTTTCTCACTATGCGAAATTTCTTGGGTTGTTTCTGATGAAATGTCAACTTCGGCAACTGCTTTTGTAGATACAATACAATGCTTACTTTGTTTATCGTTTTCATCGCTCTGGTTTGTATCAAGACCGACAGCACTGCAGCACCGTTGTGAGTTACACGTCCAATAAACGGTTAAAAAAAATTGCTCTGAGCACTATGGGACTTAACATCTGAGGACATCACACACATCCATGCCCGAGGCAGGATTCGAACCAGCAGCCGTAGCGATTGCGCGGTTCTAGACTGGAGCGCCTAGAACCGCTCGGCCACACCGGCCGGCTAAACAGTTTAAATACGCTCCGTAGCCTCATGTTGTGCTCATTAGCAGTCAATACTATGATTTAATGGTGGCCAATATGTGGCGTGTAGAATGCTGTAAATATCATTTGTCTTTTGCGGCCTTGCACTCAAAGGGTTCCTTGTGAACATCGCACTTCCTGCCGTGTTTAAAGCCATATGACATCATGTCGGTTATAATTCTTAAGCCATTTTACATAGCTGCCAATGGTAAACATTTTCTTGTACACACGTTGCACATTTCGGGTTGATACACGAACAAATGGAGCAGTTCCACTAACGGTGTCCATCTGGAATTTTAATGTAGGAGAAAATAGCAACGGCAGCCCATCTCAAAATCAGAGGCCTAATTTGTGAAATGAGAGAACCAGACATTATAACAAGAGAGCCTGTCTATAAAATGATGCGCAGAGTCAGCCTAGGGAGCAGAAAAACGGAGGAGTGGAGTTAGTCGAAATACGAAGTCTGTCTCCAGACAATAGTCAATAAGTGTGACTCAAGAGAACGCAGGAAACGAAGGCAGATGGGGGTTAAGTTTACACTTTGATTAGGCTAAACGATAAATCGGTCATATATCACCTGTTGCTCATGATGGGCAACATTGAAGAACCAATGTGTCTCCCGTCACAGTAATTCAGATTGATGGTCAAGTTTGTTTGAGGCTAGCAGTAATATTTTGTGTGAGTCAGCTTTTGACACTTGTGGTTCCAATATTTTCTAGATACACTGATCGAAAAAAATGCAACACCTTCAAGAACGGTGTTCAGTTACAAGATGTGCATACTGAAGGGTTGCAGTTTTAGTGATTCATTTGTCACAGTCGTGAGCGATCAGATGGCTCTCATGAGGCCTGTCTGTGCACCCACTCTTTTTACTCTGCAGGCAGTAACAGCAATGAATTCAGAGGTGAAAAGTATTTACAAAAATTCATTGTACGATACAACCATCCCTCACTGACGAGTACGTACTCCTGCCGAAGAACTTCAGTTATTTGAACGAGGCTGCGATGTTGGTGTGTAGGAAGCTGGATGGACTTATTCAAATGGTTCAAATGTCTCTGAGCACTATGGGACATGACAAAGAAGTGAAAGGCATGGGAGCAAGAAGCAAGATGCCGTGAGGAGGGAAGTCACTGGAGTCAGGAGCGCGAAGTCACGAAGTCGGAAAGACATAGAGAAGCAGGAGAGTAGCCAGGCTGGGCTAGGCACCAATAGCTGCAGTAGCAATAGCGCAGTTAGTGAAATCATAGATGAATCTTTGTGTCGAATAATTGGTGTGCGCTTAGATAATAGCGACATTCCCTCTTTAAAGCAGATGGAAGAGTACTAGCCAAGGCCCGTCTCTGTACTAAGACTTGGCTTCTTTGTGGGTACAACTCCTTAAAGGCAAGTAGAGCAAGAGTTGAAACTGTTTTCTGCATAAATATGAAAGTTTGAAAACACTTCTGGTTGATGTTATTTCAAGTCACTTACCAATCCTTATATTTTTGATAAGGTTAAGGTTGTTAACATTATAGCCAGGCCAATAGTCCCTCATACAAGCCAACTAGCTAATTCCTTTCCCACGATCTCTGCCATCATACAATAATCACACTTAGCACGCGACAGAACGAAGTAAATTTGGTTCTAGGTGTGGGGCAAACGAAAGGTTTCATAATGACATTGAGAAGGTAACCTGCTGACTGAGGTTGCTACAGTGATTCTGTCAAATTGAAGGAAGTTGTGGTGACTCACAACTTTCAGCCTAGTAAAAATCTTCCCCATGACAGCATTGTTCGAGAAGTAGTCCCAGTGGGTAAGAGACGACAATAGCAAAAACAGCATTATGGGCGAGTGACATGGTCGGCACAGCCAAGCAGGGCGGTGGCCGAACCAACGCAGATAGCAGGAAGAAGAGCGCGCCCGAGGACCTGCAGGTCCACATGTTGGAGGCTAGGAACCCAGTCTCAGTAGCAGCTGCAACGACTAGTGAGAATGACGGGGCTGACGTAGTGCAGACGACTCGCCTCGAAGCACTGAAATAGGGAAATGTATATCCCAAGTGGCTTGTAACAGTTGTAACTGTAATTCTAAGATATATCCTTAAATGTTTCCATATCCAACCTCTCCAGTATACCTAAATTAGCAACTTAACAACCCTAACTGCGTGAGTACCGCAAATTATCTTCACTAACAGGATCCATTCTCTCACTGTCTATATGCTGGACATGTACGATCATTTACATATTGAAGATCGTGATGTATAATTACCTTCCAGTCGTTTTACTTTATGTTGTGCATCGAGTGTTCGTGAAAGACATTACAAGATTAATATTAACAAAAATAAAGGAAGGCTAACAGAAAGTAAATCGGGCGCTAATCTCCTCCAGTTATTGTCAATCTTTTGTGAGGGAACCAATGGGATCTACGTCCGGCATCCTAAAAAATACTGGTAAAACCTCATCCCAGAAAATGAATTCGATAGTGTTCTCTTGGACGCAGTACCCCAGTATACACCTATGTTTATGACTCATGTTTCGTTTCTGGAGTGACGTCACGAACTCTTGTCCTAATCGCAGTAAACGACTGGCGCACAAAAGGTGACGGATTCTTATTTAAACGTTTCCAACATTTCGGAACATTTTGTTTTAGCCCTTGCTTTTTATCATCATTCAAACAAATACGGTATCAGTCTTGCACAAAACTTCCTTATTGATAGTTCATAGTATAAAATATAACCAAATTTATTATGAGTAACCTATTGTCTTAGCTAACTCACAATTTAACCGATGATCGTCGAATACAATATTTTTTCCGATGTTTTCGTTTTTTAATATGTTTTATATACTTTTCGTGCGGATTGTCTTCAAGAGACGCTCGACAACATTTCCATCCAGCTACACGTTTCTTAAACTGTAAAACTGCAGGTGCATACGTTTTACAGACGTAGGCAAGACTGTATGAATTTGCATTGCTGATAACCTTTCTTAAACAAAGACATCTATATATGGTAATCTAACACGCTACATCAGAATTATAAAACTACACACATTATGTTTTCATTGGCTTACATTACTGGCCAGTCAGTATGTGCTAACACAATAAAACTAAAATTCATTGATATCAACGCTACAGCTGTGACAGTCTGTGAACATGTCTCCAGCTCCTCTTGTGTAATATTTTTTATACAAATTATGCGAAACGATCTTCTTTGGTACTCGTCTAAGGATACTTAGGTCGGTATTCACACTTACTTAAACGAAATAAATCACAATGCGACTAAAACAGCGATAGTTTTAAAATCAAATTTGGTCAGTAATTTGTGAATTAGGTGTACGACCTGTTTTATGTGTGATACGATAATGCACAACAGGCGACGGAGATACGACGTGTACACTACTGTGAGGTACGTGCACGGTGCGTGTCTGGGGCGGTGATTGATTTGTGCAAACTGCACACTGAAAGCCAGATCATTTGTTAGGACATACTTACAACTCTACAGAAAGTACTTGTAATACCACACATCTCAGATTATCGTCGATAACACGCTGGCTGACTGTTATAAAATTCAGTGTGAGTCACAGCTCCTACTCAAATCATTAGCCTCCCCAGCAATACATCGTACAAAAAAACTCCTTACCTGATAATTTCGTCTACGTATATATCCGTAGATTGGCGCAGTAAGTTTTAATAATACTGATGAGATATTTCTTATTGTGCTAGTTATCTCCAAATTTTCACGTATTCAGTTTTCAATATTTTTAGTTTGTTTTGTTTTGGCACGATAGATGGGTTTGCCTGCAACTGTTACGACAGCAAGTAAAACCACAATAATTTTTTATAATAAAAATAAAACCATCAAATTCAGACTTAATCACGATATTAGTTCCGAACGCACTCATTAGTATTCAAAACTCCCTACATCACTACTACTGTCTTCCATCCGCAAGCATTTCGTCGACATTACTCCTTGAAAACATCTGTCTTGTAGCTTGGCGTCATGGTTCAAATTAGTAACTGACAGACTAACTGTCGGAAGGTTCACACTGGAACCTCCTTCTCACACTAAGACGTTACTCTGACACTTCGTATATAGTCCTGCCATACTGATTCGTAATTTGTTTCCTTTAAATGATGTAGGGTGATGACACCATGGATCCCTAAAACACACCACTGCTGATTCCTTCCCGGGTCTTTCTCGGCATGATCTACTGGTTCATCTAAATATAACGGTTTACTTTTGAAAGTTCGGGTATGGGGTATACATTGTAATCAGTAGCAACAAAAAGAAAAGTGTTTGAAAATATTTTGAAATATCTTTTATATAGTCATATGTCGTATAATTCAAGTGATTGTAAAACTGCAAATATGAATTACGCACTGTAATCGGTATGAAAGAAATAAGTGGCGTTTTGAAATATTTTGATAAATTTCTTTTAAAACAGTTGGAGAGAAAAATGTACTTGACAGATTTGGAAGTTGGGTCGTTGTCAGTATTAACCATGATATGATTAGGGAAAACTAAACGCTGCTCTCGCGATCCTGCAAAAGAACAGAGCTTCAGATCTGCAGCGGCGTTTAGCCTGCAGTACTTTCCAAATTGTGAGGAATGGTAGTCGATGTTAGGAGCAGGGCATAGCGTGTTAGTTGGGCAAGAGGTGATTGAACCTACCAACAGTATAGACAGACACAGTTGAGGAAACGTAGATAGATATGAAAACAAACTATTTCCAGAGGAAGTGACGCAAAGAATTTTCGGGATGTTCTCGAATCTTGTATCTAACTAACTACACTAGAGGGAAAAAAGGGAAAGGCCTCAGAGACAATGTGAAAGGTAGTTCATTATTGTAGGAGTACGTGACAACAAATCCAGACCAAATGAAACACACATGTCACAGTAAAGGGCACCCACATTTTCCCTTCATTGCAGTATACCCCTCTAGTGGCAACGTAGACTTGTATTCTCACAAGCAAACGATCATAAAAGTGCCGAATGGAATCCTGCGATAGATTGTCCCAAGTGTTATGTGTCTTCTGTGGCAATTTGGCAATGGTTAGTGGGGCGGCGTGTTTCCTTTTCATAATATTATATAGTTATGTACAAGTAATAGGAGGAAATATTTGAAATGTTGGAATATTGTTCGCCGTCTTTTACGAGAGCCTGGAAACTATTTCTGCCGTCAGCCAGAAAGCAATGGAGAACGTACTGACCATAGTTCCCAGTCTGCAAGTCCACATTCTTTTTCTATTCTCCGTTTGCTCAGCGGGATCAGGACTGTGATTATAAATGTAGATTATACATTTGGTAAAGTTTCACACGTACATCTTTGTAACATTCGTTATGTTCATACTGACAGTAAATCTCTCTACCTTAAACAGCACTATGAGCAGTTCCTACTTGCCGTCTTTCTTCCTGACTGCTGATAATCAAAATAAATGCTCACCAGAAAAGTGGAAAATAAGTATCACCATTTGCCACATGGATTTTGTTAACATTACAGGCGGCACACTAAAAGTTACTTCTTTGAAACATAAGTGATCCAGGACGGTGTACAGTGCTCGCGAGTTCACGTTCTATTATTACTGAAAATAAGCATATAATAACAGCCTGTCTCTGACGTCATCTGGGGCAGCGCGCACTCCGGCGATGGACTGACGCGGATCGTACAGTGGCTGGGTGCGAAGTGAAGCCTAGTCTTGGCTTTTGAGCTGTATTTATATATGTGGCGCAGCGGACGGCCAAGAGAACACTTGCTGTCATCTGCCCTATGCCCACGGTAGCAGTCTCTAAACGGACGCTTTCTCTGACACATAATATTTTCTAACACTGTTGTGTATTAATTTAGAATCTTCGTAATTTTTGTAAGCATGTGGTTAAGTTAGTTAAAATCACAGAAATAGTTTTAGTCTGCCTGCATTTAAACTTTTCGGTCTAGAATTTTCAGAATGAAACTGACAGTAGAGCCTGACATCCGAACTGCAACTTTAAGAGACGTTGTATTTGTTATTATTTACATCCAGGCCTTGAAACTTGTTATAGCTCTATCATATAATAAGTTTCATCACGTGGTGGATCCAAAATTTTCTAGCATTAATATAACAGATTCTATTGTATTGTATGGAACTGGGGTCCTAGAAACGATGGGGAGGCTTCGTCCCCGCCGTAGTCCTCAGTGGTTCACGACCCCTCAACAGGCTACAGCAGTCCACCCACCCCACCGCCGCCCCAGACCGAATCCAGGTTATTGTGCGATTCGGCCCACAGTGGACCGATATGGTTGAATGTTCTGTCGACGACAATTTCATTGGAGACGGAGAACAAGTTATAGTAGAGGAAAGACTGGGAAGGAAATCGGCCGTGTGCGTTCCATGTCAAAGAAGCCATACTAACATTTGCTCTGACACAGCGAAGAATCATAGACTTTGATGGCCGGATGGAAGAATGAAACCTGCTCCTCTCACTGCTAGTCTAAAATATTTCATTGAGAGAATTATTGCCTCATATTGGAAGAAAGACTTCTACTTCTTCACTATTATGATTTTATTGTCGAATCAGAGAAAACGAGTCAACGGATCTTTTGTTAAATGAAAAATTCATCATAGAAAACTTTGTTCTTAGTTACCTTTCACACTATGATACTTCCTCTATCGTTTTCATTCACTAATATCAAGGAAAACTTCATTTACGTCGTGCCTCGTATCCTACCTGGCAGTAATGAAGCTGTGCCGACAGATCGTGAGTCGTGCGTGGTTGGTAGAGCACTTGCCCGCGAAAGACAAAAGTCCCGGTTTCCAGTCCCCTTTCGGCTCACAGTTTCAATCTGCCACTACTCCTCATATCACCGTACATTCCGATGCAGGTACTTTGGTACATATGCAGTCACACTTTAAAAAGTACTAGTAATTTTTAAACAATGTGCCCCCCCCCCCCGCAAAGAACCATGGACCTTGCCGTTGGTGGGGAGGCTTGCGTGCCTCAGCGATACAGATGGCCGTACCGTAGGTGCGACCACAACGGAGGGGTATCTGTTGAGAGGCCAGACAAACGTGTGGTTCCTGAAGAGGGGCAGCAGCCTTTTCAGTAGTTGCAGGAGCAACAGTCTGGATGGTTGACTGATCTGGCCTTGTAACATTAACCAAAACGGCCTTGCTGTGCTGGTACTGTGAACGGCTGAAAGCAAGAGGAAACTACAGCCATAATTTTTCCCGAGGGTATGCAGATTTACTGTATGATTAAATGATGATGGCGTCCTCTTGAGTAAAATATTCCGGAGGTAAAATAGTCCCCCATTCGGATCTCCGGGCAGGGACTACTCAAGAGGACGTCGTTATCAGGAGAAAGAAAACTGGCGTTCTACGGATCGTGGAATGTCAGATCCCTTAATCGGGCAGGTAGGTTAGAAAATTTAAAAAGGGAAATGGATAAGTTAAAGTTAGATATAGTGGGAATTAGTGACGTCGGTGGCAGGAGGAACAAGACTTTTGGTCAGGTGAATACAGGGTTACAAATACAAAATCAAATAGGGGTAATGCAGGAGTAGGTTTAATAATGAATAAACAAATAGAAGTGCGGGTAAGCTACTAAAAACAGTATAGTGAACGCATTATTGTGGCCAAGATAGACACAAAGCCCATGCCTGCTACAGTAGTACAAGTTTATATGCCAACTAGCTCTGCAGGTGATGAAGAAAATGATGAAATGTATGATGAGATAAAAGAAATTATTCAGGTAATGAAGGAAGACGAAAATTTAATAGTCATGGGTGCCTGGAATTCGAGAGTAGGAAAAGGGAGAGAAGGAAACATAGTAGGTGAACATGGATTGGGGTGAAGAAATGAAAGAGGAAGCCGTCTGGTAGAATTTTGCACAGAGCATAACTTAATCATAGCTAACACTTGGTTCAAGAATCTAAAAGATGGTTGTACACATGGAAGAATCTAGGAGATACTAAAAGGTATCAGATACACTCCTGGAAACTGAAATAAGAACACCGTGAATTCATTGTCCCAGGAAGGGGAAACTTTATTGACACATTCCTGGGGTCAGATACATCACATGATCACACTGACAGAACCACAGGCACATAGACACAGGCAACAGAGCATGCACAATGTCGGCACTAGTACAGTGTATATCCACCTTTCGCAGCAATGCAGGCTGCTATTCTCCCATGGAGACGATCGTAGAGATGCTGGATGTAGTCCTGTGGAACGGCTTGCCATGCCATTTCCACCTGGCGCCTCAGTTGGACCAGCGTTCGTGCTGGACGTGCAGACCGCGTGAGACGACGCTTCATCCAGTCCCAAACATGCTCAATGGGGGACAGATCCGGAGATCTTGCTGGCCAGGGTAGTTGACTTACACCTTCTAGAGCACGTTGGGTGGCACGGGATACATGCGGACGTGCATTGTCCTGTTGGAACAGCAAGTTCCCTTGCCGGTCTAGGAATGGTAGAACGATGGGTTCGATGACGGTTTGGATGTACCGTGCACTATTCAGTGTCCCCTCGACGATCACCAGTGGTGTACGGCCAGTGTAGGAGATCGCTCCCCACACCATGATGCCGGGTGTTGGCCCTGTGTGCCTCGGTCGTATGCAGTCCTGATTGTGGCGCTCACCTGCACGGCGCCAAACACGCATACGACCATCATTGGCACCAAGGCAGAAGCGACTCTCATCGCTGAAGACGACACGTCTCCATTCGTCCCTCCATTCACGCCTGTCGCGACACCACTGGAGGCGGGCTGCACGATGTTGGGGCGTGAGCGGAAGACGGTCTAACGGTGTGCGGGACCGTAGCCCAGCTTCATGGAGACGGTTGCGAATGGTCCTCGCCGATACCCCAGGAGCAACAGTGTCCCTAATTTGCTGGGAAGTGGCGGTGCGGTCCCCTACGGCACTGCGTAGGATCCTACGGTCTTGGCGTGCATCCGTGCGTCGCTGCGGTCCGGTCCCAGGTCGACGGGCACGTGCACCTTCCGCCGACCACTGGCGACAACATCGATGTACTGTGGAGACCTCACGCCCCACGTGTTGAGCAATTCGGCGGTACGTCCACCCGGCCTCCCGCATGCCCACTATACGCCCTCGCTCAAAGTCCGTCAACTGCACATACGGTTCACGTCCACGCTGTCGCGGCGTGCTACCAGTGTTAAAGACTGCGATGGAGCTCCGTATGCCACGGCAAACTGGCTGACACTGACGGCGGCGGTGCACAAATGCTGCGCAGCTAGCGCCATTCGACGGCCAACACCGCGGTTCCTGGTGTGTCCGCTGTGCCGTGCGTGTGATCATTGCTTGTACAGCCCTCTCGCAGTGTCCGGAGCAAGTATGGTGGGTCTGACACACCGGTGTCGATGTGTTCTTTTTTCCATTTCCAGGAGTGTAGATTATGTAATGGTAAGATAGAGATTTAGGAACCAGGTTTTAAACTGTAAGACATTTCCAGGGGCAGATGTGGACTCTGACCACAATCTATTGGTTATGAGCTGTAGATTAAAACTGAAGAAACTACAAAAAGGTGCTAATTTAAGGAGATGGGACTTGGATAAACTGACTAAACCAGAGGTTGTACAGAGTTTCAGGGAGAGCATAAGGCAACAATTGACAGGAATGGGGGAAAGAAATACAACAGAAGAAGAATGGATAGCTCTGAGGGATGAAGTAGTGAAGGCAGCAGACGATCAAATAAGTAAAAAGGCGAGGGCTAGTAGAAATCCTTAGGTAACAGAAGAAATATTGAAGTTATTTGATGAAAAGAGAAAATATAAAAATGCAGTAAATGAAGCAGGCAAAAAGCAATACAAACGTCTCAAAAATGAGATCGACAGGAAGTGCAAAATGGCTAAGCAGGGATGGCTAGAGGACAAATGTAAGGATGTAGAGGCTTACCTCACTAGTGGTAAGATAGATACTGCCTACAGGAAAATTAAAGAGACCTTTGGAGAGAAGAGAACTACCTGTATGAACATCAAGAGCTCAGATGGAAACCCAGTTCTAAGCAAAGAAGGGAAGGCAGAAAGGTGGAAGGAGTATATAGAGGGTGAAAGGGTCCTGTAGCCACCTTTCATTAGTCCGGTAGCCCAATTTCACAAGTATTTCTCTTTCTTTTCCTTGTTTCTCTTTTCTCTTTACTCTCATAGTGGCGTAATTGAATGAATGTGGTTGTGTGTCACGTTGCTAGACGGTGGCATAGTCTGCTGCAGAAAGTCTGCGATAGTCGTACAGATTCAGCAGCACTGGTACAGAATAGCCAACTCTCGTAGTGGTCAAGTAGGCAAAGAGGTTTGCGCTACTTGTGAGAAATCCACCTGCGTTAGGTTGGTGGCGGAAATGGCATCTTTGGGCTTTCCGGTCCACGCGGAGCGTGGAGGAGGCTGGAGAGGAAAAAGGGGGCAGTCTGCCGCCGGTACGAGAAGCGTCCACAGCTGTGCTCCAGTCGAAGAACGGTGAGTTAGACTGACCGCGTGGCGCGTTGTTACTTGGCGAGGGGAGAGTTGTTAGCTTTTGGTCTCGCTTTTCAAATCTGGAAGATTGCTTTGCCTTGTCGCAGCAAGGAATGCTAAACTTTGGCAGATTTTTCTTTTAGCAAATTTCTGTAGCAGACTTGGATCCGCCGGAAGAGCGCCACACAAAGGTGTCGATAAGAAGTGAGCACTCGCTTCTGTATGAATGTCTGTTTGCCTTCAGCTGTGCCTGCATAAGCTTTCACCTTTCTAAATATTTAGAGCCTTGCCTTCTCGTAAATTTTCCTTGCTTTATGTGTCTTTCGTCCGTGGGGAGCCAACCACGTGGTAGAACATTATAGTTGTTGGTCTACCGGCATCACTAACTGCCCGATCGCATGTTTGTTTTAGATATTGTTAACATGATTGTGTGATGTGATATTGTTGGAATTTGGCACTATACCTAGAAATTGTGTCTCCACAAACCACGTGTTATCAGGAATCGTGTACATGCCTCACATCCTTATCTTAAGAATAAATGATTTTATCTACAATTTTCTCTTGTGTTCCGAGATTACGTTTTTGCACCTAAGCCACTCACCTCGTAGCTTTCCCGTTAGCACATCCAATGCGTTTCCTTATGCACAGGTCCAGTGATTAGTCTCCCCTTGCATTTCATAACAAATGCTTTAGGTTAAGTCTTATTTTCAGGTGTGTTGCTGGGAGCTGATCTTATGCAGTGTTCATGCATTTTCTCTTTTATTTTAAATGTTTGATTGTCGTGAACAGTGCACGGGCAATACTATTAATTACATCGTATCCGCTATGAGCAACCTCACAACGTGTGCAATTTTGTGAGTTTTTGGTCTGTGATCAAATTAATTTATTTTCCGACTCGACCAAACCTTCGATTAGTTGTATGGTTAGAGTCGGTGGCGACCCTAATCTTCTCAAGTTAACTTCACAAGCAATAAGCATTTACATTCCCAATAATAACGTAACAACCCGTAGTAACCGGTTAGTTACAAGGGTTTATACAAGGGCGATGTACTTGAGGACAATATTATGGAAATGGAAGAGGATGTAGATGAAGACGAAATGGGAGATAAGATACTGTGTGAAAAGTTTGACATAGCACTAAAAATGACCTGAGTCGAAACAAGGCCCCGGGAGTAGACAACATTCCATTAGAACTACTGGCGGCCTTGGGAGAGCCAGTCATGACAAAACTCTACCATCTGGTGAGCAAGATGTATGAGACAGGCGAAATACCCTCAGACTTCAAGAAGAATATAATAATTCCAATCCCAAAGAAAGCAGGTGTTGACAGATGTGAAAAATCCGAACTATCAGTTTAATAAGTCACAGCTGCAAAATACTAACACGAATTCTTTACAGACGAATGGAAAAACTGGTAGAAGCGGACCTCGGGGAAGATCAGTTTGGATTCCGTAGAAATGTTGGAACACGTGAGGCAATACTAACCTTATGACATATCTTAGAAGAAAGATTAAGAAATGGCAAACCTACGTTTCTAGCATTTGTAGACTTAGAGAAAGCTTTTGACAATGTTAACTGGAATGCTCTCTTTAAAATTCTGAAGGTGGCAGCGGTAAAATACAGGGTGAGAAAGGCTATTTACAATTTGTACAGAAACCAGATGGCAGTTATAAGAATCGAGGGGCATGAAAGGGAAGCAGTGGTTGGGAAGGGAGTGAGACAGGGTTGTAGCCTCTCCCCGATGTTATTCAATCTGTATATTGAGCAAGCTGTAAAGGAAACAAAAGAAAAATTCGGAGTAGGTATTAAAATTTATGGAGAAGAAATAAAAACTTTGAGGTTCGCCGATGACATTGTAATTCTGTCAGAGACAGCAAAGGACTTGGAAGAGCAGTTGAACGGATTGGACAGTGTCTTGAAGGGAGGGTATAAGGTGAACATCAACAAAAGCAAAACGAGGATAATGGAATGTAGTCAAATTAAATCGGGTGACGCTGAGGGAATTAGATTAGGAAATGAGACACTTAATGTAGTAAAGGAGTTTTGCTATTTAGGGAGTAAAATAACTGATGATGGTCGAAGTAGAGAGGATATAAAATGTAGACTGGCAATGGCAAAGAAAGCGTTTCTGAAGAAGAGAAGTTTGTTAACATCGAGTATAGATTTAAGTGTCAGGAAGTCGTTTCTGAAAGTATTTGTATGGAGTGTAGCTATGTATGGAAGTGAAACATGGACGATAAATAGTTTGGACAAGAAGAGAATAGAAGCTTTCGAAATGTGGTGCTACAGAAGAATGCTGAAGATTAGATGGGTAGATCACGTAACTAACGAGGAGGTATTGAACAGAATTGGGGAGAAGAGGAGTTTGTGGCACAACTTGACAAAAAGAAGGGACCGGTTGGTAGGACATGTTCTGAGGCATCAAGGGATCACAAATTTAGCATTGGAGGGCAGCGTGGAGGGTAAAAATCGTAGAGGGAGACCAAGAGATGAATACACTAAGCAGATTCAGAAGGATGTAGGTTGCAGTAGGTACTGTTAGATGAAGAAGCTTGCACGGGATAGAATAGCATGGAGAGCTGCATCAAACCAGTCTCAGGACTGAAGAGCACAACAACAACTTCTTATTGTATTTGCCGCATAATTTGCTGTTGCTCTAATAAAATACTATGGGTAATTAAATAATTCACACGAACTTTGCTATACATACCACAAAAGTTAAAATCTTTTTCTTATAATTAGTTTTGATGTTCATTAATCTGTCAGTCACATCAGAAAGTTTTGCGTGAGACGCCGATAACCTCATAGAAAACTAATTATCGAAGGATACATCATTTAGATTTGGCTGAACAAGATGCTGCTGTTTGAAGCTCACCCTGTACAACAGAGTGACAACATAACCCTACATAACTGGAAAACAAGTAGAGTTCACACATACGTCACCCCGTATGAACATTTTTACCAGTTCTTCTCCGAGTACATGCCATAAGAAATGTATCATTGCTTTTATTAATAAATAAACTGTGTGAGATGAAAAATATTTGCACAAATGTGAAACATGTGTATGCTTTAGTAAACACAATGACGAGAATATACACCTATATTCAATTGTATGGGTCTTACAATAGTCATCTCAAGTCTGCAACAGTTTATATAAAACACAGGCACCAGTACATAAGCAATTATCAATATGAATTCTTTATTTCTCAACGAATAACGTCAATGAACATATCATGCTTGAGATGTTCTACAATCCGTCTTCCACTGCAGTATCTTTTGAGGTGTTTGAGGAGGAATGGTAAATATTTTAGGAGGTGGTAGTGTTGACGAATTGCAATAAAAATGCCACATAACATGTGTCTAATTTTTATTGAGTACAGTGATACACTTGAGTTCAATGCATTTCCGTTTTGTGTTTTGCTATGGGTTGCAATTAGCGTATTTATCGAATACCAGCAGTAGAGAGTTGATATTCAACTTGTAACGTTGTGCTTTACTTTAAACTGATGTTTTCTTTGGCATTTGTAGGCCACGTCTACTGCACTGACCCGTGTAAACATGCCGCATATATTTAAACGTGCTGAGTATGTCGATACGGTATTTGTGTATGGGTTTTGCAATGGAAACCTTGCTGCTGCTTGTAGAGAATACGGCATAAGGGTTTCAAAACGCAGACTACCAGATTCAAGAGTGTTTACTTGTGTGTTCAATACACTGCGTGACACTGATACAGTGCCCAGCAGTCATATTGCTACTGAACGTGTAAATTAAGACTGTGGATGAAGTAGAAGACACTATTCAGTCGGTGGAACATAGTCCTTCAACAATCACACGTAGAATTTGTGCACGTACCGGAGTTCCACATAGATGAGGATGGCGGGGGAGTTCCACATAGATGAGGATGGCGGACATTACGTATGCACGGGTTCCATCCGTATCACTTGCAGCTCATTCAACACCTTCGAGCAGGATATGAAGATAGACGATAGGAATTTTGTCACTGGATGCTTGAATATGGCCAGCTAATTCCATTTTTACTCTTCACTGATGAAGCCACTTTCATCGTGACGGCACGAATAACACTCGTAAATCACATCAGTGGTCTGAAGAAAACCAACATGCCATTGTGGAGACACATTTTCCAGAACGCTTCTCTGTAAATGTGTGGTGTGGTTTGATAGACAGTCAGCTAATTGGGCCTTTTGAGTTACCGCGTCGTCTTACAGGACCCAGTTATCTACACTTCCTCGAAAATGAGCTTCCAACATTATTGGAAGAAATTCCTTTGGCTACAAGAATACATATGTTCATTCAGCATGACGGGGCTCCTGCACGTTGTAGTCGCCAGGTGACACATCATCTAAACCTAATATTCCCCGGAAGATGTATCGGTACATATGGGCATGTTTCTTGTCCACCATCGTCCCCGGAACCTACTCTGGATTATTGCCTGTGCGGATTGTTGAAAGGCGAAGTCTACAAGGAAAATGTAACCACAAGAGCCGATTTGATCGTGCGGGTAGTGAGTAGTGCAGCCGTCATAAAAGAACGCAAAGACGACCTTCGAAGAGCTACACGTGTTGTTATCAACAGATGTCAAAAGTGCGTTGCAGTGGGCGATGGAATTTTTGAAACTCAACTGTGAACGCCTTCATTTGCATTTGCTTTAATTTTGTTTGGTTTACATACTATCAGCGCCGAGCGAAGTGGCCGCGCGGTTCAATGCACCATGTCACGGAATGCTCGGCCCCTTCCGCCGGAGGGTCCTCTGGCATGGGTGTCTGTTCTTAGCATAAGTTAGTTTAAGTAGTGTGTAAGTCTAGGTACCGAAGACCTCAGCATTTTGGTCCCTTAGGAATTCATAAAAAAGAAAAAAATGAGAAAAAATACTAACCGCTGTATCTCTGTACTCAATAACAGTTGAACACATGTTATATGGCATTTCTTGTTGCATTTCGTCCGTACTACCACCTCCTAAAATATTCACTATTCCTCAAATGGTTCAAATGGCTCTGAGCACTATGGGACTTAACATCTGTCATTAGTCCCCTAGAACTTAGAATTACTTAAACCTAAGTAACCTAAGGACATCACACACACCCATGCCCGAGGCAGGATTCGAACCTGCGACCGTAGCGGTCGCGCTGTTCCAGACCGAAGTGCCTAGAACCGCTCGGCCACATCGGCCGGCTACTATTCCTCCTAGGACACCCTGTATAGCTATATTTTATGTCCCTTTTCGGATCTGATTGGCTTTTTTAGAAACTGATTTGAATGTTTTTAGCACAGGACGAACATTCCAGTGTGCTAATAAGTTATTAACAACCGGACTCACTATAATAACGTCTTAAAATTCTGCAGAAGTCACAAATATTAGAGTAAGTTATGCCTATAAAATGTCGCTTGATTTCGGCTGGTGTAGGCGATGCAGTAATGGAGACGCAGCACCCTCTTTCTGAGTATCCAGACTCCTTACTATAGCTCCATCCATCTCATATACGTATCGTTTTACCACATTTTTTCCACTAGTACCATTTCCTGATGGGTTGTTTCATGCTAAACTAACTACATACTTCACTTACAGTCTCCTCGGCTACACAGCATTGTCAGTGTACAGTTACTATGTAATACAGTAAAGCGGCAGTAGACAATGGAGGCCATAAACATGAAAAATGTCCACGGAAGTACACACAAGCCCTGCACTTTGCGTCTGAGTACTGAGAGTTGTTATTTTTCATTTCTGGATATTATATTCATAGTATCGATTCAAATCAAATGTTCGTCTTCAAATAGTGAGAGAATACTACGTTTTCACTGTTTTTCCATGATACCGTTAACGTTAGGTGGTAAACTGCGACGGACTGAGACCGTATGCCATCTCAGAATAATCCAAGAAGTAAATTTTTACTGGTTATCATATGGGCTTGATAGTTGCTGCTTCCTTGTGAAAAGTTAATAAAACTGGTTCCCCTAAATTGCAAGTAGTTGGCCATTACACTGTAAAACTTCAACCCAGTCACTTTTCGGGTATATTAACGCATTAAGATATCGCAAACTGTGAATTACGCCACGAGGTTAAAAGCAAAATTTGTTAATGAAACTGGAATGTTTATTTCAAAAAAGAATTTTTAAATGTAACTAACAGACCAACACTTTTGCTACAAGTAAACGTTAAGTACATAACATGATTGCATGCCATTACCGGCAGGGAGATGCCAGCTGTGCTATTTCGGCCGCCTAATCTTTCTACATGATACTACCCTGGCAAGTTTCACCCCAGTGGAATTGAAATAATTAGGACGTTCACAAAACACACAGTTCCGAGAGCAGGAAATCTGCAATCGATCCAGGAATCGAACCTGCGAATCCAGGAACTAGACGCAGGAACGCTTAAGCACTAGGCCACAGGCTGTGGACACTTGTTAAGTTCCGCTCGGATTTTCATATTTTTTAGAATTTTGGGACTGAGGAATCAAACATCTGTCAAGAAACATTGGCCACACATATCCCCCATAGTGTAGACAGCAAGTTTTTGTCACTATACGGCGCCAATGTCACATGTGCAGAAGCCATAAACATCGGGATGACGAGTGAATTATACTGCCACTGTTTAAGCCTCTGCGAATGCCACACATCTACTATTCTCTAAGAGACCTGTAAATGAATTGCCTACATTGCGAGAGTAAATATCGCACAGACCTAAATGAATAACTTTATATGACAGTAGAAACGTGAGAAATTTCGACCACGGTTACGACTCGATAGTGAAAGACTTGTACTGAAATTTCTCGTGTCAACATTCCTCCTTGTTCATACAATTAAGGTAATTACACTTTCCTCTCCCAGATCATAATGATTCAAAAAAATTCATTATTAGTCAGTAAGAGTTGTGTTAACATATCTGAGGCGAACAAAGTTCTTATTTGTGTTTGTACGTATGGACTTCAGAAAGTAAGCTACACGTGTCGTCCGACGCTAAAACCACTGCGCAACGAGAGCAGCGCATTTTCGGAAGAGAGTACATCTTACGGGTTTCCTGCAACCACTGTTCTGCCTCGGTACGGATAGCTGGATAATCACAACGTCCGGCTCAAATGGAAACACGAAGGACCGTACGATTCCTATGGGCAAGACATCTACATTGCACACTGAATCACAGTGAAATTGAGACATTATTCGGACCAAATGCAGTGTCACATTGGGCCGTAGTGGTATTCTGCCAATACTTTCATCAAGGACGCACTGACGTTGGTGATGTTGAACGAGAAATCCCCTCGTATATTCTTACTATTATAAAAGTGTAGTTTCGCGGTAAAGGTTTCAATAATGTATTGAGGAAGTGCATCTAGAATTCTCCATTGAAACAACAGCATTTTAAGATTTTATTACGTGTTTATATCATAAAATGGTACGGTTGGCAACATGTGCATATTTTTTAGCGATTAGTTCCAAGGTCTGATTCCTGTAAACATTTTAATACATGCGATTCGTATTTATTTCTGGACGAGTAAACGTATGTGGCAAGTACGGACTTAATAGACGTAAGTGTAGCCCATGACTAAACATTCATCATCACAGCAGTAACAATAGGGCAGTAACTAGAGTCGCAGCTTGAACTAAAAGCAAATGCCCATTCGTGCGTGTGGCAGTAGTGTGTCCACAGTGTTGTGTTATAAATCGCAATACAACAATGAACTGAACATATCGAAATCAAGTCAGTACGTCGATGCAACAATTAAGTCACACCGTAACACATGGAGCACCAGAACGATTATATTCGACGTAGTCCCTGGGTGCATTACTTGTTCCCACCCCTCGCCATATGATACTACGTAATGCACCCAGAAACATTGTCGAACATGGTCTCTTTGGTGATCCACATGTTACGGTGCAGACAGGCATAATGTTGCATAGGTGAACTGTCATCCAAATCTGTGAACACGGTACATTCACCGGACAGTGTGTTTGTGACATTGTACTCCTGCATCATGAGCGTCATTTCAGGGGTGGATTTGGCCCTGACTTCATTTTAATGGATGACAGTGCGCGATCACATCGAAAAACGCAGGTGGAGTTGTTCTAGGAACTAGAGGATATTTAGCAAATGGATTGGCCTGCACGTTCCAGCCGGGTAGCCAGTATGCAAGCACGTTACGAAGCAGGCACTGCCATCCGTGTTGATCACACACCCTATTACGAACCATGTGTCACCTTTTGTAATGCCCAGGGTAACATAACGGCCTGAGACGTTTTGGGTCAATTGTATTTACGTGGGGAACATCTGTTGTCAGTGGCTACTTATGGCGTAAGGTCTACCATATGTGGAGGAGTTGAGAGAAGGGAGGGGGAAATGAAAGGGGACGGGTGCCTGGCCATTTCTGCAAAGTTTTGCTATTTGACGTGGCCAAATTAATACCTTCAGTGAACTGCGTTATTTCAAGATACAGTGCACATACTGAAAATATCAGAAATGCTTTGTGAGTTGTTGGCCGCGGCATAAACCTACAGATATCTCTCAGCCTCAGACACCGAAAGTTATCGATGTTTTTAGCGTCTGTGAATGTCGGAAGAGTGACACCTGCTTCAGGTCGCGTCGAGGTATGACCACTCCTTCACTTGTACAAGCTTTTTGGAAGGACGTACACACGGTCTGCCTCGTATAAATCAAGATAATCTTAATGGGAAGTACCGTATGGGCATTTGGAGCATGTTCAAACCGAATGGAAGTCCACTATCTTAATAACTGTGTAACGTTGCCCTGGAGTATCTTTAAGTCCATATTCCTCCATTTTGCATGGAAGTTAAATAAGAGAATAAAGAACAAAGACGTCTTGTGCATACCTTACCTCACGAAATTGCTAAATTCAGAAATAACGGTAAAATATTTGAGTGTTCTTTGTATCACATTTTTAACTGAATAATTAAACAAAGTCGCGCGGGATTAGCCGAGCGGTCTGGGGCGCTGCAGTCATGGCTGTGCGGCTGGTCCCGGCGGAGGTTCGAGTCCCCTCAGACATGGGTGTGTGTGTTTGTCCTTAGGATAATTTAGGTTAAGTAGTGTGTAAGCTTAGGGACTGATGACCTTAGCAGTTAAGTCCCATAAGATATCACACACATTTGAACAATTAAACAAAGAATCGTAATTGAACATGCAATTTCCCTTTCATGGTATTCGCGTTCTATATCGCTAAAATTTCGTACTTTATTGGCATATCTGCGTTGTTTCAATTATGATATTTGACCTCGTTGGCTATACCTGTACATGGTCCATTCAGAAATAGAGCATGCTCCGTGCATTCGTGTATCAATTAAGATTTAGCCAGAGCACAACACAATTTCATCAGTTACGCACCTTTCCACGGTACATAGCCTGCAACCGTTCATCGTCCACACTGGAACAGATCGTAACTGAAAGTGTTAAATATAGAGATAGCAACACGGGCTACAAACAACGTAGCATAACCTCTAAAGCTGTGTTTCTCAACCTTAAGGGATCCCAGGGCCTTACCTAGGGGATCGCGATCGCAGGAGAAAGCAGTAACAGAATGCCTGGTAACGTATGTTTCATGACGATCATCTGCTATGATTTAAATGTCACAGGGAAGTGACAAGGTTTTGTGAGAGCACCTTGCAAATTAGCACTCGTTCAGACCTGGTACTTATTTATAATAATGAATACTAATTTTATTTCAATCTGTTGAAGATCTCAAATACGCAAAAACTTGCAGCAGTGAGAAGCAACATTTCTGCGGAATGGAACTAGGGCAGCGAGAGTCACTAAGTCGTGTACAAATAGTATTTACCTCTGACAGGATTGCAGGGAAAGGGAAAGGACCGCATCAAAACTTCCAGGCTGGAAGGGCGGTGCAATGACAGCGTCTTGTGTAGCACTGACAAATTAGTTTACGTGCCAGTCATCTGCTGTCAGAAAAATATCACACAGAACGAGAACAATTTATGAAAACGCATTTAAAAAATCCTCACATTCAAATGTGATACAAAATGGCTGCAACAACACGCACACACCTCACGTGCAAGACTTGGCACCACGGTTACTACAGTGCAATTCATTAACAAGTTTCGAACCAAACAACAGATCACTAGGAATGGCAGCAGTGAGACAAGGCACGAAGTTTCTACAGAGGTGCTTGAGCTCAACTCAGACTTTAATTCACACACTGTATGTTGACGTTGTTTCTATTTTCCTAGTTCTGTGGCTTCATCGGGATTCCAGCAAAATCGTCGTTGCTGGTCCCCAGGTTAATTTCTCATTTTTTTCGTGAACTGACCGAAAACGCGCGACTATGCCACCACTGGCCCCTTCTCACCTCCACGCCTCTACAGCGGCAAACAATGTAATTATATCTCTGCATGCAGAGCACTGCGACCATTTTCCACATTGCACTTCATTTCTCGACCAGTATAGTATCAATAGAAAGAAAATTAAATACGTTGCCTTTGAAATCGCTGACATATTTTTATTATGGTTCTGAGGTCGCCAGAATATTTTACTTGTAAAGGGGTCGCGTATTCAAAAAGGTTGAAAAACACTGCTCTAAAGTATACTCGCCTTCATTCCGTAAATTCTTCAATGAAAATAACCAACTGCATTTTATGTTTAACAACCGTTAACCTCAAATCTGTCGCCAAAACTAATACCTGAGCCGTCATTATTGTTCTATTTAGCTCATGTTCTTTACGACCTATTACTGAAATAATGTTTATAAGATCTGGTATCGTTCTGTCGGTAAACACGTTTATGCACGAGAAGTACAACTCAGCTTCATAATGTTAAAGTTTCTCAATGATACAGTCACAAATATCTTGACAATAATTTATGTCTGCGTGAACATCAACACTAAGTGCAACAACACTGTAATTTGTTACCAAATATATAATACTTCTATAAAAAAATTCGTTCGGTTCTTGAAAATGTTAAAAAGAAACATTGAAATACAAAATTAGTACAAATCCTACCAGTTTCCAGGTGACATGCCTAACATTATGATACCGAAATGTCCAGCTGCTTACGTTGGTTCCGACCGACCATGACTACGTCATATACGCGCTGGTACAATGATCACTTCTGTCACCAGCCCGCCATTGAAATGTTCAGATATTTCCTAAGGAGACATTTCTCAAAGCGTATGAAGACATTCGACATGACTGTGCGAGAGGTTTATATTTTTCAGCATCCGTAACGCCGCGAAATGGAAATCACAGTGAAATCTTTTTTTCTTCTTATTTGCAACATATAGCTACAACTACCAGCTACTTCTGTACTTAGTCGCCGCTACAACTTCGACGTTTTTCGTAGCGTGCTACGAAATTTCCAGTACCCTCGTCATAGAAAACAGCCGCCTGTACTTACTGCCAATTGCCTTTGCTAGTCTGCAGCTCTCTTCCTGTACGAAAATGCTGTCATCGCCAACGAATCATATGAACAACGAGACTAAAACCAGAGGTTGCTATGTCCGGCCTGTATGGAGTGTGATCATATACTTCCCAGCGAAAACAACGCCGCAGAAGCTCTGTTATAGCCCCTGCAGTGTGCGGCCGAGAATTGTCTACAAGAAGCATTCGCTTCACAGTTATGTTATGCAGGCTGCATGAAATCAGGCTGAACCTCTCAGGATGTACTTCACAGTTTATGGGAGGCACTATTGCTTTAATCATGTTTACATGCTCATAAGGCCTTAGATCTGAAAAATGCTACGTGACGTTATAGACAAGCATACACGAGCACTGTGCAGAACATCTAAACCAAACATCGTCAGATTTTCATTGTGGTTTTGATTCCATGCCGGAATGGAGGCTCAAAAAATTAAATAAAGGAAGCCCTCATAGTTTGTGGTCAACAGTTTCTCCTCCAATATACTGTATTATACAAGTTGTTTAAAAAATGGAGATAAATTACGGAAAAAATACTTATTGAGCTACAGGCTACTTGTCCTGTACAGCTACTTCTTTGTCGACACCGCAGGAGGTACTCAGTCTGGTTAGTACTACGTCTTAGGCAGGCTACAAGCGTCTTCGAAGAATCTAAAACTTGTGCTAACACACCATCCTAGTACAACTCTGATTTGGTCAGAAGCGTGAGCCAAATGTTCTTATAACGACAATGGGATAGTATAAACCAACGCCTTCAAACGTTCCCGTAACCAGAAATCAAAGCGATTAAGATCGCGTGAAGGGGAATGCCATTATATTGGGCACTTCGCAGCCACTCTATCACTGATTCAATATTTCAGTTAATTACTTCACACCATGTGTTGAAAATGTGAAGATGGCAAATCCTGGATAAATACCATCTCTTTTCTGTCAGCAAGTGTAATGTCCAAAATCACACGAGTAATTTTGCCTCAAAAACATGTGATAAAGAGCACACGTTAATTTTTCTGGTACAGTATATGGCTCTGACAATTTGTCACCAACAAGTCCCGCCCACTTATTTGTGTTATCGCTAAGTTGATGCCTTGTTATCGTGATCGGTTGATGATTTGTATCTGGTTATTATGGCAGTTTATAAGCCCACTTTGTTTAGATCCTGCCCCATTCGTAAATAAAACTCAAGCTGAGAACACCGGATCTTAAGCAGTCCGTTTAATAGTCTATTGCCATATCTGTAAACTGTAAAGGAGATCGAAAAGTTTCCGTTTGAGGGCGCTGCTCCAGCGACTCTGTGGCGGGCTTACAAGCACTGACACGTAGGGCAGAAGACATCCGCCGGGTCGGGAAACGAAGAATGTGTGTGTGGCGGCATGTCTATCGAAAACCACCACTGTACAACAGTGCTCCAAGTACCGTGCCGACCAAGTTCGACACAAGACACTGGTAGGTCTGGGAAGCTAGCCTCATTCCTTACGGAAACGTGGAAGACACTTCAGCACCCACCCTATCGTCCTGGTCTCTCCCCATGCGATTATAAATCATTCATTGCCTTAAAAAAAAGGAGAGGATTTGTAGTAGGCGGTTATAGATTTCTTCAAGCGGCAAGAAAAAAATGGTTCAAATGGCTCTGAGCACTATGGGACTTAACTTCTGAGTCCCCTACAACCTAGAACTACTTAAACCTAACTAACCTAAGGACATCACACACATCCATGCCCGAGGCAGGATTCGAACTTGCTACCGTAGTGGTCGCGCGGTTCCAGACTGTAGCGCCTAGAACCGCTCGGCCACTCCGGCCGGCAAGCGGCAAGAGATATGTTTTACCAAACGAGGAACTTCACCTTGGTGCATCGGTGGGATGATTGCCCAGTGTTTAAGCTGCTTTTTCGTGATTAGTGTACTGATTTTGGACTGTACGTCCTTCGAAGAAAAATATTTGATTGTCTCTGGCAGAATGGTGATATTATAGTCTGACAGCTTGCACACGATGTGAGTGGCGTGGATTAAGTAACAATTTGTGCAAAACTGACCATGCAAGAACATGGTTTATGCCCTCATCGGACCCAGTTTTCTCCACGCAACTTTCAGTATCACCTCAACTACACTCCTGGAAATGGAAAAAAGAACACATTGACACCGGTGTGTCAGACCCACCATACTTGCTCCGGACACTGCGAGAGGGCTGTACAAGCAATGATCACACGCACGGCACAGCGGACACACCAGGAACCGCGGTGTTGGCCGTCGAATGGCGCTAGCTGCGCAGCATTTGTGCACCGCCGCCGTCAGTGTCAGCCAGTTTGCCGTGGCATACGGAGCTCCATCGCAGTCTTTAACACTGGTAGCACGCCGCGACAGCGTGGACGTGAACCGTATGTGCAGTTGACGGACTTTGAGCGAGGGCGTATAGTGGGCATGCGGGAGGCCGGGTGGACGTACCGCCGAATTGCTCAACACGTGGGGCGTGAGGTCTCCACAGTACATCGATGTTGTCGCCAGTGGTCGGCGGAAGGTGCACGTGCCCGTCGACCTGGGACCGGACCGCAGCGACTCACGGATGCACGCCAAGACCGTAGGATCCTACGCAGTGCCGTAGGGGACCGCACCGCCACTTCCCAGCAAATTAGGGACATTGTTGCTCCTGGGGTATCGGCGAGGACCATTCGCAACCGTCTCCATGAAGCTGGGCTATGGTCCCGCACACCGTTAGGCCGTCTTCCGCTCACGCCCCAACATCGTGCAGCCCGCCTCCAGTGGTGTCGCGACAGGCGTGAATGGAGAGACGAATGGAGACGTGTCGTCTTCAGCGATGAGAGTCGCTTCTGCCTTGGTGCCAATGATGGTCGTATGGGTGTTTTGCGCCGTGCAGGTCAGCGCCACAATCAGGACTGCATACGACCGAGGCACACAGGGCCAACAACCGGCTTCATGGTGTGGGGAGCGATCTCCTACACTGGCCGTACACCACAGGTGATCGTCGAGGGGACACTGAATAGTGCACGGTACATCCAAACCGTCATCGAACCCATCGTTCTACCATTCCTAGACCGGCAAGGGAACTTGCTGTTCCAACAGGACAATGCACGTCCGCATGTATCCCGTGCCACCCAACGTGCTCTAGAAGGTGCAAGTCAACTACCCTGGCCAGCAAGATCTCCGGATCTGTCCCCCATTGAGCATGTTTGGGACTGGATGAAGCGTCGTCTCACGCGGTCTGCACGTCCAGCACGAACGCTGGTCCAACTGAGGCGCCAGGTGGAAATGGCATGGCAAGCCGTTCCACAGGACTACATCCAGCATCTCTACGATCGTCTCCATAGGAGAATAGCAGCCTGCATTGCTGCGAAAGGTGGATATACACTGTACTAGTGCCGACATTGTGCATGCTCTGTTGCCTGTGTCTATGTGCCTGTGGTTCTGTCAGTGTGATCATATGATGTATATGACCCCAGGAATGTGTCAATAAAGTTTACCCTTCCTGGGACAATGAATTCACGGTGTTCTTATTTCAATTTCCAGGAGTGTAGTTGCGATATCGGACACTCCAGCCCATTTTGTTATCTTGTGAATGATCTTGATTCTGCAAGTCTTTGGAACAATCTACTCATTACCTTTTTAGATTGAATATGGCGTATAACGTGTCGTCGTCGCGCATCACACAGTACTGTCGAGTCACACCTTTTAATAAACTATCACAGAAAACCATCTCTGTCAACTCCCACTGGGAGTAGCGGGACATCGTTACACAACCAATAAGAAATTAGCAACGAATTTCATCAGGAAGACAGCCCACACCTCTGAGAGCTGACCGTGTTCGATTCAAATAGAATGTCCCCTTATGTCAACAAGTACTGGTTTCCAAACATACACCATCGATCGAAAATGCTTCCGTGGCAAATTATATTCCTGGCGCATAAGTCACGTCATTACAACTGTGGTCGAAGCTTGAATTAACAACTGTAAGCAATATTTCAGTCAGTTGCGCACAGGCAGTGCGAAGGAGAGGACGTGCGGCAGTACTGTGTCTCTGACAGAATTACAATGTCATCGGCGAACCTCAAAGTTTTTATTTCTTCTCCATGGATTTTAATTCCTACTCCGAATTTTTCTTTTGTTTCCTTTACTTCTTGGTCAATATACAGATTGAATAACATCGGGGATAGGCTACAACAGGTGTTCAAGACATTCTCCAGAGACGTTTTTAAGAAGACATAAGGGTATGCAAAGTTTATCGCATGCATTTTGACTCCGGAACGCGTGGACCCCTGCCGCAACTTGACTGAAATGAAAAACGTGGGCAATTCTTTTTTGGAATAAATCATCACCGATTACGAGACTTGCTGGTTTCAGTTCGAACGTAGTACATAAAGTCAAAGTGCGAATAGGTCTCTGACGGTTCGCCAAGACCGAACTCGCGAGTTGAACAACATCCCAAAGAAACCCAATTCTGACTGTTTCACATGGTTGCATAAACGTTTTGCGAGTATTACTCAAGTGAGATGAGACTATGTAGAACACCTGAACCATTAAAACTACCATCTTCAGCTTTCCTCTGTCTGTTATTAATTCAGTCTCTAAACATATTGGGTCCGCAGCTCGTGGTCGTGTGGTAGCGTTCTCGCTTCCCGCGCCCGGGTTCCCGGGTTCGATTCCCGGCGGAGTCAGGGATTTTCTCTGCCTCGTGATGACTGGGTGTTGTACGATGTCCTTAGGTTAGTTAGGTTTAAGTAGTTCTAAGTTTTAGGGGACTAATGAACATAGATGTTAAGTCCCATGTGCTCAGAGCCATTTGAACCGATCTAAACGTTTTGGACTTACGGGGTACGTCGATGCTCACTTCATACTGGCAATAACCAGTACTACAGTGCTCATTATCTAACGTTATGTACAAAATCCATTCAATAAGCAACCGTAGAAGTTGTATAAAATATACAAAACTTGTCATTTTTTGGTGGTATCCTAGATCTATTATCAGATGGTCCTAGCATGTCTGCCTCGCAAACGGGTTGCAGAACGTCAGTGCAACAAAATGGCGGCAGTCTTGGAGGTTTGTACCAACACTGATCAGCGGAGTGTCATTAGATTTCTGTTAGCTGAAGGGTTGAAACCAATCGAAAATCACCGTCGGATGGCAGTGCAATGTGGTGAAGGTTGTTTGAGTCAAACAAAAACGTCTTTTCTGCAGATAAATTCAAACGGCAAGAAACAAATGTTGGTGATTCGGCACGTCAAGGACACTGTTTGTGCATTGACGGAGAACAATATTGCGAGAGTTGGTGAGTTGATACGGGAAAGCAGGCGTATTACCGGTGAGATTGCAGCAATGATGACCACTAGTGTCGGGTCGGCCTACCGTATTGTTCTTGACGTACTGATCTTCAAGAAAGTGTGTGGGAGGTGGGTTCCAAAACAAATAAAAGAAAGGCGCATACATGAATGCAGGGAGCATTCACAACAGTGTGAAGCTGAACAGGGGCGTCTCTTCACCGTATTGTAACAGTAGCTGCAATTTGGGGGCATTAAGAAGCTCTTAATTGCTCAAGGTTCGTTGATGATGTGGAAGTCCAGGCAGAAGTGCGTAACTATTCCCCCCCCCTCCCTCCCTCCCCAAGAATTCTTTCCTCGTGGAAGTGCGTAGAACGTGAGGGAGGTTACTTGGAGAAACAAGCATTTTGTGCCATTCTCGTGATAGATTGTTTTAAGGGATTTTCCGGTTTTTAGTGAATGACGTTTGTACGAGGGCGTGCTAAATAATAATGTCTCCGAATTTTTTATGAGATAAGCCTTATAACTTGATAATTAATATAAACGTTATTTATAATTTACATATTTATTCATCATGGCTACTCATTTGCTGCCCTTTGCGGCTTCGAATTGCAGTGTGTAACATGGAAGTGTGTAACGTCACGATGACCGCGCGTGAGAAATTGGGTGCTGTAATAGAGTTTCGAATTCGTAGAGTTCGTCCACACATGGACCTCCGTCTATTTCGACGTGACAATGCCAGACCACACACGAGCGCTGCGACATCTGCAGCAGTCCAACACCGTGGGTTCACTGTCAGCCATCATCCTACATACAGTCCCGACTTGGCACCACCAAATTTTCACCTGTTTCCAGAACTATGAAAACACCTTCGTGGACTTCACGTTGACAGTGACGAAGCTGTGTGAGCAGAGATGACCATGTGGCTCAGGCATCAAACATTCTGTGGTGACGGTATCAACAAACTTGTCTATCGTAGGAGAAATGTGTTCGTCCCCAGGGTGACTATAATAAGAAGCAAATACCGTGTACCTCCTCATGTAAGACCTGATAATGGCCTCAATTCGGCGAGTAAGTGTGCACAAGTTTCTTCAGGTATGCCATATCCAACTGAAGCCACTGACTGATTGTTAGAGCACAAAGAGTTACAGAGAGTGAGGACGCTGATTGCTACGTTTCATTCAGTGTTCCAGATATTCCCAGATATTTTCTGTGGGATTAAGATTGCCTGATTTAGTTAAACAATGCGACACTGTGTGTCAGCATTCGTCAGACTTGGAACGTATGCCTGCAGTCCTGTGAACACGGCTGTATCCATGCACCCCTGTGAACAAGGCTGTTCTCATCTCGGAAGACGTGAGTGTCCACGAAATACTGATCATGAAGATTTAGCAGAAAGATTACCACTTGATCACCGAGAAAGCTGAAACAGCCCCAAAACCATCACGAAAACAACCTCCGGCCTGAGCCATACCCTACAAACAATGTGGGTTAATAGCTTCATTGGGCGTCGGCCCACTCAGTGCCTTGCACCGATCGAAAAGAGACGAAAACATAACTCGATCAATAACCGTATTGATACTCTTGGAACTTCTTTCACAGTGTGATTATGAGCTCATTCCAGCTCCATATCTTCTTTCATCCGTTCTGTCACGTCACCACGTTGAAACGATCTACTGAGAGATTCCACACCACCAACTGACGGGTACACACCACCTCAGTACCACGTCCGCTGTGCTCCAAAGAGACCTGCCTGCTATTCTTGGGTGGCTAACAGTATTTTCTCCAGTGAACTTACATTGTAGGACAAATGGGGTGTAGTTGATGATATACCGGAGATGATATAAGAAGCTTTAATTTATACAAAATGTTCTTTGCTTCCCTACGTCCTTGACGAAACAATTCTTGTTTTTTGACGATAAATATGGATAATGTGCGGTCATTTTCTTTAGAGTCATGAAAAATGAGTGAACTAGTGTTCTTATGGTAGCCGGCTGCAAACTATTCAGCGGAGTGGAGTAGAGGTTCAGCGGACTTTGTCAGACTGATGCAAGTGTATCTTAGCTTAATAGAGACAACTACCAGCGGAGTTTCGAGAAAAGGCTGAAAACCCAGCAAGCAGCGACGGCGTCTGTCTACACAATAACATCCATGTGTTCCAAAAACACAGGTTCCACAATTTTACGGGACTCTAACGGATTGTCCACTAGCTTGGAAAAAATCCGTAACTTGTCCACGATCAGACTCATGAGAAGACGGAACAGCCATAGAGCTATTTACAGGGTGTTTCAAAAATGACCGGTATATTTGAAACGGCAATATAAACTAAACGAGCAGCGATAGAAATACACCGTTTGTTGCAATATGCTTGGGACAACAGTACATTTTCAGGCCGACAAACTTTCGAAATTACAGTAGTTACAATTTTCAACAACAGATGGCGCTGCAAGTGATGTGAAAGATATAGAAGACAACGCAGTCTGTGGGTGCGCCATTCTGTACGTCGTCTATCTGCTGTAAGCGTGTGCTGTTCACAACGTGCAAGTGTGCTGTAGACAACATGGTTTATTCCTTAGAACAGAGGATTTTTCTGGTGTTGGAATTCCACCGCCTAGAACACAGTGTTGTTGCAACAAGACGAGGTTTTCAACGGAGGACCGAAAAGCGATACAATAAAGGATCTGTTTGAAAAATTTCAACGAACTGGGAACGTGACGGATGAACGTGCTGGAAAGGTAGGGCGACCGCGTACGGCAACCACAGAGGGCAACGCGCAGCTAGTGCAGCAGGTGATCCAACAGCGGCCTCGGGTTTCCGTTCGCCGTGTTGCAGCTGCGGTCCGAATGACGCCAACGTCCACATATCGTCTCATGCGCCAGAGTTTACACCTCTATCCATACAAAATTCAAACGCGGCAACCCCTCAGCGCCGCTACCATTGCTGCACGAGAGACATTCGCTAACGATATAGTGCACAGGATTGATGACGGCGATATGCATGTGGGCAGCATTTGGTTTACTGACGAAGCTTATTTTTACCTGGACGGCTTCGTCAATAAACAGAACTGGCGCATATGGGGAACCGAAAAGCCCCATGTTGCAGTCCCATCGTCCCTGCATCCTCAAAAAGTACTGGTCTGGGCCGCCATTTCTTCCAAAGGAATCATTGGCCCATTTTTCAGATCCGAAACGATTACTGCATCACGTTATCTGGACATTCTTCGTGAATTTGTGGCGGTACAAACTGCCTTAGACGACACTGCGAACACCTCGCGGTTTATGCAAGATGGTGCCCGGCCACATCGCACGGCCGACGTCTTTAATTTCCTGAATGAATATTTCGATGATCGTGTGATTGCTTTGGGCTATCCGAAACATACAGGAGGCGGCGTGGAGTGGCCTCCATATTCGCCAGACATGAACCCCTGTGACTTCTTTCTGTGGGGACACTTGCAAGACCAGGTGTACCGCCAGAATCCAGAAACAATTGAACAGCTGAAGCAGTACATCTCATCTGCATGTGAAGCCATTCCGCCAGACACGTTGTCAAAGGTTTCGGGTAATTTCATTCAGAGACTACGCCATATTATTGCTACGCATGGTGGATATGTGGAAAATATCGTACTATAGAGTTTCCCAGACCGCAGCGCCATCTGTTGTTGAAAATTGTAACTACTGTAATTTCGAAAGTTTGTCTGCCTGAAAATGTACTGTTGTCCCAAGCATATTGCAACAAACGGTGTATTTCTATCGCTGTTCGTTTAGTTTTTATTGCCGTTTCAAATATACCGGTCATTTTTGAAACACCCTGTATAAGAACCTACACATGCTCTAGTCAATTATTCTCTATGATTTTCGCTGTTGGTACACTCAGTTAGTCTTACGGTACATCGTATGTTTGCTGACAGCGAAATTTAACACTATGTGTAAGAAATTGGGTGGTGTCTATATGTCCATGACAGATTTGGCAATCACGATTAACTGCACGCAACAAATATAGTTAATATGACCAAGTGTTGCGCAATTCTTTCTACTGGCCTACAAGCTCACGCGGAAATAAAGGGTAAATTATGAATAGCATGCTTCACCGAATCTATCTTAGAGTATGGTGTATGAATCTCTTTCTAAACGATGAACAGCCTCGTTGCTAACCAAACAATCTTACTGAGAATATCGTATCACGAAAAAGTAGAATTTTTAATGAGAATCAAGTTCTTCCTCCGGCTCATACTCACGGGCATCTCATCGTAGAAAGACATTCTGACTTGAAGACATGTTAACAAGCCCAAACGGCGAACTTCAATTTCTCTGGCGAACATAAGGTCTTAACAAAAGTGTTGATTTACTAGGCACTTAGTAAAGAACGATAGTCGGTGATTGGTGGCAGGTCTGATGACAGACTACAATGCTCATCCAGACAAAATTATTTCAGGGCACTCCGTTCAGTGCACATTGTCGCACACGTGGGTCAGCAGCAGACGGAGCGTGCGTTCTCCCGAACTGAACCACTGACCATGGACATCGTCAATTAAGACTGGACTGTGGACGAATGGTAATGTCTCACGTATTCGGATTAATCACGTTTCTTGCTGTACGAGATCGATGCTCGTATCTCGATAAGCCGTCATCCAGACAAACGGCTGTTCTAAACGTCGCCACGCCACGGACGCAGACCGGTGAGGACAGTATCACAGTTTGGGGGATATTCGTCTGCATTTAAATGGGGTCTGTGTTAGTAATTGAAGGCACCAAGCAAGCATCTGTTCTCGCTTGTTGTATTCCCAGACGTCGATGGCATCGCTCAACAGGACAACTGTTTGTATCACAAAGCCGGGATCGTTCTACAATGGTTTAAGGAACATGGTAGTGAATTCACGTTGTATGTCTTAGCCACCGATTTCGCTTGATAGAAACCCGATGGAACACATCTGGAACGCTACTAGGGGCCAGCTCCGTGCCCACAATCCACTGAATCTTAATTTACGTGATATGACCTGTGTGTAGATATCTAGTGCCATATATCTCTGAAAACCTGCCAAGGACTTGGCGACCACAGGACACTCTGAAACGTTTATCCGTTCCGCTCCGTAGTTAGACTAATACGCTATTAAGTAGGTGTTCGTTATGTCCAGGCTCATCAGTGTAAGTTCTCGATTGTAGGTCACCAGTTAGTTATTCGTTATCTGTTGATCTTAAATAGCACATTACAAGAAACTGAAATTCCAATAACTACAAAATAACATAGCTGCGAACATTGTCAGCGGAATTATGACATGCAATGCAAATACATCTCTCAAATCAGCTACGATATCTGGACATGAAGGAATATTTCCTATCACATGTTCTGGTAACCATAATATTCTCATATCCTAACGATGTACAGAGTAGTAGAGTTGACACTGCAGAAAGACGTAACACATCAACACATATATTACCGGAAAAAACATACGATGTGGTAGGATATCCTTAGTCTTGCTACTCTATCACGAAAGTAATGTAAGGAGTGTCCGTCATATGGGGGTGGTTAAATGCCTCTGATTCGACAATATTCGGGTAATGCAATCCATTGACAAATGTCTCTCTAGAGTGCGCACTATACTTCTGAAAACAGTACCTGCCAAGGATGATTTCGACACCTGATTTAGACACGACTGAGGCCACTAGGAGCCATATGGCGATTACGCTTACACCTCAATGCGACATAATTTGACTAAGTACACTACACGTGAGTTTTTACTGTCGAATATGTGGCCTATCTGGAATTCTGAGAGATACCAAGTTAAACTGTGTAAACTAGGTCCAAAAACATAGCAAACGACCGCATAAACAGCATCAGTGTGTTTGATAATCCAGTTGGGTCATTAACTTGCGAAACAAGGAATAAACGAAGTACAAGTAAACTTGAAAGAACTGTCATGTGATTAAAGAGCCTTCATGTATGGCGAACACATCAATCAAGGATTTTCTTAAAAGTTAGAACATGAGAAGAAGCGCTAGTAATATGAACTGAAATACCTTGCGTTGAGTCCAACAATTTCATAACTGCTTATGCAAATCGTATGGCGGAATTTCATAGAAAGTTGCAAATGGAAGTTCCGCAGACTCACATATGATGCCAAGGAAGGAAAGTTAAATAGGAGTGACATAGAGGGTGATACCGTGATGATTGAGGGATGATGGAGAAAGGTAAATGTATCAGTACGAGGTAACTGACCTTGGTCCGGAAGTGATCGAGTCTAAAGTTGTAAGCGAAAATCGTTCTTTTACCACTGATAGTGGAATAAATGAACCTGTACTTTTGTTACATTGTAGATTTGGCAACTTTCAGAGGTGGTAGTATGGAATAAAACATGAAACAAGATCCAGACAACCTTTCTTTATCTTTGATTCCGTGAAACACATCTCTTCAACTGAACAAGTGCCCATAGCTCTTAGGAATGCATTCTGGACTCTATATTTGCTGGACTCTTTTCTTTTTTTGATTCATCCGGTCAGCTCCAAAATATGGAAACCAAAGTGCATGCAGTACAAGAGATGTGTTTACAGTATCGAAGATGAACAAGTGCTCTTAGCTCCTAAGGTATACATTTTAGGGCCCATGTACATCAGACACTTTTGTTCTTGTGGTCCATACTACCACCTCTGGAAGATGACCGCCCTACAGTCATAGCAACAACAATACCGGTACACGTGTTCCTCTGTCAGAGGTGTCATAACGATTTTCGGTTATAGCTTTTGACTCAGTCGTTTCTAGACCAGAATCCCTATCCTCAAACTGATATATTTACTCTTCCGCATCAAACCCGAAAGTTTGTAACATCGTCATGACATCACCGTGCATATCTGCTAGCTGGCTAACAGATCTCAAAATACAAACCCATGAGTGCACTACGATTGCACAGCTGATGGCAAAATAGCCGAAAGCTTTTCTTCACGTAAAACGTCTGTCTTACTACCAAATGCAACCTCACGTAAACCTTGATGGCGTAAACTACAACAATCGTTAGCTCGATACGGTACAATAATCTACCACAACAAAAGCAACCGCGACTTAACCTCATATGAAACGTATGCAAGATACCGTCTCACCTTTGACATCATATTGCATCGTACTGACCTACGAACTAAGTATAACGAAATGCTATATCCCTACGACCAAAAGTTAAGACGCTTCTCAAACTAGCAGTACTCTCAGCCGTCAGCTAACTACGGTTTCAGCCGGCAGCTCTATTTGAGGAGCCGGATTTCTGTTCCACTGCCGTTGTACGGGAAGAGCGGGAGAGTACAAGCATAATAGCCATTACAATCTGTGAGTGAATACGTTGTTGCATTCGTACGGAATTGCTTATACGTGTCGCTCCAAAATCTAGTAGTTGGGCAACATCGTTTAAAGTAGCCAGGATAGTGTCTTGCTCCGCAGACGTTTTGTATTGTTTTGAGACCTCTTGATCTAAGGCAAGTTCTCACTTCGTGATATTATTGCATATTTACATAGAAAGTTAGGCTTTTGTAACATAATTGCGTTGAGAGAGTGGTTACTGCTGAAAAATTCTCATATCGGCGACTGCTTAGTCGGTGGACGTTGCCAAGCTAACAACAACCTTTGTGTAATGCCGTCTGGGTGCCACAATGGCCAGCCAATTGTCAGTATGCTCCCCACTGCGACCAGTAAACCCACTTTGAATTAAAATGTTTCTCCCCCGTTTTTACTGGTATTTATCTGAACAAATAATGAATGTAACTATTATAAATCATTAATCATAATGAATAGCAATAATTTTAATAATTAAAGATCATACAACAATTATACAATAATAAAAATGATAATTATTATTAAATAAAACACTTGAGCAATATTCTAGATTGGAACTCGAGAGTTTTTTAAGCAGTCTAATTTGTAAAGAGGTCGGACATTCCATGATTTCTATCACTGAACCCAAGTTCAACATTTCGTTTCATGTACCAAGAAACTGTTGCACACAGGTGCATTTATGCATTGACGGATTACACTTTTAAATAATTCAAATCATAGTCATAGATTCAACGGTTTTGCATTCTCCTGATGTACCTTCTGCAGCAGTGGATGACCCTTCATCCAGTACAGTCTGCAACCTCACTAGCAAATAAATCTGACTCCGGTCATAAACTCCGATTGATACCCGGGAATATTCTAATGCTTTATTTAGTAAGCGTTAGTGTCGTACTAAGTTACGTGTTTATCGGGAGTAACGAAATATTGCACGTTCTCGACGTCCTTGATACCTGGCTGCCAGGACGCATGTGAAAAAACCGTGAGCATCATTTCACAAGACAGATGTTTTCGGCATGGAGGAGATAATTATGTTCGACGTCTAAGGAAAACACAATGTTACACGAAAACTGTAAATTAGTATATTGGTTTGAGAAAAGCTATACTCTGTGGTCACAAAGAAACCACAGCTGCTGATAAATATATTTCAATAAGATAGCTGCGAAGTGACAGCGGCCGGAAAGCGCAACCTATGAAAAATTGATGATGCTGCTCTTCGCAATAGACTAATGTATACAAAGGGGCTGATTTCAAGTGTGTGATGAGCCAGTCCACTGGGCTCCAAGAAGAGTCCCCGTTAGCAGAACAGGGTATCACGACACCGACGACAAAAATTTTGCTATATGGCGCGAATCTGAGGACATACATTACACCCTCAGACCACTACAAATGTCGTTTGTACTAAACACTAGCATTGACACGATTCTTTTCCTGGGGCAGTTAACGTTGTATTGTCCTATCAACTCAACCACAGAGTCTTATCAAGGCACCATCTCAATCCTAGTTCGCAGAGAACTACGAAAATTCTGCTCTTTCTAGTGCAGGCCTACCCTTCTCCATTTCAAACTTCTTCCAAAAAACGCAACAACATCTTATGCCCGACCATGCTAACACAGTAGCCAAAATTCAAGTTCCTTTTCAACCTGTACCTTTTCTAAACACCACCTACTGCTCTTCCGACATTCGGTATCAGGCTGCTAGACACTGACTGCCATCCATCATCTTTATAAAGATTCTGATCATACATAAAGCACACCAGTGGCAAGAAGCAATCGATACCTTCACTGCGCGATAACAACTGTGAAGTCACTGATGACGGTGCCACTAAAGCATAGTTATTAAACACGGTTTTCTGAAACTCCTTCACCCAAGAAGACGAAGTAAATATTCCTGAATTCCAATCAAGAACAAGTGCCAAGATGAGAAACATAGAAGTAGATATCCTCGGTGTAACAACGCGACTTAAATCGTTTAATAAAGGCGAGGCCTCCGGTCCGGATTGTATACCAGTCCGGTTCCTCTCAGAGTATACTGATAAAATAGTTCCATATTTAGCAATTATATACAGCCACTCACTCACAGAAAGATCCGTACCTAAAGACTGGAAAGTTGCTCAAGTCACACCAAAACCCAAAAATGAAAATAGGAGTAATCAGCTGAATTACAGGCCTATATCACTAACGTCGATTTGCAGTAGGGTTTTGGAACATGTACTGTATTCGATCATTATGAAGTACCTCGAAGAAAACGATTTATTGATACATAGCACGGATACAGAAAATATCTTTCTTGTGAAACACAACAAGCTCTTTATACTCATGAAGTAATAAGTGATATCGACAGGGGATGTAAAATTGATTCCTTATTTTTAGATTTCCAGAAGGCTTTCGACACCGTTCCTCACAAGCATCTTCTTACCATACTGCGTTCTTACAGAGTATCGCCTCAGTTGTGCGACTGGCTTCGTGATTTCCTGTCAGAAAGGTCACAGTTCGTAGTAATAGACGGAAAGTCATCGAGTAAAACAAAAGTAATATCCGGGGTTCCCAAAGGAAGTGTTATAGGCCCTCTATTGTTCCTGATCTACACTCCTGGAAATTGAAATAAGAACACCGTGAATTCATTGTCCCAGGAAGGGGAAACTTTATTCACACATTCCTGGGGTCAGATACACCACATGATCACACTGACAGAACCACAGGCACATAGACACAGGCAACAGAGCATGCACAATGTCGGCACTAGTACAGTGTATATCCAACTTTCGCAGCAATGCAGGCTGCTATTCTCCCATGGAGACGATCGTAGAGATGCTGGATGAAGTCCTGTGGAACGGCTTGCCATGCCATTTCCACCTGGCGCCTCAGTTGGACCAGCGTTCGTGCTGGACGTGCAGACCGCGTGAGACGACGCTTCATCCAGTCCCAAACATGCTCAATGGGGGACAGATCCGGAGATCTTGCTGGCCAGGGTAGTTGACTTACACCTTCTAGAGCACGTTGGGTGGCACGGGATACATGCGGACGTGCATTGTCCTGTTGGAACAGCAAGTTCCCTTGCCGGTCTAAGAATGGTAGAACGATGGGTTCGATGACGGTTTGAATGTACCGTGCACTATTCAGTGTCCCCTCGACGATCACCAGTGGTGTACGGCCAGTGTAGGAGTTCGCTCCCCACACCATGATGCCGGGTGTTGGCCCTGTGTGCCTCGGTCGTATGCAGTCCTGATTGTAGTGCTCACCTGCACGGCGCCAAACACGCATACGACCATCATTGGCACCAAGGCAGAAGCGACTCTCATCGCTGAAGACGACACGTCTCCATTCGTCCCTCCATTCACGCCTGTCGCGACACCACTGGAGGCGGGCTGCACGATGTTGGGGCGTGAGCGGAAGACGGCCTAACGGTGTACGGGACCGTAGCCCAGCTTCATGGAGACGATTGCGAATGGTCCTCGCCGATACCCCAGGAGCAACAGTGTCCCTAATTTGCTGGGAAGTGGCGGTGTGGTCCCCTACGGCACTGCGTAGGATCCTACGGTCTTGGCGTGCATCCGTGCGTCGCTGCGGTCCGGTCCCAGGTCGACGGGCACGTGCACCTTCCGCCGACCACTGGCGACAACATCGATGTACTGTGGAAACCTCACGCCCCACGTGCTGAGCAATTCGGCGGTACGTCCACCCGGCCTCCCGCATGCCCACTATACGCCCTCGCTCAAAGTCCGTCAACTGCACATACGGTTCACGTCCACGCTGTCGCGGCATGCTACCAGTGTTAAAGACTGCGATGGAGCTCCGTATGCCACGGCAAACTGGCTGACACTGGCGGCGGGGGTGCACAAATGCTGCGCAGCTAGCGCCATTCGACGGCCAACACCGCCGTTCCTGGTGTGTCCGCTGTGCCGTGCGTGTGATCATTGCTTGTACAGCCCTCTCGCAGTGTCCGGAGCAAGTATGGTGGGTCTGACACACCGGTGTCAATGTGTTCTTTTTTCCATTTCCAGGAGTGTATATTAACGACATAGGAGACAATCTGAGTAGCCGTCTTAGATTTTTTGCAGATGATGCTGTCATTTACCGTCTTGTAAAGTCATCAGATGATCAAAACGACTTTCAAAATGATTTAGATAAGATATATGTATGGTGCGAAACGTGTCAATTGATCCTGAATAAAGAAAAGTTATTCACATGAGTACTAAAAGAATTTCGATTATGCGATAAATCAAACAAATCTGAAAGCTGTAAATTAGGCTAAATACTTAGGTATTACAATTACAAATAACCTAAATTGGAACGATCACATAGATAATATTATTGGTAGAGCAAACCAAAGACTGCGATTCACTGGCAGAACACTTAGAAGCTGCAACAGGTCTACTACAGAGACTGCTTAAACCACATTTGTCCGCCCTAATCTGGAGTATTGCTGTGCGGTGTGGGATCCGCATCAGATGGGAATGACGTATGACATCAAAAAAGTACAAAGAAGGGCAGCTCGCTTTGTATTAACGCGAAATAGGGGAGATAGTGTCACAGACATGACACGTGAATTGGAGTGGCAATCATTAAAAAGAAAGGCGTTTTTCGTTGCAACTGGATCTTCTCACGAAATTTCAATCACCAGTTTTCTCCTCCGATTGCGAAAACATTCTGTTGGCACCAACCTACATAGGGAAAAAAGTCGTCACGATAAAATAAGAGAAATCAGGGCTAGCACAGAAAAATTTAAGCGTGCCGTTAGAGAGTGGACCGGTAGAGAGACAGGTTGAACGTGGTTCATTGAACCCTCTGCCAGATGTAGATGTATTTTAATACAAATATTATCTTCAATATAAACACTTTAACGTTTTCACTTACCATTGATACCCCACGACGGCAACTGGGCCAGCACCTGCGAACAGAAAGTTTTATGAATGTTCTGAAGTTGGGAAAAAATTTCTACATAATGCAATGCCTGTAGTTTTGTGAGAGTAATGATGGTAGTCTTCAAAAGTTACAGCTTCGGTGGCATGCCACTTCATACCTACATCGTTCAAATTACTGAGTAACAGGAATTTCATTTGTATAGGAGTTTTGTTGCAACTGAGGATCACCAGGGACAGCTAATTCAATTGCACCTAAAACTACCTACTGAGCCCAACATAATAAATCCTGCGTGGCACTCAATGTTGGCGACGTTTCAAGGCGGAAAGTGTACTGCACGTCTCTGTGAGGCATTGTTAGAGCTGGCTGAGCTGTACTCAAATTATAATCCGTTAGCTAATTCCTTGTATCGGTGCTTGCGCTGTTCCTGGACATAGAATATTCACTAACACTGCGTTACTTAAAAGAGGCTTTTTGTCGTTGGTTGCTATAGTATTCAGGAAAACCTGCTTTAGACAAGGAAGCGCTTGGCGTGTTAAGTAGAGTGAAATACGGAGACAAAGGACAAAAACAATCTTTTAAAGGTAGTAGCTTAATCTAAGAACGAAAAACTACGTAAAGCTACGCACTTCACAGAGTTTTGCAGAATAGTCGTGTAGACGTAGATGTACATGTAGTTGTAGATGTAGAAACATGACTGGAATCAACTTGACAATATTCAGGGTCAGGTCATCAATTGGAGTTAATCCATAGCCTACAAAAAAATTCCAAGTCTTCGGAGCGGTAAACAATGGTTGAGAAAACTTTAATCATAGGTGGTGTGAAAGACGTATGGAAAATAAATAAAATATCACCTTCTGAGAAAGCAGAAGGCATTTTATGTGGTACGTAAAATAATTAAACAACGACTCGTTTGTTTGTGGTACTAAGAGTTCAATCTGAGAGACAGGTGTGAGTCTTCAGTATTAATTTGATGCCATAGACAACCAGAACAAAATTAGTAAATCCATTTATCCCACGATAAGTTTTAGAATGATGTCTTCTATATATGAGGAATAAAAGAAATCAAACTGGAATGATGTCTACAAAAATACAATAAAAAAGGTGTGTCAGTATAAATTATTTTTCTCATCTACACCGTCTTTGAGGTGATTGTCCTATGTATGTGCTATGTTAACTGAGTCGTTCCCATTAACATCGTGGCATGGTATCAAGAAAACATAACTAGACTCGTTTTAGGACTTCCACGAGGCAAAACTGAGTATATTTTTCTACAATTTGGAAATTTCGTCTTCAACACATTGAAATACAGGTGCACACCTTGTTCTGCGCTTCTGACCGTAATTGTGTGGACATACTCATGAGGAATTTGAAGAGGACACCCACTTTTTCACATGGAAGAGCAGAGCCTAAACCTCTCAATGAAATAATATAGAACACTCTTCACCCAAGTACATCCTCGGTTAATCATACATACATCGTACATTGTCATCCTAAATAACATATTTCTCAGTAGCGTACATGAGGGTTTCGGCAAGGGATTGTTGTCATCTAGAAACGAACTATATCTATCTCATAACGAGACCAAATTACCTGCAGAGAAACATGTCTCATTTTAGTATCTGGATTATTAATCATCCAAAGGACATGAATTAAAACAGCTAGATCCAATGTAATGAACTGTGGCACACGTTATGATGAGATTAAGAAATTTTTGTAATTGTATATAACATCCTTTTAACTATGTACTCGTAATGGTGCAGTGTTACACACTGCATGTTTTCATCGACGCTATACGAAACGATTTATTGAAGAAGCTGAGTGATTATTCGGATTAATATAAACGTAATTGCTCACAGGATGGAACACTACACTTGATTATGAAGAATACCTGAAACACTGTAAGCATTTAAGTTTACCTCAGAAGCCAGGTTCAACTACCCCTACATATAAAATTCTCTGCCTTCATACGCAAATAATACGCATTTATCAGATAAGCTACACATCTCCAATACAGTTAAGATGTGAGAAAATAAACAGATTTTTTGAGCAAAAATATCCAGAAATAACGGATTTCGTGATGATAACAGCAATTATCATGCACCGGTTCTGTGATGTTTGTACACGGCTGTGTGAGTAGTAAATAACTCCTACAGTTAAGACCGATATTTCCGTGATAGGTGATCTTGGAATATTGTTATTTCCACAGAAACGTTATTCTTTATTGTAGCACAACGAATTTACCTTCCTCCAATGATACTGTTTATACTCTGTAAACGCACAGTGGAAGATCTTAACTGTCAACAGAAAGTATGTTACTTGAGCAGCAAAAAATGTCATCTTACGTGAAAAGAATACATCTTAAACATGTGTCCAGTTACCTCGACGTCTTCAGCAGTAGTGACGGTCGTGTTGGCAAGTGGTATCATGTTCCAGCTATAGTTTCATATCTGCGCATACCATGCACCATGAGAGACGGAAGTGCGCATCACACAGTAATTTAATAACATGTGGTATCCACGCCTCCGTCTCCCAAGATGCATTAATCCCTTTGTTCCGCATCAGCTGTTGACGTATACTGTTGTTTGTGCCTGCAGACAGTAATGTCGGAGAAAAATTGAGCTTCTTTTTTTGGTGAAGTCTTGCGTCAGAGGTATTTACCATGCCCTTCAAACTGTGACATAACTCGCTATAATCAAAGAAAGTGTAACTGTCGACAGTTCGCCGTGTTTTGTATAACACTACATTGCTACCGCTTTGGACAAGCATACGTCTTGTGCTGCACCTTGATTTACGTCAAAACTGCAATCACCTTACATCGAGTACTGCATGACTGAAGTCATGCAGAGTGAGAGATGGGCGTACAAGTCACAAAATGATATAGTAATATGTAGACCTCGCAAGTCCACTGCCCATTATGCACGAGTGCCGTTTGTTACACAACTGAAGTTTAAACAGTGTTAAGTATTTCAAGTTACATACAATATGTATGACCGATAACAGAAAAACGTCCAGAGATACGGACATCCAAATCACACAGTCTTGTAATATCACGTGGGACTCGGACGTTCGTCACCAGTTACGCACGAAATGCGTTTTTTATAGAGTTCCTACTTGAAGGAAAATATTGCTGACTAATAACAATTGATTGTCGACTCTCAGATTAGCGCACTAAGCAGTACATGCTGCCACATGTTATAACTGAGTCGTTTCCATCAGCGACGGCACCTAGTAACCTGAAAAATGTCCTTTTTACAACGTATTATTGACATAATGTAACGAAATTGCCTTCATATAACAGATCTGTGTGATTTTTTTTAGGTTATATAACAGTTCCATATTTGCCATGTAATAATAATTCTGATAGGTTACAGAATATTTGTGTCTGATTTTGTTGATGAATACAAGAGTTACCAATACATTCGAGCTTCGTCTACAATTATTTCCCAAGTAGCCACTTCGCGATATTACATCGGCTTACTTGCGGAATAAAATCCCGATACTGACCACCACAGGAAGCAACTTAATGAATGCCTGCTTTGAGTGGGTCAACGAAATTTGCCTAATTACAACCAGCTTGTCGCCACAACAGTCTCAGAACCGTCTAGCAACTCGAGGAAACCAAACAGCGAACTGCAGCCTGAAGATTTCTCGCAAGGTAGGAGTGAACCGTGTCAGAACAAGTTCTGGCGCACAATTTCTGGCCCACCTAATGTAGAAAATTCTCTCGATTATTAATAAAGATATACACCGGTGGTGGCAAGGGAGTGGGCTATGGGGGCTATAGCAACCCCTCCCACCATTAGTGTATGATGTTACACTCTATCAAATGACTTCAGGAATCAGCAAATATATTACTTCAACAGAATTAATCATTTTTCTATAATTATGTAGCAATATAGGTTACAATGTATTTCAAACACATTTTAACAAAAGAATAAGTGCGGCAAATATAAGTAGCCTACTACCTAAACCTATCATTTAACTTAAAATGGGCATCTCATCAACGCTTAAATTGCTGACTCCACACAAAAACTTCGAAATCGCCAGACATCTGGGTCAATTCGTATTATTGTCCCGGGCACACACATTCTGTAGACTGGTTGCAATGCTGGCCCCTGTAAATTAAGTCCGTTTTAATACAGATCAATGAGCAGAAGGCAAATGACATTTAAACTATTCATTTGTCTGATGGGCGAGCGACGTCTCAGTGCATACGATCGCCGATTGTTCGCGGCTCCTCATTGTCTCAATAAAGAAGTACGGAAAATACAGTGTGTTCCAAAACGATCTTAACAACTTTTATCATAGTTATTTGAAAATGGTTCAAATGGCTCTGAGCACCATGGGACTTAACATCTGAGGTCATCAGTCCCCTAGACTTAGAACTACTTAAACCTAACTAACCTAAGGACATCACACACATTCATGCCTTAGGCAGGATTCGAACCTGCGAACGTAGCAGCAGCGCGGTTCCGGACTGAAGCGCCTAGAAACGCTCGGCCACAACGGCCGGCTAGATATTTCAGAAACGTGTTACAAAATGATGGTTCATTTGTATATACATAGATTTGCAGCGCAGCATCTGATATTAAACTCTAAAAACCAACCAAAAACAGATAACCGAAAAGTCTGACAGATAATGTAAATAAAATAACTCAAACCCGGAAATGAGTGTAAACATTCATATAACGGCTGCAATCGAGTGAAGAAACCGACTGGACGAAAAAACAATCGACTGAATAATCGATTGTTAAAAACAGTCGGTCCCCCGTCAGAACTTAAAACTCTTCCACCTGCTGTCGTGAAGTGTCAATTTGTTTCTGAAATAATAGTGTATTAGTAAATGGAGTGACTCATTAAAGACGTTGCTGCAATGAATCGCAAGCTAGCGGATTATTTTGGAAAACCTGAGCTTAGGGCCAAAAACTCTCGTAACTAACCTGATGTTGCCTGCACTACAGAATTGGAACCGTCACAGTACATCTACAGTCTACAATTTCGACAACACGAAACATTTGGTAACGGTCATATATTCTTAATTTTAAATAATACTACTTTCATGTTATTGCGACTTTTTATTAGTATTTATTAAGTTTAATTAAGTAAGATTAGCGATATTATGTTTAATCGATAACTAATGGTAATAATATGACTGGTTGAAAACATTAAAAGTGAGGTCATTTTTTTAAAGGCCCCATTCACTTATAAGGAGGAAAAATATTTTTTCCACAAACCAGCATTGTTTAATTAATTTGCACTGAAAAAAAACACTTTATTGTTGTATTTTTACTAAAACTGGCTATACGTATTTTTGGTATTAATAATATCAAAAAAATTATTCAAAGCTTCCTTTCTCAACAATATCTACTAACTTTCAATAATAGTCTATAAACATGTGAAAGCATTTCAGAAGTTTCTGAAAGCTTTCCAGACTACTAGAAAGAAGCTTACAGGCCTGCGGTAAGTAATGTGATGCGGAATATTTCCTGGTTTTGTAGTTATTACTCTGATTATGACCGACTGATGGCGCAGTGTGGAACCAACCAACCATCTTCATTGACATAGATCGCTAACGTCATGTTAAATTTTGAAGTCTCACTGTATGAACATTTGTCAACGCAACTTCCAGGCAAAGGTCACTAAATTAAGAGAACTTAGGTTTTACGTATCTTTGGACTCATAAATACCGTTCATGGATCAGATTCTCAAACAAATAGGTTACAGTGTGTAAACTGTGTCTTGACAGTCCCATTCCCTAGTCCTGAATTGATAGAAGGCGGGAGACTTCGGAAAGTAGTCACTTGTTCCAGGCTGTCGGTAACATTAGGTAGCTGGAACACTGTCTGAAGTAGCCGTTGTTGTCTGCGTTCTTATTCTTTCCTGCTTCACTGTTCTGAGTCTTTTTTCTTTGTCATTACTGTACGGAATGAGGACTGAAACACGACCCGACCTATATGAAATAGGAAGAGCTGTTAAAGGCGGCTTATGTGATGACCTTCATTAAGCATTTCAGTACATAAGACCATTTCAATACTGTTTACCAATTATGCCTATAGTAATGTTTGTAGGGGGAGGGGGCAAGACCTAGGGATATGGAGTAATGGTAATGTTTTGGAAGACAAATGGTGACTTTTTAGTGGTCATAAAAATAATTTATATGCGTAAATAACGCTATATACTTTTGTGTTCTGCCACTTGTACGTAATACTGGCATTTAAAGCATTTTTAATTCACAGGAAGAAAGACCAGAAAGGACTGAAACACGACCCGACCTATATGAAATAGGAAGAGCTGTTAAAGGCGTCTTATGTGATGACGAGAAGCTTAAGTTTTTACAGAATACTTGGAATCCTCCCGCAAATTTTTCCTTTTCTACTCAATTAGAAGGGAAGCAAAACCGAAGATTAAGCATGAATGGACCAGACAGTACAACTGGCTTTCATACAGTAACATGTTGCGTGGTGGATTTTGTACTGCATGTGTTCTGTTTTCTCCTCCACGTGCCTGAATCGGCTCCCACGTGCTTATTACAGCTTTCCATTATTCTAAATAATTGAAACATTTAACTGGCTTGGTAAGAAACATAAATAACTTGGAGGTATCGATATTAATTGGAAACACATCAGATACTAAAATATAATTATTCAAACACATTTCAGGCTTGGTTTTTCGGCAAAAATTTCTATGTCGCTAATTTTTCGAGTGCTTACAAGGGTTGGTGTTTCCAATATTTTTTCTTTGCTTAATTCTTAACCCAAGAGCTTTTTAATTTCTTTTTACAGGCTTTGAAAACACCGTAAAAGAATCATTAGTCAAATAGAAAATGGCTACGTTAGATCTTCGTCATCATGAAAACACAAACTACCACAAATTTTCCATGGGAAGGGCTATAGAGATCACCAATTTTCTGGAATCAAGTAAAAAGATGTTCCTGTTGTCCTCGATACCAAAAAATCTTCAGTTATTGAAGAAGACCGGAAACTTTTGAGGCATATTATGAAGACTATAGTCCTATGTGCTAGAAATAACCTGCCTTTACGAGGACATCGTGATAACAGTTTAATTCCTCAGCTAAAACAAGAAAAAACAGATGATCTTCTAGCGCGAAAACATGGAGCGTTTCAGAATCTTTTGGAGGCTGGAGATGAAGATTTAAAACATCATTTCAGAACACGTGGCCGAAACAGTTCTATGATAAGTAATACAGTCCAAAGCGAAGTCATACATTGCATTGGTGAGGCTATTTGGTCCTCAATATCGAGGGATGTGAAAAGGCTAAATTTTTGAATGAACTGATGACGCAACTGATGTCACCACTAAGTAACAGATGGCATTTTGTATTAGGTACATCGGCATAGATACGTTTGTTACCAAAGAAGACTTTCTAGGTTTTACTGAGCTTAAGTCAACTACTGACACTTCGTTTGCGGAAGCCATCGATGAAGAGGTCAAGATATTGGGACTGAGCTATCATAATCACCGTGGACAGGGCTACGATGGCGGCTCAAACATGGCTGTGAAATTTAAAGGAGTTTTCAAGCTCTTATTTTAAGTAAACAACCGCTGGCTGTTTACACCAACTGTTTTAGCCACTCTTTGAACTATTGTCACGGCTGAGGACACCGGACGCAATGTGCTATCTTCAACCAGTGCACGAGCTATTTCATGATATTCCATGGTCCACCGTTCGAAAAGTTGCGCAAAAAACTGTGAAATGGTTTCTCTAGACGGTTCCAGGCTTTCGTGAATTTAGATGGTCGTCACGTTGAAAAATCTTGGTAACCTGGAAAGTAAACATGGTACATAAATAACAAATGTCACGCTCTCATGTAGAAATTAAAACGTGTTTCCTTCAACAGTTTATTCGCTAAGCCGTTTCCGTATGTCATTAAAATGTTTCGACAATGTTTCACTGTAGTACGATCACTCGTTTCTCATAGGGGGGCCTGTGAAGTGGCGAAGGTTTAATGATAAACACTCTGTATTTATCCGAATGCAGGAAAGCGTATTAAGGATCACTTAACACGCACCTTTTTTTTTACTTTTTGTTGTTCAGTTTATAGATGACAAATAATATTATCAAATATCATTTTCAAGGCTACACAAAAATTTTTTATTTATACTATCATGAAGAACATCGCTGTACTTTTTTCCGTATCATTAGAAAACTAACAGTATTGCCACACAAATCGGTTAACAAGACAATACCATATCTTTCTGCGTAAATCACACTAACCAGTCGTGTGTCAACACTCTGGATACCTTCGTAATGTGCATGCTCCAATTTTTCAGGCCGTGAAATCAACGCAGATTCATCTGTCTGTCAGCTGACTAAAGTCTCTACTGCAATTTTCGGGTGATGAGTATCAGGAAACACTGCATCTGTTTTGATGTTTGCCGTTCAGGATTTTGAGGGCACATCGCTCATTCGATCTTACGAATGTTAATAACCTTCCTAAATCGAATGTGATGGAGAGAAGGTCGTTGAAATGAGATTTTCGTTGGAATTCAGCGCTTTCAGAAGACATGAGTTAAATTTTCTGCGCAGGCATCATAATGTAAGTTTAGTGATAGTTTCCTAAATATTTCGGTAATTAACTCTTTCATGTAATTGTAAAATGTTCGTATTAGCACGTGCTTGACTCAAAGAGTCAATGCCGAACATCGACAGCTAGTTTAAGGTTGCTGTGCCATGATTTCTGCTATTGCTGAATGTACACTGCGCAACGCAAATAAAGGGTAATTTTTTGAAATCTCGTAATTGTCTCCCATTGCGACACAGAAGTATAAAATTTGTGTCAAAGCTGGGTACAGCCTTCATTCGTAATAGTTCAAAACTGTGGTGCCATATGATGTGACTGTCGTGCTCGGAGATGCTTCAAACAGCAAACTCAGAAGTTCATTTACGGTGTGAGGTTGGTTCATGATGTCTTATTTCAAATAGGTACCGTACCCCACTCAAAGCATTATAGCTGGTTGTGAATTCAGTCTCTCCTCGATATGTTCCCGAAAAATACATGTTTAAAGTCTTAGTAGGCATAAAACACCGTCCGAATTCGCGCTGAATACATTCTCAGGAGCCGGCCGCGGTGGCCGAGCGGTGCTAGGCGCTTCAGTCCGGAACCGCGCGACTGCTACGGTCGCAGGTTCAAATCCTGCCTCTTGCATGGATGTGTGTTATGTCCTTAGCCTAGTTAGGTTTAAGTGGTTCTAAGTTCTAAGGGACTGATGACCTCAGATGTTAAGTCCCATAGTGCTCAAAGCCATTTGAACCATTTTTCATTCTCAGGGTATTATTGTGAACAATTTGTTCAGGAGCCCACTCGAAGTGTAAATGGTTGCGAAATCATACCCGACTTCTAAGCAAACAATCATCCTGAGAAAATAGAGAGGATAATGATGGATACAGGGACTGTTGACCACAAGGTGGCTGTACCGAGGCTGAATGCCGTAACATCCAAACCCAGCAAAAACAAACACACGATACATCTATCTAAGAAAGCAGATAAAAATTCGTTTGATGCCTTCCTAAGAGACTGTCTCCATTCCTTCCAGTCTGACTATGTAAGCACAGACAAGACGTAGTTTAAATTCGATGACAACTAAGCGATGAATCGCAGTATGCCCTCTGGCAATTCGACAGAAGGGTGTGGGTTTCGCCAATGCCTGGGAAACGTACACTGCCATAATACGTCACGTCAACAATGAAGTACCGATAAGGTGACATTAAAGTATGGGAGTGTTTTCGTGGTTGGATTGTGCTTCCCTTCTTGTGCTTAAGAAGACACTAACAGTACACATTTAGAGCACTGTGCTGCGTGCTCCAGAGAAACGGTCCGGAGACGATGACTGATTGAATCGGCATGACAATGGCGCCTGACATCAGTAGCATCTATGAGACAATCGATGGTGGATAATATTATTCTTCAAATGGATCAGCCTGCCCGTTGTCTCGAAATAAACTCAGTGGAACAGCTTCATCTGTTGAGGAAGAATGCGTTGACATTCCCCCAGAGACATTCAAACCCCTCAGTGAAACTGTCCCAGCAGCATTTAAACCCCCGTAAACGCAAAGACTGGACACAGCCCATATTAATGTCCAGTAATAGACATCCAGATACTTTCGACCAGACAGTGTAGTTATTAGTTAATGGCATCCCTTATTGTTATTTAGGATGACGGCATAGTAACCCAACACTCCATTAATCAATTATACCCTGAGAATATTATTTTTCAGCCTATAAGCACTGCATCTGCGAGCGTCTACGAGTAATACACTGAATCGTACCGATGTTTCTGAGATCTAACTGCTGTCAGCTTGCGGTTTTGTACTAGTGAGTTCTTTGCCCAAATTTTAGCTTTTTTTATGGTTTATGTGTCAAAGCAATTCTATAGGGGCACAAGCACACCAAACAGGTAAATTGATAATACAGGCTTATTACTAACCACGGAAGTAGCCACCATTGTGATTGCCTCTGATGATGAACAACGACTGTAACCTGTCACGGAGCTGCTTTCGAAGGTTGGCATAGTGTTATTTACAGTACGTGATTATACTTGGCCGCAGTGAGGGAAATTTCGTTCAGGCCACCATGAAGACACTAATGGAAGGTAATAAGTACGAGTGTTATACTACTGGACGTATATCCAGTTTCTAAAATACTCTGACGGCAATAGATAGTGTTACACTAATAAGAACCAGTCCGATATTTATCAGATGTTGTGGAGATGTTCCCACGCGCTCGAACATAGCCTTGTATTCGTCATGATATGTGAGCAAACAGCCTCCGAAATTAATCTTGAAGAATTTCTTGGCAAGACTGAAATCAGGAGACTGGGAAGGCCAGTTAAGGTTCCGTACATTCCTCAAAGCATTCTTGGTGTGTGCTATGTGGAAGTGTTACATGATACCTTACGTCTTTTAGTACACTGGTCATGAAAGAAGAATGGCAAAAGGGTTAATCATTCTTGCCACATGCTATCGAGCATTTACCCTGCCTTCAGCAATTACCAGTTAAGTCCTGTTGTCATATCCACTAGCTCCCTATACCGTGATTCCAGGAGTTGGGGAGATATGGGCCTCGAGAATTACTACTTCCTCTGTCCTTCCAGTAAGTCATCTATCGACATATCGGCGTCGCTCTGACCGCAATAAACACAAACGAACCTCACTATTGAACTCCACACAATGCTATTCCATTTCCCAATTGACTGTAGCCCTACACTATGAAAATCTCTGTTTTGTGTGATGTAGTGCCAGAGGTAAACGGCACCTAGAACATGGAGGTCTCAACCTAATGCCACTCTTCGTGGTGAATTTCTGCCCGTAACCTCTGCTCAGAATTGATATATTGTCACCCACCTATCTGTCACAGACAGTAGAAAAATCTTCTAATGCAGTCTTCAAGAATAACACGTTCCTACTCTTCTTGGCATACAGTTGTACTGCCATCATCTCAGCTTCGTTTGTAACACAGTGTACAGCAGCCAACTATCTCTACGACTCGTCGGTATTATGCTTTTACAAATGCTTCCTAACACAAAAGATTCGCCCTTTGCCGTAGCCTGAAAGAGGACTGTAAGCAGAAAAAACGCTTCCTTTGTGCATTCTGTGTTGAGATCTCCACCTGAAGTTTTCTAGTAATGCCAGACTCACAGAAATAGTCATCACAAACTCACACCATTCACCATCTGTAATACTGCCTTTTCTTATGTGCTGAAAATAAGTTCACATAAGAGTGAAATTTAAACAGCACATCCCACAGGCATGCAAATATTCGAGTAGCAGTTCTGTAGCATTCGATTAATTGTTCATTCTGTGACACTTTTTACATCTGTCAGTCTGGAGATTCTCCTTGAGAGATAGTGTTACTTCATCTCTGAAACAAATTTAGTCCTGTGTGGGAAGATTCGAAAATTCAATAGTTGTAAGCTGAATGACTTTTCTACGCAACTCACTACTGGCTTTTTTCTCAACAAACACATGAAATTGAAGAAGACACTTTGATCATCCCGAGCTCTTAAAATGATTTCGAATTTGTGTGATGCGTTGTCACATGTTCTTTAGATTTTTTGCAGCCATTGTCCATTAGGAGCAGGAGCTGCATTTCTAAATGAACTGCATGATTCGAATAGCAATGAAACCTCCTGTGGTTGGAAGTAAAAAGTAGAGTTGGATGTTATGAAAGGAGAAACGTGTCTGTCATCGTGCATGGAGACACAAAACGCCCACCTGGTGGATATAAACGAGGTTAAAACACACACGTATCATCAGCGTGCATTACAGAGAGGTTTACTGCAGAAATTTCAGAGAGAAGAATCGGACAAGGTATTACTGCCTCACATGTACGTCTAGCGAAATTAGTACAACGAGAAAATATGAGAAATTAGAGCTAATAGAGAGGTTGCCGCCGAACATTCTCCTCACTCGCGATTCCCGAATGGAAGAGGGAAGGAGGTTCAGTTAATTGTGTCAGGAGTACTCTCCCCTATACTCATTCAGGTGGTTTGCGGAGTACTGATGTGGATGTAGAACCCACTGCGTCGTTTCTGGATGACATATATGACGATAACGGTGTATCTCGATGTGTCTACCGTTCGACTTAAGCCATAGCTCGCAGCAAAGTTTCGACGAACTGCAACTGCCTTTCTCCATAGTCTTAAAGCAACATCGCGTTTAACTGAAGCTGCATTCGTGTGGCCATTGCAGACGGGATGTAACACGTTCCTGTGAGCCACTCAAGCCATTATTTGGTTTATCCATGTGGATGTATTGGGTTCCTTGCAGCTACAAGAGAGAAATCTTTATTGTTTAACATTAACAGACTGATATAGAAGCTGGCGAGAAATTTTCCCAGTGCCGGATGCTACAACAGTCACAGACAAATACTTTCGTAAGAGAACGTATAGTACCTTTTGGAGTAACCCAACACGTAACCACTAACCAAGGAAGATAGCTAGAATAATGTTTGATCAAGATGTTGACAATGCTACCGAGAACGAAACATTTCGAATTACCCCCTGCCAACCATTCGCTAAGGGAATCGTGGAGCGAATTCACCGTTAGCTAATAACCATGCTCACGTTTCATACTGCGGACGTTGTGTTGAGATGCTGTAAAATCGGCTTAGATTTACCCTTTTCTTCCAAAGAACATTTAGACGAAATGTTAGCAACTTTACCCTACTGCCATGCAATGCGCCAAGCAGGAGAAGTTTTTGGGAACATGACAAACGAAACTGTCGAAGCGTCAGAGTCTGGAAAGCAATTGCGAGTGCAAATACGGTTATTAAGATCAGACACAGAAAACAAATTCCTTTCGTGTCGACCATTCGTCGCCAAATTTTTCAGAAACCTGCGAAAAAGGTTTAGTAGGTCACAACGCTGAACCTACGTCCCTACAGTCACAATACTATGGCGCGTATTCAATGTCAATGTACAAAGGCAAGGCGTGTGATACTGACGTTGATGGGTTCGTGCTCACACTATCGGTTGGCAGACATGAACCGATTTTTATGGCGAAGTAAGACGACAGGACCAGTTAGTAATTACTACTCACCTGCCGTCGCTGCACCCTACGCAGCTGAACTGCAAAACAGTTGTCACATGCTCTAGGTTATGATGAGAATGGTTCAATTTTAAATTAGTATTTCACACAGCGCCCAGGTACGGAAAATAAACAACGTTCGTAGTAATGATTAAGAAATTTAATTATTAAATTTTGAATACAGGACTTTTTTCTATTAAATAGGGCATTAGACGATAACTACATTTAGTAAGCTACCTGATATCGAAACAAGATATTGTCGAGTGAATTACGAATTGTTCGTTATAGACAATATGCCATAAAATAAAGGATAGATCACCACCTGAAATATTCTTTTCATGTGTACACCAGTAACAAAGGGAAGTATTGTAGGAAGGGTATGAAGGTCTGTGAAATTAGACTCTTACATACACTCTAAGTTAATAAAATATTAATGGTTTTCTGTCATATTTCATTGTTAACTATTCCAATAGATTTTAAGTGCACATTAATACGGAGTACGCAGAAAAACATTCCTGCACAAAAACGGAAAACTAGTACTTACAAATGTGTTTACCCTCCTGTCATCGAGGTGAATGTAATTCTCAGCCTCCTGTCCTACCATCTTTCATGATCAGTATCTTCAAGTGCGCCCACTGTTTTGTTCCGTGCAACATGTAGTCTAAATTTTGTTTAACATTTACTTTTTAAGACATAGATCACATTCTGTTGCAAAAAAATTAAAGAACGTTGCGGTAAAAAACACTGTAAAATGACTTGCTTTAAACCATTACCCTGAAATGTAACACACTTCACTATTTTCTATTATTTGGAATTTAAAGAAATATTGGGACGTTCAAAGAACTTAGGAGTATGGTCTAAATTTGGGCTAGTTCTAAAAAATAGTGAGATCATTGAAAAGACTTAGTAAATGCTATGAAAGATCAATTACCAATAGAATAAAATATTAGGAACAGTGGTGGCATAAACATGTCAGGTTATCTGAAGCTAGTCTTCATCTGGAGAACATCAACGTCTCGACGTCTTTTTTTCGATACGTGGTGGTGAGTGATGACAATCATCAGCAAGACATAAATGGCCGGCAATGGGACAGTGGAATCTTCAAACAGTTCTGAAAAGCCGTGCTTGAGGACTTCCACTGTCCTACTGCAGGACATCAGTAGCCACTCTTGATATGGAGCACGGTGACGACTTCACTTCTCTCTTCCGATGCTTGGCGGTGACTGATGACAATCGTCGACCAGATGTAAATAAATGGCCGGCAGTAAGACAGTGGCGGCATAAACAGTTCCGAAAAGCCGTGTTTAAATACCCCCACTGTCCTACTGCAGACCATCAGGAGTCACTCTTGATTTTCAGGTGAGTGACGTCTTCACATCTTCTATCCGATATCTAGTGGTGAGTGATGACAGTCTTCGACCACGCTTAAATGGCTGGCAGAAGGATAGGGCAGTCTAAACAGCTCTGAAAAGCTATATTTAACGACTAAAACTGTCCTGCTGTAGGCCATTAGTAGCCACTGGTCTGGGGCACTGTGCAAACTTAACATCTAATGTGTGACACCTGATGGTTAGTGATACGAATTGCGGCCCAGAATTAGATGGTTGGAAATAGAACAATGACAGTCTGTACAGTTATCAAATGCCCTATTCAACGGCTACCACTGTCCTACCGCAGAACATCAGTGTTCACCACCGATTTTCCCATCGTCGATGTCTGTACAGAACTTGCACCACTGCTCGGTTATATCATAACCTCACCTGACGAAAAATTATGCACCCCCAAGAGACATCACATTAATACTGTGTACCATCGTCTCTATACTCGATAGTGACCGCATTTCGGGGAGAAAAACAGTTCACAACTTTCTTCAGGTGTCTCATATCCAGTTTAAGCCACTCATTGATTGCCGGCCGGAGTGGCCGTGCGGGTCTAGGCGCTACAGTCTGGAGCCGAGCGACCGCTACGGTCGCAGGTTCGAATCCTGCCTCGGGTATGGATGTGTGTGATGTCCTTAGGTTAGTTAGGTTTAATTAGTTCTAAGTTCTAGGCGACTGATGACCTAAGAGTTTAAGTCGCATAGTGCTCAGAGCCATTTGAACCACTCATTGATTATTAGGTCACACATAACTGCAGAGATGTTGACTGCGGCGTTTCACACGCTGTTTCAATAGGGCCAAACATTGTCTATGGACATAAAAGTTTTCTGAGTGTCCTACCACGTCATAATCTAAAAAAACTATACTGGAGAAACAAACGTTCAGCCACGGTTAACATTTACTTTTTGAGACATAGCTCACATTCTGTTGCAAATAAGTTAAAGAACGTTGAGGTAAGCAATGCTGTAAAATGACTTGCTTTAAATCATTACCTGAAATGTAACACACTTCTCTTATTTTGAATTTAAAGAAATATTGGGAAGTTCAGTTAACTTAGAGGTATGGTCTAAATTTGGGATAGTCCTAAGGCATAGTGAAATCACTGAGAAGACTTAGTAAAAGTTATGAAAGACCAATTAGCTATAGAACACAATATTAGGAACAGTGGTGGCGTATCATTTCAGGCTATCAGTAGCCAGTCTTCATCTGGAGAACAATGACCACTCGACAACTTTTTCCGATACCTGGTGGTGAGTGATGACAATCATCGGCCAGACATAAATGGCCGGCAGTGGGACAGTGGCATCTTCGGACAGTTCTGAAAAGCCGTGCTTGAAGACTACCACTGTCCTACTGCAGGACATCAGTTGCCACTCTTGATATGGAGCACGGTGACGACTTCACTTCTCTCTTCCGATGCTTGGTGGTGACTGATGACAACCGTCGACCAGATGTAAATAAATGGCCGGCAGTAAGACAGTGGCGGCATCAACAGTTCCGAAAAGCCGTGTTGAAATACCCCCACTGCCCTACTGCAGACCATCAGGAGCCACTCTTGATTTTGAGTGCAGTGACGTCTTCACATCTTCTTTCCGATGCCTTGTGGTGAGTCGTGACAGTCTTCCACCAGGCTTAAATGGCCGGCAGTAGAACAGTGGCAGTGTGAACAGTTCCGAAAAGCCGTGTTTAGCGACTACCACTGTCCTACTGCAGACCATCAGGAGCCATTACTGATCTTGAGCAAAATAATGATTTTACGTCTAACGTACGATGCATCCTCGTTAGTGATGAGAAATGTCGACCAGAAGTAAATGGTCAGTAGTTGGACAGTGGCGGGTTAACAGTCCTCAAAAGACGTTTTTAACTACCCTCATAGTCCTACCGCTGGCCATCAGCTGCCATAATTTTCTACCACAATGACGACTTCGCATCTGCTGCCAGTTGGTGAGTGACGAGAATCTTCTTTCCGATGCCTGTTGATGAGTAATGACAATCGTCGTCCAGACAGTTACAACGTAAACTGTTTTGAAAAGCCATGTTTTTGACTACCACTGCCCTGCTTCAGGCCATCAGTAGCCACCACGGATCCGGGGCGCAGTGCCGACTTCATATCTAATGTATTACGCCTGACGGTTAGTGATATGAATTGCCGCCCAGAATTCGATGATTGACAATAGAACAATGGCAGTCTGTACAGTTATCAAATGCCCTATTCAACGGCTACCATTGCCCTATCCCAGAACATCAGTGTTCACCACCGATTTTCCCATCGTCGATGTCTGTACAGCACTTGAAACACTGCTCGGATATAGCATAACCACACCTGACGAAAAATTATTCACCCCCAGGAGACATGACATTAATACCGTGTACCATCGCCAGTAGACTTGATAGTGACCGCATTTCGGGGAGAAAAACAGTTCACAACTTTCTTCAGGTGTGCCATATCCAATTTAAGCCATTCATTCATTATTAGGTCTCACATAACTGTAGAGATGTTGACTGCGGCATTTCATACGCTGTTCCAAATAGTGTCAAACATTTTCTATGGATATCAAAGTTTTCTGAGTGTCCTACCACGTCATAATCTGAAAAAATATACTGGAGAAACAAACGTTTCGGCCACGGTGACAGTGGCCTTCTTTTGGGTCTTCCGGGACCACTGATAATTAGAGCCAGACGAAGGCCACAGAAATCCTCGCCGAAACTTGGGTTTCTCCGTACAGTTTTTTACATTATGACTCAGCCTGAAACGTATACGTCAATTTATTCTGACCGCAGAAGCATATGCAGCTACCTTATCTATAGAACTGAGATCGTCTGATTTAGCGGGCCCGTCGAAATGCAATAGGGTGTTCTTCAAACCAGAAAAGTATATGTGCAGCCTTGCGAACATCGCTGTTGTCATCTTGTTGGACGGGATAGTCCACAATATACCCATCATAAAGATGTGGAAGAACTGGCAACACTTCCCAATCGAAGACGTTCAAAGAAACATCATGGTTCACGTTCGCCGTAGCCCGAATAAGTGGTCCCACTCTTTTCACGCTAAGCTAGCTCAAAACATTCCGTAATAACCTCTGGTCTTAACTGCAACCTCCACACACTGCCGACGAAACGCCTCATTAGATAAAATTTCTATTTGTTCTGATGTATGGCAGCTAGCTCTAAATGTAGAAAAATGTAAGTTAATGCAGATGACTGGTAAAAAAGTGTCATAATGTTCGAATACAGCATTACTAGTGTGCTACTTGACCGAGTCAGCTCGATTAAATATCTAGGCGTAACTATGCGAAGCGATACGAAATGGAACGATAGTGGGGAAAGCGAATAGTTTACGTAGGTTTCTTGGGAGAATTTTAGGAAAACATTGTTCTTTTACAAACGAGACCACGTATAGCACACCAGACCGACCCACTGTCGAGTATTTCTCTGAGGTAAGGCTTCCCTATCAGGGCGAACAAACGAAGACACCTAAGCAATTCAAAGTCGGGCTGTTGGATTTGTTATTAACAGGTTCCATCAATACACAGATATTACGAACATGCTCCAGGAAATCAAATGAGAAGAACTGCTGGGAAGGAGACCTTCATTCGAGGAAAGCTGTTGAGGAAATTTAGAGTAAAGCATCTGCGGAACGAACCTGCGAGCGCCAACGTACATGTCATACGGAGGCGTATAGACAATCGGTTTCTCTCTTTCTCTTTGCGAGTGTAACAGAAGGGAAGTGAGCAGTGTTGGTAAAACGTACCCTCTGCCACCCACTGGACGGTTGCTTACGGATTATATATGCAGATATACGTGCACGTTTTCGGTGCATTCGATGTTATGCATCAGTTGAAAAAAGGCACAATCGTGACTCGTTCTATCACAGCACATGCCTCTAGTCAAGCTACTGTCCTTTTTCTCTGTAGTTTAGCCCACTGATGAAGGGCAGCTTAATGAGACGCTATGAGCTGTTTCGTGTTTCGAGGTACCCGACACCAAATGTCCATTACATGGAGTTCCCTTTGCAATGGATGATCGTATACTGGCTTGAGATGCAGATGCATTGACTGACAGGGAACCCCTTGAGTGCGAGGTCGCAAGCTGAAATTTCAGTAAAGCTCATTTGAACGCGTCATGTTAACAATTATGAGACGAAAAATATAAGCTGCTAATGACTCACAATGTGAATCAGGAGGGCAAATGCAAATAAACGTCCAGGAAGTGCGGAGATCAACATTCTGTGGGACATATCAACTACTCTTCCCAAAATAGACATCGTCGACCTTCAAGAAATGTTAGAAATGAACCATTAACTGGCACCATGAACACTAAATGAAAAATTCCGCCCCACAGGGATCGCAAAGGTTCGCACCACCAAAATCGAAGGCGAACTCCTGGGGCCTTATAAACAGAAAGATTCGTAGGGTGCAGAGCACATTCAACTTCTCGCGGCACAATAAACAACTATCCAGACAATTTACTATCCAGATTAACAGTCGGTATGACTGTATTTGAATTCGTTAAGGCACTGATGAATGCTTTAACGCATTGCTGTTTGTTGGTCTTGATGCAATTCTCTAGGTTCTTGTATTTTCCAGGTTTCCTTTCATGTGGATTTCCTTCCCAAATATTGCTCAGTCGCAGTTGAAAAAAATTCCTTACTCAGCGAAGTGATAAATTTTTCCTGCAGTCTTTCTGACGAAATTTCAACTTCGGTAGTGTTGTTGTACTTTACTACAACGTTTGCTTTGTTTATCGTTCCCATTGCTCTGCTATGTATCGATACCAACAGCAACTAAGCCTGATGTTGTGCTCACCGATGGATACCTCCAGTCCCACCCCATGTCCCCATTAGCGGCCAGTATTGTGGCTACATGGCAGACAATATGTGGGGTGTCGAATGCCGTAAACATCATTTGTCTTCTACGACCTTAACTCAACGGGCTCCTTGTGAGTGTCGCAATTCCTGCCATGTTTAAAGCCACTTGACATTACCGCTCACTGTCGGTTGGGATTTTAAACGAACACCATTCTTAAACGGTGTCACATGGCTGCTGATAGTACACAGTTTCTTGTAGACTCGTTGCACAGTTTGCGTTAGTATACCAACAAATGGGGCAGTTCCACTCATGGTGTCTTTGGGGGATTTTAATGTGGGGGAAAATAGCAACGGCAGCCTATCTCAAAATTAGAGGCCTAGTTTGTGAAATCAGAGACCGAGACGTTACTATGCGACATCCCATCTATAAAATGATACACAGAGCCGGCCAAGGGAGCAGGGAAGCGGGGGAGTGGAAATAGAGGAAATACGAAATCCATCTCAAGACCGTAGTCAACATTTGCGACTCAAGAAAATGCAGGAAACGAAGGCAGACAGCGCAACTCGACGCTCTGATTAGGCTAAACTATAACTAGTCATAGATGACCTGTTTCTCATGAAGGGCAACACTGCAGTTTGTCCCGTCATAGTTATTAAAATTGGTAATCGAGTTTGTTTGTGGTTACGACTAATACTGTGTGTGATTTTGCTTTCGGCACTTGTGGTTCGAATTGTTCCTATATACACTGCTGAAAAAATATACAGCATCCTCAAGAACGGTGTTCAGTGGCTTCATTTGTATACTGAAGGGTTGCAGTTTAAATGGCTTATTTGTCACGGTCATCAGCAATCGAATGGCGCTCAGGAAGCCTGCCTGTGCACCCACAGTTTTGACTCTACAAACAGTAACAGTGTTGAATATGGATGTGAACAGTGTATGCAACATTCATTCTGGGAAACAACCATCCTCCACGGACGAGTATGTACTACCACTGAACAATTTCGACTATTTGAGCGAGGCCGCAATGTTGGTCTGTAGGAAGCTGGATGGATGTAATGACAGACAGCTGAACATATTGTTCACAACAAATTAGTGGCATATCGCTGTTTTCAACAGTGTCTACGTGGATTTGCTTCAGACGAAGATATGCACGCGTGAGTACAAAAGTGTATCCGTAGGCAACCTCAAACATTTTTCTGTGAAGGCATTAACCATTTCATCTCACAGTGGGTGAAATGTGGCGATTATATTTTAACAATAAACGTTTACTTACCTCTGTCTTATTTTCATTAGGCTGTTCCTCATACCTAAGCTGTGTCTCAGAGGGAGAACAGTTCTTACTCTTATTCTGCATATTAAACCCATATACAAGCAATACGTTTTCAGGAGCAGAATCTTACGTTGAATTATTATTATTTTTGAAAACTTACGACCCACCATAGGAATAAATAATTTTCCACGCCCATTTATTTTTTGATATAAGGATATTGCATGTCATTGTTACTATTAAGAATTGTATCTGACCCATTGTGGTGCCCTAGATTTCATTCTGAGATTACTTAATATTTTGTGCAATTTTGCACTATGTTTAATATGGTATGTAAGTTGTAACTAATGAGAACAAGTTAACAAACCTGTTCTAGTGAAAGGGAATTAGTTACTTCGTTAGAGGATATTAGTTGTTAGGTTCTCATGAGCCATCAAGATCGCATCATGTCCTTCTGACGCAAATTCACTATAGATAAGTCTTCCATGTGTCACTTTTATGCAAGCAGGCAACATTACGACAGCAACTATGACATGCCAGTGTGAGAGAACGTTATTTTATGACATCGGATCATTTATTTTTTAAAGAAAAATAGCTCCAGGTTGAGATTCACTTGAATTTGGAGCAATTTATTTAACTATCATATACTGAAAACAAGAATTTGTGATAATGATGTCGTATAAGTTTCAGATTCGTGTGCACTGATCCACGGAAGATGTATGTTACACACTGACTTTGTGTGATGTAACACAAATACTTCGTTAATGAAGTTGATCAAGTCTGTACTCTGAGCAGGAAACCTGCAGTGTGAAGACAGACCGAAAGATAACTTTATGATTATTTGATATGTATTATGTGGAACGGCGTTTGCTGGTATAATGTTCTGATACAACTCCTTTGGACTTCAGACGGGTTCAAATGGTTCAAATAGCTCTGAGCACTATGGGACTTAACAGCTATGGTCATCAGTCCCCTAGAACTTAGAACTACTTAAACCTAACTAACCTAAGGACAGCACACAACACCCAGCCATCACGAGGCAGAGAAAATCCCTGACCCCGCCGGGAATCGAACCCGGGAACCCGGGCGTGGGAAGCGAGAACGCTACCGCACGACCACGAGATGCGGGCGGACTTCAGACGGGCTGTCCAACTGTAAAGTCTGGGTCGCTGATTTCACAAATTAGGTCTCTGCTTTTTAGACGGACTGTCGTTGCTACTTTCCTCTATACTAACACACATGCTCCCATGAGTACATACACGGACATCTTTTGGTTGCAAACTCGCTTCCCATCTTAGCTCATGTACACAATGAGATTTGCAGGAAATAACTTGAATGCCTCCAGATCATTCTTCTGCACACAGAGCAGTGGTCTCTTATGTTATGTCGGCATTGTGTTTATATGGGTGGCTTTGTCATTATATCGGTGGTAAAGATCCTGATTTTACAATAAGATATCGTCGAAATACAGTGACTATGATTGAAAATGTGTTGCTGCCAGGGGCAGAACTCTTATGATGCTTTGACGCACCGTGATTTGTCGTAGAGAACACCAGTACAACATCATAATTTTAGCTCCTAACTTTCTTAGAGTTAGCCAGGTGTCTGGTAGGCTGTCCTGCTAAATGCATTTTTTAATGTGCGGTGATAGGGAACAATTTCTTCAGCAAGAAGAAAGGCCTATCGTCGAAGTCTGCTAAATCCATTTTTTAATGTATAGGCCAGCCTCTGCGGCGGAAGGAAGTGATTTCTTCAGCAAGAAGGGCTTTTCATCGAAGTCCTGTCCGTTGACGGACACAGACTCCTGTGGCACACAAAGGTCTCTCGCAGTGGCCCTATTTGAATCAGCGAAGGCACGCCACTAGGCTGTGAAATCTCACAAATGTCTCGCCCATTATTCCCCCAAGAACAGTCTTAGCTACGGACATTAAGGGTGCCGTGACTCGAAGTCGCCCAGTCTCTTTCCCAATCTTCTGCAGATCTTGTATGAGAGAGGAAACAGCAGCCTGGTCACGAATCTTTCCACTGTTTTTGTTACCTTATCCAGTTTTTCATTAGCTGTCTGTCAGGAATCAATTATCTGTGTATCTCTTACGTCAGTACCTCATCTCCTACCTGGGGCTACTGAAGCCGTGAGAATGGGTCGTGAGTCGTGCGTGGTTGGTAAAATACTTGCTCGCGAAAGACGGAAGCCCCGGTTCAAGTCCCTATCCGACACACAGTTTTATTCTTCCACGAAGATTCATACCACCGAACAGTCCGCTGCAGAGTGCCAATTCTGGGATGTTCTGTGTATGTATTAAAGTATTTTGATAATTATACAGTCCACATCATAAGAAGCTGTCGTAAATTTTGAATGCTGCAGCTTACTAGACATTTTCCTCCTGCTGTAATAACACATTACATACAATTCATTCAAGTATATGAACATTTCTACACATACCACAAATCTAAATACTATTTTATTACAGCGTTTTACATTATTCATTAAACTATCAGTCACAAAAAAGGTTCAAGTGGCTCTCAGCACTATGGGACTTAACTTCTGAGGTCATCAGCCCCCTAGAACTTAGAACTACTTAAACCTAACTAATCTAAGGACATCACACACATCAATGCCCGAGGCAGGATTCGAACCTGCGACCGTAGCGGTCACACGGTTCCAGACTGTAGTGCCTAGAACCGCTCGGCCACTCTGACCGGCTATCAGTCACATCTGGAAGTATTGCATGACATACTGGTTACCTGTCAGAATATTTAGTATTGGAAGCATCCATCATTTAGCTTTGGGTATACTAGATTCTGTAGTTTGAAGTTTACAATGCACAACAAAGTGACGGATGTGCCCCTGCCACATAACTCGAATATAAGTGGAGTGGACACATGCGTCACCCCGTATGTACATTTTTACAATTTCTCTTCCAAGGGCATTCTGAAAAAAATATATCTTTGCATTTATCGATAAATAAACAATATCAGAGGAATTTGCATAGTTTCTCCCAAAATCTAAATTTCATTAAAATACATGAACTCAAATGATAGCAATGGAAAGAAGAGACAGAAATACTATAAAAATCATGTATCATATTTGCCCTATAAACAGTAAATATGTCATGAGAATAAACAATTCTCACCACTGCCAGAAGAGAATTTAAAAATTTCATCTTTACTTTGAGGGCAAACTAAGACACCTACAAATTTTTATTATGTATGTTAACACAGTGAAATGTTAACGTGCAGCTAATAGATCAAGAAGAATTTTGATCATACTTGTGCATTAAAAGTTGTTGTAAGGGGACTAGTGATCACATGATGGCCTTTTGTGTCACCAGTGGGCGCGCATTTTGCGGATGAGAATTGCGTGTTCCAGGCAAATATTAATTCAATATAATAATCCACCACACAGTAAAACGTAATTCAGCAGCACCTACATTCTACCTAACAGGTATGGAAGTTCTAACTAGTTCTCAGTAACTATTTTGTGGGAGTATCACAACTCTTTTACAGTTTCATTTACATTTAAACCGACACAGTTTAGGAAGAAGATGTATGATCATAGACTAACATAGAGACCGAGCGACTGTATTTACTGCTGGGGATGGAGAAAGCGGTTGCAGAGAGAGGGGGGAGAAGGAGATAGAAAGAGAGGAGGGCAGAGGAGAGGGATAGAAGAGGAGAAAGCAGGACTAGTAAAACTGGAATAAATATAAATTCGGGTGACGCCCAGTGCTATCTGCTTTTTCTGGTTAATGAGTATATAAATAAAACCCATTGACTGACAGAGAATCCACCCCCAACCCCAGTAGACAAAAACTGAAGAATGACATTTGGGCCTCATATTGGAAATCTTCCACAAAATACACAAGTTCCGTTAGGTACTGCTCCTCTCAATAAACAATTTCGATGAGTGGTATATATTTCACCAGCTACAGTGTCGTTGTATCCACAGAAAACAGCCAATATTGTAGAAAAATAGTAACAAATGGAGAATAACGTTAAGTCAGTCTTAGACCATGACAAGGAAAAGTCCCATGGAGCCAAAAGGCCAGCCAGGCACAAGCATGTTGGATGGCCAAATATAGCGATTTTTCTAGAAGTTATACATAAAGAGTTGTAAGTAGGCTGTTTATATTTTCTTATTGGCAACTATATAAGTAGGCTGTTTATATTTTCTTATTGGCAACTATGTAAGTAGGCTGTTTATATTTTCTTATTGGCAACTATGTAAGTAGGCTGTTTATATTTTCTTATTGGCAACGTTACGTAGCGCTCTGTATGAAAATCACTGGCTGTGCTGTGTGCAGTCTGTGGCTAGTTTGCATTGTTGTCTGCCATTGTAGTGTTGGGCAGCGGCAGCTGGATGTGAACAGCGCGTAGCGTTGCGCAGTTGGAGGTGAGCCGCCAGCAGTGGTGGATGTGGGGAGAGAGATGGCAGAGTTTTGTAATTTGTCATGAACTGCTATATATATTATGACTATTAAGATCTATTAAATAATTATTTTATGATCCACATTCTTCGAAAAAGGAGCTCTTGGAATGGGAAGAACAATAAGAAGGGACTGATAACAATAACTGCATATATAATTTTCTTTTCAAGTACTTGGTAATTTTTTGTAGAATTAGTTTTTGTGGTGCACCACTTTAATTACATAGACATTAAGATGTGAATAGACATTTCCCTTTTCTGCATTATTGTTTTTACTGTAATATTCTTTCTGCTTGAGCTATGTCATGTTTAGGTATAAGTTACTGCTGTTTGCCATGATTTTGCTAGAAGTCATACATAAAGAGTGATCCCAGGACATTACAGAATACCATTATAAGAGTATCTCCTAGTGTACTCGTACAGATATTGACAATAATAGTGAGGCCAGCATTTCCTGGCAAGACAGAGTGTGAGTGTAAAGTTACAGGGTCTTTAGTAGGGTCACCGACACATCATGAAAGCCAGTGGCTGGCTTAGGACACAGTGTGTGACCATATGATGCCTCCCCCACCCCCCTTCCTCACACCCCTCCTCGACCACTAGCCTCATTAAAGATACTGAAGAGCAGTTCACAAGTAGTGGCAACGAGATGTGAGAGGCCTTTAGTGTCGCGCCACGACACAGACAGGTGAATGATGGATGGGGGGAGGGGGGCAGGCGGTAACAGGCAAGGGGAAAGACGAACAGTCCTTGGAGGCAAGACGCCGTGAGTAGGGAAGTCACTGGAGGCAGGAGTGTGAAGTCAGGAATCCAGAAATACATAGAGAGCCAGGAGAGTAGCCAGGCTGGGCGAGGCAGCAGTAGCTGCAGTAGTATCAGCGCAGTTACTGAAACCACATGCGAATAGCTTGGGAACTATGTGTGTTGTATAATGGGTGCGCGCTCAGTTAATACTGAAAGTCTCATTTTAAAGCAGATCGAAGAGTGCTAGTCGATGACCATCTCTGTATGTAGATTGGCCTCTTTATAGGTACAACTCCTTCAAGGCAAGTAGAGCAAGAGCTGAAACTGTTTTCTGAATAAATTTGAAAATTGAAACACACTTCTAGTTGATGTCACACACATCAAAAGAAGTACTGCACCACCGTGGTTCCCAGAACTCTTGAAGACAGATGTTGACTGAGGATATTGTATCACATACGCAATACCTTTGACTGTCCAGAGATGTCACTAAATCTGGTCAAAGATGTAAACAACCATACATGAGCAGCACCTATAGACGGAGGAAGTCCTACAGCTGATCAGTTCCAGTCATTCAACTAGGAAGGAGGTACGCAGCTCGTGTTGTCTGTAGTTCAACCATGCCTAGACGGTCAATACCACGGTTCGATCGCGTCTGCATTGTTACTTTGTGCCAGGAGGGGCTCTCAAAAAGGGAAGTGTCCAGACGTCTCAGAGTGAATCAAAGCGATATTGTTCGGACATGGAGGAGATACAGAGAGACAGGAACTGTCGAAGACATGCCACGCTCAGGCCGCCCAAGGGCTACTACTGCAGTGGATGACCGCTACCTACGGTTTATGGCTCGGAGGAACACTGACAGCATCGCCATAATGTTGAATAATGCTCTAGAGCACATTCGTTCATGCCCTAGGTAATCGTTTCTTCTGTATACTGACTCCTTGAGCAGACGACAAGCTATCGATCAGTGCTGCCCTCTTCATCCTTTGGTAGCGACCATACAGGAGTCTATCTACGCCCTGGAACGGTCCGTTCGTTCAGTGGTGTTTGTGTGGACCCCAGGACACTTCGGATTCCCAGGCAACGAACCCGTTGACAGGCTGGCCAAATAGGCTACACAGAAACCGCTTATGGAGATCAGCTTCTCTGCAACTGACCTGAGTTCAGTACTACGCCGCAAGGTTTTGCGGCTTTGGGAGACAGGATGGCATAACCTCGTACGCACAACAAACTGCGTGCCATTAAGGAGCCTACGAATGTGTGGAAGACCTCCACGCGGGCCACTTGCAGGGACTCTGTGGTTGTCTGTCGACTCCACACTGCCCACGCTTGGATGACACACGGCTACCTCCTGCGCCGCGATGAGCCACCTCAGTGTAGCTGCGGCGCCCGGCTGACAGTGACCCATATCTTGGTGAGCTGTCCTCCTATGCTGCCCTGCAACGGACTCTTCAGTTACAGGACTCGTTTCCATTAATATTAGCTGACAACGCCTTATTGGCTAATTTAGTTTTGCGTTTTATACATGACGGTGGGTTTTATGATTCTATACAAGTTTTCGTGCATGTCATTTGTCACTTTGTGTTCTCCACTCTAATGCTTTTACGCTGGATGTTTTAATGTGTCGCAGAGTGGCTGGCTTTTCCTTTTATTCTCGTAGTCGGCCAGCCACGGTCATTTGCTCTCATGTCTTAATACCTTCTACCTGTTTCTTGATTCTCTCTGTGGTTTTCTTTTCCTGTTTTGTCTATAGTAGTGTTGGTTGTCCTTCTGTCGTTCATCTGGTTGTTTCACTCTCCTATTATTGTGCTGTACATCTCCTTTCTTTTCTTCTTTCCCCTGTGTAATTATTTTACCAGGAACAAGGGACCGTTGACCTTGCAGTTCGGTCCCTTCCCCACCACCTTTAAACCAACTAAACAACCAACTATAAAAAAGTATGTGGACTTGGATATTCCTGCTGAGAAAGAACATCACCTTCCTGTCGAAGAAATGGAAGTAACATGGGGATAGAAGGTACTGATTACTTTACCCTGCAGAAACACAAAACTCGTCCTCGAACTGTAGTTGATGGCCCCCACACTATGAAGCCTAGGATAGGACCTGCATGTCGTGGGCGAATGTCCTCCTGAACAGGCACCTCACCACGTCTACACCATACACGTGTATATCCATCACTCGCATATAGCCAGAACCTGCTCTTACTACTGAAGACAACACAGCGCCATTCCATTATCTAGTCAACTATTTCACGACCCCATAGCGGCTGTGTTTGGCAGTGTCGTGGTGTCAGTTAACACAGCTGCAAGCAGATGGGTCTAATGGCCCCTGATGACACAGCAGCCGATGCAATACGTGCCTGCATTTTAACCCTGGATGATGTTTTGTTGGCCATAGCTGGTCGCATTGTTTGACGATCATCAAATACGTTTGTACTACGCAGATGTCTGGAACTTGGTCAATGCACTTGGGAATGTTCCACAGACCACTGGTGAGAGGAGCCGGAAACCATTCAAATGGATGAAACTGTTCACCAGGATAGGAACTCTTCGGCTGGGCATGGCTGTTAGATAGAATGAATGTTGATTTCACCTTTCATCTCTAAACACAGCACAGTTACTGCCTCCAGAGTCAAAACAGAAGGTGCACAGACAGGCCACTTGAGTGCCATCTCATCGCTGGCCACCGTGACGAATGAACGACTAACCCAAAAACACCTCATTCAGCACATGATATAACTGGTACTCCTGAACGCAGTCCTTGCAAGTGTTGGTTTTCTTTTTCTTTCTTTTTTTTCTTTTGGGCAGAGTATATGTGTATAGTATGACGTTAACGGCAGCACTGAAATTTTAGGGCTGCCCCCTGATTTTCTTTCTCTACCGACAATTTTAAAAAAGGAAGGAGGGTATGGTTGAAAGTCCTGTGGTCGACAATTTCATTATAAGTGGAGAATAAGTTATGGTAGGGGAAGGACTGGGAAGGAAATCGGCCATGTTATTTCCATGTCAAAGAAACCATACTAACATTTGCTCTAACACAGCGCAGAATCCTAGACTGATGGCCGGATTTGAATGACACCTTCTCTTCTCGACTGCTAGACTAAAATATTTCATTGAGAGTATTATTGCCTCATATGGAAAGAAAGTAATAATTATGATTTTACTGACGAAGCAGAGTAATCGAGCCGATGGATCGTGTGTAAAATGTAAAATTTATCATAGAAAACTCTGCTCTTTGCAACTTCTCACAGTATGATACTTCCTCCCTCGTTTTCATTCATTTGTATCAGGGAAATTTTCACTTACGTCAGTACGTCATCTCCTCATCTCCTACCTGGCAGTACTGAAGCTGTGATGGCGGATCGTGAGCTGTGCGTGGTTGTTGGAGCGCTTGCCCGCGAAAGGCCAAAGTCACGGGTACGAGTCCCCGTCTGGCTCAGAGTTTTAATCTGCCACAACACGTCATGTCACCGCGCATTCAACTGCAGGTACTTTAATGCATATACCGTCATATTTTAAAAAGCAGTCGTAAATTTTAAAACATGTAACCTATTGCATTATTGCATATCTTGCTGTTGCTCTAATAAAATTCTATGAGTAATTAATTCATGCACACGAACTTTGCTATACACATCACAATGCTTTATAATTCATTTTGATGTTCAATAATTTATCAGTCACATCAGAAAGTTTTGCGTAAGACGCCGATAACCTCATAGAAAATTAGATTTGCCTGAACTAGATGCTGCTGTTTGAAGCTCACCATGTACAACAGACTGACGAATGCGTGTCTCCTACAGTACTGGAAAACAAGTAGAATTCACACATACGTCAACCCGTACGTACATTATTACCAATTGTTCTCCGAGAACATTCCAAAAGAAATGTGTCATTACATTTATAAATAAATAAACTGTGTGAAATGAACAATATTAGCACAAACGTGAAACATGTGTATGCTTTAGTAAACACAATGACGGAATATAGATCTATAGTCAATTATATGGATGTTACAATCATCAACTTAGTCTGTAACAGTTTATATAAAATACAGGTACCAGTACTTAATCAATTATTAATATAAATTCTTTCTTTGTCAACGAATAACATCAATGAACATATCATGATTGAGATGTTCTTAAATCCGTCCTCCACTGCAGCATCTTTTAAATTATGAAGGGTGTTTCAGGAGGAATGGTAAATATTTTATGAGGTGGTAATATAGACGAATTGCAATAAAAATGACATATAAAATGCGTCCAATTTTTAATGCGTACGGAGATACAGCTGAGTTAATGCATTTTCGTTTCGTCTCGTGGTATACCTGTTGCTATGGGTTGCTACGGGCGTATTTATCGAACGTCAGCAGTAGGGTGTTTATGTTCACGTTGTGAAATTATGCTTTAGCTTACATTGAAATTTTCATTGACATTTGTCTACCAAGTCTACTGTAATGCTTCGTATAAACACGCCGCACATATTTCCACATGCTGAGAATGCCGATATAGTATTTGTGTATGGGTTTTGTATGGAAACGCTGCAGCAGCGTAGAGATTACGACATACTATTTCCTAAACGCAGACTACCATATCTACCATATTAAATACTGTTTACTCATGTGTTCAATACAATGCGTGCCACTGGGATGGTACCGAGCAGTCATATTGTTTCTGAACGTGTAAATTATGTCTGTGGATGAAGTAGAAGTCATTATTCAGTCGGCAGAACGTAGTCCATCTACAAGCACACGCAAAATTTCTGCACGTACCGGCGTCCCACACGGACGAGTATGGCAGACATTAAGTATGCACGGGTTCCATCCGTATCATTTATAGCTCATTCAATACCTCCGAGCAGGAGAGTGAGATAGACGATTGGAATTTTATCATTGGACACTTGAATATGACCATCGAATCCCATTTTTACTATTCACTGATGAAGCCACTTCACCCGTGACGGCACCAGTAAATCTCGGAATTCACATCATTGGTCTGAAGAAAACCAACATGCCATTGTGGAGACACATTTTCAAGAACGCTTCTCTGTAAATATGTGGTGTAGTTTGATAGACAATCAGCTGATTGGGCTCTTTATGTTACGGGATCATGTTACAGGACCCCGTTATCTACACTTACTTGAAAATGACCTTCCAGCATTATTGGAAGAAATTCCTTTGGCTGCAAGAATGCGTATGTTCGTCCAGAATGATGGGCTCCTGCACACTGTAGTCGTCAGGGGACACATCATCTAAACCTAACACTCCCCGGGAGATGTATCGTTAGGTATGGGCACGTTTCTTGGCCACCAAGGCCCCCGGAACTTATCCCTTTGGATTTTTCCCTGTGGGGAGGGTTGAAATGCGAAATCTACAAGGAAAATGTAACTACAAGAGCCGATTTGATCGATCGGATTATGAGTAGTTCCCATCATAAATGAACGCAAAGACGACCTCAGGAGAGCTACATATGGTGCTATCAAGAGAAGTCAAAAGTGCATTGAAGCTGGCGATGGAATTTTTGACTATTAACTGTGTACGTCTTCATTTGCAGTTGCTTTAATTTTGTTTGGGTTGCATACTAACAGCTGTACCTCTGTACTCAATAAAAATTGTGCACATGCTACATGGCACTTTTATTGCAATTCGTCCATACTACCACCTCCTAAAATATTTACTATTCCTCCTCGGACAGTCTGTATAGGTATATTTTATGTTTCTTTAAGATTTGATTGCCTTTTTTCGAAATTAATTCGAACGTTTTTTAGCACTGGATGAACATTCTAGTGTGCTAATGAGTTATTAACAATATGTCTCACTCTCAGAACGTCTTAATATCTTGCAGAAATCACGAATATTTGAGTAAGTTATGCCTATAGAGTGACGCCTGAGTTCGGCTGGAGTAGGCGTTGCGATACTTGGTTCATGAAATGCTCGTTACTACAGCTCCATCCATCTCAGATACGTATCGTCTTACCACATTTTTTTCTACTAGTACCGTTTCCTGACGCGCTGTTTGATATTAAACTAACTACCTACTTCACTTACATTCACCTCGGCTACACAGCACTGACAGTGCACAGTTACTATGTAATCACAGTGAACACAGATCGCCATAGCAGCTGCTGAACGTACGGCAGTAGGCAATGAAGGTCATAAATGTGGAAAATGTCAACGGAAATACATACAGGTGCTGCACTTTGCGCCTGAATAATCAGAGTTGTTATTTTTCATTTCTGATCGATATTATATTCACCTTATCGATTCAGATCAAATGTTCGTCATCATATAGTGAGAGAATACTGCGTTTTCACTTTTTTTCCATGATACATCTAACTTTTGGTGGTAAACTGCGACGGACTGAGACCCTATGCGATCTCACAACAAACCTAGAAGCAAATTTTTACTGGTAATCATATGGACGTGATTGTTGTCGCTTCCTTGTGAACAGTTAACAAAACTGGTCCCCCAAAATTGTAAGTTGTTGCCCATTCCATTGTAACACTTCAACCCAGTACCTTTTCGGGTACCTTAACGCCTTACAATATCGCAAAATTTGTGACTGATCTGCACACAATACGTGGAAAAACTGTGTCGCCTCGAGGTTAACAACAAAATTTGTTAATGAAACTGGATTATTTATTCAAAAAAAGAATTTTTAAATGCAACTAACAAACCAACACATTTTTCTGCTAGTAACTATTAAGTACACAAAATGATCGCATGCCATTACTGACAAGGAGACGCCAGCTGTGCTATTTCGGCCGCATAGTCCTTCTATATGATACACTCCGGCCACTTACGCACGAATGGTATTGAAATAGTGGTGAAATTCACAAAACATGCAGTCCCGAGAGGGGAAAATCTGCAACCCAGCCAGGAATCGAACCTGAGAATCCAACAACTAGACGTAGCAACGCTTAAGCACTAGGCCACGTGCTATGGACAATTGTGAAGTTCCGCTCGGATTTTGAAACATTTTTGAAAGCTAGCGACTGAGGAATCAAACATTTGTCAAGAAATATTGGCAGCACATATCCCCAGTAGTGTAAACAGCACGTTTTTGTCGCTATACGGCGCCAATGTCACGTGTGCAGAAGCCATAAACAGCGAGATAATGTACGAATTATCAAAAATGGTTCAAATGGCTCTGAGCACTATGGGACTTAACATCTATGGTCCTCAGTCCCCTAGAACTTAGAATTACTTAAACCTAACTAACCTAAGGACATCACACAACACCCAGTCATCACGAGGCAGAGAAAATCCCTGACCCCGCCGGGAATCGAACCCGGGAACGCGGGCGCGGGAAGCGAGACCGTTACCGCACGACCACGAGCTGCGGACTACGAATTATCGTATCACTGTTTTAAGCGTCTGTGAATGGCACACGAATGCTTTCTGCGATCTATGATTTCGTTTACAATTTTGGAAGATACCTGAAAACGAATTGTTCGAATTACGACAGTAAATATTGCAAAGACCTAAATGAATAAATAAATAAATAACAGTACGGGCGTGAGAAATATGGACCATGGTTACGGCTCGATAGTGGAAGACTTGCACTGAAATCTCTCGTGTCAACATTCCTCCTTGTTCACATAGTTAATGTAATTATACTATCGGTTGCGAGATCGTCATGACTCAAAAAAATTCATTACTAGTCAGTAAGAGCTGTGCTAACATATCTGAGGCGAGCAAAGTTCTTATTTGTTTTGTACGTATGGACTTCAGAAAGTAAGCTATAAGTGTCGTCCCATGCTAAGACCACTGCGCAACAATAGCAGCGCAGTGTCAGGAGAGCGTACATCTTACGTATTTCCTGCAGCCACAATTCTGCATCGACGCGGATAGCTGGATAATCACAGGGTGTGGCTGAAATTGAACTACGCCGGACGGTACCGTTCTTATGCGGAAGACAACTACATTACACACAGAATCACCGTGAAATTGGGGCATTATTTGGACCAAATACAGTGTCACGTCAGACCGTAGAGGAATTGTGGTAATAATTTGATCTTTGCCACCATGCGATTGCCATCTTTTCGAGAAGATGAAAGAACGTATGGGAGGATAGGGATTTTCCAACGATGATGACATAGCCACAGTGGTTCTCGAATGGCTTCGTGACAAATAAATGAATTTTTGTCGTCAAAGAACAGAAACATTCGTAGAACGTTCCGATCGTTGTTTACAGAGACTTGGTGACTGTTGAGTAATAGTGTCATGCATCTGTGTCATTTTAAACTGTAGTGCAGTATTCAGAAAATTACTTGGCATGCCACAATGATGAGTTACTTAATTTTTTGAATCCCCTCTTATCTCCGTGCTACAATAAAAGTGCTGTTTTGCAGTAAAGTTTTCAGTAAATCATTATGGACGTGCTCCTTGAATTCTCACTTGAAACAACAGCATTTAAGATCGTGTTTCTATCATTAAATAGTACGGCTGGCAACATGTGTATGTGATTTAGCATTTAGTAACTAGGACTGATTCCTGTAAATACATTAATACATGGGATTCGTATTTATTTCCGGACGAGCAAACGTATTTGGCAAGTACGGACTTAATTGATGTTAGTGTAAGCCATGACTTTAAACATTCAGCATCACAGCTGTAACATCAGAGCAGTAAGTACAGTCGCAGCTTGAACTAACAGCAAATGCCCATTCTGGCGTGAGGCAGTAGTGTGTCCAAACTGTTGTTTCATAAATCGCAATGCAACAATGAACTGAACATAACGAAGTCAAGTCAGTCCGTTCAAATGATTCAAATGGCTCTGAGCACTATGGGACTTAACTGCTATGGTCATCAGTCCACTAGAACTTAGAACTACTTAAACCTAACTAACCTAAGGACAGCACACAATACCCAGCCATCACGAGGCAGAGAAAATCCCTGACCCCGCCGGGAATCGATCCCGGGAACCCGCGCGTGGGAAGCAAGAACGCTACCGCACGACCACGAGATGCTGGCAAGTCAGTCCGTCCATGCAACATTACGCCAACTGACACCGTAACACATGGAGCACTAGAACGATTATATTCGACGAAATTCCTTGGTGTAGTAAGTGCTCACATCTTTCGTCACATGACGCTACGTAATGCCCCAATGGTCTCTTTGCTGATCCTGATGTTACGATGTGGACAGGCAGAATATTTCATAGGTGAACTGTCATCCAAATCTTTGAACAGAGTACATTCACCTGTCAATGTCTTTGTGACATTTTACTCCAACGCCAGGAGCATCACTTCAGGAGTACATTTGGTACTGACTTCATTTTAATGGATGGCGGAGCTCGACTGCATCGAAAAGCGAAGATGGAGGGGTTCTAGGAGCGAGAGGTTATCTGGCGGATGGACTGGCCTGCAATTTTCCCCCAACTTAAATCCCATCGAACACGCTTGGGAGGCAGTGGGGATATGTAATGAAGCACATCCACATGCACCAACTAACGTCCAGCATTTGTGAACCGCACTGGTAGGGTAATGGCTCTCCCCACATCAAGAACTCATTACTTGTAGCCAACATGGAAGCACTACGGAGCAGGCACTGCAGTCCGTGTTGATCACACTCACTGTCAAGATCCATGTGCCACCTTTTGTAATGTTCAGGGGACCAAAACGCCCTAAGATGTTTTGGGCTAACTCTATTTACCTGGAGAACTTCTGTTGTCAGTTACTACTTATTGCCTATGGTCTATGTGGATGAGTTGAGAGAAGAGAGGGGGTGAATGAAAGGGGGCGGGTGGCCGGTCATTTCTGCAAAATTTTTTCTTTTTGACGTTGGCAAATTAATACCAGCAATTAACTTCATTACATCAAGAGACTGCACACATATTGAAAATATCAGAAATGCTTTGTAAGTTTTTATCCGCGACATAAATCTAGAGATATCTCACCGCCTCACTCACCGTCAGCTATAGATGTTTTTAGCCTGTGTGCATGTCGGAAGAGTGACACCTCCTTCATGTTGCGTCGAGGTTATGACCGCTACCTCACTTGAACAAGCTTCCAGGAAGGATGTGCACATGGTCTGCCTGGTCCAAATCAAGAGAATCTTAATCAGAAGTACCGCATTGTCATTTGAAACATGCTGGTACCGAATGGGAGTAAAGTGTTTTAATCACTGTGTAACGTAGCTCTGGAGTATTTTAGGTCCACTTTCCTCCATTTTGCTTTAAAGATAAATGCGAGAATGAAGAATAAAGATGTCTTGGGCATACCTTACCACACAGACTTCCGAATTCTTTAAATAACGGTTAAATACTTGAGTACTCTTGATACCACTTTTTTATTGAATAATTAAACAAAGAATCGTAATCGAGCACGCAGTTTCCCCTTCGTGGTTTCGCGTTTTATATCGCTAAATTTCTGAAAATATAATTTCTCGCTTTATTGGCATGTCTGTGTTGTTTTAATAACGATATTTGACCTTGTTGCCTATATGTACAGATGGTGCATTCCGAAATTCAGCATGCTCGCTGCATTTTCCACACTGCAACAGATCGTATCTGAAAGTGTTAACTATGCAGATAGCAAGACGGGCGACGAATAATGTACCGTAACATCTAAAATACACTCGCCGTTAACTATGCAGATAGAAAGACGGGCTACGAATAATGTACCATAACCTCTAAAATACACTCTCCTTTATTCTGAAAATCTTTCACTGAATATAACCAACTGCACTTTACATTTAAGTACTGCTAATCGTACGTGTGGCGCCAAAAGTAATTCCTGAGTCTTCATTATTGTACTAGTTAGGTCATGTTCTTTACGAACTATTACTGAAATAATGTTTATAAGTTCTGGTATCGTTCTATTACTAAACACGTTTATTCACAACAAGCTCTACTCAGCTTCGTAATGTTAAACTTTCTCAATGATATAGTCGCAAATATCTTGACAATAATTCATGTCTGCGTGTATATAAACATTAAGTGCAACAACACTTTACATTTTTAGCAAATGTTGTACACCTGCATAAAAATTCTGTTCGGTTCTTGAAAGTATTAAAAAAAGCACTGCAATACATAATTAGTAGAAAACCTACCAGTTTCCAGATGACATGATTAACATTACAATATAGAAATGTCCAGGTGCTTACGCCGGTTCCGACCGACGCTAACTGCCACAAATTGTTCAAATGGCTCTGAGCACTATGGGACTTAACATCTGTGGTAATCAGTGCCCTAGAACTTAGAATTACGTAAACCTAACTAACCTAAGGATATCACACACATCCATGCCCGGGGCAGGATTCGAACCTGCGACCGTAGCGGTCACGCGGTTCCAGACCGAAGCTTCTAGAACCGCTCGGCCACACCGGCCGGTGCTAACTGCCTCATATCCGTGCTGGGGTAATGACCAGTTCTTTCGCCAGCTGCCATAAAGTGTTCAGATATTTCCTAAGGTAGGATTTCTCAAAGCGAATGAAGTAAAATATAGTATCTGAACAAAATATCGAAAAATTAGTTCAGGCAACTTCCATAGCCGAAGTTGCTAACGCACGTTCACTTGCGCGTCCTGGAGGCATTCGACATGGCTATGGGAGGTCTATGTTATTTTCGACTGCTGATAGGCCGCAGTTCTAAGCGCTTCAGTCTGGAACCGCGCGACCGCTACGACCACAGGTTCGAATCCTGCCTCGGGCATTGATGTGTGTGATGTCCTTAGGTTAGCTAGGTTTAAGTAGATCTAAGTTCTAGGGGACTGATGACCTCAGATGTTAAGTCCCATAGCGCTCAGAACCATTTGATAGGCAGCAAAATGAAAGCCACAGTCAAAATCAAATTTCTCTCTTGTTTGTTCCATTTAGCTACAAACTCCCAGGTTCTTCTGTATTTAAACGCCACTCCAACTACGACGCTTTTCGTAGAATCGAACCCCCGCCATAGAAAGCAGCCGCCCATACTTTCTGCCAATTGGCTTTACTAGTCTGCAGCTCGTATTTTTTTTTTTTTTTTTTTGTATGAAAATGCTCTCGTGACCAACTAATCATGTGCGCAATGAGATGAAAATTAGAGGGTACAAAGTCTAGCCTGTATGGCACGCAATCAGACGCTTCCCTGTGAAAACGCTGCAGAAGCCCTGTTGTTGACCCTACAATGTGCAGCCGAGATTTATCAAGAAGAAGATTATTCGCTTCACAGTTAGGTTATGCAGGCTGCATGAAATCAGGCTGAACCTCTCAGCATGAACTACACACTTTACGGAAGGCACTATTGCTTTAATCATGTTTACATGCTCATGAGGCTTTAGAACTGAAAAATACTACATGACGTGACAGTCAAGTATGCACAAACACTGAACAGCACATCTACACAAAGTATCATCAGTTTTTCTTCGTGGTGTTAATTGCATGAATGAATGTATGCTGGAAAAAATAAAGAATGCTCTCGTAGTTGATTAAGTTTGTGGTCACCAAGATATCCACTAATATCCTGGTTCAAATGGTTCAAATGGCTCTGAGCACTATGGGACTCAACATCTGAGGTCATCAGTCCCCTAGAACTTAGAACTACTTAAACCTAACTAACGTAAGGACACCACACACATACATGCCCGAGGCAGCATTCGAACCTGCGACCTTGGAATAATGAACTCAATATTTCTTTTAGATGGAGTATGGCGTATAACGTGTCGTCATCGTACATCACACGGTAATGGCTATTCACGCCTTTTGATAAACCATCACAGAATACCATCTCCGTCAACTCCCACGCAGTGTAATGGGACACAATTACACAACCAATAAGAAGTTAGCAAGGAATGTCATGAGGAAGAGAGCCTACACCTCTGAGTGCAGATCGTGTTCGATGCAAATAGAATGGCTCATATCTCAACAAGTAGTTGATTCCACACACACACCATCGACACAAAACGCTTCCGTGGCAAGTTTTATTCCTGGCGTGTAAGCTACGTCATTGCAGTAACTGTGGTGAAAGCTTGAACGAACAACTGTAAGCAACATTTCTATGCTCGACCAGTCAGTTATGCACAGGCAATGTTAAGGAGCGGACGTGCGGCACTGTTGTGTCACGAACTGCAGTGGAGCAACGAACCGTACACCTCTAAATCAGGTGTTCAAGACATTCCTCGAAGACGTTTAGAAGAAGAGATAAGGGTATGCAAAGTTTACTCCATGCACTTTGACTCCAGAACAAAGAGATAGAATCTTGGGCGCCTGCCGCAACTTGACTGAAATGAAAAACGTGGACAATTCTTTTTTGGAATAAATCATCACAGATTACGAGACCTGCTGGTATCGGTTCCAACGTAGCACAAAGCGACAAAGACCGAATGTGTCTCTGATGTTTCGCCAAGACCGAACACGCGAGTTGAACAACATCCCAAAGAAACCCAATTCCGATGGTTTCACATGGTTGCGTAAAAGTTTTGCGAGTTTTACTCAAGTGAGAGGAGACTATGTAGAACATCTGAACCATTAGAACCACCGTCTTCAGCTTTCCTGTGTCTGTCATTAATTCAGTCTCAAAACGTATTGGGCCGGCCTCAGTGGCAGAGCGGTTTTAGGCGCTACAGTCTGCAACCGTGCGTCCGCTACGGTCACAGGTTCAAATCCTGCCTCGGGCATGGATGTGTGTCATGTCCTTAGGTGAGTTAGAATTAAGTAGTTCTTAGTTCTAGGAGGCTGACGACCACAGATGTTAAGTCCCATAGTGCCCAGAACCATTGAAACCATCTCAACGTTTTGGACTTACGGGGTATGTCGACGCTCACTTCATACTGGCAGCAACCAGCAATATGGTGATAATTATCTATACTTATGTACATAATCCATTCAATAAACAACCGTAAATGTTACATAAAATATACAAAACTTCGACAAAGTTTGTAATTCTTTGCCATTTTTGGTGGTATCCTAAATCCAACTGCCTCACAAACGGGATGCTGCAAGTCAGTGCAACAAAATGGCGGGACCCGTGGAGGTTTGCACCAACATTGATCAGCGGAATGTCATTAGACTTCTGTTAGCTGAAGGGTTAAAACCAATCGAAATTCACCGTCGGATAGCAGTGCAATCTGATGAAGGTTGCTTGAGTCAGACAAAAATGTACTTTCGGCAGATAAGTTCGAAGGAGGTGTAACAAATGTTGATGATTCGCCACGTCCAGGACTCTCTGCCTGTGCAGTCACGGAGAAAAAAAACTTGTTCAACTGGCTCTGAGCACTATGGGACTTAACAGCTGTGGTCATCAGTCCCCTAGAGCTTATAACTACTTAAACCTAACTAACCTAAGGGCATCACACACATCCATGCCCGAGGCAGGATTCGAACCTGCGACCGTAGCAGTCGCACGGTTCCGGACTGCGCGCCTAGAACCGCGGGACCACCGCGGCCGGCCAGTCACGGAGAACAATATTGCGAGAGTTGGTGAGTTGATACGGAAAAGCAGGCGTATTACCGGTGAGATTGCAGCAATGATGGCCACTAGTGTCGGGTCGATCCACCGTACTGTTCTTGACATACTGATGTTCAAGAAAGCTGGCCGCGGTGGTCTAGCGGTTCTAGGCACGCCGTCCGGAACTGCGCGACTGCGTCGGTCGCAGGTTCGAATCCTGCCTCGGGCATGTATGTGTGTGATGTCCTTAGGTTAGTTAGGTTTAAGTAGTTCTAAGTTCAAGGGGACTGATGACCTCAGATGTTAAGTCCCATAGTGCTCAGAGCCATTTGAACCATTTTTTTGTTCAAGAAAGTGTGTGCGAGGTGGGTTGATATCAGAAATGAAACAAAGGCACATTTATGAGTACACGGAGCTTTCGCAACAGTGTGAGCCTGAAGAGGGACTTTTCTTTAGCGTATTGTAACTGAAGCTGAAACTTGGGTGCATTAAGAGGCTCTTAATTGTTCAAGGGTCCTTGATGATGTGGAAGTACAGACAGATGTGCGTATGCATTTACGCTCAACCACCCAAGAAGTCTTTGCTCGTGAAATCGAGAAGTTTGTCTTGCACTGACACAATACGTAGGATTTGAGGGAGGTTAATTTGAGAAATAAATAAGTATTGTGTGCAATTCTCGTTATAGACTGCTTTACAGAATTTTCCGGTTTTTATTGAATGACCCTTGTACGAGGGTGAAAAAGTCTCCGAATTTTCTAAGGGATAATCCTTATAACTTCTTAATCAACATAAACGTCATTTATAATTCAGATATTTATTTATCATGTCTACATATTTCCAGCCCTCGTCTGCTGTAAGGCTACGAATTGTTACGCGTAACATGGCAGAGTGTAACGTCACGATGACGGTGCGTGAGAAATTGGGTGCTGAAATCGAGTTTATAATCGTCCACACATGGACCTCCCTCTACATCGACGTGACAATACCAGACCACACACGAGCGCTGCGACATCTGCAGCAATCCTACACCTGGGGTTTACAGTCATCGATCATCCTCCACACAGTTCCGACTTGGCGCCATCAGATGTTTACCCGTTTCCAGAACTTAAAACAACACTGTCTAGGACTTCACGTTGATGGCTACGAAGCGTTACAAGCAGAGCTGACATTGTGGTTCCGGCATCAAACATTCTGTAGTGACGGTATCAACAAACTGGAGTGTCGTGGGAGAAATGTGATAGTCCACAGGGTGACTAAAGTAAGAAATACATATATAGACTTGAAAATAAAGATGTAGAATGTCAATACCGTTTGTTTTATGTAAAAAGTACACCACTTGAGATATTAGTCTCCTCCAGGGGCATTACGCAAATACTGTGTATCTCCTCCTGTAAGACTTCATAATGGCCTCAATTCGGCGAGTAAGAGTGCACCAGTTGCTTCATGTATGCCATGTCCAACTGAAGCTACTCACTGATTGTTAGAGTACAAAGAGTTAAAGAGAGTGAGAACGATGATTGCTACGTTTCATACAGTCTTCCAAACAGTCACAGATATTTTCTGTGCGATTAAAATTGCGTGATTTAGCGAAATAATGCGATACTGTGTGTCAGCTTTCGTCAAACTTGGAACGTATGCTTGCAGCCTAGTGAACACGGCTGTTGTCGTCTTGGAAGACTTGGGTGTCCACGAAGTACTGATCGTGAAGATTTAGCAGAAAGGTCATCACTTGCTCACGGAGAATGCTGAAACAGCCCCAAAATCATCGCAAAAACCATCTCCGACTGAGCCATACCCTACAAACCATGTGGGTTAATAACCTCATTGGACTTCGGTCCACTTGATGACTCGCATCGGTTGGAAAGAAACGGAAACGTAACTCGCCTAATAACCGTATTGATACACTTCTGAAAGTTTCCTGGCCTACAGTCTTAGCAACAACAGTACCGCTACATGTATTCCTCTGTCAGACGTGTCAGAACGATTTTCGGTTATAACTTCCGACTCACTCGTTTCTAGACCAGAATCCCTATCCTCAAACTGATATATTTACCCTTCTCCATCACCCCTGGAAGTTTGTAACATCGCCACGGTATCACCGTGCATAGCCGCTAGCGGGCTAACATACAACAGAATACTACACCATGAGTGCACTACTCTTGCACAGCTGATGGCAAAATAGCCGCAAGCATTTCTTCACGTAAAACCTATGTCTTACTATCAGGTGCAACCAAATGTAAATCTTGAAGCAGGCGTAGACTAGAAATATCGGTAGCTTGGTAGGGTACAATAAACTACTACACGAAAAGCAACCGCGACTTAACCTCGTATGGAACGTATGCAAGATACCGTCTCACCTTTGACATCTATTGCATCGCACTGACCTACGCACTAAGTATATCGAAATGCTATATCCCTGCGATCAATAGTTAAGTCACTACTCAAACTGTCAGTACTCTCAGCCGTCAAGTAACGTTGTACGGGAAGAACGGGAGAAATGACTAGTACGAGCATAACAACCATTCGAATCTGTGAGTGAGCACGATGTTTCAATCGTGCGGAACTGGTTACACGTGTCGCTCGAAAATCCCGTAGCTGGGCAGCATCGCTTAAAGGAATCAGGATACTATGCTTCTTTGCAGACATTTTGTATTGTTTTGAGACCTCTTAATCCACGGCAAGATCTCACTTCGTGCAATTATTACATATTTACATAACAAGTTAGGTTCTTGTATCATAATTGAGCTGAAAGAGTGGTTACTACAGAAAAATTCTCATATCGACGACTGTTTCGTCGGTGGTCGTTGCCAAGCTAACAACAAACTTTGCGTAATGGCGTCTGGATTTCACAATAGCCGGCCACTTGTCAGTATGCTCCCCATTGGGACCAGTACACCGGCTCTGAATTAAAATGTTTTTCCTCCGTTTTTACTGGTATTTATCTGAACAATACTGAATGTAATTATTATAAACCATTAATCATAATAAATAGCTATTATTTTAATAATTAAAGATTATACTTTAATTACACAATAATAAAAAATGATAATTATTATTACATAATGCACTTGAGCAATACTCTCGAATAGACCTCGCCAGTTTTTTAAGAAGACTAATATGGAAAGAGGCTGCACTTTCCATGTTTTCTATCACTGAACCCAAGTTCAACATTTCGTTTCGTGTGCCTAGAAACTGTTGCACGAAGGTGTATTTATGAACTGACTGATTTCGCTTGTAAATCATTGATACCATAGTCATAGATTCAACGGTTTTATATTCTCCAGATGTACCTTCTGCATCAGTGGATGACTCTCCATCCAGTACTGTCTGCGCCCTCACTAGCAAATAAATGTGACTCCTGTCATAAATTGCGATTGATACCCAGCAATATCGTACTTCATTTAGGAAGCGTTGGTGTGGTACTAAGTTAAGTGTTTATCAGAAGTAACGAAATACTGCACATCCTCGACTTCCTTGATACCTCACTGCCAGAATGGATGTGAAGAAAGCATGAGCATCGTTTCACAAGACAGATGTTTTCGGCATGGAGGAGATCATTATGTACGATAACTAAGGAGAATACAATGTTACACGAAAGCAACACGTTAGCCAAAAAAAAATTATTTACTAGAAACATACTGGTCAATAACGTCTAATCAAATTTTTTTTCCTGAGAGGTTGGAACAAACGTCACGGAACACGAAACACTGGTTTGAGAAAAGCTCCGCTCTGTGGTTACAAAAAAATCACAACTGCTGATAAAAGTATTTCCACAAAATAGCTGCGAAGAGACAGCGGCCGGAAAGCGCAACCTATGAAAAATTGATGATGCTGCACTTCGCTATTGACTGACGTATAAAAAAGGGGCAGATTTCAAGTGTGTGATGAGCCCGTCTACTGGGCTCCAAGAAGAGTCGCCGTTAGCAGGTCCGCAGCTCGTGGTCGTGCGGTAGCGTTCTCGCTTCCCACGCCCGGGTTCCCGGGTTCGATTCCCGGTGGGGTCTGGGATTTTCTCTGCCTCGTGATGACTCGGTGTTGTGTGATGTCCTTATGTTAGTTAGGTCTAAGTAGATCTAAGTTCTAGGGGACTGATGACCATAGATGTTAAGTCCCATAGTGCTCAGAGCCCAGCTAGCCCGTTAGCAGAACAGGATATCACGACACCGTCGACAAAAACGTTCCTACATGGCGCGAATCTGAGGATATACAATACCCACCGCAGCACCACAATTATCGTTTGTACTGAGCAGTCACTAGCATGAACACGACTCGTTTCCTGGGGCAGTTAATGTTTTATTGTCCTATCAACTCAACCACAGAGTCTTGTCAAGGCACCATCTCAATTCTAGTTCTGTAAGAACGACGAAAATTACAACCTCTGCTCTTTCTAGGGAAAGCCCACCCTTAACTTCCTCCAACCAACGCAACAACATCTTATGCCCAACCTTGCTAACACAGTAACCCAAATTCAAGTTCCTTTTCAACCTGTACCTTTTCTAAACACCATACACTGCTCTTAAAATATTAAGTATCACGTTACTAGACACAGACTGCCATCCATCATCTTTATAAAGACTCATCGCTTCTGTATTTTAGTACAAATATTATCTTCAATATAAACAGTTCAACGTTTTCACTTACCATTGATACCCACGATGCCAGCTTGACCACCACCTGTGAACAGAAAGTATTATGAATATTCTGAAGTTCGGAAAAAATTTCTGTATAATGCACTGTTTGCAGTTATGTGAGAGTAATGATGGTAGTCTTAAAAAGTTACAGCTTCATTGGCATGCCACTTTATACCTACATCGTTCAAATTACTGAGTAGCAGGAATTCCAGAATTTTGTTGCAGGTAAGGATGAAAAGAGATTGCTTATTCAATTGCACCTAAAACTATCTACTGAACACAACATATGAAATCCGGCATGGCACTCATTGTTGGCGACATGTCATGTGTGTGTTAGGGCTGAAAGTGTACTGCACGTCACTGAGTGGAATTGTTAGACCTGGCTGAGCTGTATTCAAATTTTATTCTCTTAGCTAATTTCTTGTATGGATGCTTGCGCTGTTTCTAAATATAGAATAGCCACTGACACTTTGCTACTTAAAAGAGGTCTTTTAAGTAGTACTCAGGAAATCAGCTTATCACAAGGAAGTGATAAGAATTAAATATGGAGGCAAATGAAAAAACTGTCTTTTTCAAGGTAGTAGCTTAATCCAAGCACGTAATTCTAAAATTATTGCTGAGCTGACATTTTTAGTACTAAAAGAATACAGATAAAAATAGATGAAAATGTATTAAATGTTTGCAAAATTGAGACATGTTTTAGGACAAAAATGTATGGTTTTAATACTAAGGGAGTCCCGGTGTTTCTCTAAATATGAATTTGTAATTAGCTGACGTATAACGCCATCTAAAGAGAAAATGTAATATACACGATCCACTTCCTAGGTAATTAACACTGAAGCTAGCCAGTCAGGCCGCTGCAAGCGCAAATTCAAGCGGTCTGCCAGAGCCGTTGTCACCATACATATTCTTCGTTCGGTCTCCTAAAACCGAACAAGAGAGCAATACAAATGTTGGACATGGGTTGGGCTGACCACGCGAATTGCAGTCTATTCACACTCCCACATTTGCTGATGACAGAAAAAAATGACTCGCATGCGAATTGCAGTCTAGTCTCACTCCCACAGATGTGCAAACTCAGCAGTGTGCTTCACGCTCTATTGGTTGTCAAGCGTGGGCACTGCAGACTGCATTTGAATGGGAGGGGGTCGCAGGCTCTCCCCACCCTTACTAGCCTTGACTGTGACCTTAACCTTGGCCTTGGCCTTGGCGTTGACTCAGGTCATATGTCATGATGCCTTGAAGGGCTTTGGGCCTTGGAGGTAAGGAAGAGTTGGTGATTGTCAGCCAGATGTAACAGGCGCCATTCTTTCGGCTGAAATATAACAGCACAGATGACAAAGTTCTGAGGGCTGCTGCATCAGCACAGTCTGGTAGAACATATACTGCCACACTACTCAATCGGATGTGCCCACTGCTACGCACTTCACAGAAATTTGCAGAATAGTCGTGTAGAGGAGGATATAGCTGTAGATGTAAATTTAGAAATATAACTGGAATAAACTTCACAATATTCAGGGTCAGGTCATCATTTGGAATTGATCTATAGCTCTACGGAATAATTACACATCTTCAAAGAGGTAAACAGCGGCTGATAAAACTTTAATCATAAGTGGTGTGAAAGACGTATGGAAAATAAATAAATATCACCTTCAGAGAAAGCAGAAAGCATTTTATGTGGTATGTAAAATAAATAAACAACGACTCGTTTGTTTGTGGCACTAACCGTGCACAGTGAGAGGCAGGTGTGAGTCTTCAGTATTAATTTGTTGCCATAGACAACCAAAACTACAATATTAATTCCATATATCCCATGATAAATTTTAGAATAATCGCAGTTGTCTTCTGTACATGAGGAATACATGAAACAAAACTGGAAAGCCACATACAAAAAAACACTAAAAAAGATATGTCAGTGTAAGTTATTTTTCTGATCTACACAGTCTTTGAGGTGATTGTCCTATGTACATGCTGTGTTAACTGAGTCGTTCCTATTAAAATCGTGGTATGATATCAATAAAAAAGAACTATACTCATTTTAGGACTTCCACGTGGTCCGCCTTCAACCTATCGTAATACAGTAGCTCACTTTGTTCTGCACTTCAGCCCATAATTGTGTGGACATACTCAGGAGAAATTTGAAGAGGACACCCACTTTTTCACATGGAAGAGTAGAGCCTAAACCTCTCGATGAAATGGTATAGAACGCTCTTCACCCAAGTACATCCTCAGTTAATCATACATACATGGTACACTGTCATCCTAAGTAATATATTTGTCAGTAGTGTACATGACGGTTTCCGCAAGGGATTTCTACCATATAGAAACGAACTGTATCTATCTCATAACGAGACCAAATTACCTGCAGAGAAACATGTCTCACTTCAGTATCTGGATTATTCAACACACAAAGTACATGAATTAAAAAAGCTAGATCCAATGTAATGAACTGTGGAACACCTTTTGATGATATCACGAAATTTTTGTAGTATATAACATTCTTTTATCTATGTACTCGTAATTGAGCAGTGTTACACATTGCATGTTTTCAACGACGGTATACGAAAAGATTTATTGAAGAAGCTGAGTGAGTATTCAGATTGGTATAAACGTAATTGTTCACAGAATGAAACTCTACACTTGATTATGAAGAATGTCTGAAACGCAGTAAGCATTTAAGTTTACCTCAGAAGCCAGGTTCAACTACCCCTACATATTAAATTCTCTTCCTTCGTACGCAAATAATACACATTTATCAGCTAAGCAACACATCTCCAATACAGTAAAGATGTGAGAAAATAAAAAGAGTTTTAGACATAAATCTACAATAATGACGAATTTTGTGATGACAGCAGCAATATTCATGCACAGGTTCTATGACGTTTGTACACGGCTGTGGGAATACTAAATAACGGTAACGATTAGGACCGATATTTCCGTGGTAGGTGTCCTGGAAATATCGTTATTTCCACAGAAACGTTATACTTTATTGTAGGACAACGAATTTACCTTCCTCCAAAGATACTGTTTATACTCTGTAAACATACAGTGAAAGATCTTAACTGTCTAACAGAGAAATTGTTACTTGACCAGCAGAAAATATCATCTTACGTGTAAACGAATACATCTTAACCATGTGTCCAGTTACCTCGACGTCTGCAGCAGTAGCGACGGTCGTGTTGGCAAGTGGTATCATCTTCCAGCTATAGATTCATATCTGTGCATACCATGCACCATGAGAGATAGAAATGCAGATCACACAGTAATTCAATAACCTGTGGTATCCACGCCTCCATCTCACAAGGTGCATGCAATCCCTTTGTTCCACATCAGCTGTTGACGTGTCCTGTTGTTTGTTCCTGTAGACAAATTAATGAGTAATGTCGGAAAAAAATTGAGCTCCTCTTTGGTGAAGTCTTGCGACGAAGATATTTACCATGCCCTTCAAACTGTGACGTAACACGCTATGATCAAAGAAAGTGTAACTGTCGACTGTTCACTGTGTTTTGTAGAACACTACATTGCTACTGCTTTGGACAAGCATACATCTTCTGCTGCACCACGGTTTACGTCAAAAGTGCAATCACTCCACCACGAGTACTGCATGACTGAAGTCGTGCACAGTGACAGATGGGCGTACAAGTCACATAATGATATCGTAATATGTAGACCTCGCACGCCTATCGCCCAATATGCACGAGTGCCGTTTGTTACACAACTGAAGTTTAAACAGTGTTAAGTATTTCAAGTTACATACAATATGTATGACCGATAACTGAAATACGTTCACAGATACGGACATCTAAATCACACCGCCTTGTAATAATATATATGCCATACAGTTCTGTGCGATATTTTTTAAAGTTGTTTTACAGTTCCATATTTACCATGTAATAATAATTCTGATAGGTTGAAATGAATTCAAACTCATTTTAACAAATGAATAAGAGCGGCAAATATAAGTAGCTTACTTTCTAAACCAATAAATAACATTTAACTTAAAATGGGCGTCTTATTATTTATTAATATGCATTGGATGTATATTAATGTACCACTTACAATAATCAAGAAACCTTAATAGGCAGTGTATGCCTACCAACGCTTAAATTGCTGACTCCACACAGAAACTTCGACATCCCCTGACATCTGAGTCAAATCGTATTATTTTCTCGAGCACATACATTCTATAGACACGTTGCTTTGCTGGGCCCTGGAAATTTAGTCCGTTTTAATACAGCTCAATGAGTAGAAGGCAATAAAGAAGTACGGAAAATACAGTGTGTTCCAAAACGATCTTAACAGCTTTGATCCTTTCAGAAACGTGTTAAAAATGATTGTTGATATATATATATATATATATATATATATATATATATATATATATATATACAAATTTGCAGCACAACGTCTGATATTAAACTTTAAAAACCAACCAAAAATTGATAACCGAAAAGGCTGAAAGGGAATGTAAATGAAATAACTCAAACACGGGAATTGAGTGTAAATCTTAATATTACGGCTGCAACCGAGTGAAGAAACCGACTGGACGAAAAAACAATCGACTGACCAATCGATCGTTAAAAACACTAGTTCCAACTCTTCCACGTGCTGTCAGTGCACACTTGCGTTCCGCTTACGATTATTGACTTTATTGAAGTGTATAATTGAGTAGTGGGAGCGAATCATGCGTCGTGAAGTGTCAATTTCTTTCTGAAATAATATCGTATTAGTGAATGGAGTGAGTGATTAAGGATGTTGCTGCAATGAATCACAAGCTAACGGATTGTTTTGGTAAACCTGAGCGTAGGGGCAAAAACCCTGGTAAGGAACCCGATGTTGCTTGCGCTACAGAACTGGAACCGTCACAGAGTATCTACAGTCTACAATTTCGACAACACAGAACAAATGGTAACCGTCATATCTTCTTAACTTTAAATAATACTACCTTCATGTTATTGTGATTTTTTATTAGTAGTTATTAGTTTAATTTAATAAGATTAGCGATGTTATGTTTAATCGATATCTAATGGTAAGAATAAGGCTGGCTGAAAACATTAAAAGTGAGATCATTTTTTTAAAGGCGCCATTCATCTATAAGAAGAAAAAATATTTTTGCGCAAACCAGCATTGCTTAATTAATTCGTACTGAAAAATAACACTTTATTGCTTTTTTTACTAAAAGTGGCTATAAGTATTTTTCGTACTAACAATTTCAACAAAATTATTCAAAGCTTCCTATTTCAACAATATCTACTAACTTTCAATAATTATCTGTTAACATGTGAAAGCTTTTCAGAAGTTTCTTAAAGCTTTTCAGACAACTAGAAGAAACCTTATAGGCCTGCAGTAAGTAATGTGACGCGGAATGTTTCCTGGTTTTGCTGTTATTAATCTGATAGCTACCGACTGACGGCACATGGCGGAATAAACCAAGGATCTTCATTGACAAAGATAGCTAATGTCGTGTTAAATTTTGAAGCCTTACTGTAGGATATTACGTATCCTCGGGATCATAAATACCGTTCACGGACCGGTTTCACAATCAAGTAGAGTTACAGTGTGTAAACTCTATCTTGACTGTCCCATTACCTACTCCTGAACTGGTAGATGTCGGGAGACTTCGGGAGGTAGTCACTTGTTCCAGGCTGCTGGTAAAATTAGGTAGCTGAAACTGTCTGAAGTAGCCATTTTCGTCTGCTTCACTGTTCTGACTCTTTTCTACTTGTCATTATTGTACGGAATTTCTGCAGTTAGTACGTTCATTAAGTATTCAAGACGTAAGACCATTTCAATACTGTTTACAAAGGCCGCCCATATTAATGTTTGTAGGGGCAGGGAGCAAGACCTAGGAATGTGGCGTCATTTTAATGTTTTGGAAGACAAATGGTGACACTTAAGTGCTCGCAAAAATTATTTATATGGGTAAATAACGCTAAATACATCTGTATTGAGCCACTTTTACGTAATACTGGCATTTAAAGCATTTTTATTTCACAGGAAGAAATACCAGAAAGGATTGAAACATATGATATACAGGAAGAGCTGTTAATGGCGGATTTTGTGATGTTGAGAAGCTTAAGTTGTTAAAGAATACTTGGAAGCCTCCCGCAACCGTTTGTTTTCCTACTCAATTAGAAGGGAAGCAAGGCCGAAGATTTATTTAAGCATGAATGGATCAGACAGTACAACTGGCTTTCGTAGAGTAAAATGCTACGTGGTGGATTTTGTACTTCATGTGTTCTGTTTTCTCCTTCAGGCACCCGAATCGGCTCCCAGGTACTTATTACAGCTTTCCATTATTCTAAATAATTGAAACATTTAACTGGCTTGGTAAAAAAACATAAATAACTAGGAGGTGTCGCTTTTAATCGGGAACACATCAGATACAAAAACATAATTATTCGACATTTCAGGCATGGTTTTCGAGCAAAAATTTCTATGTTGCTAACATTTCGTGTGCTTACAAGATTTGGTATTTGCACTATTTTTGCTTTACCTAATTCTTTACCAAACATATTTGTAATTTTGTTTGTAGGCTTTGAAAACACTGGTAAAAGAACCATCGATCAAATACAAAAGGCTACGGACGATTTTTGTCATCATTAAGGCACAAAATACCCCAAATTTTCAATGGAAATGCCTATAGAGTTCATCAAGTCTATGGAATCAAGAAAAAAAGTATTGCCGTTGTCCTCGATACAAAGAAATCCTCAGTTGTTGAAGAAAACCGGAAATGCTTGAGGCCTGTTATAAAGACTATAGTCCTATGTGCTAGAAATAACCTACCTTTACGAGTACATAGTGACAACGGTTTAATTCCTCAGCGAAAAGAAAAAAAACTGATGATCTTCTAGCGGGAAAAGGAGGAGTGTTTCACAGTCTTCTGGCTTTTTGTGTGGATGCTAAAACATCAATTCAGTACTTGTGGCCAAATCAGTTCTGTGATAACTAAAACAGTCCTAAATGAAGTTATAATTGCACTGGTAACGCTATTCGTGACGACCATTAGTCGCCAAATGCTTAGAAACCTGCCAAAAGGATTTAGTAAGTCACAATGCTGAACGTACGTCCCTACAGACACCAAACTATGTCGGTGTACACAGGCAAAAACGTCTGATAACTGACGTGGATGGGTCAGTGCTCACAGTATTGCCTGACAGACATGAACTGATTTTCATGGCGAAGGAAGACGTCAGGACCACTTATTGCTACTCACGTGCCGTCGCTGTACCCTACGCAGCTGAATTGCAAAACAGTTGTCACATGCTCTGGGTTATGATGAGTGCGGTTCAGTTTCAAATTAGTATTTCATACAGCGCCCAGGCACGGACAATTAAATAAAGTTCTTAGTAATCATTAAGGAACATAATTACTAAATTTTGAATACAGGAATTTTTTCTGTTAATAAGGAAATTAGACGATAAATACATTTAGTAAGCTACCTAATATTGAAAAGAGGTATTATCGAGTTAATTACTAGTTGCTCGTTGTAGACAATATGCCACAAAATAAAGGATAGGTCACCACCTAAAATATTTCTTTCTTGTGTACACCAGTAAGAAAGGGAAGTATTGAAGGAAGGGAATGAAGCTCTGTGAAGTTATACTCTTACATACACTCTAAGTTAATAAAGTGTAAATGGTTTTCCGTCATATTTCATTGTTAACTATTTCAATAGATTTTAAGTGCACATTAATACAGAGTACTTAAAAAAACATTCCTGTACAAAACTGGCAAACTAGTACTTAGAAATGTATTTACCCTCCTGACATTGAGGTGTACGTAATTCTCAACCTCCCCATCCTACCTACCCTTCATGATCAGTGTCTGCAAGTGCGCCCACTGTTTTTTTCTGTGCAGCAAGTTGTCTAGATTTTGGTTACCATTTACTTTTTAAGACATAACTCACATTTTGTTGCAAATAAATTAAAGAACGTTGCGGTAAGCAATGCCGTAAAATGACTTGCTTTAAACCATTGTCTGAAATGTAACACACTTCTCTTATCTTGAATTTAAAGAAATATTGGGTAATTCAGTCACCATAGAGGTATGGTCTAAATTTGGGATACTCCTAAAACATAGTGAAATCACTGAAAAGGTTTAGTAAAGGCAATGAAAGACCAATTAGCTATAGAATACAATATTAGGAACAGTGGTGCCATATCATTTCAGGCTATCAGTAGCCAGTCTTCATCTGGAGAACAATGACCACTCGACAACTTTTTTCCGATACCTGGTGGTGAGTGATGACAATCATCGGCCAGACATAAATGGCCGGCAGTGGGACAGTGGCATCTTCGGACAGTTCTGAAAAGCCTTGCTTGAAGACTACCACTGTCCTACTGCAGGACATCAGTTGCCACTCTTGATATGGAGCACGGTGATAACTCCACTTCTCTCTTCCGATGCTTGGTGGTGACTGATGACAATCGTCGACCAGATGTAAGTAAATGGCCGGCAGTAAGACAGTGGCGGCATTAACAGTTCCGAAAAGCCGTGTTGAAATACCCCCACTGCCTTACTGCAGACCATCAGGAGCCACTCTTGATTTTGAGTGCAGTGACGTCTTCACATCTTCTTTCCGATGCCTTGTGGTGAGTCGTGACAGTCTTCCACCAGGCTTAAATGGCCGGCAGTAGAACAGTGGCAGTGTGAACAGTTCCGAAAAGCCGTGTTTAGCGACTACCACTGCCCTACTGCAGACCATTAGGAGCCACTCTTGATTTTGAGTGCAGTGACGTCTTCACATCTTCTTTCCGATGCCTTGTGGTGAGTCGTGACAGTCTTCCACCAGGCTTAAATGGCCGACAGTAGAACAGTGGCAGTGTGAACAGTTCCGAAAAGCCGTGTTTAGCGACTACCACTGTCCTACTGCAGACCATCAGGAGCCATTACTGATCTTGAGCACAATAATGATTTCACGTCTAACGTACGATACATCCTGGTTAGTGATAAGAAATGTCGACCAGAAGTAAATGGTCAGTAGTTGGACAGTGGCGGGTTAACAGTCCTAAAAAGACGTTTTTTAACTACCCTCAAAGTCCTACCGCTGACCATCAGCGGCCATAATTTACCACCACAATGATGACTTCGCATCTCCTGCCAGTTGGTAAGTGACGAGAATCTTCTTTCCGATGCCTGTTGATGAATGATGACAATCGTCGTCCAGACAGTTACAACGTAAACTGTTTTGAAAAGCCATGTTTTTGACTACCACTGCCCTGTTGCAAGCCATCAGTAGCCACCACGGATCCGGGGCGCAGTGCCGACTTCACATCTAATGTATAACGCCTGATGGTTAGTGATATGAATTGCCGTCCAGAATTCGATGATTGACAATAGAACAATGGCAGTCTGTACAGTTATCAAATGCCCTATTCAACGGCTACCATTGCCCTACCGCAGAACATCAGTGTTCACCACCGATTTTCCCATAGTCGAAGTCTGTACAGCACTTGAAACACTGCTCGGATATAGCATAACCACACCTGACGAAAAATTATTCACCCCCAGGAGACATGACATTAATACCGTGTACCATCGCCAGTAGACTTGATAGTGACCGCATTTCGGGGAGAAAAACAGTTCACAGCTTTCTTCAGGTGTGGCATATCCAATTCAAGCCATTCATTGATTATTAGGTCTCACATAACTGCAGAGATGTTGATTGCGCCATTTCATACGCTGTTCCAAATAGTGACAAACATTTTCTATGGATATCAAAGTTTTCTGAGTGTCCTACCACGTCATAATCTGAAAACATATACTGGAAAAACAAACGTTTCGGCCACGGTGACAGTGGCCTTCTCCTGGGTCTTTCGGGACCACTGTTAATTAGAACCAGACGAAGGCCGCAGAAATCCTCGCCGAAACTTGGGTTTCTCCGTACAGTTTTTTACATTATGACTCAGCCTGAAACGTATACGTCAATTTATTCTGACCGCGGAAGCATATGCAGTTACCTTATCTGTAGAACTGAGATCGTCTGATTTAGCGGGCCCGTCGAAATGCGGTAGGGTGTTGTTCAAACCAGAAAAGTATGTGTGGAGCCCTGCAAACATCGTTTTTGTCATGTTGTTGGACGGGATATTCCACAATATACCCATCATTAAGATGTGGAAGAACTGGCAACATTTCCCAATCGAAGTCATTCAAACAAACATCATGGTTCACGTTCGCCGTAGCCCGAATAAGTGGTCCCACTCTTTTCACGCTAAGCTAGCTCAAAACATTCCGTAATACCTCTGGTCTTAACTGCAACCTCCACACACTGCCGACGAAACGCCTCATTAAACAAAATTTCTAATTGTTCTGATGAATGGCAGCTAGCTCTAAATGTAGAAAAATGTAAGTTAATGCAGATGACTGGTAAAAAAGTGTCATAATGTTCGAATACAGCATTACTAGTGTGCTACTTGACCGAGTCAGCTCGATTAAATATCTACGCGAAACTCTGCGAAGCGATACGAAATGGAACGATAGCGGGGAAAGCGAAAAGTTTACGTAGGTTTCTTGGGAGAATTTTAGGAAAACATTGTTCTTTTACAAACGAGACCACGTATAGCACACCAGACCGACCCACTGTCGAGTATTTCTCTGAGGTAAGGCTTCCCTATCAGGGCGAACAAACGAAGACACCTAAGCAATTCAAAGTCGGGCTGTTGGATTTGTTATTAACAGGTTCCATCAATACACAGATATTACAAACATGCTCCAGGAAATCAAATGAGAAGAACTGCTGGGAAGGCGACCTTCATTCGAGGAAAGCTGTTGAGGAAATTTAGAGTAAAGCATCTGCGGAACGAACCTGCGAGCGCCAACGTACACGTCATACGGAGGTGTATAGACAATCGGTTTCTCTCTTTCTCTTTGCGAGTGTAACAGGAAGGGAAGTGAGCAGTGTTGGTAAAACGAACCTTCTGCCACCCACGGGACGGTTGCTTACGGATTATGTATGCAGATATAGATGCATTCGATGTTATGCATCAGTTGAAAAGAGGCACAATCGTGACTCGTTCTATCACAGCACATGCCTCTAGTCAAGCTACTGTCCTTTTTCTCTGTAGTTTAGCCCACTGATGAAGGGCAGCTTAATGAGACGCTATGAGCTGTTTCGTGTTTCGAGGTACCCGACACCAAATGTCCATTACATGGAGTTCTCTTTGCAATGGAAGATCGGATACTGGCTTGAGATGCAGATGCATTGACTGACAGGGAACCCCTTGAGTGCGAGGTCGCAAGCTGAAATTTCAGTAAAGCTCATTTGAACGCGTCATGTTAACAATTATGAGACGAAAAATATAAGCTGCTAATGACTCACAATGTGAATCAGGAGGGCAAATGCAAATAAACGTCCAGGAAGTGCGGAGATCAACATTCTGTGGGACGTATCAACTACTCTTCCCAAAATAGACATCGTCGACCTTCAAGAAATGTTAGAAATGAACCATTAACTTGCACCATGAACACTAAATGAAAAATTCCGCCCCACAGGGATCACAAGGGTTCGCACCACCAAAATCGAAGGCGAACTCCTGGGGCCTTATAAACAGAAAGATTCGTAGGGTGCAGAGCACATTCAACTTCTCGCGGCACAATAAACAACTATCCAGTTAATTTACTATCCAGATTAACAGTCGGTATGATTGTATTTGAATTCGTTAAGGCACTGATGAATGCTTTAACGCATTGCTGTTTGTTGGTCTTGATACAATTCTCTAGGTTCTTGTATTTTCCAGGTTTCCTTTCATGTGGATTTCCTTCTCAAATATTGCTCAGTCGCAGTTGAAAAAAATTCCTTACTCAGCGACGTGATAAATTTTTCCTGCAGTCTTTCTGACGAAATTTCAACTTCGGTAGTGTTGTTGTACATGACTACAACGTTTGCTTTGTTTATCGTTCCCATTGCTCTGCTATGTATCGATACCAACAGCAACTTGTGAGTTGCAAATCGGCTAAACAATTCAACTACACACCGAAGCCTGATGTTGTGCTCACCGATGGATACCTCCAGTCCCACCCCATGTCCCCATTAGCGGCCAGTATTGTGGCTACATGGCAGACAATATGTGGGGTGTCGAATGCCGTAAACATCATTTGTCTTCTACGACCTTAACTCAACGGGCTCCTTGTGAGTGTCGCAATTCCTGCCATGTTCAAAGCCACTTGACATTACCGCTCACTGTCGGTTGGGAATTTTAACGAACACCATTCTTAAACGGTGTTACATGGCTGCAGATAGTACACAGTTTCTTGTAGACTCGTTGCACAGTTTGCGTTAGTATACCAACAAATGGGGCAGTTCCACTCATGGTGTCGTTGGGGGATTTTAATGTGGGGGAAAATAGCAACGGCAGCCCATCTCAAAATAAGAGGCCTAGTTTGTGAAATCAGAGGCCGAGACGTTACTATGCGACATCCCATCTATAAAATGATACACAGAGCCGGCCAAGGGAGCAGGGAAGCGGAGGAGTGGAAATTCAGGAAATACGAAATCCATTTCAAGACCGCAGTCAACATTTGCGACTCAAGAAAATGCAGGAAACGAAGGCAGACAGCGCAACTCGACGCTCTGATTAGGCTAAACTATAACTAGTCATAGATGACCTGTTTCTCATGAAGGGCAACACTGCAGTTTGTCCCGTCATAGTTATTAAAATTGGTAATCGAGTTTGTTTGTGGTTACGACTAATACTGTGTGTGATTTTTCTTTCGGCACTTGTGGTTCCAATTATTTCTATATACACTGCTGAAAAAAAATACAGCATCCTCAAGAACGGTGTTCAGTGGCTTCATTTGTATACTGAAGGGTTGCAGTTTAAATGGCTTATATGTCACGGTCATCAGCGATCGAATGGCGCTCGGGAAGCCTGCCTGTGCACCCACAGTTTTGACTCTACAAACAGTAACAGTGTTGAATATGGATGTGAACAGTGTATGCAACATTCATTCTGGGAAACAACCATCCCCCACCGACGAGTACGTACTCCTTCTGAACAATTTCAGCTATTTGAGCGAGGCCGCAATGTTGGTCTGTAGGAAGCTGGATGGATGTAATGACAGACGGCTGAACATATTGTTCACAACAAATTAGTGGCATATCGCTGTTTTCAACAGTGTCTACGTGGATTTGCTTCAGACGAAGATGTGCACGCCTGGGTAGAAAAGTGTATCCGTAGGCAACCGCAAACATTTTTCTGTGAAGGCATTAACCATTTCATCTCACAGTGGGTGAAATGTGGCGATTATCTTTTAACAATAAACAGTTGACTTACCTCTGTCTTAGTTTCATTAGCCTGTTCCTCATACCTAAGCTGTGTCTCACAGGGAGAACAGTTTTTACTCTTATTCTGCATATTAAACCCATATACAAGCAATACGTTTTCAAGAGAAGAATTTTATGTTGAATTATAATTATTTTTGAAAACTTACGACCCACCATAGGAATAAATAATTTTCCACGCCCATTTATTTTTTGATATAAGGATATTGCATGTCATTGTTACTGATTAAGAATTGTATATGACCCATTGTGGTGCCCTAGATTTCATTCTGAGATTACTTAATATTTTTGTGCAATTTTGCACTATGTTTAATATGGTATGTAAGTTGTAATTAATGAGAACAAGTTAAGAGACCTGTTCTAGTGAAAGGGAATTAGTTACTGCGTTAGAGGATATTAGTTGTTAGGTTCTCATGAGCCATCAAGATCGCATCATGTCCTCCTGACGCAAATTTACTATAGATAAGTCTTCCATGTGTCACTTTTATGCCGACAGGCAACATTATGACAGCAACTATGACATGCCAGTGTGGTAGAACGTTATTTTATGACATCGGATCATTTATTTTTTAATGAAAAATAGCTCCGGATTGAGATTCACTTGACTTTGGAGCAATATATTTAACTATCATATACTAAAAACAAGAATTTGTGATAATGATGTCGTATAGGTTTCAGATTCGAGTGCACTGATCCACGGAAGATTATGTTACACACTGACGTTGTTTGATGTAACACAAATACTTCGTTAATGAAGTTGATCAAGCCTATACTCCGAGTAGGAATCCTGCAGTGTGAAGACAGACCGAAAGATAACTTTATGATTATTTGATATGTATTATGTGGAACGGCGTTTGCTGGTACAATGTTCTGATACAACTCCTTTGGACTTCAGACGGGCTGTCCAACTGTAAAGTCTGGGTCGCTGATTTCACAAATTAGGTCTCTGCTTTTTAGACGGACTGTCGTTGCTACTTTCCTCTATACTAACACACATGCTCCCATGAGTACCTACACGCACATCTTTTGGTTGCAAACTCGCTTCCCATCTTAGCTCATGTACACAATGAGATTTGCAGGAAATAACTTGAATGCCTCCAGATCACTCTTCTGCACACAGAGCAGTGGTCTCTTATGTTATGTCGGCATTGTGATTATATGGGTGGCTTTGTCATTATATCTGTGGTAAAGATCCTGATTTTACAATAAGATATTGTCGAAATACAGTGAGTATGATTGAAAATGTGTTTCTGCCAGGGGCAGAACTCTTATGATGGTTTGACGCACCCTGTTTTGTCGTAGAGAACACCAGTACAACATCATACTTTTAGCTCCTAACTTTCTTAGAGTTAGCCAGTTGTCTGGTTGGCTGTCCTGCTAAATGCATTTTTTAATGTTTCGGTGGAAGGGAACAATTTCTTCAGCAAGAAGAAAGGCCTATCGTCGAAGTCTGCTAAATCCACATTTTAATGAATAGGTCGGCCTCTGCGGCGGAAGGAAGTGATTTCTTCAGCAAGAAGGGCTTTTCACCGAAGTCCTGTCCGTTGACGGACACAGACTCCTGTGGCACACAAAGGTCTCTCGCAGTGGCCCTATTTGAATCAGCGAAGGCACGCCACTAGGCTGTGAAATCTCACAAATGTCTCGCCCATTATTCCCCCAAGAACAGTCTTAGCTACGGACATTAAGGGTGCCGTGACTCGAAGTCGCCCAGTCTCTAAAAAATGGCTCTGAGCACTATGGGACTTAACATCTATGGTCATCAGTCCCCTAGAACTTAGAACTACTTAAACCTAACTAACCTAAGGACAGCACACAACACCCAGCCATCACGAGGCAGAGAAAATCCCTGATCCCGCCGGGAATCGAACCCGGGAACCCGGGCGTGGGAAGCGAGAACGCTACCGCACGACCCGCCCAGTCTCCTTCCCAATCTTCTGCAGATCTTGTATGAGCGAGGAAACAGCAGCCTGGTCACGAATCTTTCCACTGTTTTTGTTACCTTATCCAGTTTTTCATTAGCTGTCTGTCAGGAATCAATTATCTGTGTATCTCTTACGTCAGTACCTCATCTCCTACCTGGGGCTACTGAAGCCGTGAGGATCGGTCGTGAGTCGTGCGTGGTTGGTAAAATACTTGCTCGCGAAAGACGGAAGCCCCGGTTCAAGTCCCTATCCGACACACAGTTTTATTCTTCCACGAAGATTCATACCACCGAACAGTCCGCTGCAGAGTGCCAATTCTGGGATGTTCTGTGTATGTATTAAAGTATTTTGATAATTATACAGTCCACATCATAAGAAGCTGTCGTAAATTTTGAATGCTGCAGCTTACTAGACATTTTCCTCCTGCTGTAATAACACATCACATACAATTCATTCAAGTATATGAACATTTCTACACAAACAACAAATCTAAATACTATTTTATTACAGCGTTTTACATTATTCATTAAACTATCAGTCACAAAAAATGATTCAAATGGCTCTCAGCACTATGGGACTTAACTTCTGAGGTCATCAGCCCTGTAGAACTTAGAACTACTTAAACCTAATTAACCTAAGGACATCACACACATCAATGCCCGAGGCAGGATTCGAACCTGCGACTGTAGCGGTCACACGGTTCCAGACTGTAGTGCCTAGAACCGCTCAGCCACTACGACCGGCTATCAGTCACATCTGGAAGTATTGCATGAGATACTGATGATGATGATGATGTTTGGTTTGTGGGGCGCTCAACTGCGTGGTTATCAGCGCCCGTACAATTACCCAATCTTTGCTCAGTCCAACTTCGCCACTTTCCTGGATGATGATGAAATGATGAGGACAACACAAACACCCAGTCATCTCGAGGCAGGTGAAAATCCCTGACCCTGCCGGGAATCGAACCCGGGACCCCGTGCTCGGGAAGCGAGAACGCTACCGCGAGACCACGAGCGGCGGACGCATGAGATACTGGTTACCTGTCAGAATATTTAGTATTGGAAGCATCCATCATCTAGTTTTGGGTGTACTAGATTCTGTTGTTTGAAGTTTACAATGCACAACAAAGTGACGAATGTGCCCCTGCCACATAACTCGAATATAAGTGGAGTGGACACATGCGTCACCCCGTTTGTACATTTTTACAATTTCTCTTCCAAGGGCATTCTGAAAAAAATATATCTTTGCATTTAACGATAAATAAACAATATCAGAAGAATTTGCATAGTTTCTCCCAAAATCTAAATTTCATTAAAATTACATCAACTCAAATGACAGCAATGGAAAGAAGAGACAGAAATACTATAAAAATCATGTGCTATTCATATTTGCTCTATAAACGGTAAATATGTCATGAGAATAAACAATTCTCACCACTGCCAGAAGAGAATTTAAAAATTTCATCTTTACTTTGAGGGCAAACTAAGACACCTACAAATTTTTATTATGTGTGTTAACACAGTGAAATGTAACGTGCAGCTAATAGATCAAGAAGAATTTTGATCAAACTTCTGCATTAAAAGTTGTTGTAAGGGGACTAGTGATCACATGACGGCCTTTTGTGTCACCAGTGGGCGCGCATTTTGCGGATGAGAAAAGAACGACATTTGTGTGGAAGAAGTGAGCCAGTGTTTATATCGGCGTCCAAGTTCCTCAGGGTCTTTTCTCAGCATTCGATCGGTCTTCAATTAGAAATCTCTACGATCAGAGTTGGGAAGAGTCATATGGATGGTGGTTCAGAGGCACTCGTTATGTGTTTCAAATATTTCGTTCTGTGGGGCTTCAAAATATGTTGGCATTTAAGACAGTGGGACGTCGTGTCGATTATTCAGATTACTGGTGAGGATATTTCTTTTAATTTATAGCTGTGGATACAGTATGGTGTGTTTCAGCTAATTTCTTAATTTCTTAAATTATTCCACTATTGCTTGTTCCAGGCAAATATTAATTCAATATAATAATGCACCACACAGTAAAACGTAAATCAGCAGCACCTACATTCTACCTAACAGGTATGGAAGTTCTAACTAGTTCTCAGTAAACATTTTGTGGGAGTATCACAACTCTTTTACAGTTTCATTTACATTTAAACCGACACAGTTTAGGAAGAAGATGTATGATCATAGACAAACATAGAGACAGAGCGAATGTATTTACTGCTGGGGATGGAGAAAGCGGTTGCAGAAAGAGGGGAGAGAAGGAGATAGACAGAGAGGAGGGCAGAGGAGAGGGAAAGAAGAGGAGAAAGCAGAAGGACTAGTAAAACTGGAATAAATATAAATTCGGGCGACGCCCACTGCTATCTGCTTTTTCTGGTTAATGAGTATATAATTAAAACTTGACTGACAGAGAATCCACCCCCAACCCCAGTAGACAAAAACTGAAGAATGACATTTGGGCCTCATTTTGGAAATCTTCCACAAAACACACAAGTTCCGTAACGTACTGCTCCTCTCAATAAACAATTTCGATGAGTGGTATATATTTCACCAGCTACAGTGACGTTGTATCCACAGAAAACAGCCAATATTGTAGAAAAATAGTAACAAATGGAGAATAACGTTAAGTCAGTCTTAGACCATGACAAGGAAAAGTCCCATGGAGCCAAAAGGCCAGCCAGGCACAAGCATGTTGGATGGCCAAATATAGCGATTTTTCTAGAAGTCATACATAAAGAGTTGTAAGTAGGCTGTTTATATTTTCTTATTGGCAACTATATAAGTAGGCTGTTTATATTTTCTTATTGGCAACTATGTAAGTAGGCTGTTTATATTTTCTTATTGGCAACTATGTAAGTAGGCTGTTTATATTTTCTTATTGGCAACGTTACGTAGCGCTCTGTATGAAAATCACTGGCTGTGCTGTGTGCAGTCTGTGGCTAGTTTGCATTGTTGTCTGCCATTGTAGTGTTGGGCAGCGGCAGCTGGATGTGAACAGCGCGTAGCGTTGCGCAGTTAGAGGTGAGCCGCCATCAGTGGTGGATGTGGGGAGAGAGGTGGCGGAGTTTTGTAATTTGTCATGAACTGCTATATATATTATGACCATTAAGATCTATTAAATAATTATTTTATGATCCACATTCTTCGAAAAAGGAGCTCTTGGAATGGGAAGAACAATAAGAAGGGACTGATAACAATAACTGCATATATAATTTTCTTTTCAAGTACTTGGTAATTTTTTGTAGAATTAGTTTTTGTGGTGCACCACTTTAATTACATAGACATTAAGATGTGAATAGACATTTCCCTTTTCTGCATTGTTGTTTTTACTGTAATATTTTTTCTGCTTGAGCTATGTCATGTTTAGGTATAAGTTACTGCTGTTTGCCAGGCATAGTGTTACTGAATTTGACTTTGTGTTACTCTTCTAAGCTAGTTTTACTACTGTTTTATTTTTCTTGTTTGCTGCACAGTGCCTTATACTAGTTGTAGTACTGCAGTTGCTTTGCCTATTTAAAATTTTTGTCCTTGATGTTTGTGTTAATTGTTTTATGCTGCTGCATTGCCTCGTCCCTTAGTTTAGCATCTGAGCTCAGTAGATTTAAGTTAGCTTAAGAGGGGGTAGACTATATAAGAAACTAACTATGATGAATTGGAAGAAATGCATTGAGAAGCTATAAGAAAATGGTTTGGCCAAAAAAAAAAAATTTTGAAAGAGGATATGAACCAAAAAAGTAGGGTTTAGGTAGGATTTTCTTGGAAATAAATGATGAGGTAAGATAATGGTAAATAAATAATGAGGTAAGAAATGTGTGAACATATAAATACAGAAAGCATGCTTGGATAGAATTTTTTTGGTGGAAACAAATGTTGAAATAAGAGGAAAGATATATGGAATGAAGTTTTGGGATGGACTGCAGTACCAAATCTTACACTGAAATCGAACCCTGTCCTTTCCTTTTGTGTTATCCCACTATGTGTTTGTGTACCCTTGTGTATTTGTTTTCTTCCTGTCTCTGTGTAGTTTCAAAGAATTTTTTCTTCTTTTAACATTAAGCTACATTCACTATGATGAGGAATACTGTTCTCCTCAAATATAATTGACATTAATAATATGTTATTTACTTTGTAAAGATGCTTAGACATTATTTATTCTGTTTTGTTTTAATGCTCATGTGTGCAGTTGATGTTTCAATAATTATTCTGATCTTTTATGTATTTACTTATGTCATAATTCCTGTAACACTGATGTATATGTTTATTTCTATTCTTTTGTAAAGCCCCTATTACTACAAATGTTATCTGTATTATTATGTTTTTAGTGATGTATTTTGTACCTTTGTTATTTTATTCTCATGTTATAATATTGTAATTGACACTAGTTCATCATATTATTAACTTGTAAGTTACATTTCACTGCACACGTTTCTGTTGGTCATAGTATATGGACAATATGTGAGAAGTAGGGACTGTTAGTGTTTGCACATGTGTTAATAATTCAGCAAGGGACTGGATAACAGGATTGCTGGTTCTAAGGACAATTCCAAAAACTTTGTGAGTGCACAAGTGGTGGTTTATGGACTTGCTATATTGTCCGCAAGACTCTTCGATGGTGATTGTGCACCAGCACAGTTACAACAGATGGCTGCTGGCCATCTCTACAAGGACTACAATGGGTCTGCATCCTTAATGACCCACCAATACCATTATTTCTACAACGACTACAGTGGGTCTACACCTTTGCTAACTCACCAGTACCATTATTTCCACAAGGACTGCAGTGGGTCTGCACCTCTGGTGGCCCACCAATACCACAATCTCTACCAGGACTACAGTGGGTCTGCACCTCTGGTGGCCCACCAATACCATACTCTCTACCAGGACTACAGTGGGTCTGCTCTGTGATGATCTACCTACCAATATTCTTCAAAACGTCGAATGACTCTGCCGTGGGTTTGCTCTGTTCTGGCCCATTACCTGTCTGCATGTCAAGAGTCAGCACGGTCATTCTGTTGGAAGGACAACACTACTTCTTCAAGATTGCATGGACATCCATTACTTCCGTGTGCATTGTCTTTTACTGCTCAGACTTTGATAAAAGAAACGGCAGTTTCACTGTTATGAATGATCAGGACTGTCTTTATGGGCTGTGAGAAAATTTTAGCTTTTGACCAACATTGTATCAATAAGTATGTGCATTTGATTTCTTGGTTATTGTAATTATGAAAAATTTTACCAAATCATTATTGGCAACTGCCCAAAAAAATTTGTAAAATTTTTTGTGGGGAGCATGGGGGCTATGTAAGTAGTCTGTTTATATTTTCTTATTGGCAACTATGTAAGTAGGCTGTTTATATTTTCTTATTGGCAACTATGTAAGTAGGCTGTTTATATTTTCTTATTGGCAACGTTACGTAGCGCTCTGTATGAAAATCACTGGCTGTGCTGTGTGCAGTCTGTGGCTAGTATGCATTGTTGTCTGCCATTGTAGTGTTGGGCAGCGGCAGCTGGATGTGAACAGCGCGTAGCGCGTTGTGCAGTTGGAGGTGAGCCGCCAGCAGTGGTGGATGTGGGGAGAGAAATGGCGGAGTTTTGAAATTTGTTAGACTGGATGTCATGAACTGCTATATATATATTATGACTATTAAGTTAATACATTGTTTGTTCTCTATTAAAATCTTTCATTTGCTAACTATGCCTATCAGTAGTTAGTGCCTTCCGTAGTTTGAATCTTTTATTTAGCTGGCAGTAGTGGCGCTCGCTGTATTGCAGTAGTTCGAGTAACCAAGATTTTTGTGAGGTAAGCAATTTGTGAAACGCATAGGTTAATGTTAGTCAGGGCCATTCTTTTGTAGGGATTTCTGAAAGTCAGATTGCGTTGCGCTAAAAATATTGTGTGTCAGTATTAGCACAGTCTTGTATAATTGTTCTAAGGGGACGTTTCAGAGTGATCTCAGGACATTACAGAGTACCATTATAACAGTATCTCCTAGTGTACTCGTACAGATATTGACAATAATAGTGAGGCCAGCATTTCCTGGCAAGACAGAGTGCGAGTGTAAAGTTACAGGGTCTTTGGTAGGGTCACCGACACAACATGAAAGCCAGTGGCTGGCTTAGGACACAGTGTGTGACCATATGATGCCTCCCCCCCCCCCCCTTCCCCACACCCCTCCTCGACCCTGGCCTCATTAAAGATACAGAAGAGCAGTTCACAAATAGTGGCAACGAGATGTGAGAGGCCTTTAGTGTCGCGCCACGACACAGACAGGTGAATGATGGGGGGCGGGGGGGGGGGGTAACAGGCAAGGGGAAAGACGAACAGTCCTTGGAGGCAAGACGCCGTGAGTAGGGAAGTCACTGGAGGCAGGAGTGTGAAGTCAGGAAACCAGAAATACATAGAGAGCCAGGAGAGTAGCCAGGCTGGGCGAGGCAGCAGTAGCTGCAGTAGTATCAGCGCAGTTACTGAAACCACATGCGAATAGCTTGGGAACTATGTGTGTTGTATAATGGGTGCGCGCTCAGTTAATACTGAAAGTCTCATTTTAAAGCAGATCGAAGAGTGCTAGTCGATGACCATCTCTGTATGTAGATTGGCCTCTTTATAGGTACAACTCCTTCAAGGCAAGTAGAGCAAGAGCTGAAACTGTTTTCTGAATAAATTTGAAAATTGAAACACACTTCTAGTTGATGTCACACACATCAAAAGAAGTACTGCACCACCGTGGTTCCCAGAACTCTTGAAGACAGATGTTGACTGAGGATATTGTATCACATACGCAATACCTTTGACTGTCCAGAGATGTCACTAAATCTGGTCAAAGATGTAAACAACCATACATGAGCAGCACCTATAGACGGAGGAAGTCCTACAGCTGATCAGTTCCAGTCATTCAACTAGGAAGGAGGTACGCGGCTCGTGTTGTCTGTAGTTCAACCATGCCTAGACGGTCAATACCACGGTTCGATCGCGTCCGCATTGTTACTTTGTGCCAGGAGGGGCTCTCAAAAAGGGAAGTGTCCAGACGTCTCAGAGTGAATCAAAGCGATATTGTTCGGACATGGAGGAGATACAGAGAGACAGGAACTGTCGAAGACATGCCACGCTCAGGCCGCCCAAGGGCTACTACTGCAGTGGATGACCGCTACCTACGGTTTATGGCTCGGAGGAACACTGACAGCATCGCCATAATGTTGAATAATGCTCTAGAGCACATTCGTTCATGCCCTAGGTAATCGTTTCTTCTGTATACTGACTCCTTGAGCAGACGACAAGCTATCGATCAGTGCTGCCCTCTTCATCCTTTGGTAGCGACCATACAGGAGTCCATCTACGCCCTGGAACGGTCCGTTCGTTCAGTGGTGTTTGTGTGGACCCCAGGACACTTCGGATTCCCAGGCAACGAACCCGTTGACAGGCTGGCCAAATAGGCTACACAGAAACCACTTATGGAGATCAGCTTCTCTGCAACTGACCTGAGTTCAGTACTACGCCGCAAGGTTTTGCGGCTTTGGGAGACAGGATGGCATAACCTCGTACGCACAACAAACTGCGTGCCATTAAGGAGCCTACGAATGTGTGGAAGACCTCCACGCGGGCCACTTGCAGGGACTCTGTGGTTGTCTGTCGACTCCACATTGCCCACGCTTGGATGACACACGGCTACCTCCTGCGCCGCGATGATCCACCTCAGTGTAGCTGCGGCGCCCGGCTGACAGTGACCCATATCTTGGTGAGCTGTCCTCCTTTGGCTGCCCTGCAACGGACTCTTCAGTTACCGGACTCGTTTCCATTAATATTAGCTGACAACGCCTTATTGGCTAATTTAGTTTTACGTTTTATACATGACGGTGGGTTTTATGATTCCATACAAGATTTCGTGCATGTCATTTGTCACTTTGTGTTCTCCACTCCAATGCTTTTACGCTGGATGTTTTAATGTGTCGCAGAGTGGCTGGCTTTTCCTTTTATTCACGTAGTCAGCCAGCCACGGTCATTTGCTCTCATGTCTTAATACCTTCTACCTGTTTCTTGATTCTCTCCGTGGTTTTCTTTTCTGTTTTGTCTATAGTAGTGTTGGGTGTCCTTCTGTCGTTCTTCTGGTTGTTTCACTCTCCTATTATTGTGCTGTACATCTCCTTTCTTTTCTTCTTTCCCTTGAGTAATTATTTTACCAGGAACAAGGGACCGATGACCTTGCAGTTTGGTCCCTTCCCCACCACCTTTAAACCAACTAAACAACCAACTATAAAAAAAGTAAGTGGACCTGGTTTTTCCTGCTGAGAAAGAACATCACCTTCCTGTCGAAGAAATGGAAGTAACATGGGGATAGAGGGGAATGATTACTTTACCCTGCACAAACACAAAACGCGTATTCGAACTGTAGTTGATGGCCCCCACACTATGAGGCCTAGGATAGAACCTGTATGTCGTGGGCGAATGTTCTCCTGAACAGGCACCTCACCACGTCTACACCATACACGTGTATGTCCATCACTCGCATATAGCCAGAACCTGCTCTTATTACTGAAGACAACACAGCGCCATTCGATTATCTAGTCAACTACACTCCTGGAAATTGAAATAAGAACACCGTGAATTCATTGTCCCAGGAAGGGGAAACTTTATTGACACATTCCTGGGGTCAGATACATCACATGATCACACTGACAGAACCACAGGCACATAGACACAGGCAACAGAGCATGCACAATGTTGGCACTAGTACAGTGTATATCCACCTTTCGCAGCAATGCAGGCTGCTATTCTCCCATGGAGACGATCGTAGAGATGCTGGATGTAGTCCTGTGGAACGGCTTGCCATGCCATTTCCACCTGGCGCCTCAGTTGGACCAGCGTTCGTGCTGGACGTGCAGACCGCGTGAGACGACGCTTCATCCAGTCCCAAACATGCTCAATGGGGGACAGATCCGGAGATCTTGCTGGCCAGGGTAGTTGACTTACACCTTCTAGAGCACGTTGGGTGGCACGGGATACATGCGGACGTGCATTGTCCTGTTGGAACAGCAAGTTCCCTTGCCGGTCTAGGAATGGTAGAACGATGGGTTCGATGACGGTTTGGATGTACCGTGCACTATTCAGTGTCCCCTCGACGATCACCAGTGGTGTACGGCCAGTGTAGGAGATCGCTCCCCACACCATGATGCCGGGTGTTGGCCCTGTGTGCCTCGGTCGTATGCAGACCTGATTGTGGCGCTCACCTGCACGGCGCCAAATACGCATACGACCATCATTGGCACCAAGGCAGAAGCGACTCTCATCGCTGAAGACGACACGTCTCCATTCGTCCCTCCATTCACGCCTGTCGCGACACCACTGGAGGCGGGCTGCACGATGTTGGGGCGTGAGCGGAAGACGGCCTAACGGTGTGCGGGACCGTAGCCCAGCTTCATGGAGACGGTTGCGAATGGTCCTCGCCGATACCCCAGGAGCAACAGTGTCCCTAATTTGCTGGGAAGTGGCGGTGCGGTCCCCTACGGCACAGCGTAGGATCCTACGGTCTTGGCGTGCATCCGTGCGTCGCTGCGGTCCGGTCCCAGGTCGACGGGCACGTGCACCTTCCGCCGACCACTGGCGACAACATCGATGTACTGTGGAGACCTCACGCCCCACGTGTTGAGCAATTCGGCGGTACGTCCACCCGGCCTCCCGCATGCCCACTATACGCCCTCGCTCAAAGTCCGTCAACTGCACATACGGTTCACGTCCACGCTGTCGCGGCATGCTACCAGTGTTAAAGACTGCGATGGAGCTCCTTATGCCACGGCAAACTGGCTGACACTGACGGCGGCGGTGCACAAATGCTGCGCAGCTAGCGCCATTCGACGGCCAACACCGCGGTTCCTGGTGTGTCCGCTGTGCCGTGCGTGTGATCATTGCTTGTACAGCCCTCTCGCAGTGTCCGGAGCAAGTATGGTGGGTCTGACACACCGGTGTCAATGTGTTCTTTTTTCCATTTCCAGGAGTGTATTTCACGACCCCATAGTGGCTGTGTTTGGCAGTGTCGTGGTGTCAGTTAACACAGCTGCAAGCAGACGGGTCTAATGGCCCCTGATGACACAGCAGCCGATGCAATATGTGCCTGCATTTTAACCCTGGATGATGTTTTGTTGGCCATAGCTGGTCGCATTGTTTGACGATCATCAAATACGTTTGTACTACGCAGATGTCTGGAACTTGGTCAATGCACTTGGGAATGTTCCACAGACCACTGGTGAGAGGAGCCGGAAACCATTCAAATGGATGAAACTGTTCACCAGGATAGGAACTCTTCGGCTGGGCATGGCTGTTAGATAGAATGAATGTTGATTTCACCTTTCATCTCTAAACACAGCACAGTTACTGCCTCCAGAGTCAAAACAGAAGGTGCACAGACAGGCCACTTGAGTGCCATCTCATCGCTGGCCACCGTGACGAATGAACGACTAACCCAAAAACACCTCATTCAGCACATGATATAACTGGTACTCCTGAACGCAGTCCTTGCAAGTGTTGGTTTCTTTTTCTTTTTTTTTTCTTTTGGGCAGAGTATATGTGTTTAGTATGACGTTAACGGCAGCACTGAAATTTTAGGGGTGCCCCCTGATTTTCTTTCTCTACTGACAATTTTAAAAAAGGAAGGAGGGTGTGGTTGAAAGTCCTGTGGTCGACAATTTCATAATAGGGGGAGAATAAGTTATGGTAGGGGAAGGACTGGGAAGAAGATCGGCCATGTTATTTCCATGTCAAAGAAACCATACTAACATTTGCTCTAACACAGCGCAGAATCCTAGACTGATGGCCGGATTTGAATGAAACCTGCTCTTCTCGACTGCTAGACTAAAATATTTCATTGAGAGTATTATTGCCTCATATGGAAAGAAAGCAATGATTATGATTTTACTGACGAAGCAGAGTAATCGCCGATGGATCGTGTGTAAAATGTAAAATTCATCATAGAGAACTCTGCTCTTTGCTACTTCTCACAGTCTGATACTTTCTCTCTCGTTTTCATTCATTTATATCAGGGAAATTTTCACTTACGTCAGTACGTCATCTCCTCATCTCCTACCTGGCAGTACTGAAGCTGTGAGGGCGGATCGTGAGCTGTGCGTGGCTGGTAGAGCACTTGCCCGCGAAAGGCCAAAGTCACGGGTACGATTCCCCGTCTGGCTCAGAGTTTTAATCTGCCACAACACGTCATGTCACCGCACATTCAACTGCAGGTACTTTAATGCATATACCGTCATATTTTAAAAAGCAGTCGTAAATTTTAAAACATGTAACCTATTGCATTATTGCATATCTTGCTGTTGCTCTAATAAAATTCTATGAGTAATTAATTCATGCACACGAACTTTGCTATACACATCACAATGCTTTATAATTCATTTTGATGTTCAATAATTTATCAGTCACATCAGAAAGTTTTGCGTAAGACGCCGATAACCTCATAGAAAATTAGATTTGCCTGAACTATATGCTGCTGTTTGAAGCTCACTATGTACAACAGACTGACGAATGCGTGTCTCCTACAGTACTGGAAAACAAGTAGAATTCACACATACGTCAACCCGTACGTACATTATTACCAATTGTTCTCCGAGAACATTCCAAAAGAAATGTGTCATTACATTTATAAATAAATAAACTGTGTGAAATGAACAATATTAGCACAAACGTGAAACATGTGTATGCTTTAGTAAACACAATGACGGGAATACAGATCTATAGTCAATTATATGGATGTTACAATCATCACCTTAAGTCTGTAACAGTTTATATAAAATACAGGTACCAGTATTTAATCAATTATTAATATAAATTCTTTCTTTTTCAACGAATAACATCAATGAACATATCATGATTGAGATGTTCTTAAATCCGTCTTCCACTGCAGCATCTTTTAAATTATGAAGGGTGTTTCATGAGGAATGGTAAATATTTTATGAGGTGGTAATATAGACGAATTGCAATAAAAATGACATATAATATGCGTCCAATTTTTAATGCGTACGGAGATACAGCTGAGTTAATGCATTTTCGTATCGTCTGGTGGTACACCTGTTGCTATGGGTTGTTACGGGCGTATTTATCGAATGTCAGCAGTAGGGTGTTTATGTTCACGTTGTGAAATTATGCTTTAGATTACATTGAAATTTTCATTGACATTTGTCTGCTAAGTCTACTGTAATGCTTCGTATAAACACGCCGCACATATTTCCATGCTGAGAATGCCGATATAGTATTTGTGTATGGGTTTTGTATGGAAACGCTGCAGCAGCGTAGAGAATACGACATACTATTTCCTAAACGCAGACTACCATATCTACCATATTAAATACTGTTTACTCATGTGTTCAATACAATGCGTGCCACTGGGACAGTACCCAGCAGTCATATTGATTCTGAACGTGTAAATTATGTCTGTGGATGAAGTAGAAGTCATTATTCAGTCGGCAGAACGTAGTCCATCTACAAGCACACGCAAAATTTCTGCACGTACCGGCGTCCCACACGGAAGAGTATAGCAGATATTAAGTATGCACGGGTTCCATCCGTATCATTTATAGCTCATTCAGTACCTCCGAGCAGGAGAGTGAGATAGACGATTGGAATTTTATCATTGGACACTTGAATATGGCCATCGAATCCCATTTTTACTCTTCACTGATGAAACCACTTCACCCGTGACGGCACCAGTAAATCTCGGAATTCACATCAGTGATCTGAAGAAAACCAACATGCCATTGTGGAGACACATTTTCAAGAACGCTTGTGGAGTAGTTTGATAGGCAATCAGATGATTGGGCTCTTTATGTTACGGCAGCTTGTTACAGGACCCCGTTATCTACACTTACTTGAAAATGATCTTCCAGCATTATTGGAAGAATGGGCTCCTGCACACTGTAGTCGTCAGGGGACACATCATCTAAACCTAACACTCCCCGGGAGATGTATCGTTAGGTATGGGCACGTTTCTTGGCCACCAAGGCCCCCGGACCTTATCCCTTTGGATTTTTCCCTGTGGGGAGGGTTGAAATGCGAAATCTACAAGGAAAATCTAACTACAAGAGCCGATTTGATTGATCGGATTATGAGTAGTTCCCATCATAAATGAACGCAAAGACGACCTCAGGAGAGCTACATAAGGTGCTATCAAGAGAAGTCAAAAGTGCATTGAAGCTAGCGATGGAATTTTTGACTATTAACTGTGTACGTCTTCATTTGCATTTGCTTTAATTTTGTTTGGGTTGCATACTAATAGCTGTATCTCTGTACTCAATAAAAATTGGACACATGCTACATAGCATTTTTATTGCAATTCGTCCATATTACCACCTCCTAAAATATTTACTATTCCTCCTAGGACACTCTGTATAGGTTCGGCTGGAGTAGGCGTTGCGATACATGGTTCATGAAATGCTCTTTACTACAGCTCCATCCATCTCAGATACGTATCGCCTTACCACATTTTTTCTAATAGTACCTTTTCCTGACGCGCTGTTTGATATTAAACTAACTACCTACTTCACTTACATTCACCTCGGCTACACAGCACTGACAGTGCACAGTTACTATGTAATCACAGTGAACACAGATCGCCATAGCAGCTGCTGAACGTACGGCAGTAGGCAATGAAGGTCATAAATGTGGAAAATGTCAACGGAAATACATACAGGTGCTGCACTTTGCACCTGAATAATCAGAGTTGTTATTTTTCATTTCTGATAGATAATATATTCACCTTATCGATTCAGATCAAATGTTCGTCATCATATAGTGAGAGAATACTGCGTTTTCACTGTTTTTCCATGATACATCTAACTTTTGGTGGTAAACTGCGACGGACTGAGACCCTATGCGATCTCACAACACACTGAGAAGTAAATTTTTACTGGTAATCATATGGACGTGATTGTTGCCGCTTCCTTGTGAACAGTTAACAAAACTGGTTCCCCAAAATTGTAAGTTGTTTCCCATTCCATTTTAACACTTCAACCCAGTACCTTTAGGGTACCTTAACGCCTTACAATATCGCAAAATTTGTGACTGATCTGCACACAATACGTGGAACAACTGTGTCGCCTCGAGGTTAACAACAAAATTTGTTAATGAAAATGGAATACTTATTCAAAAAAAGAATTTTTAAATGCAACTAACAAACCAACACATTTTCTGCTCGTAACTATTAAATACATAAAATGATCGCATGCCATTACTGACAAGGAGACGCCAGCTGTGCTATTTCGGCCGCATAGTCCTTCTATATGATACCACTCCGGCCACTTACGTACGAATAGTAATGAAATAGTGGTGAAATTCACAAAACATGCAGTCCCGAGAGGGGGAAATCTGCAACCCAGCCAGGAATCGAACCTGAGAATCCAACAACTAGACGTAGCAACGCTTAAGCACTAGGCCACGGGCTGTGGACAATTGTGAAGTTCCGCTCGGATTTTGAAATATTTTTGGAAGCTAGCGATTGAGGAATCAAACATTTGTCAAGAAATATTGGCAGCACATATCCCCAGTAGTGTAAACAGCACGTTTTTGTCGCTATACGGCGCCAATGTCTCGTATGCAGAAGCCATAAACAGCGAGATATTGTACGAATTATCAAAAATGGTTCAAATGGCTCTGAGCACTATGGGACTTAACATCTATGGTCATCAATCCCCTAAAACTTAGAATTACTTAAACCTAACTAACCTAAGGACATCACACAACACCCAGTCATCACGAGGCAGAGAAAATCCCTGACCCCGCCAGGAATCGAACCTGGGAACCCGGGCGCGGGAAGCGAGACCACTACCGCACGACCACGAGCTGCGGACTACGAATAATCGTATCACTGTTTTAAGCGTCTGTGAATGGCACACGAATGCTTTCTGCGATCTATGATTTCGTTTACAATTTTGGAAGATGCCTGAAAACGAATTGTTCGAATTACGAGAGTAAATATTGCAAAGACCTAAATGAATAATTTTATATAACAGTACGGTTCAAATGGCTCTGAGCACTATGGGACTCAACTGCTGTGGTCATCAGTCCCATAGAACTTAGAACTAATCAAACCTAACTAACATAAGGACATCACACACATCCATGCCCGAGGCAGGATTCGAACCTGCGACCGTAGCAGCAGCGCGGCTCCAGATTGGAGCGGCTAGAACCGCACGACCACAGCGGCCGGCATAACAGTACGGGCGTGAGAAATATGGACCATGGTTACGGCTCGATAGTGGAAGACTTGCACTGAAATCTCTCGTGTCAACATTCCTCCTTGTTCACATAGTTAATGTAATTATATTATCGGTTGCGAGATCGTCATGACTCAAAAAAATTCATTACTAGTCAGTAAGAGCTGTGCTAACATATCTGAGGCGAGCAAAGTTCTTATTTATTTTGTACGTATGGACTTCAGAAAGTAAGCTATAAGTGTCGTCCCATGCTAAGACCACTGCGCAACAAGAGCAGCGCAGTGTCAGAAGAGCGTACATCTTACGTATTTCCTGCAGCCACAATTCTGCATCGACGCGGATAGCTGGATAATCACAGGGTGTGGCTGAAATTGAACTACGCCGGGACGGTACAGTTCTTATGCGGAAGACAACTACATTACACGCAGAATCACCGTGAAATTGGGGCATTATATGGACCAAATGCAGTGTCACGTCAGACCGTAGAGGAATTGTGGCAATAATTTGATCTTTGCCGCAAGTTCAGATTTTCCACCATGCGATTGCCATCTTTTCGAGAAGATGAAAGAACGTATGGGAGGATATGGATTTTCCAACGATGACGACATAGCCACAGTGGTTCTCGAATGGCTTCGTGACAAATAAATGAATTTTTGTCGTCAAAGAACAGAAACATTCGTAGAACGTTCCGATCGTTGTTTACAGAGACTTGGTGACTCTGTTGAGTAACAGTGTCATGCATCTGTGTCATTTTAAACTGTAGTGCAGTATTCACTTAATTTTTTGAATCCCCTCTTATCTCCGTGCTACAATAAAAGTGCTGTTTTGCAGTAAAGTTTTCAGTAAATCATTATGGACGTGCTCCTTGAATTCTCACTTGAAACAACAGCATTTAAGATCGTGTTTCTATCATTAAATGGTACGGCTGGCAACATGTGTATATGGTTTAGCATTTAGTAACTAGGACTGATTCCTGTAAATACATTAATACATGGGATTCGTATTTATTTCCGGACGAGCAAACGTATTTGGCAAGTACGGACTTAATTGATGTTAGTGTAAACATTCAGCATCACAGCTGTAACATCAGAGCAGTAAGTACAGTCGCAGCTTGAATTAACAGCAAATGCCCATTCTGGCGTGAGGCAGTAGTGTGTCCTAACTGTTGTTTCATAAATCGCAATGCAACAATGAACTGAACATAACGAAGTCAAGTCAGTCCGTCCATGCAACATTACGCCAACTGACACCGTAACACATGGAGCACTAGAACGATTATATTCGACGAAATTCCTTGGTGTAGTAAGTGCTCACATCTTTCGTCACATGATGCTACGTAATGCACCAATGGTCTCTTTGCTGATCCAGATGTTACGATGTGGATAGGCAGAATATTTCATAGGTGAACTGTCATCCAAATCTTTGAACAGAGTACATTCACCCGTCAATGTGTTTGTGACATTTTACTCCAACGCCAGGAGCATCATTTCAGGAGTACATTTGGTACTGACTTCATTTTAATGGATGGCGGAGCTCGACTGCATCGAAAAGCGAAGGTGGAGGGGTTCTAGGAGCGAGAGGTTATCTGGCGGATGGACTGGCCTGCAATTTTCCCCCAACTTAAATCCCATCGAACACGCTTGAGATGCGTTGGGGAGATGTATTGAAGCAGACCCACATACACCAACTACCGTCCAGCATTTGTGAACCGCACTGGTAGGGCAATGGCTCTCCCCACCACAAGAACTCATTACTTGTAGCCAACATGGCAGCACATTACGGAGCAGGCACTGCAGTCCGTGTTGATCACACTCACTGTCAAGATCCATGTGCCACCTTTTGTAATGTTCAGGGGACCAGAACGCCCTAAGATGTTCTGAGCTAACTCTATTTACCTGGAGAACTTCTGTTGTCAGTTACTACCTATTTGCCTATGGTCTATGTGGATGAGTTGAGAGAAGAGAGGGGGTGAATGAAAGGGGGCGGATGGCCGGTCATTTCTGCAAAATTTTGCTTTTTGACGTTGGCAAATTAATACCAGCAATTAACTTCATTACATCATGAGACTGCACACATATTGAAAATATCAGAAATGCTTTGTAAGTTTTTATCCGAGACGTAAATCTAGAGATATCTCACCGCCTCACTCACCGTCAGCTATAGATGTTTTTAGCCTGTGTGCATGTCGGAAGAGTGACACCTCCTTCATGTTGCGTCGAGGTTATGACCACTAGCTCACTTGAACAAGCTTCCAGGAAGGATGTGCACATGGTCTGCCTGGTCCAAATCAAGAGAATCTTAATCAGAAGTACCGCATTGTCATTTGAAACATGCTGGTACCGAATGGGAGTAAAGTGTTTTAGTCACTGTGTAACGTAGCTCTGGAGTATTTTAGGTCCACTTTCCTCCATTTTGCTTTAAAGATAAATGCGAGAATGAAGAATAAAGATGTCTTGGGCATACCTTACCACACAGACTTCCGAATTCTTTAAATAACGGTTAAATACTTGAGTACTCTTGATACCACTTTTTTATTGAATAATTAAACAAAGAATCGTAACCGAGCACGCAGTTTCCCCTTCGTGGTTTCGCGTTTTATATCACTAAATTTCTGAAATTATAATTTCTCGCTTTATTGGCATGTCTGTGTTGTTTTAATAACGATATTTGACCTTGTTGCCTATATGTACAGATGGTGCATTCCGAAATTCAGCATGCTCGCTGCATTTGTGTAGTCATTAAGACGCAGCCAGAGCACAAAACAGTTTACATCAGTTACGCACAACTATTTATTGTCCACACTGCAACAGATCGTATCTGAAAGTGTTAACTGTGCAGATAGCAAGACGGGCGACGAATAATGTACCGTAACATCTAAAATACACTCGCCGTTAACTATGCAGATAGAAAGACGGGCTACGAGTAATGTACCATAACCTCTAAAGTATACTCTCCTTTATTCTGAAAATCTTTCACTGAATATAACCAACTGCACTTTACATTTAATTACTGCTAATCGTACGTGTGTCGCCAAAAGTAATTCCTGAGTCTTCATTATTGTACTAGTTAGGTCATGTTCTTTACGACCTATTACTGAAATAATGTTTATAAGTTCTGGTATCGTTCTATTAAGCCGGCCGTGGTGGCCGTGCGGTTCTACGCGCTGCAGTCCGGAACCGCGTGACCGCTACGGTCGCAGGTTCGAATCCTGCCTCGGGCTTGGATGTGTGTGATGTCCTTAGGTTAGTTAGGTTTACGTAGTTCTAAGTTATAGGGGACTGATGACCTAAGATGTTAAGTCCCATAGTGCTCAGAGCAATTTGAACCATTTTTTTTTAGTTCTATTATTAAACACGTTTATTCACTACAAGCTCCACTCAGCTTCGTAATGTTAAACTTTCTCAATGATATAGTCTCAAATATCTTGATAATAATTCATGTCTGCGTGTATATAAACATTAAGTGCAACAACACTTTACATTTGTTAGCAAATGTTGTACACCTGCTTAAAAATTCTGTTCGGTTCTTGAAAGTATTAAAAAAAGCACTGCAATACATAATTAGTAGAAAACCTACCAGTTTCCAGATGACATGATTTACATTACAATATAGAAATGTCCAGGTGCTTACGCCGGTTCCGACCGACGCTAACTGCCTCAAATGGTTCAAATGGCTCTGAGCACTATGGGACTTAACATCTGTGGTCATCAGTCCCCTAGAACTTAGAACTACTTAAACCTAACTAACCTAAGGACATCACACACATCCATGTCCGGGGAAGGGATTCGAACCTGCGACCGTAGCGGTCACGCGGTTCCAGACCGGAGCTTCTAGAACCGCACGGCCACACCGGCCGGTGCTAACTGCCTCATATCCGTGCTGGGGTAATGACCAGTTCTTTCGCCAGCCCGCCATAAAGTGTTCAGATATTTCCTAAGGTAGGATTTCTCAAAGCGAATGAAGTAAAATATAGTATCTGAACAAAATATCGAAAAAATTCGTTCAGGCAACTTCCATAGCCGAAGTTGCTAACGCACGTTCACTTGCGCGTCCTGGAGGCATTCGACATGACTATGGGAGGTCTATGTTATTTTCGACAGCTGATAGGCCGCAGTTCTAAGCGCTTCAGTCTGGAACCGCGCGACCGCTACGGCCACAGTTTCGAATCCTGCCTCGGGCATGGATGTGTGTGATGTCCTTAGGATAGTTAGGTTTAAGTTGATCTAAGTTCTAGGGGACTGATGACCTCAGATGTTAAGTCCCATAGCGCTCAGAGCCATTTGAACCATTTGACAGGCAGCAAAATTATACTGAGTGCACTATCCGAAAATTACCTCGAGCAATTAAACAGAGAACCGACTCGTGGAGATAACATCTTGGACCTACTGATAACAAACAGACCCGAACTTTTCGACTCTGTAAGCGCAGAACAGGGAATCAGTGATCATAAGGCCGTTGCAGCATCCCTGAATATGGAAGTTAATAGGAATATAAAAAAAGGGAGGAAGGTTTATCTGTTTAGCAAGAGTAATAGAAGGCAGATTTCAGGCTACCTAACAGATCAAAACGAAAATTTCTGTTCCGACACTGACAATGTTGAGTGTTTATGGAAAAAGTTCAAGGCAATCGTAAAATGCGTTTTAGACAGGTACGTGCCGAGTAAAACTGCGAGGGACGGGAAAAACCCACCGTGGTACAACAACAAAGTTAGGAAATTACTGCGAAAGCAAAGAGAGGTTCACTCCAAATTTAAACGCAGCCAAAACCTCTCAGACAAACAGAAGCTAAACGATGTCAAAGTTAGCGTAAGGAGGGCTATGCGTGAAGCGTTTAGTGAATTCGAAAGTAAAATACTAGGTACCGACTTGACAGAAAATCCTAGGAAGTTCTGGTCTTACGTTAAATCAGTAAGTGGCTCGAAACAGCATGTCCAGACACTCCGGGATGATGATGGCATTGAAACAGAGGATGACAAGCGTAAAGCTGAAATACTAAACACCTTTTTCCAAAGCTGTTTCACAGAGGAAGACCGCACTGCAGTTCCTTCTCTAAATCCTCGCACAAACGAAAAAATGGCTGACATCGAAATAATTGTGTCCAAGGAATAGAAAAGCAACTGGAATCACTAAACAGAGGAAAGTCCACTGGACCTGACGGGATACCAATTCGATTCTACACAGAGTACGCGAAAGAACTTGCCCCCCTTCTAACAGCCGTGTACCGCAAGTCTCTAGAGGAACGGAAGGTTCCAAATGATTGGAAAAGAGCACAGGTAGTCCCAGTCTTCAAGAAGGGTCGTCGAGCAGATGCGCAAAACTATAGACCTATATCTCTGACGTCGATCTGTTGTAGAATTTTAGAACATGTTTTTTGCTCGAGTATCATGTCGTTTTTGGAAACTCAGAATCTACTATGTAGGAATCAACATGGATTCCGGAAACAGCGATCGTGTGAGACCCAACTCGCTTTATTTGTTCATGAGACCCAGAAAATATTAGATACAGGCTCCCAGGTAGATGCTATTTTTCTTCACTTGCGGAAGGCGTTCGATACAGTTCCACACTGTCGCCTGATAAACAAAGTAAGAGCCTACGGAATATCAGACCAGCTGTGTGGCTGGATTGAAGAGTTTTTAGCAAACAGAACACAGCATGTTGTTATCAACGGAGAGACGTCTACAGACGTTAAAGTAACCTCTGGCGTGCCACAGGGGAGTGTTATGGGACCATTGCGTTTCACAATATATATAAATGACCTAGTAGATAGTGTCGGAAGTTCCAGGCGGCTTTTCGCGGATGATGCTGTAGTATACAGAGAAGTTGCAGCATTAGAAAATTGTAGCGAAATGCAGGAAGATCTGCAGCGGATAGGCACTTGGTGCAGGGAGTGGCAACTGACCCTTAACATAGACAAATGTAATGTATTGAGAATACATAGAAAGAAGGATCCTTTATTGTATGATTATATGATAGCGGATCAAACACTGGTAGCAGTTACTTCTGTAAAATATCTGGGAGTATGCATGCGGAACGATTTGAAGTGGAATGATCATATAAAATTAATTGTTGGTAAGGCGGGTACCAGGTTGAGATTCATTGGGAGAGTCCTTAGAAAATGTAGTCCATCAACAAAGGAGGTGGCTTACAAAACACTCGTTCGACCTATACTTGAGTATTGCTCATCAGTGTGGGATCCGTACCAGATCGGGTTGACGGAGGAGATAGAGAAGATCCAAAGAAGAGCGGCGCGTTTCGTCACAGGGTTATTTGGTAACCGTGATAGCGTTACGGAGATGTTTAACAAACTCAAGTGGCAGACTCTGCAAGAGAGGCGTTCTGCATCGCGGTGTAGCTTGCACGCCAGGTTTCGAGAGGGTGCGTTTCTGGATGAGGTATCGAATATATTGCTTCCCCCTACTTATACCTCCCGAGGAGATCACGAATGTAAAATTAGAGAGATTAGAGCGCGCGCAGAGGCTTTCAGACAGTCGTTCTTCCCGCGAACCATACGCGACTGGAACAGGAAAGGGAGGTGATGACAGTGGCACGTAAAGTGCCCTCCGCCACACACCGTTGGGTGGCTTGCGGAGTATAAATGTAGATGTAGATGTAGATGTAAAATCAAATTTCTCTCTTGTTTGTACCATTTAGCTACAACTCCCAGGTTCTTCTGTATTTAAACGCCACTCCAACTACGACGCTTTTCGTAGAATCGAACCCCCGCCATAGAAAGCAGCCGCCCATACTTTCTGCCAATTGGCTTTACTAGTCTGCAGCTCTTTTTTTTTTGTGTGAAAATGCTCTCGTGACCAACTAATCATGTGCGCAATGAGATGAAAATTAGAGGGTACAAAGTCTAGCCTGTATGGCACGCAATCAGACGCTTCCCTGTGAAAACGCTGCAGAAGCCCTGTTGTTGACCCTACAATGTGCAGCCGAGATTTATCAAGAAGAAGATTATTCGCTTCACAGTTAGGTTATGCAGGCTGCATGAAATCAGGCTGAACCTCTCAGCATGAACTACACACTTTACGGAAGGCACTATTGCTTTAATCATGTTTACATGCTCATGAGGCTTTAGAACTGAAAAATACTACATGACGTGACAGTCAAGTATGCACAAACACTGAACAGTACATCTACACAAAGTATCATCAGTTTTTCTTCGTGGTTTTAATTGCATGAATGAATGTACGCTGGAAAAAATAAAGAATGCTCTCGTAGTTGATTAAGTTTGTGGTCACCAAGTTATCCACTAATATCCTGGTTCAAATGGTTCAAATGGCTCTGAGCACTATGGGACTCAACATCTGAGGTCATCAGTCCCCTAGAACTTAGAACTACTTAAACCTAACTAACGTAAGGACATCACACACATCCATGCCCGAGGCAGGATTCGAACCGGCGTCCGTAGCGGGCGCGCGGTTCCAGACTGAAGCGTCTAGAACCACTCGGCCACAACGGCCGGCAATATCCTGGATTATACAAGTTGTTTAAAAAGAAGTGGAGATAAATTAGGGGAAACAATTCGTAATTAAGATACACGCTACCTCTCCTTTGATAGTTACTTGTCTGTTGACACTGCAGGAGGTACTACGTTTTATACATCCTACAAAAATCTCGAACTTGTGGTAATACACCTTCCTGTTAGAGCTCTGATATCATCTCAAGCATACGACATACGTTCTTGTAACGTCAATGGGTGTGGAACATACCAACGACTGTAAAGTTTTCCACAACCCGAAATCAAAGGGATTAAGATCAGGTGAATGCGAATGCCATTACTTTCGCCCATCGCAGCCAGTCTATCGCTGATTAAACGTTTCAGTCAAGTACTTCACACCATGTGTTACAAACGGGAAGATGGCTCATCCTGCACAAATATCATCTCTTGTCTTCAGCAAGTGCAATGTCCAAAATCATACGATCAACTTGTAGGGTAAAAAATGTGATAAAGAGAACACATTAATTTTTCTGGTGAAGTATATGGCTCTGAGAAATTGTCACCTACAACTCCTTCCCAAGCATTTGTGTTAACGCTAAGCTGATGCCTTGTTTCCATTATCGGTTAAGGATTTGCATCTGATTATTATGGAAATTTATAATCCCACTTTGTGTATATTCTCTCCCATCCGTAAATAAAACGCAGGCTGTCAACTCTGGAACGTAAGATATCCGTTTAACATAACACTGCCAGATCTGTAAACAGGAAAGGGCGATGAAAACGTTTCCGTTTTAAGGCGCTGCTCCAGCATAAACGCAACTCATCATGACTCTGAGGCGAGTTCATAAGCACCGACATGTCATTCCGAAGTGTGTGCAGTAAATGCAGATACGTGGACTGTGGTGACGTTCCAAAAAACGCGCTGAAACAAGCAGATCGTACTGCTATTCTTTTCTTGGCCGTCGAAGAACGAACACTGGTACACATCCGTCCGGCAATGAAGAATGTGTGTGGCGCAGTATGTCTGTCGAAAACCACCATTGTGGACCGGTGCTCCAAGTACCGTGATGATCGCGGTCGACACAAAACGCTGATCGATCTGGGAAGCTACCCGCAGCCATTACAGAAACGTCGCAGGCACTTGAGCACTCGCCCTGTAGTCCTGGTCTCTCCCCATGCGATTACCAATCCTTCATTGCCATAAAAAATGCCTTGAAGGATTGGCAATAACTGTCGGTCGAGGATGTGTAGTAGGCGGTTACAGACTTCTTCACGCAGCAGGAGACCTTGTTTTACCAAACGAGTAACTTTAACTTGGTGGGTCGGTGGGATGATAGCCTCAGTGCTCCAGCTGCTTTTTCGTGATTAGCGTACTGATTTTGGACAGTATGTCCATCGAAGATAAATTTTTGATTGTCTCTGACAGTATTGTCGTCTTATAGTCTGACAGCTCGTACACGATGTTAGTGACATGGATTAAGCAATAATTTGTGCAAAACTGACCACGCGAGAACAAGGGTTATGCCCTCATCGGATCCCTTTTTTACGCTAGTTTCAGTATCACCTTCAATAAGATGCGACACCGGACCCTCTGCATCCGGCGTGAGAACTGTGCGGCGTCTACAGCGAGCCACTGTGTTTACTTGTGAAAGATCTTGTTTCTGGATGTCCTTGGAAAAATATACTCAATATTTCGTTTAGATGGAGTATGGCGTATAACGTGTCGTCATCGTACATCACACGGTAATGGCTACTCACACCTTTTGATAAACCATCACAGAATACCATCTCCGTCAACTCCCACGCAGAGTAATGGGACACAATTACACAACCAATAAGAAGTTAGCAAGGAATGTCATGAGGAAGAGAGCCTACACCTCTGAGTGCTGACCGTGTTCGATGCAAATAGAATTGCTCATATCTCAACAAGTAGTTGATTCCACACACACACCATCGACACAAAATGCTTCCGTGGCAAATTTTATTCCTGGCGTGTAAGCTACGTCATTGCAGTAACTGTGGTGAAAGCTTGAACGAACAACTGTAAGCAATATTTCTATGCTCGACCAGTCAGTTATGCACAGGCAATGTTAAGGAGCGGACGTTGGCACTGTTGTGTCACGAACCGCAGTGGAGCAACGAACCGTACACCACTAAATCAGGTGTTCAAGACATTCCTCGAAGACGTTTAGAAGAAGAGATAAGGGTATGCAAAGTTTACTCCATGCACTTTGACTCCAGAACAAAGAGATAGAATCTTGGGCGCCTGCCGCAACTTGACTGAAATGAAAAACGTGGACAATTCTTTCTTGGAATAAATCATCACAGATTACGAGACTTGCTGGTATCGGTTCCAACGTAGCACAAAGTGCCAAAGACCGAATGTGTCTCTGATGTTTCGCCAAGACCGAACAGGCGAGTTGAACAACATCCCAAAGAAACCCAATTCCGATGGTTTCACATGGTTGCGTAAAAGTTTTACTCAAGTGAGAGGAGACTATGTAGAACACCTGAACCATTAAAACCACCATCTTCAGCTTTCCTGTGTCTGTCATTAATTCAGTCTCTAAACGTTTTGGGCCGGCCTCAGTGGCAGAGCGGTTTTAGGCGCTACAGTCTGCAACCGTGCGTCCGCTACGGTCACAGGTTCAAATCCTGCCTCGGGTATGGTTGTGTGTCATGTCCTTATGTTAGTTAGATTTAAGTAGTTCTCAGTTCTAGGAGGCTGACGACCACAGATGTTAAGTCCCATAGTGCCCAGAACCATTTGAACCATCTCATCGTTTTGAACTTACGGGGTATTTAGACGCTCACTTCATACTGGCAGCAACCAGCAATACAGTGATAATTATCTATAGTTATGTACATAATCCATTCAATAAACAATCGTAAAAGTTATATAAAACATACAAAACTTCGACAAAGTTTGTAATTCTTTGCCATTTTTGGTGGTATCCTAAATCTAACTGCCTCACTAACGTGATGCTGCAAGTCAGTGCAACAAAATGGCGGGACTCGTGGAGGTTTGCACCAACATTGATCAGCGGAATGTCATTAGATTTCTGTTAGCTGAAGGGTTAAAACCAATCGAAATTCACCGTCGGATAGCAGTGCAATCTGATGAAGGTTGCTTGAGTCAGACAAAAATGTACTTTCGGCAGATAAGTTCGAAGGAGGTGTAACAAATGTTGATGATTCGCCACGTCCAGGACTCTCTGCCTGTGCAGTCACGGAGAACAATATTGCGAGAGTTGGTGAGTTGATACGGGAAAGCAGGCGTATTACCGGTGACATTGCAGCAATGATGGCCACTAGTGTCGCGTCGATCCACCGTACTGTTCTTGACGTACTGATGTTCAAGAAAGTGTGTGCGAGGTGGGTTGATATCAGAAATGAAACAAAGGCACATGACGGTGCGTGAAAAAATTGGGTGCTGAAATAGAGTCCGTAGAGTTCGTCCACACATGGACCTCCCTCTACTTCGACGTGACAATACCAGACCACACACGAGCGCTGCGACATCTGCTACAATCCTACACCTGGGGTTTACAGTCATCGATCATCCTCCACACAGTCCCGACTTGGCGCCATCAGATGTTTACCCGTTTCCAGAATTAAACTACACTGTGGAGGACTTCACGTTGATGGCTACGAAACGTTGTAAGCAGAGGTGACATTGTGGTTTCGGCATCAAACATTCTGTAGTGACGGTATCAACAAACTGGACTGTCGTGGGAGAAATGTGATCGTCCACAGGATGACTAAGGTAAGAAATACATATGTAGACTTGAAAATAAAGATGTAGAATGTCAATACCGTTTGTTTTATGTAAAAAGTACACCACTTGAGATATTAGTCTCCTCCAGGGGCATTACGCAAATACTGTGTACCTCCTCCTGTAAGACTTCATAATGGCCTCAATTCGGCGAGCAAGAGTGCACCAGTTTCTTCATGTATGCCATATCCAACTGAAGCCACTCGCTGATTGTTAGAGTACAAAGAGTTACAGAGAGTGAGAACGATGATTGCTACGTTTCATACAGTCTTCCAAACATTCACAGATGTTTTCTGTGCGATTAAAATTGCGTGTTTAGCGAAATAATGCGATACTGTGTGTCAGCTTTCGTCAAACTTGGAACGTATGCTTGCAGCCTAGTGAACACGGCTGTTGTCGTCTTGGAAGACTTGAGTGTCCACGAAGTACTGATCGTGAAGATTTAGCAGAAAGGTCATCACTTGCTCACGGAGAATGCTGAAACAGCCCCAAAATCGTCGCAAAAACCATCTCCGACTGAGCCATACCCTACAAACCATGTGGGTTAATAACCTCATTGGACTTCGGTCCACTTGATGACTCGCATCGGTTGGAAAGAAACGGAAACGTAACTCGCCTAATAACCGTATTGATACACTTCTGAAAGTTGCCTGGCCTACAGTCTTAGCAACAACAGTACCGCTACATGTATTCCTCTGTCAGACGTGTCAGAACGATTTTCGGTTATAACTTCCGACTCACTCGTTTCTAGACCAGAATCCCTATCCTCAAACTGATATATTTACCCTTCTCCATCACCCCTGGAAGTTTGTAACATCGTCACGGTATCACCGTGCATAGCCGCTAGCGGGCTAACATACAACAGAATACTACACCATGAGTGCACTACTCTTGCACAGCTGATGGCAAAATAGCCGCAAGCATTTCTTCACGTAAAACCTATGTCTTACTATCAGGTGCAACCAAATGTAAATCTTGAAGCAGGCGTAGACTAGAAATACCGGTAGCTTGGTAGGGTACAATAAACTACTACATGAAAAGCAACCGCCATTTAACCTCATATGAAACGTATCCAAGATACCGTCTCACCTTTGACATCTATTGCATCGCACTGACATACGCACTAGGAATATCGAAATGCTGTATCCCTGTGATCAAAAGTTAAGACACTTCTCAAACTGTCAGCACTCTCAGCCGTCAAGTAATTACGGTTTCAGTTGGCAACTCTATTTGAGGAGCCGGATTTCTGTTTCACTGCCGTTGTACGGGAAGAGCGGGAGAAATGACTAATACGAGCATAACAACCATTCGAATCTGTGAGTGAGCACGATGTTTCGTTTGTGCGGAACTGGTTACACGTGTCGCTCGGAAATCCCGTAGCTGGGGAGCATCGTTTACAGGAATCAGGATACTGTGTTTCTTCGCAGACGTTTTGTATTGTTTTGAGACCTCTTAATCTACGGCAAGTTCTCACTTCGTGCAATTATTACATATTTACATAACAAGTTAGGTTCTTGTATCATAACTGAGCTGAAAGAGTGGTTACTACTGAAAAATTCTCATATCGACGACTGTTCCGTCGGTGTTCGTTGCCAAGCTAACAACAAACTTTGCGTAATGGTGTCTGGACTTCACAATGGCCGGCCACTTGTCAGTATGCTCCCCATTGGGACCAGTACACCGGCTCTGAATTAAAATGTTTTTCCTCCGTTTTTACTGGTATTTATCTGAACAATACTGAATGTAATTATTATAAACCGTTAATCATAATAAATAGCTATAATTTTAATAATTAAAGATTATACTTGAATTACACAATAATAAAAAATGATAATTATTATTACATAATGCACTTGAGCAATACTCTCGAATAGACCTCGCCAGTTTTTTAAGAAGAATAATGTGGAAAGAGGCTGCACTTTCCATGTTTTCTGTCACTGAACCCAAGTTCAACATTTCTTTTTGTGTGCCTAGAAACTGTTGCACGAAGGTGTATTTATGAACTGACTGATTTCGCTTGTAAATCATTGATACCGTAGTCATAGATTCAACGGTTTTATATTCTCCAGATGTACCTTCTGCATCAGTGGATGACTCTCCATCCAGTACTGTCTGCGTCTTCACTAGCAAATAAATGTGACTCCTGTCATAAATTGCGATTGATACCCAGTAATATCGTACTTCATTTAGGAAGCGTTGGTGTGGTACTAAGTTAAGTGTTTATCAGAAGTAACGAAATACTGCAAGCCGGCCGGAGTGGCCGAGCGGTTAAAGGCGCTACAGTCTGGAACCGCACGACCGCTACGGTCGCAGGTTCGAATTCTGCCTCGGGCATGGATGTGTGTGATGTCCTTAGGTTAGTTAGGTTTAAGTAGTTCTAAGTTCTAGGGGACTTATGACCACAGCAGTTGAGTCCCATAGTGCTCAGGGCCATTTGAAACATTTTTTGAAATACTGCACATCCTCGACTTCCTTGATACCTCACTGCCAGAATGGATGTGAAGAAAGCATGAGCATCGTTTCACAAGACCGATCTTTTTGGCATGGAGAAGATAATTATTTTCGATGACTAACGAGAATACAATGTTACACGAAAGCTACACGTTAGCCAAAAAAATTATTTACTAGAAACATACTGGTCAATAACGTCTAATCAGATTTTTTTTTCCTGAGAGGTTGGAACAAAAGTCACGGAACACGAAACACTGGTTTGAGAAAAGCTACACTCTGTGGTCACAAAAAAATCACAACTGCTGATAAAGGTATTTCCACAAAATAGCTGCGAAGAGACAGCGGCCGGAAAGCGCAACCTACGAAAAATTGATGATGCTGCACTTTGCTATACACTGACGTATAGAAAGGGACAGATTTCAAGTGTGTGATGAACCACTCTACTGGGCTCCAAGAAGAGTCGCCGTTAGCAGAACAGGATGTCACGACACCGACGACAAAAACGTTCCTACATGGCGCGAATCTGAGGATATACAATACACCACCGCAGCACCACAAATATCGTGTGTACTGAGCAGTCACTAGCATGAACACGACTCGTTCCCTGGGGCAGTTAACGTTGTATTGTCCTATCAACTCAACCACAGAGTCTTGTCAAGGCACCATCTCAAATCTAGTTCTGAAAGAACGACGAAAATTACAACCTCTGCTCTTTCTAGGGAAAGCCCACCCTTATCCATTTCAAACATCCTCCAACCAACGCAACAACATCTTATGCCCAACCTTGCTAACACAGTAACCCAAATTCAAGTTCCTTTTCAACCTGTACCTTTTCTAAACACCACACTCTGCTCTTAAAATATTAAGTATCACGTTACTAGACACAGACTGCCATCCATCATCTTCATAAAGACTCATCGCTTCTGTATTTTAGTGCAAATATTATCTTCAATATAAACAGTTCAACGTTTTCACTTACCATTGATACCCACGATGCCAGCTTGACCACCACCTGTGAACAGAAAGTATTATGAATGTTCTGAAGTTCGGAAAAAATTTCTGTATAATGCACTGTTTGCAGTTATGTGAGAGTAATGATGGTAGTCTTAAAAAGTTACAGCTTCATTGGCATGCCACGTTATACCTACAGCGTTCAAATTACTGAGTAGCAGGAATTCCAGAATTTTGTTGCAGGTAAGGATGAAAAGAGATTGCTTATTCAATTGCACCTAAAACTATCTACTGAACACAACATATGAAATCCGGCATGGCACTCATTGTTGGCGACATGTCATGTGTGTGTTAGGGCTGAAAGTGTACTGCACGTCACTGAGTGGAATTGTTAGACCTGGCTGAGCTGTATTCAAATTTTATTCTCTTAGCTAATTTCTTGTATGGATGCTTGCGCTGTTCCTAAATATAGAATAGCCACTGACTCTTTGCTACTTAAAAGAGGTCTTTTAAGTTGTACTCAGGAAATCAGCTTATCACAAGGAAGTGATAAGAATTAAATATGGAGGCAAATGAAAAAACTGTCTTTTTCAAGGTAGTAGCTTAATCCAAGCACGTAATTCTAAAATTATTGCTGAGCTGACATTTTTAGTACTAAAAGAATACAGATAAAAATAGATGAAAATGTATTAAATGTTTGCAAAATTGAGACATGTTTTAGGACAAAAATGTACGGTTTTAATACTAAGGGAGTCCCGGTGTTTCTCTAAATATGAATTTGTAATTAGCTGACGTATAACGCCATCTAAAGAGAAAAAGTAATATACACGATCCACTTCCTAGGTAATTAACACTGAAGCTAGCCAGTCAGGCCGCTGCAAGCGCAAATTCAAGCGGTCTGCCAGAGCCGTTGTCACCATACATATTCTTCGTTCGGTCTCCTAAAACCGAACAAGAGAGCAATACAAATGTTGGACATGGGTTGGGCTGACCACGCGAATTGCAGTCTATTCACACTCCCACATTTGCTGATGACAGAAAAAAATGACTCGCATGCGAATTGCAGTCTAGTCTTACTCCCACAGATGTGCAAACTCAGCAGTGTGCTTCACGCTCTATTGGTTGTCAAGCGTGGGCACTGCAGACTGCATTTGAATGGGAGGGGGTCGCAGCCTCTCCCCACCCTTACTAGCCTTGACTGTGACCTTAACCTTGGCCTTGGCCTTGGCGTTGACTCAGGTCATATGTCATGATGCCTTGAAGGGCTTTGGGTCTTGGAGGTAAGGAAGAGTTGGTGATTGTCAGCCAGATGTAACAGGTGCCATTCTCTCGGCTGAAATATAACAGCACAGATGACAAAGTTCTGAGGGCTGCTGCATCAGCACAGTCTGGTAGAACTTATACTGCCACACTACTCAATCGAATGTGCCCACTGCTACGCACTTCACAGAAGTTTGCAGAATAGTCGTGTAGAGGAGGATATAGCTGTAGATGTAAATTTAGAAATATAACTGGAATAAACTTCACAATATTCAGGGTCAGGTCATCATTTGGAATTGATCTATAGCTCTACGGAATAATTACACATCTTCAAAGAGGTAAACAGCGGCTGAGAAAACTTTAATCATAAGTGGTGTGAAAGACGTATGGAAAATAAATAAATATCACCTTCAGAGAAAGCAGAAAGCATTTTATGTGGTATGTAAAATAAATAAACAACGACTCGTTTGTTTGTGGTACTAACCGTGCACAGTGAGAGGCAGGTGTGAGTCTTCAGTATTAATTTGTTGCCATAGACAACCAAAACTACATTATTAATTCCATATATCCCATGATAAGTTTTAGAATAATCGCAGTTGTCTTCTGTACATGAGGAATACATTAAACAAAACTGGAAAGCCACATACAAAAATACACTAAAAAAGATGTGTCAGTGTCAGTTATTTTTCTGATCTACACAGTCTTTGAGATGATTGTCCTATGAACGTGCTGTGTTAACTGAGTCGTTCCTACTAACATCGTGGTATGGTATCAAGAAAACAGAACTAGACTCATTTTAGGACTTCCACGTGGCAATACTGGGTATATTTATCTACAATTTGGAAAACTCCGCCTTCAACCTATCGAAATACAGTAGCTCACCTTGTTCTGCACTTCAGCCCATAATTGTGTGGACATACTCAGGAGAAATTTGAAGAGGACACCCACTTTTTCACATGGAAGAGTAGAGCCTAAACCTCTCGATGAAATGGTATAGAACGTTCTTCACCCAAGTACATCCTCAGTTAATCATACATACATGGTACATTGTCATCCTAAATAATATATTTGTCAGTAGTGTACATGACGGTTTCCGCAAGGGATTTCTACCATATAGAAACGAACTGTATCTATCTCATAACGAGACCAAATTACCTGCAGAGAAACATGTCTCATTTTAGTCTCTGGATTATTCAACACACAAAGTACATGAATTAAAAAAGCTAGATCCAGTGTAATGAACTGTGGAACACGTTGTGATGATATCACGAAATTTTTGTAGTATATAACATTCTTTTATCTATGTACTCGTAATTGAGCAGTGTTACACATTGCATGTTTTCATCGACGCTATACGAAAAGATTTATTGAAGAAGCTGAGTGAGTAATCAGATTAGTATAAACGTAATTTTTCACAGGATGAAACTCTACACTTGATTATGAAGAATATCTGAAACACAGTAAGCATTTAAGTTTACCTCAGAAGCCAGGTTCAGCTACCCCTACATATAAAATTCTCTGCCTTCGTACGCAAATAATACACATTTATCAGCTAAGCTACGCATCTCCAGTACAGTAAAGATGTGAGAAAATAAAAAGAGTTTCGGACATAAATCTACAAAAATGACGGATTTTGTGATGACAGCATCAATATTCATGCACAGGTTCTATTACGTTTGTACATGGCTGTGGGAATACTAAATAACGGTAACGATTAGGACCGATATTTCCGTGGTAGGTGTCCTGGAAATATTGTTATTTCCACAGAAACGTTATACTTTATTGTAGGACAACGAATTTACCTTCCTCCAAAGATACTGTTTATACTCTGTAAACATACAGTGAAAGATCTTAACTGTTTAACAGAGAAAATGTTACTTGACCATCAAAAAATATCATCTTACGTGTAAACGAATACATCTTAACCATGTGTCCAATTACCTCGACGTCTGCAGCAGTAGCGACGGTCGTGTTGGCAAGTGGTATCATGTTCCAGCTATAGTTTCATATCTGCGCATACCATGCACCATGAGAGATAGAAAAGCGGATCACACAGTAATTCAATAACCTGTAGTATCCACGCCTCCATCTCCCAAGGTGCACGCACTCCCTTTGTTCCACATCAGCTGTTGACGTGTCCTGTTGTTTGTTCCTGTACATTAATTAATAAGTAATGTCGGGAAAAAATGGAGCTCCTTTTTGGTGAAGTCTTGCGACGAAGGTATTTACCATGCCCTTCAAACTGTGACGTAACACGCTATGATCAAAGAAAGTGTAACTGTCGACTGTTCACCGTGTTTTGTAGAACACTACATTGCTACTGCTTTGGACAAGCATACATCTTCTGCTGCACCACGGTTTACGTCAAAAGAGCAATCACTCCACCACGAGTACTGCATGACTGAAGTCGAGCACAGTGACAGATGGGCGTACAAGTCACATAATGATATCGTAATATGTAGACCTCGCACGCCTATCGCCCAATATGCACGAGTGCCGTTTGTTACACAACTGAAGTTTAAACAGTGTTAAGTATTTCAAGTTACATACAATATGTATGACCGATAACTGAAATACCTTCACAGATACGGAAATCCAAATCACACCGCCTTCTAATAATATATATGCCATGCAGTTCTGTGCGATATTTTTTAAAGTTGTTTTACAGTTCCATATTTACCATGTGATAATAATTCTGATAGGTTGAAATGAATTCAAACTTATTTTAACAAATGAATAAGAGCGGAAAATAAAAGTAGCTTACTTTCTAAACCAATAAACATCATTTAACTTAAAACGGGCGTCTTATTATTTATTAATATGCACAGGATGTATATTAATGTACCACTTACAATAATCAAGAAAGCTTAATAGGCAGGGTATGCCTACCAACGCTTAAATTGCTGACTCCACACAGAAACTTCGAAATCCCCTGACATCTGAGTCAAATCGTATTATTTTCTCGAGCACGTACATTCTATAGACACGTTGCTTTGCTGGGCCCTGGAAATTTAGTCCGTTTTAATACAGCTCAATGAGTAGAAGGCAATAAAGAAGTACGGAAAATACAGTGTGTTCCAAAACGATCTTAACAGCTTTGATCATGGATATTTCAGAAACGTGTTAAAAATATATATATATATATATATATATATATATATATATATATACAAATTTGCAGCACAACATCTGATATTAAACTTTAAAAACCAACCAAAAATTGATAACCGAAAAGGCTGAAAGGGAATGTAAATGAAATAACTCAAACACGGGAACTGAGTGTAAATCTTAATATTACGGCTGCAACCGAGTGAAGAAACCGACTGGACGAAAAAACAATCGACTGACCAATCGATCGTTAAAAACATTAATTCCAACTCTTCCACGTGCTGTCAGTGCACACTTGCGTTCCGCTTACGATTATTGACTTTATTGAAGTGTATAACTGAGTAGTGGGACCGAATCATGCGTCGTGAAGTGTCAATTTCTTTCTGAAATAATATAGTATTAGTGAATGGAGTGAGTGATTAAAGATGTTGCTGCAATGAATCACAAGCTAACGGATTGTTTTGGTAAACCTGAGCGTAGGGGCAAAAACCCTGGCAAGGAACCTGATGTTGCTTGCGCTACAGAACTGGAACCGTCACAGAGTATCTACAGTCTACAATTTCGACAACACCGAACAAATGGTAACCGTCATATCTTCTTAACTTTAAATAATACTACCTTCATGTTATTGGAATTTTTTATTAGTAGTTATTAGTTTAATTTAATAAGATTAGCGATGTTATGTTTAATCGATATCTAATGGTAAGAATGACTGGTTGAAAACATTAAAAGTGAGATCATTGTTTTAAAGGCGCCATTCATCTATAAGGAGGAAAAGTATTTTTGCGCAAACCAGCATTGTTTAATTAATTTGTACTGAAAAATAACACTTTATCGTTTTTTTACTAAAACTGGCTATACGTATTTTTGGTACTAATAATTTCAACAAAATTCTTCAAAGCTTCCTATCTCAACAATATCTACTAACTTTCAATAATTGTCAGTTAACATGTGAAAGCTTTTCAGAAGTTTCTTAAAGCTTTTCAGACAACTAGAAGAAACCTCATAGGCCTGCAGTAAGTAATGTGACGCGGAATGTTTCCTGGTTTTGCTGTTATTAATCTGATAGCTACCGACTGACGGCACATGGCGGAATAAACCAAGGATCTTCATTGACAAAGATCGCTAATGTCGTGTTAAATTTTGAAGCCTTACTGTAGGATATTACGTATCCTCGGGATCAGAAATACCGTTCACGGACCGGTTTCACAATCAAGTAGAGTTACAGTGTGTAAACTCTATCTTGACTGTCCCATTACCTACTCCTGAACTGGTAGATGTCGGGAGACTTCGGGAGGTAGTCACTTGTTCCAGGCTGCTGGTAAAATTAGGTAGCTGAAACTGTCTGAAGTAGCCATTTTCGTCTGCTTCACTGTTCTGACTCTTTTCTACTTGTCATTATTGTACGGAATTTCTGCAGTTAGTACCTTCATTAAGTATTCAAGACGTAAGACCATTTCAATACTGTTTACAAAGGCCGCCCATATTAATGTTTGTAGGGGCAGGGAGCAAGACCTAGGAATGTGGCGTCATTTTAATGTTTTGGAAGACAAACGGTGACACTTAAGTGCTCGCAAAAATTATTTATATGGGTAAATAACGCTAAATACATCTGTATTGAGCCACTTTTACGTAATACTGGCATTTAAAGCATTTTTATTTCACAGGAAGAAATACCAGAAAGGATTGAAACATATGATATACAGGAAGAGCTGTTAATGGCGGATTTTGTGATGTTGAGAAGCTTAAGTTGTTAAAGAATACTTGGAAGCCTCCCGCAAACGTTTGTTTTCCTACTCAATTAGAAGGGAAGCAAGGCCGAAGATTTATTTAAGCATGAATGGATCAGACAGTACAACTGGCTTTCGTAGAGTAAAATGCTATGTGGTGGATTTTGTACTTCATGTGTTCTGTTTTCTCCTTCAGGCACCCGAATCGGCTCCCAGGTACTTATTACAGCTTTCCATTATTCTAAATAATTGAAACATTTAACTGGCTTGGTAAAAAACATAAATAACTTGGAGGTGTCGCTTTTAATCGGGAACACATCAGATACAAAAACATAATTATTCGACATTTCAGGCGTGGTTTTCGAGCAAAAATTTCTATGTTGCTAACATTTCGTGTGCTTACAAGATTTGGTATTTGCACTATTTTTGCTTTACCTAATTCTTTACCAAAGATATTTGTAATTTTGTTTGTAGGCTTTGAAAACACTGGTAAAAGAACCATCGATCAAATACAAAAGGCTACGGACGATTTTTGTCATTATTAAGGCACAAAATACCCCAAATTTTCAATGGAAATGCCTATAGAGTTCACCAAGTCTATGAAATCAAGAAAAAAGTATTGCCGTTGTCCTCGATACAAAGAAATCCTCAGTTATTGAAGAAAACCGGAAATGCTTGAGGCCTATTATAAAGACTATAGTCCTATGTGCTAGAAATAACCTACCTTTACGAGTACATAGTGACAACGGTTTAATTCCTCAGCGAAAAGAAAAAAAAACTGATGATCTTCTAGCGGGAAAAGGAGGAGTGTTTCACAGTCTTCTGGCTTTTTGTGTGGATGCTAAAACATCAATTCAGTACTTGTGGCCAAATCAGTTCTGTGATAACTAAAACAGTCCTAAATAAAGTTATAATTGCACAGGTAACGCTATTCGCTCTTCAATATCGAGGGATGTGAAAAAGGCTAATTTTTTTGCAGCCGACCGATTGCAGCCGAGCGATTCTAGGCACTTCAGTCGGGAACCGCGCTGCTGCTACGATCGCAGGTTCGAAACCTGCCTTGGGCATGGATGTGTGTGATGTCCTTAGGTTAGTTAGGTTTAAGTAGTTCTAAGTCTAGGGGACTGATGACCTCAGATGTTAAGTCCCATAGTGCTTAGAGCCATTTGAAGCTTTTTTTAAATGTGTTATGATGCAACTGATGTCACCACCAAGGAACAGATAACATTTTATATTAGATACATCGATATAGAGACGTTTGTTACGAAAGGAGACTTTCTGGATTTTACTAGGCTTAAGACAACTACTGGCTCTTCGATTGCAGAAGCCATCCATGAAGAACTCAAGATACTGGGGCTGAGCTATCAATATCACCATGGACAGGGCTGCGATGGCGGCTCATACATGGCTGAGAAATTTAAAGGAGTTTTCAAGCTCTTATTTTAAGTAAACAACGGCTGGCCGTTTATACCAACTGTTTTAGCCACTCCTTGAACTTTTGTCACGGCTGAGGACACCGGACGCAATGTGCTATCTTGAAGCAGTGCACGAGCTGTGTCACGACATTCCATTGTGCACCGTTCGAAAAGTTGTGCAAAAAACTGTGAAATGGTTTCTCTAGACGGTTCCAGGCTTTCATGGATGAATATGGTCGTCACGTACTTCACGTACGTCCCTACAGACACCAAACTATGTCGGTGTACACAGGCAAAACGTCTGATAACTGACGTGGATGGGTCAGTGCTCACAGTATGCCTGACAGACATGAACTGATTTTCATGGCGAAGGAAGACGTCAGGACCACTTATTGCTACTCACGTGCCGTCGCTGTACCCTACGCAGCTGAATTGCAAAACAGTTGTCACATGCTCTGGGTTATGATGAGTGCGGTTCAGTTTCAAATTAGTATTTCACACAGCGCCCAGGCACGGACAATTAAATAAAGTTCTTAGTAATCATTAAGGAACATAATTACTAAATTTTGAATACAGGAATTTTTTCTGTTAATAAGGAAATTAGACGATAAATACATTTAGTAAGCTACCTAATATTGAAAAGAGGTATTATCGAGTTAATTACTAGTTGCTCGTTGTAGACAATATGCCACAAAATAAAGGATAGGTCACCACCTAAAATATTCCTTTCTTGTGTACACCAGTAACAAAGGGAAGTATTGCAGGAAGGGAATGAAGCTCTGTGAAGTTAGACTCTTACATACACTCTAAGTTAATAAAGTGTAAATGGTTTTCCGTCATATTTCATTGTTAACTATTTCAATAGATTTTAAGTGCACATTAATACAGAGTACTTAATAAAACATTCCTGTACAAAACTAGCAAACTAGTACCTAGAAATGTATTTACCCTCCTGACATCGAGGAGTACGTAATTCTCAACCTCCCAATCCTACCTACCCTTCATGATCAGTGTCTGCAAGTGCGCCCACTGTTTTTTTCTGTGCAGCAAGTTGTTTAAATTTTGATTAACATTTACTTTTTAAGACATAACTCACATTCTGTTGCAAATAAATTAAAGAACGTTGCGGTAAAGCAATGCCATAAAATGACTTGCTTTAAACCATTGTCTGAAATGTAACACACTTCTCTTATCTTGAATTTAAAGAAATATTGGGAAATTCAGTCACCATAGAGGTATGGTCTAAATTTGGGATACTCATAAAACATAGTGAAATCACTGAAAAGGTGTAGTAAAGCTATGAAAGACCAATTAGCTATAGAATAAAATATTAGGAACAGTGGTGCCATATCATTTCAGGCTATCAGTAGTTAGTCTTGATCTGGAGAACAATGACCACTCGGCAACTATTTTCCGATACCTGGTGGTGAGTGATGCCAATCATCGGCCAGACATAAATGACCGGCAGTGGGACAGTGGCATCTTCAGACAGTTCTGAAAAGCCTTGCTTGAAGACTACCACTGTCCTACTGCAGGACATCAATTGCCGCTCTTGATATGGAGCACGGTGATAACTCCACTTCTCTCTTCCGATGCTTGGTGGCGACTGATGACAATCGTCGACCAGATGTAAATAAATGGCCGGCAGTAAGACAGTGGCGGCATCAACAGTTCCGAAAAGCCGTGTTGAAATACCCCCACTGTCCTACTGCAGACCATCAGGAGCCACTCTTGATTTTGAGCACAGTGACGTCTTCACATCTTCTTTCCGATGCCTGGTGGTGAGTGGTGACAGTCTTCGATCAGGCTTAAATGGCCGGCAGTAGAACAGTGGCAGTGCAAACAGTTCCGAAAAGCCGTGTTTAGCGACTACCACTGTCCTACTGCAGACCATCAGGAGCCATAATTTACCACCACAATGATGACTTCGCATCTGATGCCAGTTGGTGAGTGACGAGAATCTTCTTTCTGATGCTTGTTGGTGAGTGATGACAACTGTCGTCCAGACAGTTACAACGTAAACTGTTATCAAAAGCCGTGTTTTTTACTACCACTGCCCTGCTGCAGGCCATCAGTAGCCAACCCTGATCTGAGGCGCAGTGCCGATTTCAGATCTAATGTATAACGCCTGATTGTTAGTGATATGAATTTCCGGCCAGAATTCCATGGTTGACAATAGAACGCTGACAGTCTGTACAGTTGTCAAGTGCCCTATTCAATGGCTACCACTGCCCTACCGCAGAACATCAGTGTTCACCACCGATTTTCCCATCGTCGAAGTGTGTACGGTACTTGCACCACCGCTCGGTTACAGCATGACCACAGCTGACGAAAAATTATTCACCCCCAAGAGAGACCACATTAATACCGTGTACCATTGCCTCTAGAGTTGATAGTGACCGCATTTCGCGGAGAAAAACAGTTCATAACTTTCTTCAGGTGTGCCATATCCAATTTAAGCTACTTATTCATTATTAGGTCTCACATAACTGCAGAGGCGTTGATTGCGGCATTTCACACGCTGTTCCAAATAGTGCCAAACATTTTCTATTGACATAAACGTTTCCTGAGTGTCCTACCACGTCATAATCTAAAAAGTTATACTGGAGAAATAAATGTTTCGGCCACGGTCACAGTGGCCGTCTTCTGGGTCTTTCGAGACCACTGATAATTAGAGCCAGATGAAGACCACAGAAATCTTGTCCGAATCGTAGGTTTCTCCGTACAGTTTTTTACATTATGACTCAGCCTGACTCTCAGAAAACGTACACGTCATCTGATTCTGGTCGCGGAAGCATACGCAATTACATTTTCTATGGAACTGAGATCGTCTCATTTAGCGAGCCAGTCGAAGTACAGTAGGGTGTTCTTCAAACCAGAAACGTATGTGGGCAGCCCTGTGAACATCGCTGTTGTCATCTTGTTGGACGGGATAGTCCAAAATATACCAATCATAAAGATGTAGAGCAACTAGCAACACTTCCCAAACGAAGACGGTGAAACAAAACATCATATTCACGTTCGCTGTAACCCGAATAAGTGGTCCCACTCTTTCCACGCTAAGCTAGCTCAAAACATTCCGTAATACCTCTGGTCTTAACTGCAACCTCCACACACTGCCGACGAAACGCCTCATTAGACAAAATTTCTAACTGTTCTGATGAATGGCAGCTAGCTCTAAATGTAGAAAAATGTAAGTTAATGCAGATGAGTAGTAAAAAAAATGTCACAATGTTCCAATGCAACACTATTAGTATGTCGCTTGACCCAGTCAGCCGGCCGCGGTGGTCTAGTGGTTCTGGCGCTGCAGTCCGGAACCGCGGAACTGCTACGGTCGCAGGTTCGAATCCTGCCTCGGGCATGGGTGTGTGTGATGTCCTTAGGTTAGTTAGGTTTAAGTAGTTCTAAGTTCTAGGGGACTTACGACCTAAGATGTTGAATCCCATAGTGCTCAGAGCCATTTGAACCATTTTTGACCCAGTCAGTTCGATTAAGTATCTAGGCGTAACTTTGCAAAGCGATATGAAATGGGACGAGCGCCTGAGGACGATAGTGGGGAAAGCGAATAGTTTAGTTAGGTTACTTGGGAGAATTTCAGGAAAGTGTGGTTCATTTACAAACGACACCGGGTATATCACGCCATTCCTACCCACTGTCGAGTATTGCTATGAGGTTTGGCTTTCCCATCAGGGGGAACAAAGGAAAACACCGAAACAATGCATAGCCCAGCTGTTGGATTTGTTACCAGTAGGTTCCATCAACACGCAGATATTACGAACATGCTTCAGGAAACGAAATGGGACTACCTCCAGGGTAGGCGGCCTTCTTTTTGAGGAGTGCTGTTAAGAAAATGTAGAGTACAGTATCTGAATCCAATTGCGGAACGAACCAGCAAGCGCCAACGTACATCTCGCGTAAAGAACGCGAACATAAGATACAAAACATTAGGGCTCATACGAACGCCTATAGACAATTGTTTTCTCTCTCTATATTTGCGAGTGTAACAGGAAGGGAAGTGACCAGTGTTGGTAAAACGTACCCTCTGCCATCCACTGTACGGTTGCTTCCGGATTAGGTATGCAGATGTAGATGCACGTTTCCGGTGCACTCGATGTTATACATCAGTTGAACATAGGCAAAATCGTGACTCGTTGGATCACAGCACATGCCCCTAATCAAGATACTGTCCTTTTTCTCTGTAGTTTAGCCCACTGATGCAGGGCAGCATACTGTGACACTATGAGCTGTTTCGTGTTGCAAGGTACCCGACACCAAATGCCCATTGCATCGAGTTCCATTCGCAATGGTTGATCGGATACGGGGTTGGGATGCAGATGCATTGACCGACAAGGAACCCCTTGAGTGCAAGGTCGCAAGCTGGAAATTCAGTAAATCTCATTTGAACGTGTCGTTTTAACAATTATAACAGAAAAAATGTAAGCTGCTAATGACTCGGCATGTGAATCAGAAGGGCGGGAGCAAATGAGCTTCCACGAGGGGCGGAGATTCACCTTCTGTGGCACATACGCATTACACTTCACAAAATAGACCTTGCCGACCTTCAATAAATGTTAGAAATGAACCATTAACTTGCACCATGAGCACCAAATGAAAAATGCCGCCCTACAGGGATCACAACGGTTTGCACCACCAAGATCGAAGGCGAACTCCTAGGGACATATAAACAGAAAGATTCGTAGGATCCAGAGGACATCCAACTTCTAGCAGCACAATAAATAACTTTCCAGCCAATTTACTATCCAGATTAACAGTCGGTATAATTGTATATGAATGCGGTAAGGCATTGATGAATGCGTTAAGACACTGCTGTTAGTTGATCTTGGTACAACTCTCTAGGTTCTTGTAATTTCTAAGTTTCTTTTCATGTGGATTTCGTCCTGAAATATTGCTCAATCGGAGTTGAAAAAAATTTCTTACTGAGCGACGGGATGACTTTCTTTATGTTATCTACAAATTTTCGGGCTTATTTAGCAGTTTTCTGTGCATCGTCAGCTTGACACTTTGTCTGAAGTCTCGTTATCTTTCGTCTTCGAATCCTGTAGTGCTGTTGAAAGTTATGCAACCATCCACTGCTTCTCTCGTAGTTACTGTTATCTATGTCGCACCGAATTTCATGTGCACTAGGTCACTATCATGCACATCATGTAATTTGTATCTTTCATCCTTGAAACGAGCAAACAAAAGTTTTGCGCCTTGTCCTCCCTTGAATATCAATAGTTTTTCTTATGCACTACACGATCATATTGCTACAGTCTTATTCGTAATCTGTTCATAATTTTTTTTTTTTTTTATTACTGTGCTGAGGATGATCTACCATGTACGTAATCATGTTTGCTACTCACTCCTTGGACAACGATCTGATTTACTACGTTTCACTGAAGACGTGCTTTGTGGTTCTCTATCCAAGACGGATGTTAAACTACATGGATTGATACCTGCTTCTGTATCACTATCACTTGTGAAGCACGTATCGTCATTATTGTAATCTTCATGTAGACTGTTCGCATAGTCGAATGCATACGACACCACTCATTCCACTGAACCATCTTGCAGAAACTGTAATATTTCATCTGTCACTTCTTTTTCAGTCTGCATAATTTCCTGCATTCTCTCTGACGAAATGTCAACTTCGGTAGTGTTGTTGTACATATACTACAATGTTTGCTTTGTTTATCGTTCCCATTGGTCTGCTATGTATCAATACCAACAGCACTTTGTGAGTCGCAAATCGGCTAAACAATTCAACTACACTCCGAAGCCTGATGTTGTGCTCACCACTGGATACCTCCAGTCCCACCCCCTGTCCCCATTAGCAGCCAGTATTGAGACTACATGGCAGACAATACGTGGGGTGTCGAATGCCGTAAACATCATTTGTCTTCTGCGACCTTAACTCAACGGGTTCCTTGTGATTGTCGTAATTCCTGCCATGTTTAAAGCCACTTGACATTACCGCTCACTGTCCGTTGGGATTTTTTAACGAACACCATTCTTAAACCGTGTTACATGGCTGCAGATAGTACTCAATTTCTTGTAGACTCGCTGCACAGTTTGGGTCAATACACTAACAAATGGGGCAGTTCCACTCATGGTGTCGTTGGGGGATTTTAATGTGGGGGAAAATAGCAACGGCAGCCCATCTCAAAATTAGAGGCCTAATTTGTAATATCAGTGACCCAGACGTTACTATGAGCCAGCCCGTCTATAAAATGATACACAGAGTCAGCCAAGGCAGCAGGGAAGCGGAGGAGTGGAAATAGAGGAAATACGAAATCCATCTCCAGACCGTAGTCAACAGGTGTGACTCAAGAAAATGCAGGAAACGAAGGCAAACAGTGCAATTCGACACTCTGGTTAGGCTGAACTATAACTAGGTCATAGATGACCTGTTGCTCATCAAGTGTAACACTGCAGTTGGTCCCATCATAGTTATTAAAATTGGTAATAAAGTTTGTTTGTGGTTAGGAATAAAAAATACACTGCTGGAAAAAAATACAATATCCTCAATAACGGTGTTCAGTGGCTCCATCAGTATACTAAACAGTTGCATTTTAGTGATTCATTTGCAACAGTCATCGGCGGTCGAATCGCGCTCAAAATGCCTGTCTGTGCACCGACTGTTTCGACTCCACAGAGAGTAACAGTGTTGAATTTGGAGGTGAACGGTGTCTGAAACATTCATTCTGGGATACAACCATCCCCCACCGACGAGTACGTACTCCTTCTGAACAATTTCAGCTATTTGAGGGAGGTCGCAATGTTGGTCTGTAGGAAGCTGGATGGATGTATTGACGGACAGCTGAACATATTGTTCGCATCAAATTAGTGGCATGTCGCTGTTTTCAACAGTGTCTGCGATGATTTGCTTCAGACGAAGAGGAGCACGCCTGTGAAGACATTGACCATTTCATCTCACAGTGGGTGAAATGTATTAACAGTTACGGCGATTACCTTTTAACAATAAACAGTTTAATTACCTTCCTTCCATCTGTCTTATTTTCATTAGGCTGTTCCTCATACCTAAGCTGTGTCTCAGAGGAAGAAAAGTTTTTACTCTTATTCTGCATATTAAACTTTATAAAAGCAATCTTTTTTTTTTTTGAGAACAATTTTATGTAGAAACATTTTCCACGCCCATTTCTTTTTTGATGTAAGAACATTGCACGTCATTGTTACTGTTTAAGAATTTTATCTGACCCAATGTGGTGCCGCCAGATTTTATTTTGAGATAACTTAATATTTTTGTGCAGTTTTGCACTATGTTTAATATGGTATGTAAGTTGTAAATAATGAGAACAAGTTAACAGACCTATTCTAGTGAAACCAGATTAGTTATTGCGTTAGAGGATATTAGTTTTTAGGTTCTCATGAGCCATCAAGATTGCAGCATGTCCTTCTGACGCAAGTTTACTAAAGATAAGTCTTCCATGTGTCACATTACTACAGCAACCATGACATGCCAGTGTGGGAGAACGTTATTTTATAACATGTGATCATTTATTTTATAAAGAAAAATAGCTCCACGTTGTGTTTCACTTCCATTTGGAGCAAAATAAATATCCACATCTACATCCATATTCCGCAAGCCGCCTGACGGTACCTCTATCGATTCTCCCTTCTATTACAGTCTCGTATTGTTCATGGAAAGAAGGATTGTCGGTATGCCTCTGTGTGGGCTCTAATCTCTCGGATTTTATCCTCATGGTCTCTTCGCGAGATATACGTAGGAGGGATCAGTATACTGCTTGACTCCTTGGTGAAGGTATGTTCTCGAAACTTCAACAAAAGCCCATACCGAGCTACTGAGCGTCTCTTCTGCAGAGTCTTCCACTGGAGTTTCTCTATCATCTCCGTAACGCTTTCGCGATTACTAAATGATCCTGTAACGAAGCGCGCTGCTCTCCGTTGTATCTTCTCTATCTCTTCTATCAACCCTATCTGGTATGGATCCCACACTGGTGAGCAGTATTCAAGCAGTGGGCGAACAAGTGTACTGTAACCTACTTCCTTTGTTTTCGGACTCCATTTCCTTATAATTCTTCCAATGAACCTCAGTCTGGCATCTGCATCTATCATATACTAAAAAAAAAGAATGTTGTGATAATGATGTTGTATAAGTTTCAGATTCGTGTGCACTGTTCACGGAAGATGTATGTTACACACTGACGTTGCGAGATGTAAAACAAATACTTCATTAATGAAGTTGATCAAGTCTGTGCTCCTATTAAGAAGCCTGCACTGTGAACATAGGCTAAAATATAACTTTGTGATTATTTGATACGTATTATGTGGAACGGCGTTTGCTGGTATAATGCTCTGACGTAACTCTTTTGGCTGACTGCGAACCATTTTAGACGGGCTGTCCAACTGTAAGGTCTGGGTCTCTGAATTCACAAATTATGTCTCTGATTTTTAGACGGACTACGTTGCTACTTTCCTGTATACTAACACACATGCTCTCACCCTTCCGTGAGTTCCTACACCAACACCTTTCTGTTGCAAACTCGCTTCCCATCTTAGCTTATGTACACAATGAGATTTGCCAGAATTAATTTCAGTGCCTCCGGATCACTCTTCTAAACACAGAGCAGGGATGTCTTATGTTATGTCGGCATTGTGTTTATATGAGTGGCTTTGTCATTGCAGCGGATCGTCGAAATAGTGTGAGTAAGATTGAAAGTGTGTTGTTGCCAGGTGCAGATCTCTTATGATTCTTTGACGCACCCTATTTTGCCGTACAACAGAGCAGTACAACTTGACAAGTATAGCTCCTAACTTTCTTAGAGTTAGCCAGGAGTTTGGCAGGCGGTCCCGCTAAATCAACGTTTGAATGTATAGGTCTCCCTCTGCGGTGGAAGGGAATAATTTCTACAGCAAGAAGAAAGGCCTTCCGTTGAAGTCCTGTCCGTTGACAGACACAGACCCCAATGGCACACAAAGTTCTCTCGCAGTGCCCATATTTGAATCAGCGTAGGCACGCCACTAGGCTCTGCAATCTCACAAATGTCCCGCTCATTACTCGTATTACCCCAAAAACAGTGTCAGCTACGGGCATTTGTGGTGCCGTGACTCGAACTCACCCAGTCTCTCTCCCAATCTTCTCTAGATCTTGTCTGCGCCAGGAAATATCCACAGTTTCTGAGAAATGATTCGGTTCTCTAGCATCAGATACAGTTCTTTCCTCTAGAGCCTGTACTCTTTGAGATAGAGAGGTGCTATTTTCCTCTATATTTTTCAAATTCGACTCAGCCTCGACCAGCCTGCTCACGAAGCTTTCCACTGCTTTTGTTAACTTATCCAGTTTTTCATTAGCTGTCTGTCAGTAATCTGTGTAACTCTTACGTCAGTACATCTCCTACCTTGGGCTACTGAAGCCGTGAGGATGGGTCGTGAGACGTGCGTGGTTGGTATAATACCGAAAGACGGAAGCCCGTGTCGATATCCCTCACCGCCACACCGTTTTATTCCTCCAGGAAGATTCATACCACCAAACACTCCGCTGCAGAGTGCCAATTCGGGTATGTTCCGTGTATTTATAAACATATTTTGATAATTTTACAGTCCATATCATAAGAAGCAGTCGTAAATCTTCAATGCTGTAACTTACTAGACATTTTGCTTCTTCTGTAAGGCACACCATAAATAATTCATTCAAGCATATGAACACTGCTACACATACTACAAAGCTAAAAAAATTATTACAGTATATTATTTTGTTCATTAATCTATCAGTCATATATGGAAGTATTGCATGATACCTGCCAGAATATTTACTATCGGAAGGATTCATCACTTAGATTTGGCTGTACTAGATGCTGTAGTTTGAATTTCACAATGCACAACACAGTGACGAATATGCCCCTGCCACGTAACACGAAAATATGTGGACTGGGCACATCCGTCGCCCCTTATGTACATTTTTACTATTTCTCTTCCAAGGGCATTCTGAAACAAATACATAGCCGGCCTTGGTGGCCGAGCGGTTCTAGGCGATACAGTCTGGAAAAGCGCGACCGCTACGGTCGCAGGTTCGAATCCTGCCTCGGGCATGGATGTGCGTGACGTCCTTAGGTTAGTTAGGTTTAAGTAATTCTAAGTTCTAGGTGACTGATGACCTTAGAAGCTAAGTCCCATAGTGCTAAGAGCCATTTTTGAAACAAATATATCTTTACATTTATCGATAAATAAACTATATCAGAGGAAGTGGTATAGTTTTTCCCAAAATTTAAATTTCATTAAAAACACATGACCTCTAATGACAATAATGGAAAGAGGAGACATAAATGCTGTAAAACTGAAGTAACATTCATATTTGTCCTATAAACAGTAAATATGCCACGAGAGTAAACAAGTCTCACCACAGCAAGAACAGAATTTAAATATTTAAACTTTTATTTGAGGGCAAACTATCACACCTACATGTTTTTCTACATCTACATCTACATCTACATCCATACTCCGCAAGCCACCTGACGGTGTGTGGCGGAGGGTACCTTCAGTACCTCTATCGGTTCTCCCTTCTATTCCAGTCTCGTATTGTTCGTGGAAAGAAGGACTGTCGGTATGCCTCTGTGTGGGCTCTAATCTCTCTGATTTTATCCCCATGGTCTCTTCGCGAGATATACGTAGGAGGGAGCAATATACTGCTTGACTCTTCGGTGAAGGTATGTTCTCGAAACTTTGACAAAAGCCCGTACCGAGCTACTGAGCGTCTCTCCTGCAGAGTCTTCCACTGGAGTTTATCTATCATCTCCGTAACGCTTTCGCGATTACTAAATGATCCTGTAACGAAGCGCGCTGCTCTCCGCTGGATCTTCTCTATGTCTTGTATCAACCCTATCTGGTACGGATCCCACACTGCTGAGCAGTATTCAAGCAGTGGGCGAACAAGCGTACTGTAACCTACTTCCTTTGTTTTCGGATTGCATTTCCTTAGGATTCTTCCAATGAATCTCAGTCTGGCATCTGCTTTACCGACAATCAACATTATATGATCATTCCATTTTAAATCACTCCTAATGCGTACTCCCAGATAATTTATGGTATTAACTGCTTCCAGTTGCTGACCTGCTATTTTGTAGCTAAATGATAAAGGATCTATCTTTCTGTGTATTCGCAGCACATTACACTTGTCTACATTGAGATTCAGTTGCCATTCCCTGCACCATGCGTCAATTCGCTGCAGATCCTCCTGCATTTCAGTACAATTTTCCATTGTTACAACCTCTCGGTACACCACAGCATCATCTGCAAAAAGCCTCAGTGAACTTCCGATGTTATGTATGTTAACACCGTGAAATGTTAACGCCCAGATAACAGATCAAAAATAATTTTGATCGAACTTGTGCATTAAAAGTTGTTATAAAGAGACTAGTGATCACATGAAGCCCCGTATGTGACACCAGTCGGCGTGCTTTTTGCCAATGAGAGAAGGACGACATTTCTGTGGAAGGAGTGACCCAGGCTTTATATAGTCGGCGTCCAAATTCCTCAGGGTCTTTTCTCAGCAGTCGGTCGATCTTCAGTTAATGATCACTACGATCAGCGTTGGGAAGAGTCATATGGATGGTGGTCCAGAGGCACTCGTTATGTGTTTCAAATATTTCGCGTTCTGTGGGGCTTCAAAATATGATGGGTATTTAAAACAGTGGGATGTCGTGTCGATTATTCAGGTTACTGGTGAGGATATTTTTGAATATATAGCTATGGACACAGTATGGTATTTTCCAGCTAATTTATTAATTTATTAAGTTATTCCGCTATTGCATGTTCAGGCAAATATTAATTCAATATAATAATACACCACCCGTTAAAACGCAAATCATCTGTAGTTGGGTACGTGATGCATAGCAGCAACTACGTTCACCCTAACAGGTATGGGAGTTCTGACTAGTTCTCAGTAACTATTTTGTGGCTATATCACAACTGTTTTAATTTTATTTAAATTTAGACAGTCACAGTTTAGGGAGAAGAGGTATGGTCCTAGACTAACACAGAGACAGAGCCGCTGTATTTACTGCTGGAGATGGAGGAAGCGGTTAGTAGAAGATCAAGAGAGAGAGAGGGCGATGTAGCATACATAGAGAAGGGCAGGAGAAGGTGAAGACGGAGTGTGGGTTATTCCGCTATTGCATGTTCAGGCAAATATTAATTCAATATAATAATACACCACCCGTTAAAACGCAAATCATCTGTAGTTGGGTACGTGATGCATAGCAGCAACTACGTTCACCCTAACAGGTATGGGAGTTCTGACTAGTTCTCAGTAACTATTATGTGGGTATATCACAACTGTTTTAATTTTATTTAAATTTAGACAGTCACAGTTTAGGGAGAAGAGGTATGGTCCTAGACTAACACAGAGACAGAGCCGCTGTATTTACTGCTGGAGATGGAGGAAGCGGTTAGTAGAAGATCAAGAGAGAGAGAGGGCGATGTAGCATACATAGAGAAGGGCAGGAGAAGGTGAAGACGAAGTGTGGGCGGAAGAGGTTGGCAGTGAGGGGTGAGAGAAAGGGGTAGACAGAGAAGCGCAGAGGAGATAGAAAGGAGAGGAGAAAGTAGAACGACTAGTAAAACTGGAATAAATATAAATGCGGGCAACACCCACGACTATCTGGACTGACAGAGAAGCCACCCCAACCCCGGTAGACAAAACTTCAGAATGACATTTGCGCTTCACATTGGAATTCTTGAATATTCAATGGTTTACCTCCGCAAAACTCATAGGCGTGTTTAAGTACTGTTCCTCTCAATATAGGATATGTCTTTCCCCAGCCACAGTATCGTTGTACCCCCAGAAAAAGCCAATATTGTACAAAATAGTAACAAATAGAGAATAACGTTAAGTCAGTCTTAGGCTATGACAATGAAAAGTCATAGGGACCCAAAAGGCCAGCCAGGCACAAGAATGTTGGGTGGCCACGTATAGCGATAATGCTAGAAGTCATAAGTACAGAGTGATCGAAGGACATTACAATGTACCATTGATAAGATGATCTTCTAGTGTACGCGTACACATATCGACAATAATAGTGAGGCCAACATTTCCCGGAGAGACAGAGTGTGGGACTAGAGGGTAAGGCTATAGGGTCATTGGTAGGGACACTGATACGTCATGAAAGCCAGTGGTTAGCTTCGGACACAGTGTGTAACCATATAGGGAGAGATGCCTCTCCCCCTCCATCGCCAGCCTCTTTAAAGATACTGAAGAGCAGTTCACAATTAGTGAGAACGAGATGTCAGAGACGTACAACGTCGCGCCATCACAAAGACTGGTGAAAGGTAGAGGAGGGGGAGGCAAGGGGAAAGCCGAACAATCCTTCGAAGCAAGAGGCCCTGAGTAGAGAAGTTACTGGAGACACGCGGGTGAAGTCAGGAAGTCGGAAAGACATAGAGAAGCAGGAGAGTAGCCAGGCTGGGCTAGGCAGCACTAGCTGCTGTAGTAATAGCGCAGTTACTGAAATGACAGACGAATAGTTTGGGAACTCTGTGTGTCGTATAATGAGTGTGAATACTTGGACTCTTTGTGAGTACAACTCCTTCTAGGCAAGAATAAACTTGAAAGTTGGAACATTCTTCTAGTTGACGTTATTTCAAGTCACTTTCCAATCCTTACAGTTTTAATAAGGGTATTAACGTTATAACCAGGGCATGAATTCCTTTCACCTACGACAAGCAGGTAACTCTCATCTCACGAACACTGTCATCAGACAATACCCACACTTGGCACGCGACAGAACGAAATAATTTTGGTTCTAGATGTTGGGTAAACGAAATGGCATTGAGAAGGTAATCTACTGACTGAGGTTGCTATAGCGACTGTGTCAAATTGCAGGAAGTTGTGGCGACTCGCAACTCCAAGCCTAGTAAAATTCTGCCCCATGACAGCAGAGTTCGAAACGCAATCCCAGCGAATAGTAGAAGACGGTAGCAGCAGCAGTGAGCGACCCAGCGTAAAGAGTACCCAAACAGTCGCATCATTACACACAGTACCCTTCTGGTGGCAACTCAGGCTTGTATTCTCACATTCAAATGATGATAAAAATGCCGAATGGCATCCTGCGATTGACTGTCCAAAACATCATGCTTTTTTTTTCACTTCGGCAATCGTTCTAGCAGTCCCTAGCGAACGAGTACGTTCCCACTTCATCAAATGCCATACGTGTTTAGTCGGCGAGTGAACTGTTGACCTTGCTACCAGCTGTACACGACAAAGAGCTCGATGAGTCATAGCAAAAGTCCGTGGACGTGGTTTGTCCTGCTGAGAAAGAACATCACATTCCTGTCGAAGTAACGGAAGTATCACTGGGATAGCAGAATATACAGTTTAGCAGGAACTGATTACTTTACCTTGCAGAAACACAGAATGTGGCCGAGAATTGTAGTTTTGACCCAACCACACCATCAAGTCTGGCATGGGACCTGTGTGTCGCGGCCGAATGCACTCCAGAACAGGCAGCTCACCAGGTCTACGTCATTCAGGTGTCTGTCCATCATTCGCATACAGACAGGACCTGCTCTTATTATTGAAGACAACAGCGTGCCATTCCATTACCCAGTCTATTCTTTCATGACACCACAGCAGTCATGCTTGGCGGTGTCGTGGTGTCAGTGGTAGCGTGGCCAGAGGCACACGTGTTCATAATACTGCTGCAAGCAGATTGTTTCCAATAGTCCCTGACGACCCAGCAGCCGGTGCAACATGTGCTTGGATTTTAGCCCCGGTTGATGTTCGGTTGGCTTCCGCAGCTCGCACTATGTGTCGACCATGAAATACGCCTGTACTACGCTGAGTCCAGAACTTGGTCTACATATGTGGGAATGTTTCATAGATCACCGCCGAAAGCAGATAGCCACCACCGATGTACTGTACCCAACATGTGCTGCAATCCGTCGATACGTCCATCCAGCTTCCCGCAGGCCGTTAATCCGACCCTGATCAAACGGCTGACATAGTTCAGCAGGATAGCTATTCGTTCACTGGCCATGGTTGTTCCATAGAGTGAAAGTACCTCTCACCGTTCACCTCTAAACTCAGCAATTACTGCCCACAGAGTGAAAACAGAGGGTGCACAGACCATCCGATTGGTGGTGACCGTGGCAAATGAATCACTAATCCTACATCCCCCAGAATGCACATACTGTGTCTTGGAGCCCCAGGACACGGTCCTTGAGATTGCTGCACTGTTTTTCCGGCGGTGAATATGTGTTCAGTATGATGTTAACTGGAACTTTGGTATTTTAAGACAGTCTCTGTCATTTTCTCTCTGCACTGTAATTTTTGGAAAAGAAGAAGATTACGGTTTTAAGTCCCGTCGACGACAATTTCATCGGAAGTGGAGAATAATCTCTGGTAGGGGAAGGAGCAGGAAGGAAATCAATAGTGTCCATTCCTTGTCAAAGAAACCATACTGAAATTTGTACTAACACAGTGGAGAATCCTAGACCTTGATGGCCAGGTGGGAGTATGAAACCTGCTCCTCTCGACTGCCAGTCCAAAATATTTTGCTGAGTGTATTATTGGCTCATATGGGAATAAAGTCAATGATTACGATTTTACTGTCTAATGAGAGGAATAGAGTCAATAGATAGTGCGTAAAATGAAGAATTTATCATACAAAACTCTACTCTTAGTTATCTCTCACAGACTGATACGCCGTCTGTTGTTTTCATTCATTTACATCAAGGAAACCTTCGATTATGTCAGTACCTCATCCCCTCCCTGGCAGTACTGAAGCTGTGAGGACGGATCGTGAGTCGTGGGTGGTTGGTAGAGCACTTGCCGGCGAAAGGCAAAAGTCACGAGTTCGATTCCCAGACCGGCTGCCACCAAACTTCATATCACCTATTGCTCCGCTGCAGGCACTTTGATGCATATACAGTCACAACTTAAAAAGCACTCGTAAATTTTAAACGATGTAACTTGTTGCACATTTTGCCGTTGCTCCATTAACACTCTATGAGTAAATAATTCGTTCACACGAACTTTGCTATACATACCACAAAACTTAAAACTATTTTCTTATAATTCATTTTGATGTTCATTAAGCTATCAGTCACATCAGAAAGTATTGCGTGAATCGCCGATAACCTAATAGAAAATTAATTATCGAAGGGATACATCATTTAGATTTGGCTGAACAAGATGCTGCTGTTTGACGCTCACCATGTACAACAGAGTGACGAATGTGTGTCCCCTACATAACTGGAAAACAAGTAGAGTTCACACATACGTCACCCCGTACGTACATTATTTCCAGTTCTTCTCTGAGGACATTCCAAAAGAAATGTATCATTGCATTTATTAATAAATAAACTGTATGAAATGAACAATATTAGCACAAATGTGAAACATGTGTATGCTCTATTAACCACCATGACGGGAACATACACCTACTTCTAGTTATATGGCAATCATCAGCTTCAGTCTACAACAGTTTGTACAAAAGCAGGAAAAAGTACTTACTCAATTATTAATATAAATTCTTTCTTAGTCGACGAAGGACATCAATGAACATAACATTATTGAAATGTTAGTACAACCGTCTTCTAATGCAGCTTACTTAGATTGAATAGCTACAAATATTTGAGTAAGTTATGCCTATACAGTGACGCCTGAGTTCGGCTGGAGTAGGCGTTGCGATACATGGTACATGAAACGTAGACTCAGCACACTGTTTCTGAGGTATCTAGACTCCTTACTACAGATCCATCCATCTCAGATACGTATCGTCATACCATCTTTCTTCTATTAGTATCATTTTCTGATGCTCTGTTTGACATTAAGCTAGCTGCATAACCATGTTACATTCTTCTCGGTTACATAACATTTACAGTGCACATTCACTGCGTAAGCACAGCAAACTCAGATCGCTTTAGCAGCTGCTGGATGTACGGCAGTAGACAATGAGGGCCATAAACATGGAAAATGTCCACAGAATTTCTCACAAGCGCTGCATTTTGCGCCTGAATATTGATACTTGTCATTCTTCATATCTCGCCGATAATAAAGTCATTTTAACGACATATATCAAATTTGTGTTATTCAGTAGTCACAGAATACTGCGTTTTCACTGTTTTTTCGCGATGCGTCTAACTTTTGGTGGTAAAGTACGACGGACTGAGAACTAGTGCCAACTCACTCTAAACCTAGATGTAAATTTTCACTGATAACCGTATGGACGTGATTGTTACTGCTTGTTTGTGAATAGTTAATACGTAAATTGTAAGCTATTGCCCATTATTTTCAAACACTGCAACTCTGCGCTTTTCGGGTATGATACCGTATTACAATATCGCAAAATTTGTGACTGGTCTCCACAGACTATTTGGAATAACTGTGAATTTTGCCTCGAGGTTAACAGCAAAACTGGTTAATTAAACTGTATTATGTATTCCAAAAAAGAATTATTAAATGTAACTAATAAACCAACACTTTCGCATGGCTTTACTGGCACCCCCTGTGGTATTTCGGTCGCTTAGTGCAAGTCTTTCTATGTGGTGCCACTTCGGCGACTTTCACGTCAATAATAATGAAATTATGACGAAGTTAACACAGCGCAAGGTCTTGAGAGGAGAAAATCTCCAACCCAACGAGGAATCGTACCTGGGAATCCAGGAACTATACGTAGCAACACTTTAGCACTAGACTACGAGGTGTGGACAACTGTTAAGTGCCACTCTGATTTTAAAATATTTTTAGAAGCTTGGGACTGAGGACTTATACATTTCTCAAAAACACTGGCAGTAGAATAAACAGCAAATTTTAGACGCTATACGGCGCCAACATCACGTGCGCAGGCAGCCATAAACAGCAGGAAGACCAGTGAATTATCGTACCACTGTTTTAAGGATCTGCGAATGCCACACAAGCGCTGCCTGGGATCTATGATTTCGTTTACCATTTTGGAAGAGACCTGTAGCCGAATGGCCCAAATTACAAGAGAGCAAATATCGCAAAGACCTAAACGAATGAGTTCATATATGAGTAAAAACGTGAGAAATATGGACGACGGTTACGACTCGATAGTGGAAGTCGAGCACTGACATTTCTCAGGCAACATTCCTCCTTGGTCATACAGTTAACGAAATTCTACTTTCGGTTGTGAGATCGTTAGGACTCAAGAAAATCCATTACTAGTCAGTAAGAGCTGTGCTAACATAGCTGAGACGAGTAAAGTTCTTATTTGCATTAGTACGTAGAGACGTCAGAAGCTCCAACGCTAAGACCCCTGCGCATTGTCAGAAAAGAGTACATCTTAAGAGTTTCCTGGAGCCACTGTTCTGATTCGGTACGGATAGCTGGTTTTTCAAAGTGTTCGGCTGAAACTGAAATTCTCAGGACTGTACGACTCTAATGGGCAAGACATCTACATTGCACACAGGATCACCGTGAAATTGCGGCTTTATATGGACCAAATGCAGTGTCACCTGAGGCCGTAGTGGACGTGTGCCACTGACGTGGGTGATGTTGTAGGAGATTTGCTGATTTTCCACCATGAAATTTCCATCTTTTCGGCAATCTGAAAGAACGTATGGGAGGAAAGAGATTTTCCAGCTTTAATGACGTAGATACAATGGTTCTCGAATGGCTTCGTGACAAAAGAGCGGATGTCTATTGTCGAAAAACTGAATAATTAGAAGAACTTTCCGATCATCGTTTATGGAGACTTGGTGACTATGCTGAGTAATAGTATCATGTATCTGTATCATTTTGAATTGTAGTGCAATATTCAAAAAAAGAACGTATGGGAGGAAAGATATTTTCCAGCTTTAATGACGTAGATACAATGGTTCTCGAATGGCTTTCTTGACAAAAGAGCGGATGTCTATTGTCGAAAAACTGAATAATTGGAAGAACTTTCCGATCATCGTTTATGGAGACTTGCTGACTATGCTGAGTAATAGTATCATGTATCTGTATCATTTTGAATTGTAGTGCAATATTCAAAAAAATTATTTGGCATGCCGCAATGATAAGTTACTTACTTTTTGTAATCCCCTCCTATCTTCTTACTATCATAAAAGTGCAGTTTTGCAGTAAATTTGTCAATAATGTATTGTGGGCGTGCATCTCGAATTCTTCCTTGAAACAACCGGATTTTAAGATTTTATTTCATGTTCTTATCATTAAAAGACACGGCTAGCAACGTATTTAAATGTTCTACACATTAATTCAAAAGACTACGGTTACTTATTTTTGATTTCTGTACATGTATTAATACATGGGCTTCGTATTTATTTCAGGACGAGCAAACGTGTTTTGGCAGGTATGGACTTAGTTCACGTAAGTGTAACCCATGACTTTAAACATTCGGCATCACAGCAGTAACATAAGAGTAGGAACTTCAGTCGCAGCTTGAAGGAACAGCAAATGTCCATTTGACCAGCCACTTGTGAATAGGAAGTGCTGAGTCGACCGGGTGCGGCAGTAGTGTGTCCATACTATTGTATCGCAAATCGCAATTTAACCACGAGCTGAACATATCGAAATCAAGTCAGTACGTCCATGCAACATTAGGCCGTCCCACTCTGTAACACATGGACCACCAAAACGATTATGTTCGACATAGTTCCTGGGTGCACTACGAGTTTCCACCTCTACATCTACATCTACATCCATACTCCGCAAGCCACCTGACGGTGTGTAGCGGTGGGTACCTTGAGTACCTCTATCGGTTCTCCCTTCTATTCCAGTCTCGTATTGTTCGTGGAAAGAAGGATTGTCGGTATGCCTCTGTGTGGGCTCTAATCTCTCTGATTTTATCCTCATGGTCTCTTCGCGAGATATACGGGAGGGAGCAATATACTGCTTGACTCTTCGGTGAAGGTATGTTCTCGAAACTTCGACAAAAGCCCGTACCGAGCTACTGAGCGTCTCTCCTGCAGAGTCTTCCACTGGAGTTTATCTATCATCTCCGTAATGCTTTCGCGATTACTAAATGATCCTGTAACGAAGCGCGCTGCTCTCCGTTGGATCTTCTCTATATCTTCTATCAACCCTATCTGGTACGGATCCCACACTGGTGAGCAGTATTCAAGCAGTGGGCGAACAAGCGTACTGTAACCTACTTCCTTTGTTTTCGGATTGCATTTCCTTAGGATTCTTCCAATGAATCTCAGTCTGGCATCTGCTTTACCGACGATCAACATTATATGATCATTCCATTTTAAATCACTCCTAATGCGTACTCCCAGATAATTTATGGTATTAACTGCTTCCAGTTGCTGACCTGCTATTTTGTAGCTAAATGATAAAGGATCTATCTTTCTGTGTATTCTCAGCACATTACACTTGTCTACATTGAGATTCAACCTCCCGCCATATAAGGATACACAATGCTCCGAGGAAGATTGTCGCACAAGATAATTTAGGGGATCCAGATGTTACAGTGTGAGCAGGCATTATGCGCGAGCGCATCGAAAAGCGCAGATGGAGAAGCTCTGGAAACGATAAGATATTTGGTGAATGGTCTGGCCTGCACATTGCCCCGAATTAAATCCCATCGAGCAGTCGTAGCAGGCGGTGGGATGACGTATAGCAGCACATCTACAAGAGCCAACCACAATCCAACAGCTGTCACTCTCGCTGGAAGACCAATGGAACTCCACACCAAAAAAACGCTTTAACCTTATGGCCAACATGGGAGCAAATTACAGAGCAGCATTGCCGTACGTGTCGATCACACACCCTATTAAGAACCGTCTGCCATCCTTGTAATGTCCAAGGGACCATCATGCCCTAAGACGTTCTGGGTCAATTTTATTTGCGTGGGGCACATCTGTTGTCAGTCACTGCTTATGACGTACTGTCTGTATGGAGGAATGAGGAGAAGGGAGGGAAAAATGAAAGGGGGCGGCTGACCTGGTCATTTTTGCGATGTTTTGCTACTTGACGTGGCCAAATTAATAACAGCAATGAACTTCATTATATCAACAGACACTGCACATTTTGTAAATATCTGAAATGATTTGTGAGTTTTTGTCCGCAACGTAAATCTACAGATATCTTACAGCCTCAGTCACCGTCAGTTATCATAGCTTTTAGCGTCTGTGCATTTCGGAAGAGTGACGCCTCCTTTAGGTCGCGTCCAGGTACGATCACTACCTCATTTGGACAAGCTTCCAGTAAGGATATGCACACGGTCTGCATGGTATAAACCAAGAGAATCTGAACTAGGACTACCGTATGGGCATTTGAAACATGCTCGAACCGAATGCGAGTCCAGTGTCTTAACCACTGTGTAACGTTGCTCTGTAGCATCTTTAAGTCCATATTCCTCCATTTTGCATGGAAGTTAAATAAGAGAATGAAGTACAAAGACGTCTTGGCCATACCTTACCTCACGCACTTCCGAAATTCATAAATAACGATAAATTTCTGGAGTACTCTTGGTACCACTTTTTTATTTAATAATTGAACAGAAAATCGTCATTGAGAATGAAATTTCCCTTTCATCGTATTCCCTTTTTATGTCGTTAAATTTTTTAAAAAAATTACAGGCCCCTTCTGTAGTTTATCGGCATATTTGCGTTGTTTTAATTATGACATTTGACCTCGTTGCCTATGCCTCTACGCGGTGCATTACAAACTAAAGCATGCTCGGTGCATTTGTGTATTCATTAAAATCCAACCAGAGCACAACATAGTTTATATAGTTACTCACCTTTCTACGGTACATAGACTACAACCGTTCATTGTCCACACAGTAAGAGATCGTATCTGGGAGTGTTAACTATACAGATTGAAAACACGAGCTACGAATAACGTACCATAATCTGTAAAATACACTCCTGTTTATTCTGAAAATCCTTCACTCAAAGTAACCAGTTACACTTTACAGTTAATAACTGATAATCGTAGGTGTGTGGCCAGAAGTAATACCTAATTCGTCACTATTGTACTAGTAAGTTCATATTCTTTACGACCTATTATTGTAATAATGTACTGCCATCACACTGTTGGTAATGTTGTTGAAGTTTCTCAATGATACAGTCACAAATATCTTGACAGTAATTCATGTTCACGTGTACATAAACACGAAGAGCAACATCACTTCACATTTTTAAGCAATTCTATAAAAAATTTCGTTCCGTTCTTGAAGATATTAAAAAAAAAAACATTGCAATACAAAACTAGTAGAAACCGTAACTGTTTCCGAATGACACGATTAACTTTACGATACGGAAATATCTATCTGCTTACGCTGAACCCGACCGAAGCTGACTGCCTCATATCCGTGCTGGCTCAATGACCAGTTCGTGGCCAGCCCGCGGCAACATTTGTTCAGCAAACTTCCATAGCCGAAGTTGTTAATGCACGTTGACGTGCGCGTCCCTGACGCACTCGGCATGAATACACGAGGACTAACATGTAATACGCTGCGAAAGTGAAACCATAGTGAAAATCTATTTTTTTTCTTATTTGTAACATTTAGCCACATCTTCCAGCTACTTCTCTACTTAGTCTCCGTTCCGACGTCGACATTTTCCGTAGCGTGGTACCAAGTTCCCAATACCCTCGTCATAGAAAGTAGCTGTCTTTGCTTTCCGCTAATTCGCTACGCTAGTCTGCAGGTCGATTTCTATATCAAAATGCTGTCATAGCCAGCGATTCACGTCAGCAAAGAGATGAAAATCAGAGGGAGCCACGTACGGACCGTATGGAGGGTGATCAAACACTTCCCATCGAAAACGCTGCAGGAGTGTCGTTGTTGCCCCTGCAGTGTGCGGCAGAGCATTGTCATGAAGGACACGCCTGACTTCCGTTATATGGGCTGCATGAAATTAGGTCGAACCACTCAGCTTGCACTTCTCACCTGATGGGAGACACTATTGTTTTAACCATGTTTACGTGCTCCCATGGCGCTTAGAACTGAAAAGTGCTCGTGATGTGATAGACAAGCATACACAAACACTGCACAACACATCTATGCAAAGCTCCAACTGATTTTCACCGTGGCTTTAATTTCTAGTCCGAATGGAGGTTGAACAGCAATGGAAGGGGGGGGGGTAGTTGATTACGTTTACGATTACCACAGTCTGCTCTAATATCCTGCATTATACAAATTGTTTAAAAAAAGTGTCCAACATTCTTACAGCAGGAGACTGTGCTCGTGAAAAGTGGAGGTAAATTACGGAAAGAAATGCTTGTAAAGATGCAGGCTATCCTGTTCTATTATAGCTACTTGTTTTTGACACTATAGGAGGTACTCAATTTGGTTAGCACCAAGTCGTACGCTTAACACTTCGAAGAATCTCGAACTTGTGCTAACACACCTTCCTGGCAGGACTCTGATTTCCCAAGCTTGGGACAAACGCTCGCGCAACGTATGCAAATTGTCGATGGCTGTGGAATACACCTGCGCCTTTAAATGATACTATGGCCGGAAATCAAAGGGATTAAGATCAAGTTAATTGGAATGCCATTATATTGGATCTACGCTACCAGTCTGTCACTGATTATACTTTTGAGTTAGATACTTTACACTGATTACACTTTTGAGTTAGATACTTTTCCCTTTGAAAATGGGAAGATGGCTCATCATGCAAAAATATCATCTCTTGTCTTTCAGCAAGTGTATCGTCCAAAATCATAGGAATAATTTGTCGCGCAAAAATATGCGATAAAGAGCACATGTTACGTCTTCTGGTACAGCATATGGCTCTGAGAATTTGTCAACAACAATTCCTCGCCACCCAGTTGTTTTAACTCAAGTTGATGCCTTGTTTCCATGATCGATTGAAGATTTGTGTCTGTTCATTACGGCAATTCGTTTTCCCGCTTCGTGTTGATCCTGCCTCATCCGTAAATACAACTTAAGCTGCAACTTCGGATCTTAAGCGTTCCGTCTAACAATCCATTACCAGAGCTCTAATCTATAAAGCGTGATCAAAAAATTTCCGTTTGAGGGCATTGTTCAAGAGTAAATACAACGCAGAGTGATTCCGAGGCGGCTGTATAAGCACCGACATGTAGACAAAGGAGTAATGTGGCATTCGTGTCTTTCCGATGTGCGTGCAGTAAATACGGAAACGTGAACTATGGGGACGTTACTATAAAATGCGTCCACACGCGACCAACGTACTGTTGTTATTTCTTGGCTGTCGAAGAACAAACAATGCTAGACATCCATCGGAGACTGCAGAATGTGTATGGGGCAGCGCGTGTGGAAAACCACTGTTGTGGAGTGCCAAGTACAGTGCTGATCACGGTTCAACACAAGACACCGGTCAGTATGGAAAGCTAGCCTCATCCCTTACGGAAAACTGGGACACACTCGAGTACCCGCCCTGTAGTAGTGGTCTCCCACCATGCGATTATCAATCTTTCAGTCCCTTAAAATAGGCCGTGAAGGGTCGGTGACAACTGTCGGACGAGGACGTACAGAAGGTAGCTACAAATTTCTTCGCACAGCAGGACATGGTATTTTACCAAAGTGGTGTCCGCCTTGATAGTTGCGCGGTCAGAGCGGCAGATTGCCATGCAAAAGGGGTCTGGGTTCGATACCCGGCTGGGTCGGAGATTTCCTCTGCTCAGGGATTGGGTGTTGTCTTTATCATCATCTCATCCCTATTGACACGCAAGTCGCCGAATTGGTGTGACCTAAAAAGACTTGCACCAGGCGACTGGTCCACCCGACGGTAGGCCCTAGCCACACGACATTTAATTTCTTTTCACCAAAGTGGTACGTCGGTGGGATGATTGCCTCAATCCTCACGGTGATTCTGCCTGATTGACATATCGATTCTGGACTGCACATCTTTCGAACAGAAACTTTTTGATCACCCCTTACAAAATGGCTCTGAGCCATGGCCTTAACATCTGAGGTCATCTGACCCCTAGAACGTAGATCTACGTAAACCTAACTAACCTACGGACATCACACACATCCATGCCCGAGGCAGGATTCGAACCTGCGACCGTAGCAGTCACGCGATTCCGGACTGAAGGGTCTAGAACCGCTCGGCCACCGCGGCCGGCCCTTGAGTATTAGATAACGAAGAGTTACGAAATAGTGAGAATGCTGATTGCTACGTTTCATTCGCTGTTCCAGATATTCACAGACATTTTTTGTGGGATTATGATTGCGCTAATTAACGAAAGAAGCGCCAGTGTGTGTCAGTACTCGTGGGGGTTGAAAGCCTCATTGGGTCGTCGGTCCACTCGATGTCTTGCATCGTTTCAAAAGAGGTGAAAACGTAACTTGTCCAATCACCATACACGTCTCTATTCAACTACTGTTCAAATACTATGTTGTTCGGGCCATTTATGCAGTGCAACTAGCTTTTTTTACGATGTATCCGACTCTTGATATTCATTTCACGTCGTTCCTTTCCCAGTATTCATTATGTGGGTCTACTTACACTGACAGTGGCAATTCCTTTTGTGTTCGAAACCGATTGATAAGGCATTGCCCATATCTCCGACCACTGTCAGTTAGGAGCTTCTTACAACTACTATTATTACGCCATATTATTTGTCTCACAGTGGTACACAATTCCTTGCAGACACATTGGAAAATCTGCGTTGATACTCTAACAAATCTTGCAACATCTTCCACATTGTGGTCATGAGCACATTCCAGCACCATATCTGTCACGTCTCCACGTCGACGTGACCTACTAACCGATTAGATAAACAACTGACACACCACAACACTACCGCGTCTTATTTCAGCGGTAAATATTCACAAGACTGCCTGGTGCTATTGGTACACAGTCCACTGCGCCCCAAAGCGATCAGTGTGCTCTTCCGGCGTGGCGAATCATATTTTCTCAGCTGTGATTATAGTGTCCTAAAAATGAATTAGTACTTGACGATTCAGTGGAGAAGAGTTAAGAACATTTAGTTTAATTTAATTTTATCCATATTTCGCAGCTTCAAACGTGACTGTATTTGATACACTGGAGGTATGAATTAAAAAACGCCTTCATTCACAAGTTTTCCTGTTTTATTAAGTACATGTGTATACAAATGTGCATCTTGAATGAAGTGACATGTACGAAAACGAAGGATTATGTGAAATATGTATTTCACCTCACTGAACAGAAAAAGTGAAGCATGTATTAAGACAAATTACACCTGATGATAGACCCACAAGGTCCGAAATGCATCGTGTACTTAATCTAACATGAAAAGTTGTAACTGAAGGCGTTTTTAATTCGTACCTCCAGTACATTTATTCTATACAGCATGTCCAGGAGTATCTTTCTACAGTTTTTGAACAAAAGATCCATATAGTGACTTTCGTAAGTAGAAACTCAGACGTTTGACTTTCAGCCTCTTTCCTTTCCTACGTTCTTGACGAAACAATGCCAGTTTCTTTAGCGATGAAGATGTATTCCGTGTGGTAATTTCATTAGATTCGTAAAAAATCAGTGAAAAAGTATTGCGATGGTCGTCTGTAGCCAGCTATTCATACAGCTGGTTCCCTTTTCTCCAAAAAGTCTCTTCAATTTTCCTGTGGGCAGAATCTAACTTACCCCTAGTGATACATGATACTACATCTAGCCATTTCTGCTTAGCCATATTGTACTTCCAGTCAATCTCATTTTTCGCCTGTTCCAGTTATAGAATTTTTATATTTTCTCCTTTCATCGATTAAGTTCAATATCTCGTGTGTTACCCACGGAATTTCGCTGATTCCCAATACATTTAACTTTAACCTATCCATTTCCCTTTTTAAATTTTCTAACCTACCTGCCTGAATAAGGGATCTGACACTCCACGTTCCTATACGTAGAACGCCAGTTTTCTTTCTCCTGATAACGACATACTACTAGTCCCCGCCCGGAGAACCGAATGGGGGACTATTTTACCTCCGTAATATTTTAACCAAGAGGACACCATCATTATTTAACCATACAGCAAAGATGTATGCCTTCAGGAAAAACTACAGCTGTAGTTTCCCTTGCTTTCAGCAGTTCTCGGTACCAGCACAGCAATACTCTTTTGGTTGATGTTAAAAGCTCAGAACAGTCAGTCCTCCAGACTGTTTCTCCTGCAACTATTGAAAAGGCTGCTGACCCTCTTCAGGAACCACGCGTTTGTCTGGCCTCTCAACAGATAATCCTCCGTTGTGGTTGCACCTACGGTACGGCTATATGTATCGCTGAAGCACACAAGCCTTCTCACCAACGGCAAGAACCATGGTTCATGGGGAAAAATTACACTGTGTTGAAGGATATCCTTAGTCTTCCTAATTTATCACGAAAGTAAAGTAAGGAGAGTCTGTCTCATGGAGATGGTTTAACGCTTCTGGATCGGAAATATTCGGGCAACACATTCAATAGACAAATGTCATCGCAGACTGCTCATTATACTGTTCCAAGGACTACCTAATTTCGAAACGGCTGCGGTCACTGAGAGCCATATGCCGATTACGCATACTACTCGAAGCAAAATATTGTAACTAAGTATCCTATACATGAGTTCTTTACAGACGAATAAGTGGCCTACCTAGAATTGTGACAGAGAACAAGGGAAACTGCGTAAACTAGACCCAAGAACATAGCAAACGATCTAGTCGAAAGTTGTAAGCAAAAATTGTTCTTGTACCTCTGACAGTGGAATACATGTAGCGACACTGTTATTTGCTCGGATTGTAGGGCAGGTAACTTTCAGAAGTGGTGGTATGGTATAAAACAAGGGGAAAAGTCTAGTAAACCTTTTTCCATGTTAGATGATATGAAACACATCTCTTCTACTGGACAAGTGCCAATAGCTCTTACGAGATGCATTCTGGAGTCTATATTTACTAGAGTTTTTTCTTGTTTTGGTTCATCCCACTTCCTCCAAAATATGGAAACCAAAGCGCCTGCAGTGCAAGAGATGTGTTTAGCAGTATCGAACGTGAACAAGTGCTCACAGCATTTTAGAGCCCGTGTTTATCTGACTTTTTTGCGGCCCATACTACCACCTCTGAATGTTGCCTGTCCGGCCTGCAGTCTTAGCAACAACAGTACCGGTACAAGCATTCCACTCTCAGACATATCAGAACCATTTTCAGCTACAATTTTCGATGTAGTCGTTTCTGGACCAGAGTCCCTATCCCCAAATTGATATATTTCCCCTTTTGCATCACCACTGAAATTTTATAACGTTAGACCTACATCACCTTGTATATCCGACAGCGGACTAACATACAACAAAACAGTAACCCGTCAGTACACTACGATTGCACAGCCGATGGCAAAATAGCCAGAAGCTTTTATAAACATAAAACCATGAAACCTCGGCCTTACTTTCAACTGCACCTCATGCGAATCTGGCAGTGGACGTAGACTACAACAATCGGTAGCTCGACAGGGTGCAATGTCTACTACAGGAAAATCAACCCCAGAAAAAGTCGAGGTTACTTAACCTCGTATGAGACGTATGTAAGATACGGTTTCACCTTTGATATCATATTGCATCATACTGACCTACGCAATAAGTATATCGAAATGCTATACCGCCCGAAATTAAGACACTTCTCAAACTATCAGTGCTTTCAGCTGTCAACTAACCAGTGTTTCAGCTGGTAGCTCTATTTCAGGACCCGAATTTCTGTTTCACTGCCAGAGTACGGGAAGATCGGGAGTAATGACCAGTGCGAGTATAGCATCCATTAGAATCTGTGAGTCCGTAAGGTGCTATATTCGTACGAAACTGCTTATACCTGTCACTCGAAACTCCCTTGGTCGTCCAAAGTCGTTTAAAAGAGCCAGGATAGTGTGTTGTCTCGCAGTCACTTTTTGTACCTATTGTTTGAGACCTCATATAACGTAAGGTCACACGTCATGCAATTATTACATATTTTGATAACAAGTTGAGTTTTTGTAACATAATTGTGTTAAAAGAGTGGTTATTGGAGAAAAATTCCCGTATCGACGACCGCTTCATCGGTGGTCATTGCCAAACTAACAACAACGTTTGTGTAATGGCGTCCAGCCGGCCCAATGGTCAGCCAATTGTCAATATGGTCCCTACTGCGGCCAATACATCCTTCCTGAATTAAAATATTTTTCCTCTGTTTTTACTGTTATTTATCCGAAATACATTGAATGTAACTATTATAAGCGATTAATCATAATAAATAATAATTATTTTAATAATTAATTATTATAAAATAATTGCACAATAATAGTCAATGTTAATTATTAATAAATAATAAAATAATGTATTTTTTCGATACAGCGATGGTGTGCACAAATAAGAACAGTGAAGACTGTGAATCATGGGATCCATGTGACATTCGGAGGGGAATACAAGCAGTGAAGGGGGCATGGCTTTGAAATTGCTGCAGTCACCTATCGAGCTATAAGAAATACACTGAATAGGAGGGTATTGAAAGAAAATCTACGTGTTACTAACAACAAGGAGGTGTTTCAAGGGTTTCAGTCACTTTTTAATTAAAATCAAATACATCCATCTACTGTTGTCAGAGAGAAGATTTATAGCCAGTCAGTTACTGATATTCAGTCCGTTGCATTCGAACTCGCCGAGAGGCATAATCTATCTCAAAATTGTAATAAGAGCAGAACGGCTGGAAAGAGGTAAATTCGTGATTTATAGAAACGTTGACGTTGAGGCCAACTGCCCAGAATGTACAATGTTAGCCCACGAAGAGTGAGTGGCAGTCGGCTGAGACGAAACTGACTGTTTGCCTGGTAACTGTGCCTAAAAATTTTGAATAATTTTACTTTCACTTTTCTCTGTCGTAATTAGGAACTTCTTGAAAAAATAGTAATTTTAGTACATAGTCAATTTTTAACCCTAAACATTTAATTTGTACTGTAAGTAAGTTATTCATACTGTCAAGACACCTTTGTAGATTTGTGGCAATTATCCCCTACCATGTCGGCCATAATAGCCATTTGAATATTTTTGAGATTATTGATTATTTTGGTGCTTTTAACATCTATATTACTGAAACATGAGACGCAGTCACAAAATTCATAAAAAAAATCATGCTTATTACAGTGCTCTCTCCCGTAGGTCTGGAGCACCCAATGATCCGCATACCTACTTTCTGCATCTTTCAGGAGATTCAACCTCAGTCACAAAATACGACGGCTGCATTAGACGTACTTTCACTTAATTTAGACATGTTAAGGTAGTAGTACGGCCAGAATCCACACTCCGAGGAATCCCGCCATTGATCACCATGCACTCTCAGTTAAGAAGACATCGATCAGATCGTGTTCATCATAAACTGCAGTGGATTGAAAGACCCTAGACGAAGTACCAGCCAAAACCAGTGGCCCACAAACCCCTTGCATAAGTACAAAAGAGATAAAACACCTATTCGTCTCTCATCTACTACCACTATAAGACGTAACAAAACGATTAACCAACGCTAGCCACTAAGCCACCGCCTCCGGCAGAATACGAGAGTGTGGACCCTCTAAACTGTATTGGTAACTGGCGTGGACGCGTGGGACGTCATCTGACACCCTCAAGGTATCACATCTACTGCAAGAAGTTCCAGCGTGCAAACTCAGCTACCGGAACGGTAGTCCAGCGGCAGACTCTGTAACTTTGACGTTTCGACGTCCCTTAAGTTCAACGGCTGTAGCGTCATGGGGTAGCGTTCTGGGGTATTGGTGCCTACCCTGAATTTGTTCTTCATAACATTTTCTACAACTGCTTGAAGTTCGTCGGTAATGTTTTGCTACGTGCTGTCTATTTCCATATGATCGAACGTCCTAAGCTAACCACCTACAGATGAAGTGAAAAACTGCAGCGAGGTAGTGTCGAGAAAAAAATGCAACTGAGGTTGCCACTTATACTGCTCCTACACAGTCACTGTTAAGATTTGACACCTGTGGTGTTACGGATGGTACAAAGAAACACTCCTACTAGGTGTGGCTATAAAATAGAAGGACAGTTGCTATAAAATTTTTATTTCAATAATGTACATATTTATTTATTGCCCTCATCAATATATTCCCCACCGCTATCTCTGCAACTTCCGATGTTAATCTTCCATTGATGGAAACAGAGCTGGAAGTCTTTCTCTGTGAGCTCCATGATGACAAGCCCTGCGTTTTATTTAGCTGCTTTAGCGGCCTGAAATCCTTTTCTTTTAATGCAGATTTGACCTTCAGATAAAACTCAAATGGTGCTAGGTCACACGGATACGGTGGGACGCCTAACACTAGGATGCTGTATCTCTTGACAAACAAAGCGGTGATTTGTCTTGACGCAGAATTCCACAATGCGGGGCGTTTGTTCTTATTTCATCAAGGAGTTGAGCAAGAAGCTCAGGGTAGTAACACTGATTAAGAGACTGACCTTCAGGAACGCAGTGAACGCGCGTAATTCCATGAATATCGAAAAGAAGAATCATTATCGCCTTGACTCTTAGTTTGCTCATTGAAGGTTCATTTCTTTCGCTCTCCGTGGATTTGGGTCCTTCCAACGCATGTATTGGCACTTAGTGTTTGGATCATAAGTGAAAACCCAAGATTCATCATATATTATCACTCTATCTAAGAAGTTAGGATCATTTTCGATGATATTCAGTGTGTCAGTATTTTTCCTCGAGCTTCTTTTTGTTCGATCGTGAAAATTTTCTGCACAATTTCGTACTCCCTTTTCTCACGTTGTGCAAAATTGATGTTTTCAGCCGTTTTTGCTGTTGAAGGAATCTCCAGTCGTGAGTCATCTTCACCATCTTGGAAACGCTTGAAACTCACAGAAACTCGCGTACGTGATGAACAGAATTCGCCATGCACTTCACGACAATTCACGACAATTCATAATTCGTTCTTCTACTATGACACTTACCGTTTTCATGATAAAACCGAGTAACACCGAGATACCGCATTCGACTGACAAGGCTTTTCTCTTTACAGCTATCGGTTGTTCATCTTTAGCACACACGTACTTACTCTATACAGCATCAGTCTCGTTATTTTATAGGCACACCTCGTATAGAACGAGTTACAGAACTTAAATATGACAAGAAGGAGACAAAGCTTCATGTCACAGATGAATTGTTATTGGGATATCAGCTAAGTGGAAGCTGTAAAATTTTACTTCTGGGCGTTGCCCGTCGCTTACGGCTGTCGCTATTGTGAACGGCCGTGCTGGTTATCTGGTTTCCCCCGGAAGGTGGACTATTCTCCAGCCTACAGATGAAGGGCTAAACTTCCTTTAGTCTGGCGAAATGTTGCTCGTCTGGCCCGACCCGCCTCTTTTCATATATGATTCATTTCTTTAGGATGCCTGCTATTTCCTAACACAAACCCCTGAAAGTGTCAGCACCTAACAGCACTACTATGAGACTTAACAGGAAATGGCCAAGCGAAGTGCCTACCTTTTGCCCTGAATGCCGACTGGCCTTAACGCCTGCATGTTAAAACAATTTCATGGGGCAATTTTGGATCAGGCGAAATCGAGCAGTCGTCCGGCAGCCTTGTCGGTTGCTGTCAGATGAGTGAAGGGCCCACATGTTGATGAAGTTAGGATATCTACGGAACCAGATGCGAGTGTAAGGTCCTTAGATTAGACGTATCCGAGTCGTACTTGGTGTCATTCATGCCACAGGTCTGAAGATAACGTGATTGGAACGTCGAAAGTGGTTGCCTAATAAAATAATATCAAAATAACGGCTGTTGGTATAGTATTATCTCGTTTCCAAACAAGTCTGTGGAGCGTTACTTAGCGTGATTTTTCTCGCTCACCGCACGGCGCTAAAATGCATGCACTCGAGTCGTGGCCACGAGCGGGAAACTGGACGAGAAGAAACGTGTCGCTGCGTCGTGTTGAACCAACGTTTCAGTGAGTTGCCTACGTATCTTCAGAGAAGATAACGAGAAGGTAATTCGTTGAAGCATTGCTTCATAATGACGCTGCGGGACGGCTGATATTCCCAGGTTATATCATGATTGTAGCTCGCCAAGCAACTTAATTCCCATAAATTCTGATGTATTTTAGATCTAAGACAGCAGATATACTCTAAAACCCACTGTGAAGTCCATAGCAGTGGCTATGTTGCACTATATTCCGTTTAAGGGTTTTCCCTGTTCCATCCTCATACGGAAAGCGAGATAAATGATAGCTTAAATTCTTCTGTGCCTAATGTAATTACTCTAATTCTTGTTTTGTAAATAAAACCTCCATTTCCTACTGCCACTTCATTTATTTCTCCCAGACGCGTTTCGCATTTTTTTTTCTATGGTATCATCAGTGGGACGGTTTGCTGTGATCTGCGTTTCCACTCATCTGGTTTGGAGGTCGCATTACCTCTTCATTACCGACATATAAGCATAAATTTGAGTTCCAACATTTTTACAGTGTTCACCATGTTTCTCCTTCTTTTTTGTGAAGGATGACCCCGCAAACAAACTCTAATCCTGTCTTCGTGGTCCATACAGGAGCGGAAAATAGTGGGTAGTAAGATATTCTTAGATTCCTCACGTAACATTAGTTCCCCGAATTTTTTTAACTACGGTTTCGTTGTATAACTGACGTCACTCTTCAAGCACTTGCTGGTTCAGTTTCTTCAACGGCTTGTTGACGCTCTAAAATAAGTCGAATGAAGCGGTCATCATTTGTGCAACTCTTCTTTGTATACCTTAAATAACTCCTCGTACTCGTATTTGATGTGGTTTCCACATACGTGAACAGTATTCTAGAATGGGTCTCACGAGTATTTTAAGCACTCTCACTTGTAAACATTCTGCACTTTCCATGTTTTCTATCAATGAACCCAAGTTCAGCATTCCATTTCTTGTGCCTACAAATTGTTGCAACCAGGTACATCTATGAAATGACTGATTCCGCTTATAACTCCTTGATATCATGGTAATAGGATACAACGGATTGCATTTTAGTGAGTTGCCAAAGTTTACATTTCTGAATATTTAAAGCATATTGGAAACCTTCGAACAACTTCGAGATCCTATTAAGACATGACTAAACATTTTTACTGATTATTTCTGACATTGCTGCCTTATAAACAACTACATCATCTGCGGAGGTTACTGTTCATTTTGTCTTTCATGTTATTAATACACAATATGAAAAGCAACGATCCTAATACAATCATCTCGGATCTGCACAAGTGCCTTCTACATCGGTGGATGGCTTTCCATCCATTACAATCTGAGTCCTCAGTACCAAATAAACCTGACTGCAGTCACAAATTTTGTATGCTACTCAGTATTATCGTACTTTCGTTAATAGGCGTTGATGTGATACGATGTTAAACGTTTATCACAGGCCACGAAATACTGCATTTACCTGACTCCTTTGATACCTGGCTGTCAAGACGCATGTGAAGAAAGCTTCATGGATGCGTGTGAGAGAAGCGTGAACACCGTTTCACATGACCAATGTTTTCAGCATGGTGAACAACATTATTTTCGAGATACTTCATTATATTCTGTTTGAGGTGAACATAATCTTACACGAAAGCTTAACGTTAGCCACAAAGAAACTACTGAGTACAAGCACACTAGTCAGTAACATCCAATCAGATTTTTTTCCTAGGAGGTAGGGGAAAAAGTCACACAACACACAATATTGTGTTAGAGAAAAACTGCACTCAGTGGTCACAAACAAATCACAGTTGCTGAGTAATGTTTTTCAACAGGGTAGTTGTGGGCTTGACAGTGGCCGGCAAACGCAACCTATGAAACACTGGCAATACCGCACTGTACAGTAGACTGAGGTATACAAAGTGATAGTTTTAAAGGGTATGATGAGCCAGTCCATTGAGCTCCAAGAAGAAGGACATGATATTACGACACCGACGACAAAATTTTTGCTATGTGGCTCGAACCTGAAAACATACACCACATCACCGCAGCAGTACGAATGCCGCACGGGTAAAGCAGGCACTATAACGAACGCGACTCTTTCCTTGAGGCAGTTAACGTTTTAATGTCGTATCAACTCAACAACAGAGTCTTATAAAGGCGTCAACACAATTCTAGTTCTGGCAGAACGACGGAAATTTCAAACTCTTGTCTTTGTAGGGCAAGCCCACCCTTCTCAATTTCAAGCGGTTTGCAACAAATGCAGCACCATCTTCTGCCGACCTTGCTAACTTAGTAATCTTTTCTGAATTACCCACTGCTCTTCCGACTGTCAGTATCACGTTACTCGACACAGGCCGGCCAGAGTGGCCGAGCGGTTTTAGGCGCTTCAGTCTGGAGCCGCGCGACCGCTACGGTCGCAGGTTCGAATCCTGCCTCGGGCATGGATGTGGGTGATGTCCTTAGGTTAGTTAGGTTTAAGTAGTTCTAAGTTCTAGGGGACTGATGACCTCAGATGTTAAGTCCCATAGTGCTCAGAGCCATTTGAACCATTTTTTTTTAACTTGACACAGATCGCCATCCATCATCTTCATAAATAAGTCACAGCATTGTTGTATTTTAATACAAGTACCATCTCCAATATGAACAATATAATGTTTTCACTTACCGTTGATACACCACGATGGCAGCTGGACCACCACCTGTGAACAGAAAGTACTTTATGAATGTTCTGCATCACGAAAAAAATTGCTACATAGTGCACTGTCTGCAATTATGTGAAAGTAATGATGGCAGTCTTAAAAAATAACAGCTTCAGTTGCATCCCACTTCATATGTACACTGTTAAAATCACTGAGTAACAGAAATTACATTTGTATAAGGGTTTCTTTGCAACTGAGGATGACCACCGACAGCTTCTTCAATTGCTCCTAAGACTATCTGTTGAACACAACATGTAAAATCCTACGAGGCCCCCAGTGTTGGTCACATGTCATGCGCATGTAAGGTCAGAAGATGTTCTGCACGTCACTGTGTGATATTGTTAGACCTCGCTGAGCTGCACTCAAATTTTATTCCGTTAGCTAATTTCTGGTGTGGGTGCTTACGCGGAATAAGACCAATAGTTCCTAGATATAGAATATTAACTAACACTCCTTAACCTAAAAGAGGCTTTTCATCGCTGGTTGCTTTTCGCAAGGATAACTTTGGCATGTTAAGTAGAATGAAATACGTAGGCAAATGAAAAAAAACGTCTTTTGAAGGTTGTAGCTTAATCAAAGAATGTAAAACTAAAATTCTTACTCGATTTCCACTTTTAGTATTAAAACAATAAGGGTAAAAAAGCAGATGAAAATTATTGAACGTTTGCGAAATTTAGACATGTTTCAGTGCAAAAATGTCTGGTTGTAATACCAAGAGGGTTATGTTGTTTTTCGAAATATCTATTTGTAATTAACTGACGTAGATTAAAACTGAAGAAACTGCAAAAAGGTGGAAATTTAAGGAGATGGGACCTGGATAAACTGAAAGAACCAGAGGTTGTACAGAGCTTCAGGGAGAGCATAAGGGAACAATTGACAGGAATGGGGGAAAGAAATACAGTAGAAGAAGAATGGGTAGCTTTGAGGGATGAAGTAGTGAAGACAGCAGAGGATCAAGTAGGTAAAAAGACGAGGGCTAGTAGGAATCCTTGGGTAACAGAAGAAATATTGAATTTAATTGATGAAAGGAGAAAATATAAAAATGCAGTAAATGAAGCAGGCAAAAAGGAATACAAACGCCTCAAAAATGAGATCGACAGGAAGTGCAAAATGGCTAAGCAGGGATGGCTAGAGGACAAATGTAAAGATGTAGAGGCTTATCTCACTAGGGGTAAGATAGATACTGCCTACAGGAAAATTAAAGAGACCTTTGGAGATAAGAGAACCACTTGTATGAACATCAAGAGCTCAGATGGAAACCCAGTTCTAAGCAAAGAAGGGAAAGCAGAAAGGTTGAAGGAGTATATAGAGGGTCTATACAAGGGCGATGCACTTGAGGACAATATTATGGAAATGGAAGAGGATGTAGATGAAGATGAAATGGGAGATACGATACTGCGTGAAGAGTTTGACAGAGCACTGAAAGACCTGAGTCAAAACAGGGCCCCCGGAGTAGACAACACTCCATTGGAACTACTGACGGCCTTGGGGAGCCAGTCATGACAAAACTCTACCATCTGGTGAGCAAGATGTATGAAACAGGCGAAATACCCTCAGACTTCAAGAAGAATATAATAATTCCAATCCCAAAGAAAGCAGGTGTTGACAGATGTGAAAATTACCGAACAATCAGATTAATAAGCCACAGCTGCAAAGTACTGACACGAATTCTTTACAGACGAATGGAAAAACTAGTAGAAGCCGACCTCGGGGAAGATCAGTTTGGATTCCGTAGAAATACTGGAACACGTGAGGCAATACTGACCTTACGACTTATCTTAGAAGAAAGATTAAGGAAAGGCAAACCTACGTTTCTAGCATTTGTAGACTTAGAGAAAGCTTTTGACAATGTTGACTGGAATACTCTCTTTCAAATTTTAAAGGTGGCAGGGGTAAAATACAGGGAGCGAAAGGCTATTTACAATTTGTACAGAAACCAGATGGCAGTTATAAGATTCGAGGGGCATGAAAAGGAAGCAGTGGTTGGGAAGGGAGTGAGACAGGGTTGTAGCCTATCCCCGATGTTATTCAATCTGTATATTGAGCAAGCAGTGAAGGAAACAAAAGAAAAATTTGGAGTAGGAATTAAAATCCATGGAGAAGAAATAAAAACTTTGAGGTTCGCCGATGACATTGTAATTCTGTCAGAGACAGCAAAGGACTTGGAAGAGCAGTTGAACGGAATGGATGGTGTCTTGAAGGGAGGATATAAGATGAACATCAACAAAAGCAAAACGAGGATAATGGAATGTAGTCGAATTAAGTCGGGTGATGTTGAGGGTATTAGATTAGGAAATGAGACACTTAAAGTAGTAAAGGAGTTTTGCTATTTGGGGAGCAAAATAACTGATGATGGCCGAAGTAGAGAGGATATAAAATGCAGACTGGCAATGGCAAGGAAAGCGTTTCTGAGGAAGAGAAATTTGTTAACATCGAGTATAGATTTAAGTGTCAGGAAGTCATTTCTGAAAGTATTTGTATGGAGTGTAGCCATGTATGGAAGTGAAACATGGACGGTAAATAGTTTGGACAAGAAGGGAATAGAAGCTTTTGAAATGTGGTGCTACAGAAGAATGCTGAAGATTAGATGGGTAGATCACGTAACTAATGAGGAGGTATTGAATAGGATTGGGGAGAAGAGGAGTTTGTGGCACAACTTGACCAGAAGAAGGGATCGGTTGGTAGGACATGTTCTGAGGCATCAAGGGATCACCAATTTAGTATTGGAGGGCAGCGTGGAGGGTAAAAATCGTAGGGGGAGACCAAGAGATGAATACACTAAGCAGATTCAGAAGGATGTAGGTTGCAGTAGGTACTGGGAGATGAAGAAGATTGCACAGGATAGAGTAGCATGGAGAGCTGCATCAAACCAGTCTCAGGACTGAAGACCACAACAACAACAACAATTAACTGACCTATAACGTAATCCAAAGAGACATTGTAATCAACGGGATCCAACAAAATGACACCGATAAGCTTCAAGGGGCTGTAGTAGATGTCCAGATGAAAAAATTCAGCATAGGAACGTATTTCCGGAAACGTCGTCCAGAGTCGCTATATTGCATAGAAAGTGTAGGGACCAACGTATGCCGCAAGACCTCATGTTCAGCAGCAAGCGTGATTTTATACGGTTAATCAGAATTGTTGCGACTGGCATAGACGCGTATGACATCCTTTTATGTCCTCAATGCTTTCAAGCCCACTGTGAAAAATTACGCTCGTAATTCGTAATTGACATAGCGTCAGGCATTAACCATTATAACTCTGACCCTTTTATCATACTCTCCATAAGTATTTTCGCACATAGTTAAATTTTTTGTACAGGGATGCGTATTTATCAGACGTCGATTGTTCGAATGAATGGAATTGCGTTCCATGTATGGGTTGATTATATTGTAGAATGTTTATACTTTCTACACTGACGAAGGAAAACATTGTGAACACTGCCATCGTGAGATTGGATGTCGCCTGGGGGCGTTACGGTTATGTGATGTGGTAAGGAAAGTTTACATACAGGGGCGTCGTAAACAATCTGAAAATTGTAATGGCACTGCGGTGTAGGTTGTGCTGAAAAATAATTGTTATGAAAAGAATTCTATGCATTGAGCCGTTTTTACCATTGAAGTTAACCAATCAGGCCAGTGCCCGCGGAAATTCTAGCTTCTGCCAGAGACTGTGTCCTCAAACTTGTTCATTCGGTTTCCTAAAACCGGACAAGAGAGCGATACAAAAATCGTGCATGGATTGGTGTTAAGAATCGAATCCGAGCTAGAGGCCGAGCAGTCTCGTCAGCTGGCATCTACGTTATGAGTACAACTGACACTAATCGTGTCCGACGGGCCTCCCGAATTTGCGTGTGTACGTCCTAATTAGCTAACTTAAATGCCAGTGACCTGAAAAGCGCAATAGATCAAATTTTCCCTAGCATTTATTCCTCAGCGCAGTCTACCCTGCAACACCCTTACTAGCTTTTGACATATGGATTTGGAGAAGGGGACCAAACAGCTGCCCGCATCTCGTGGTCGTGCGGTAGCGTTCTCGCTTTCCACGCCCGGGTTCCCGGGTTCGATTCCCGGCGGGGTCAGGGATTTTCTCTGCCTCGTGATGGCTGGGTGTTGTGTGCTGTCCTTAGGTTAGTTAGGTTTAAGTAGTTCTAAGTTCTAGGGGACTTATGACCACAGCAGTTGAGTCCCATAGTGCTCAGAGCCATTTGAACCATTTTGAACCAAACAGCGAGGGCATCGGTCCCATCGGATTAGGGAAGGATGGGGAAGGAAGTCGGCCGCGCCCTTCTAAAGGAACCATCCCGGTATTTGCCTGAAACGTTTTAGGAAAATAACGGAAAATCTAAATCAGGATGGTCAGACGCTGGTTTCAACAGTCGTCCTCCCGAATGCGAGACCAGTGTGTTAAACTCAGCGGTACCTCGCTCGGTACTAGCTTTTAAGACTATTTCTGACCTCCCTATATGCGCAGCTGAGAGGAATGCAGATTCATTCTGACGTTGATACGGGACGCAGATAGAAAAAATTTGGAAGATTACAAGCCTCCTACCTTGCCTCCTCCCATTTATACTAAATTTATCTGCTCCTTGTCACGCCTGGCGATAGGCAGAACACTTTAAGCTGCATCTGCTTAAAGTCTCAATATTACGGGGAATGTTGTTGTTGTGGTCTTCAGTCCAAAGACTGGTTTGATGCAGCTCTCCATGCTACTCTGCCCTGTGCAAGCCTCTTAATCTCCGAGTAATTACTTCAAGCTATATCCCTCTGATCTGCAAACTGTATACATCTCTTGATCTCCCTATATGATTTTTACCATCTACGCTTCCCTCCTGTTCTAAATTGGTGATTTGGTGGTCCCTTGACATCTCAGAAGACGTCCAGCCAACCGATCCCTTCTTCTAGTCAAATTGTGTCACAAATTCCAGTTCTCCCCAATTCTATTCAGTACCTCCACATTAGTTACTTGATACATATCTAATATTCAGTATTCTTCTGTAGCACCACACTTCGAAAGCTTCTATTCTCTTATTGTCTAAACTATTTATCGTCCATGTTTCGCATCCGTACATGGCTACACTCCGTAGAAATACTTTCAGAAAAGACTTCCTGACACTTAAATCTATACACATGTTAACCAATTTGTCTTCTTCAGAGATGCTTTTCTTGCCATAACCATTCCATATATTATAACCTCTCTACTTCTGCCATCCTCAGTTATTTTCCTTCTCAAATAGAAAATATCATTTACTACTTTAAGTGTCTCCTTTCCTAATTTAATTCCCTCAGCATCACCTGACGTAATACGAATACATTCCATTATTCTCGTTTTGCTTCGGTTGATGTTCATCTTATGTCCTCCTTTCAAGACACTGTTCATTCCGTTCAACTGTTCTTCCAAGACCTTTTCTGCCTCTGATAGAATTACAATGTCATCAGCAACCCTCGAAGTTTTTATATCTTCTCCCTGGATTTTCATTACTACTCCAAATTTTTCTTTGGTTTATTTGGTTTCCTTTAGCGCTTGTTCAATGTGCCGCTGCTGCCGCTCTTCAGGAACCAAACGTTTTCTGACGTCTCAGTAGATACCCCTCCTTTGCACCTATGGTATGGCTATCTGAATCGCTGTGGAGATGTTCAGTTTGGTTGCTTAAGGGCCTAATAGTTCCGTACTGTGAATTCGTGAAAAATGCAAAGCCCGTACACTATTCCGAATGCAGCAGATGTGTCGCGGCTCAGAGCTTTGTGCTGGTTTGCACGTGTCATGTGGCCATTGGCGGAAGCTTAAAGAATCTACCGCTTCCTGTCACTAAGTCGGGATTAGCGGCTTGTGACGCGACTCGCTTCTTGACATGGCCAAGGGCAACAGTTTCAAGTGCTTGCTGGGACACTTTAAGTTATGGTGGAAAAGTGCTAGTCTTGGAATGTGCTTACACCATGGGAAATTCAGAGGTGTTAAACTAAACTCTGATTCACCAATCGCCGGCTGACGTCAGACGGGAATTTCTAGGACGAACTAGCGAGGAAGTTGTGCTCTGATTGGCCTCTGACTGACGACATTCCAGGGTGGGGATTTGTTTAACGTGGCAACGACAAGGTCTTGACTGAAAAGAGTACAATTTTTAGTGATTGCGTTTACGTCCATACTGGCAAAAACTGCCGAGTCGGGAGCTGGTGAAATAAAAAGGAACACTCCTGATTTGATCCTGGCTAGAGACAGAACGCTAGTTAGAGGTGTGCGAGTGATCACGAGCGAGATTCTGAATCTTCACTGTGACCACGGTCCTCTGACTTCCTGCCACAGCAAACTGGTGAGAGTATACAGCTGCACGGATCACTAGATGGGCTCTATTCGTAGCTCGGCATCAAGAAGGCAATTCTAGAAGGACAAAATCAACAAAAGTTGTTGTAGCCCAATCTACAGTGGTATATATGTAGCAATGGTTCAAGCAAACTGATGCCAATGCAAGTGTTACTCGATCTGGGAGACACCGAGTAACATCATACAAGGAAGATCAGTTCATATGCGTACATAGTAAACGTCGTAGGACTCGCACTGCAACTGAAATTCACGAGGAAGTAGATAGTATACGGGCAGCCCAAATCCCTGTCTCAACAGTGTAACGCCGTCTCCATGAACAAAGCTTGAATGGATGTATAGCGGCCAAATAATCCTTTATTACGCAAACGAAATAAGATGAATATTTTGTAATGGGCACAGCAACTTAAAAATTGGAGTGCCCAGCAATAGTCCAACGTGTTGTGCATAGACGAACGTTTGCTTGTCGATTTCGTGGAAAACGTATGCAGCGTCAGAGTGTGACGCCAATGGTGAAGCATGGTGGAGGGTCGGTCATGGTGTGGGGATGTTTTGCAGTTATTGAAATCGATGATCTAGTCATAATTAAAGGAACATTAAGGAGGAGAGGATTGCACGGGGTAATGATCAAAAATGTAGTCCCATCTGGCAAGACAATTATTGGTGGTGGGTTTGTTCTGCAGCAGGACAATGCTCCCCAACTTGACTCTGAACTGTGCAGATGTTTTGTCAACTTAAAAGAGAAAAGTCAGGACCTAAAGAATGTGTAGGTCATGTCAGTCACATGGCTTAAATCCCATTGAACTCTTATGTAATGAACTTGATAGGGAGGTCATAAAACCCAGGTCATAAAAGTTTGAAGATCTACGGAATAATTTACAGATGTGTTGGACTGCAACAACTGCAAAAATACTACAAAAACTAATTTAGAGATTGCCAAGGGTTCGTGCAGCTGTCCTGAGGGAAAAGTGTGGCTACTTTGGAAAGGCTAATATCTAAGACATCTTGTACTGCTGTTAATGGTGCAGAGAAAAAATATTTGTTTTGTTTGCATATTTAGAGTGTAAGATGTGTTTGCAAGTTGAAATAAAGTATACAGTATTTATCATGGGTGACAGAAAACGTTTGATAGGCAGTGTACATCCAGTCCACGCAGAATCGCCATGTCTTTCGAGCCGAAATTGGAACAACACGCTGTTAATTAGATCATAAAAATCGCCAGTGTATAACGTCTAACCGAGCAATGTGGTGTAGTGGTTAGCACAGTGGACTCGAATTTGGGAGGACGACGGTTCAAACCGGAGTCCGGCCATCCTGATTCTGGTTTTCAGTCAGTTCTCCAAATCGCTTCACACAAATGGTGGGATGGTTTCTTTGAAAGGGCACGGTCAACTTCCTTCCGTAATCCGATGTGACCAATGTCCCCGCTGCTTGGTCCCTCACCCTAATAACCAACCAACCAGAGGACTTGATGGAACTACACAAGAACTCATAAAAGAAATTCCGGCAGACACAAAAGTAAGGGTGAGATTCAGAGGAGCACTGTCAGAATAATTGGAGATCAAGACTGGTGTTAAACAGGGAGATGGATTGTCACTATTGTTGTTCAATATAGCGCTGGACGAAGTGATCAGGCAATGGAGAGCAATAAACGAGGAAATGGGAATACCAAAGACCCATGTAGGGGACAAAAAGGACAACAGGGCTCAAGTGGACTGCCTAGCCTCTGCAGACGACATAGCTATAGTAAGTGAGACGGAAGAAGACGCAAAGACACAACTCGACAACTCAGCTAGAAAGGTGGGACTGAGGATCGCCTATAACAAGACAATGATATTAAATACCACTGCAGACTGGGAAACACCGGAAGGCACTGTGCAAATGGTGGACAAACTTAAATACCTGGGATAATTTATAACAGGAAGGAACAGGAGCATGGAGGGAATAACAGAGAGGATAAAGAAGATGAGGTCACCTTTCTGTGTGACGAGAGAGATATACTATGAAAAGAATACATCCACAGAGGCAAATATAAGCCACTAAAAGGCGACGGGGAGGAATGTAGTATTACATGCTGCTGAGACGATGACACTAGGAAGAAATGGGGCAGAACAACTAGAGAAAGAAGAGAGGAAAATACGGAGAAAAATACTAGGTCCCAAAACAGGTGGAGAGAGATGGATGCGAAGACCTAGGGAAGAACTGCACCAGAACATGAGAACAATATCCGGGGAAATCAAACTCAAAAGGGCAAGATTTGCTGGACATGTGATTAGGATGAGTATGGACAGAATGATGAAGAGAGCGTCGGAAACAACAGGGAGGACAAGGGGAAAAACAGGAACCAAGTGGGTTGTTGAACTTCGGAAGGACTGGTTGGAATTGGGGATCAAGGTCGAAGGAAAGGAAAATTGGAGGAACAAATATACACCGACCAATATGCCGGAGATAAACGTCAGAGAAGAATACCGCAAAATATTAGTGTCACCAGCGGAGCCGACAGGAGAAAAGGACACAGAAGATCTCGGAAGAACAGTGGGTGGGAAGAAAAGAAAGAATGAAGAGGTTCTCGGAGAAGAAGAGGAAAATGAAGACCAGGGAGGGGCTACCCGTGGTCCTACAGAGGCCGTAACACAAGAAGTAGAAGAATATATTCGGAAGTATTAGTGTAAGATAAAAAGAAATGTCCCCACAGACGTGCGTATTAAAGTCCAAGTAGTCAACGGCCGAAAAAATTGCAACAAAGTGCTAGCGGGGAATGGAGGTAGTGTATTTGTCACAGTAGACAAGAAAAAAAATTCACCTTAATAGAAATTGAAGTTGCACGCGATACTGTTTCGGCAAGACTCAGTAGCAGAGATAGGGATAAAATTATACTTTGAGCCGGCCGTTGTGACCGAGCGGTTCTAGGCGCTTCAGTCCGGAACCGCGCTGCTGTTACGGTCGCAGGTTCGAATCCTCCTTCGGGCATGGATGTGTGTGCTGTCCTTAGGTTAGTTAGGTTTAAGTAGCTCTAAGTCTAGGGGACTGATGACCTCAGATGTTAAGTCCCATAGTGCTCAGAGCCATGTGAACAATTTTTATAGTTTGACTTTCCTAACGACCACCAGACTCACCTCCTGATGTAGCAGAAAATTTTAGAGAAGAAATCAGTTCGCTAGCGCGTAAGTTCTCCACTGATACTGTAAATATCATAGGAGACTTTAATGAAGCAACAATCAATTGACATATTATAGTTTTGTTAATGGTCGGCGTGACAGGACATCCTATGAAACTAAAGGCATCCTCTCAAAACCACCTAGAGCAGGTAGTTCAGAACCCCACTCATGACGAAAATATGTTAGATCCAATGGCGACAAATAGATGTGATCTCTTTGAGGGTGTCCACATGGGAACTTGTATAGGTGACCATCAGGCAGTTGTAGTAAAAATGATTACCAAAGTACGAAAGGCAACTGAAACAAATAGAATGAGTAATATGTTCACTAAACTAGATAAACAAGCAGTACTGTCATATCGCAATGAGGGACTTGAAACATTTATCTCATAACTGGAGCATGTAGAGGAACTAGGCTCAAGTTTAAATGAATAGTGAATCATCCACTGGATTGATATGATCCAAAAGAACAGCTCGTGATGGGAAACACACTTTATCGTTTACAGTCAGCGTAAATAAACTCCTAAAGTAACAGGGACAGTTGCAGTACAGGTGTAAAAAAAAGCATGAGCTATAGATATAGAGAATCTGAATGAAACATATTTATCTGCCAAGAGAACAATGCACGAACTCTTCAGTGACTAACGTAGTAGAAGATCTTTCAGAAAATCCAAACAACTTCTGGTCGTATGTAAAGGCTGTTACTGGCACCGAAGTTAGCGTCCAGTAACTCAACAATGTGAAAGAAAAGTTAAATGCCATTTTCACCTGTAGGTTTACAAAATAGTGTTACCAAAGTTTAATTCTGCTACATCTGAAAAGATGAATGAAAGAGATATTTGTGACAATTGCGTTGAGAAACAAATCCAGTCAATGAAAGCAAACAAATGGTTCAAATGGCTCTGAGCACTGTGGGACTTAACATCTGAGGTCATCAGTCCCCTAGAACTTAGAACTACTTAAACCTAACTAACCTAAGGACATCACACACATCCATGCCTGAGCAGGATTCGAACCTGCGACCGTAGCGGTCGCGCGGTTCCAGACTGAAGCGCTTAGAAGCAAACAAATCTTCAGAACCCAATGTAGTCTCTTTCAGAATATATACTGTATTTGCGACTGAGACATCCGCCCATTTTTACTATGATCTATCGTAGCTCCCTTGAACAAAAAACTGTGATCACCAGCTGGGAGATTCCACAGGTCACACCTCTCTACGAGAATGGTAGCAGACTTGATACATGAGACTACTGTTCAGTATGTTTGTCATCCATTTTTTGTTAAAACTTAGAACATAACCTAATCTCAAACACAATGAGACATCTCGAAAAAAATGGTCTCGTTCATGCCAACCAGCGAGGATTCCCAAAACATCAATCATGTGAAATCCACCTCGAACTTCTCTCACATCGCATACTGAAACAATTCATCAAGACAACGAGGTATAAGTAGTATTTCTCGATTTCCGAGAAATATTTGTGCCAGTAGCACATTTAAAGCACTCTTGAATACCAAGTGTTATTAGGCGTGGAAATGTAGCATTCGGATATATACTTCAGAATTTTGGACACTAATTTGGTAATTAAACTGTGCATTCTTTTACACTGCAGACATATTTAGGCACGATTGTGACAGCACCTTAACTGCGAGTTACAGCGTTTTTTCATGTATTAATGTCAACTAAGCCCTGGACACTCCGTAGAAACCTCGCACTTTTGCACTCCCTATGTATTTTGCAGACATTTTAGAATTTTTCAACGACTTAGGTGTGGACAATAATTAATTTACAACTCGATTGCGTTTTTTAACCATGCAGTAGTCTATTGGTGGCAGTAAGAGATAGACCACCGGACGATGTTACAGTGCAGCCATCTGATGTTGGCAGTTGGCAGTTTGCACTCATTTTCTACAGCTCAGCCGTCTGCTGGTGACAGGAGCAAGCAGGATATGAAACAGAACTTGCTTTTATTTCGAGTTTTCAGGGTTTGTGGTAAAGTATTAAAGGTAAAACTCGTTTTCAACAAATACAAATTGCTGATTCATATTTTATAAGTAATTGTTGGTTCTAATTGTTTTTAGAGCACAAGTGTGGGTCACTTGATGCAAATTGTTGGACCGTGGAGCATTGGGTATTCGTGGCTGGATGCTGATCTCAGCAAAATATGACAGACATGCGTATTGCAGTCAACTCTCATTTCCAGGAAAGTGCCTACGCAGCAGTTTGCTTCATGCCCCTTGGCTGAAGAAAGGGTGCACCGCATATTGCAATTGTAGAGGTAGTGGGAGATGCAGGTGTGGCCCATCCCCACCTTCACTAGGCCTTGGCCACATGACATGATTCCCGATTTGGCTTTGGAGATAACGAAGTGCTAATAATTATGTCAGCAAAATATAACATGTGCTATTGTTTCAGCCGTAATGTAACATCAGAGACAAAAAAGTGCAGATTTTTGCTGGGTCAACACATTCTGGCAGAGCATACGATGCCACGACTACTCAGTGGGACATACCCTCTACTGTGTACCTCATAGTGGTTTGCAGAATAGTGATGTAGATGTAAATGTAAATAATATAAAAAGATCGTGTGGCACTGTTGGTCGGGTGAGCCCATCCAGGGAAGTTCGCCTGGGGGATTGCAAGTCTTATTTCAAGTGACAAGTCGTCCAATGTAGGACGACTTGTGGAACGGTGATGAGGACACCCAGTCCATGAGCGAAGAAAATCTCAAACCCGGCCGGGAATCGAAGTTGGGCCCATTACATGGTAGGCAAACAAGTTACCACTCAGCAAAGCAGGTGGACGTAAATGTAGATGTAGGAATACTGCTGTAATCAACTTACACTGTAGTTCTAACGTCTTGAAAATAAATACAATATCACGTTTTGAGGAAGGAGGAGGCATTTGACGTCGTGAGTAAAATAACTAAAATGCAACTGATTTGTGTTCGGTCCTAATGATGCACAGTGAGAAACAAGTGCGAGTCTTTAAAAATAATTTTATGCCATAGACAACCACAACGACGTTAGTAATTCCGTCAGTCACACAATAAGTGTTAGGACACCTGCACTTTTCTTCTGTATATCAGGAGTAAAAGAAACCAAACAGGAATGATATCCACAATAAATACGCTAAAAAAGGTTTGTCAGTATAAGTTATTTTCCTCATTTATGGAGTCCTTTAGATGATTATTCTATGTAGCACTACGTGTACGCCGTGTTAACATCTGAAATACAAATCTCGACTGATTTTAGGCGTTCCTAATGTTGAAACTCGGTATATTTTTGTACAATTTGCAAACTTCGCCTTCAACAAACCGAAATACAGGAGCTCACCTTACCTTATTGTTCACTTCAGCTCATAATTGTGCGCACTCACCGGTGAGGAATTTAAAGAGGACACTAATGTTCTTCAACCAGAAGAGAGGAGTCTAAACCTCTAGATGAAACCGCACCGAACGCTCTTCACCCAACTCCATCAGGCGTTAACCATATATCGACATTGTCATCCCAAATAATATATTTATTGATAAAGAACATGACGGTTTTGGGATGGGCTAGCCGTCATCTGGCAACAACCTCACAATAAAACTATTTCACCTGCAGAGAAACATGTCTCACAGTGTTATCTGGATTAATAAACACGCAACGCTCATGAATTAAAACAGCTGGATCAAGTGTAATAAACTGTGAAGAACAGAATGACTATTACATGATATTTCTATAGTTGTATATAACGTTCTTTTCTCACCGGCCGGGGTGACCCAGCGGCTCTAGGCGCTTCAGTCTGGAACCGCGCGAACGCTACAGACGCAGGTGCGAATCCTGCCTCGGGCATGGATGTGAGTGATGTCCTTTGGTTATTTAGGTTTAAGTAGTTCTAATTTCTAGGGGACTGATGACCTCAGAAGTTAAGTCCCGTAGTGCTCAGAGCCATTTGAACCATTTCGTTCTTTTCTCCACAAACTCGTAATGGACAGTGTTACACACTGCATGTGGTTAATGGACGCTATACGAAAAGATTTTTTGAAGACGTTGAGCGAGTATTCAGACCATTGTAAATGTAAATGCCCATAGGATGGTACACAACAGCTGATTATGAAGAATATCTGAAGCACTGACGACGTCATAATATGACATCAGTAGCCAAGTTAAACTACCGCTACATATAAAAATCTCTACTTTCATACGTACCTAAATCACACTTACAAGCTAAGCTACGCATTTTTAAATCTGAGACAATGACTGGTTTTGGAATGGTAACTGCAATTAACATGCATCAGCTCTCTACCGTCTGTACACGGCTGTGGGAGTACTACATGAATATTATCGTTATGACCGACATGTGCGTAATATGTCCCAGGAATATTGTTATTTCCAGAGAAAAGTTATACTTTATTGTGACAAAACGAATTTACCTTCCTCTAAAGAAGTTGTATATTGTTTACAAACATACAGTGAACGATCTTAATTGTCTAACACAGAATATGTCACTTGAGCAGCAAAAAACGTCGCCTTACATGAAAAGAATACATCTTAACCCTGTTTCCAACGATCTCGACGTCTTCAGCAGTAGAGGCGGTCGTGCTGGTCACTGGTACCAAATTCCAGCGATCGACTGAAATCAGCGCATACCATACACCCTGACAGACGGAAATGTGTTTACACAGTAATTTAATAACATGTGATACCCACATATCCGTCTCCCAAGGTGCACGCAGTCCTTTTGTTCGACAGCAGCTGTTGAGGTACACTGTTTCTTGTGCCTGCAGAGACATTGATAAGCAATATCTGACAACAATGTAGCTTCCCTTTCTGGCGAAGTCTTGCATCCAAGTTGTTTACTATGCCCATCAATCTGTGACCTAATACGTGATAATCAAAGAAAATGTAACTACAGACAGAGCACATCGTGGTTTGAAGAATACCACATTGCTACCACGTTGGACAGGCATACATCTTCAGCTGCCCGTTTAGCTTACGTCATAAGTGCAATCATCTTACATCGAGCACAGCATGACTGAAATCGTGTACACTGAAAGATGGGCGTACAAGTCACATAATAATACAATAATGCGCAGACCTCCCAAGCCCATCGCCCATTATGCACGAAGACTGATTGCTCCACAACACACATTTCACATGTCTTACGTATTGCTAGTTGCATACAGTATGTATGAACAATAACTGAAAAGCGTTCAGAAATATGCTACAGGAAATACACTGTCTCATGTCCGAAGATGACCGCGCACAGCGAGATACGCCGTCGAAATCACACAGTGTTGTAATAACATGTAGAACTCGCAAGTCCATGACAGCTACGCACGAAATCGGATTTTTATACAACTCTCAGTTGCAGGAAAATATTGATGACTAATAACTGGAAATCAATCACTGATGATGGCTACGAAAATATTTCAACGAGAATTACAGATCTCACAGATCTCATCAGCATTAGTTACAAATATCGCCTCTCAGATTAGGGTACTAGGCACTACATGTTGCCTCATGTTTGAATTGAGTCGATTCCATCAACAACTACCTTTGGTAACCTTTAAAACATGTCCGTTTTCCATTAACATACTGTAACGACATTACTCCTTATCCTAGTTCTGTGTCATCATTTTTCTTTTAAAAGTGATATCATAGTTTGATATTTACCATGTAATAATAATTCAGATAGGTTACCGAATCGTGGTATGTGTTAAACATACACTAGGAGAAAATTTACCTTCTATCACTTTTCAGGTATCTTGTTATTCACAGGCAAAGCAAGATTTACCGCAGTGCTATTGTAATTCAAAAATTCCCCGATACCGTAACTTTGTTCTAAATTCTAGAGGCTGTACATTTTCATGTTTCACTTTTTATACGACTGTATTTATTTGTATGTTTTATGCACGTGCTCAACTACACTCCTGGAAATTGAAATAAGAACACCGTGAATTCATTGTCCCAGGAAGGGGAAACTTTATTGACACATTCCTGGGGTCAGATACATCACATGATCACACTGACAGAACCACAGGCACATAGACACAGGCAACAGAGCATGCACAATGTCGGCACTAGTACAGTGTATATCCACCTTTCGCAGCAATGCAGGCTGCTATTCTCCCATGGAGACGATCGTAGAGATGCTGGATGTAGTCCTGTGGAACGGCTTGCCATGCCATTTCCACCTGGCGCCTCAGTTGGACCAGCGTTCGTGCTGGACGTGCAGATCGCGTGAGACGACGCTTCATCCAGTCCCAAACATGCTCAATGGGGGACAGATCCGGAGATCTTGCTGGCCAGGGTAGTTGACTTACACCTTCTAGAGCACGTTGGGTGGCACGGGATACATGCGGACGTGCATTGTCCTGTTGGAACAGCAAGTTCCCTTGCCGGTCTAGGAATGGTAGAACGATGGGTTCGATGACGGTTTGGATGTACCGTGCACTATTCAGTGTCCCCTCGACGATCACCAGTGGTGTACGGCCAGTGTAGGAGATCGCTCCCCACACCATGATGCCGGGTGTTGGCCCTGTGTGCCTCGGTCGTATGCAGTCCTGATTGTGGCGCTCACCTGCACGGCGCCAAACACGCATACGACCATCATTGGCACCAAGGCAGAAGCGACTCTCATCGCTGAAGACGACACGTCTCCATTCGTCCCTCCATTCACGCCTGTCGCGACACCACTGGAGGCGGGCTGCACGATGTTGGGGCGTGAGCGGAAGACGGCCTAACGGTGTGCGGGACCGTAGCCCAGCTTCATGGAGACGGTTGCGAATGGTCCTCGCCGATACCCCAGGAGCAACAGTGTCCCTAATTTGCTGGGAAGTGGCGGTGCGGTCCCCTACGGCACTGCGTAGGATCCTACGGTCTTGGCGTGCATCCGTGCGTCGCTGCGGTCCGGTCCCAGGTCGACGGGCACGTGCACCTTCCGCCGACCACTGGCGACAACATCGATGTACTGTGGAGACCTCACGCGCCACGTGTTGAGCAATTCGGCGGTACGTCCACCCGGCCTCCCGCATGCCCACTATACGCCCTCGCTCAAAGTCCGTCAACTGCACATACGGTTCACGTCCACGCTGTCGCGGCATGCTACCAGTGTTAAAGACTGCGATGGAGCTCCGTATGCCACGGCAAACTGGCTGACACTGACGGCGGCGGTGCACAAATGCTGCGCAGCTAGCGCCATTCGACGGCCAACACCGCGGTTCCTGGTGTGTCCGCTGTGCCGTGCGTGTGATCATTGCTTGTACACCCCTCTCGCAGTGTCCGTAGCAAGTATGGTGGGTCTGACACACCGGTGTCAATGTGTTCTTTTTTCCATTTCCAGGAGTGTATATTAAATAATTTTTCTTGACGTTTCCAATAGTGCTTAATGATACAAATACAAATAGCAATTATCTCTGACGTTAAGTCGAATCTGCGCAGCCTCCACCATTGAGGGCGTTGTCGCAAGCCAATAAGTTGTTTTGTTTAAATTTTGCAACTTTCTGGCAGTATTAGCTGACGCAACGTTCAGCTTTGACAGTTTATGAGTATGTACCTTGTTAGTGTGTTTACTATAGCAGATGTTTTCACGATGATATGCTTCTAGGAGTTCGTAATTAGTATTTTTCACATACAACAGTGTGGTGGTTTATGGTTGTAGACCTGCACTATTAATGCAGTTGGCTGCCGTAAATGAGAGTGCTGATAATTCGTTGAGAGGATGACGAATTTGGTACAAGTATAGGGTGGTTATAAATAACTTTTCGCTTCTTGCGCCAGTATGGACGGAAAACTATTTACAGGAATGATCTTCATACTGTACCAGTGAGCATTACAGTTGCAGACATTCAACGTGGGTCTGGACAAAGTGAGCAGGACTTTAGTTGTAAGGCTGTTTCATCAAAAAAACAGCATTAGTGATGCTGCTCTTTGCGAGCGTCGACGCGTTAAAGGAATACGGAGAGGTCCCCTTTCTGCACTGTGGTTGAACAACATGATTCGGAAGTTCGAAATAACTGGCGACTTGGGAATTGCTCCTGAGTGAGACCAGTGGTCCATTGAGCCAAAAATTGTTAAAGAAGTTACTTTTGACATGTATGAGAGCGTGGGACTGCCACGCGGGATTAGCCGAGCGGTCTTAGGCGCTGCAGTCATGGACTTTGCGGCTGGTCCCGGCGGAGGTTCGAGTCCTCCCTCGGGCATAGGTGTGTGTGTTTGTCCTTAGGATAATTTAGGTTAAGTAGTGTATAAGCTTAGGGACTGATGACCTTAGCAGTTAAGTCCCATAAGATGTCACACACATTTGAACATTTTTTAGAGCGTTGGACTCAATGTGCGATCTTCAAGCACTGTGCCACGACATTCCATGATACGGCGTGGATACCGATGGTCGTCACATTGAACAATGTTAGTAACCTATAACGTAAACATGTTACGCTATTAACAAATGTCACAGCCGGCCGGTGCGGCCGTGCGGTTCTAGGAGCTTCAGTCTGGAACCGCGTGACCGCTACGGTCGCAGGTTAGAATCCTGCCTCGGGCATGGATGTGTGTGATATCCTTAGGTTAGTTAGGTTTAAGTAGTTATAAGTTCTAGGGGACTGATGACCACAGATGTTAATTCCTATAGTGCTCAGAGCCAAGCCAACAAATGTCATCTTCTCACGAGGAAATTAAAACGCGTATCCTTCAAGCGTTTATTCGTTACGCATCTTCCGCATTCGTTAAAATTTTTCATTCCGCTACCATCACTTGTTTTTCGTAGCAGGGCCTCTCAATTAACGAAAGCTTAATGAAAACCACCCAGTATTTAACGTAAAGTAGAAAAGTCTATTAAGGATCGGTTTAAAAGTATCCTTGGGTTTTTATTGCGCAATTTGTACATGACAAATACGATTTTCAAATATCATTTTCAAGAGTATACTGAATTTCTTACCTATATGGTCGTGAAGAATATCGCTGTACTTATTTCCGTATCGGTAGACAATTGAGAGTATCGCTACACTAGTCGGTTACCAAGACTACATCATACGTTTTTGTATAAATCACATTAACCAGTCGTGTTACAACACTCGCCAACGCTCGGAATACATTTGTAATGTGCGTGCTGTAACTTTTTAGGCCATGCAATCAACGCAGTTACATCTGTCTGTCAGTCGACTAAAGCTTCTATAGTAATTTTCTGGTGCTAAATGTCAAAAGCGCAATACATCGGTTTCGATGTTTCCCAGTCAGGATTTTGAGAGCACGTCACTCATTCGATATTATGGATGTTAACGACCTTAGTAAATCGAATGTGATGCAGATGACATAGGGGAAACGAGATTTTCTCTGGACTGCATCGTCTTCAGAGGCTACGTGTTAAATTTTCTGAGTTATCGTTATAAAGTTAGAGATAATTCTCTAAATAAGAGATGCGCGAAACTGTATAACGTTTGTAATAGGTTTCTGCTTAACTCAGAGTCAATATGGAATATCGACAGCTAGTTTAGGGTTGTCGTGCTATGATTTCTATTATTGATTACTTTAAACGCGCATATCAATGAAACGACATTTCTTCCAGACCTCGTAATTGTCTCCCATTTGCGACGCAGGAGAGTAACATTCGGCTCAAAAGCTGCCTCCAACTTTCCTCTGCAATGCAGCAAAAGGGTGGCGCCATGCGACGTAACACTCGGGCTCGTCGATGTTTCAAACAACAAGGTGTCGAAACAAGTGGCCACAGATCAGAAATTCATGTGAGGTGTAAGGTTGATCACATTGGTCAAAATTTCATCCCCACCCACAACAAACCGATTCTCTTGATGCCTCAGCGTTGGAGGTCAATATAGCAAAGCCTACTGCGGAAATCACCCCGTGTTCTTATTGATGGCAGAGGGAATCTTTTCAGGGAAACTTGTCAGACACATGGACAGTGTGTGGGAGTGGAGAAGGTGGACAGGAACAGGGAATGGTGGAATACACAGAGAGGAGGTGAAGGAAGAGACATACAGAGAGGATATGGGCTAACAGATGATTTGAATAAATACATAACAGTGCAATGCAGGGTACTCAGCTAGTAAATTAATAATTGGCTCCTTTAACCGTCCTCCTTACTCAAATGACACAGCTGATAAACAGCTCAAAGAAACATACAGTCTCATTTCAATTCATAGAATTATTTTCCTACCCCCATGTACCATGGACCTTGCCGTTGGTGGGGCGGCTTGCGTGCCTCAGCGATACAGATGGCCGTACCGTAGGTGCAACCACAACGGAGGGGTATCTGTTGAGAGGCCAGACAAACGTGTGGTTCCTGAAGAGGGGCAGCAGCCTTTTCAGTAGTTGCAGGGGCAACAGTCTGGATGATTGACTGATCTGGCCTTGCAACACTAACCAAAACGGCCTTGCTGTGCTGGTACTGCGAACGGCTGAAAGCAAGGGGAAACTGCAGCCGTAATTTTTCCCGAGGGCATGCAGCTTTACTGTATGGTTAAATGATGATGGTGTAAAATATTCTGAAGGTAAAATAGTCCCCCATTCGGATCTCCGACCGGGGACTACTCAGGAAGACGTCGTTATCAGGAGAAAGAAAACTGGCGTTCCACGGATCGGAGCGTGGAATGTCAGATTCCTTAATCGGGCAGGTAGGTTAGAAAATTTAAAAAGGGAAATGGATAGGTTGAAGTTAGATATGGTGGGAATTAGTGAAGTTCGGTGGCAGGAGGAACAAGACTTCTGGTCAGGTGAATACAGGGTTATAAACACAAAATCAAATATGGGTAATGCAGGAGTAGGTTTAATAACGAATAAAAAAATAGGCCTGCGGGTAAGCTACTACAAACAGCATAGTGAACGCATTATTGTGGCTAAGATAGACACGAAGCCCATGCCTACTCCAGTCGTACAAGTTTATATGCCAACTAGCTCTGCAGATGATGAAGAAATTGATGAAATGTATGATGAGATAAAAGAATTTATTTAGATAGTGAAGGGAGACGAAAATTTAATAGTCATGGGTGACTGGAATTCGAGAAGAGGAAAAGGGAGAGAAGGAAACGTAGTAGGTGAATATGGATTGGGGGAGAGAAATGAAAGAGGAAGCCGTCTGGTAGAATTTTGCACAGAGCATAACTTAATCATAGCTAACACTTGGTTCAAGAATCATAAAAGAAGGTTGTATACATGGAAGAATCCTGCAGATACTAGAAGGTATCACTAGGGGTAAGATAGATACGACCTACAGGAAAATTAAAGAGAACTTTGGAGAAAAGAGAGCCACTTGTATTAATATCAAGAGCTCATAAGGAAACCCAGTTCCAAGCAAAGAAGGGAAGGCAGAAAGGTGGAAGGAGTATATAGAGGGTCTATACAAGGGCGATGTTCGTGATGACAATATTATGGAAATGGAAGAGGATGTAGATGAAGATGAAATTGGAGATACGATACTGCGTGAAGAGTTTGACAGAGCATTGAAAGATCTCAGTCGAAACAAGGCCCCGGGAGTAGACAGCATTCCATTGGAACTACTGACGGCCTTGGGAGAGCCAGTCCTGACAAAACTCTACCATCTGCTGAGCATGATGTATGAAACAGGCGAAATACCATCAGACTTCAAGAAGATTATAATAATTCCAATCCCAAAGAAAGCAAGTGTTGACAGATGCGAAAATTACCGAACTATCAGTTTAATAAGTCACAGCTGCAAAATACTAACGCGAATTCTTTACACACGAATGGAAAAACTGGTAGAAGCCGACCTCGGCAAAGATCAGTTTGGATTCCGCAGAAATGTTGGAACACGTGAGGCAATACTGACCCTACGACTTATCTTAGAAAATAGATTCAGGAATGGCAAACCTACGTTTCTAGCATTTGTAGACTTAGAGAAAGCTTTTGACAATGTTGACTGGAATACTCTCTTTCAAATTCTAAAGGTGGCAGGGGTAAAATACAGGGAGCGAAAGGCTATTTACAATTTGTACAGAAACAAGACGGCAGTTATAAGAGTCGAGGGGCATGAAAGGGAAGCAGCGGTTGGGAAGGCAGTGAGACAGGTTTGTAGCCTTTCTCCGATGTTATTCAATCTGTATATTGAGCAAGCAGTAAAGGAAACAAAAGAAAAATTCGGAGTAGGTATTAAAGTCCATAGAGAAGACATAAAAACGCTGAGGTTCGCCGCCTACATTGTAATTCTGTCAGAGACAGCAAAGGACTAAGAGCGGTTGAACGGAATGGACAGTGTCTTGTAAGGAGGATATAAGATGAACATCAACAAAAGCAAAACGAGGATAATGGAATGTAGTCGAATTAAGTCGGGTGATGCTGAGGGAATTAGATTAGGAAATGAGACACTTAAAGTAGTAAAGGAGTTTTGCTATTTGGGGAGAAAAATAACTGATGATGGTCGAAGTAGAAAGGATATAAAATGTAGACTGGCAATGGCAAGGAAAGCGTTTCTGAAGAAGAGAAATTTGTTAACATCGAGGATAGATTTAAGTGTCAGGAAGTCGTTTCTGAAAGTATTTGTATGGAGTGTAGCCATGTATGGAAGTGAAACATGGACGATAAATAGTTTAGACAAGAAGAGAATAGAAGCTTTCGAAATGTGGTGCTACAGAAGAACGCTGAAGATTAGATGGCTAGATCACGTAACTAATGAGGAGGTATTGAATAGAATTGGGGAGAAGAGGAGTTTCTGGCACAACTTGACAAGAAGAAGGGACCGGTTGGTAGAACATGTTGTGAGGCATCAAGGGATCACAAATTTAGCATTGGAGGGCAGCGTGGAGGGTAAAAATCGTAGAGGGAGACCAAGAGATGAATACACTAAGCAGATTCAGAAGGATGTAGGTTGCAGTAAGTACTGGGAGATAAAGAAGCTTGCACAGAATAGAGTAGCATGGAGAGCTGCATCAAACCAGTCTCAGGACTGAAGACAACAACAACAACAACAGAATTATTTTGGTAATGACTTCAATCTATCTTCTATATGTTGACGAAAATACGTGCACGAAATCGGTGGTAGTTTTATAATGTCGTCCGAAATCACACTCAATGCTTCTGACATAAGGAGAAAGGTGAAATTAACTGATCAGTTAATTTCAACTTTATCCTTATGTCAGAGATTAGCATCATTTAATTCCGTTTTTAGCGTTTTGCTGCTTATTTTCCATGTTCCACACCTCCTACGTTACATCTGACTGAACATCACTAGTGTCAGTTATTGCTGAAAAACATTAAGGACTCACTCCTACGTAACACAATAATTTTCATACATTTGATGTTGTGTTGCATCGAATCAGTATAATCATAGAAGTCTACCAAGAAAATATGGTCCTATTCACTGTTTCATTTCAAAGTCGATGAAAAAATCCTAGAAAACTGCTCCTTTGTGCAAAGAAAATATATATTTAAACTGTTTACTAGATGTACAGGGTGTTACAAAAAGGTACGGCCAAACTTTCAGGAAACATTCCTCACACACAATGGAAGAAAATATGTTACGTGGACATGTGTCCGGAAACGCTTACTTTCCATGTTAGAGCTCATTTTATTACTTCTCTTAAAATCACATTAATCATGGAATGGAAACACACAGCAACAGAACGTACCAGCGTGACTTCAAACACTTTGTTACAGGAAATGTTCAAAATGTCCTCCGTTAGTGAGGATACATGCATCCACCCTCCGTCACATGGAATCCCTGATGCGCTGATGCAGCCCTGGAGAATGGCGTATTGTATCACAGCCGTCCACAATACGAGCACGAAGAGTCTTTACATTTGGTACCGGGCTTTCGTAGACAGGAGCTTTCAAATGCCCCCATAAAAGAAAGTCAAGAGGGTTGAGTTCAGGAGAGCGTGGAGGCCATGGAATTGGTCCGCCTCTATCAATCCATCGGTCACCGAATCTGTTGTTGTACGAACACTTCGACTGAAATGTGCAGGAGCTCCATCGTGCATGAACCACATGTTGTCTCGTACTTGTAAAGGCACATGTTCTAGCAGCACAGGTAGAGTATCCCCTATGAAATCATGATAACGTGCTCCATTGAGCGTAGGTGGAAGAACATGGGACCCAATCAAGACATCAACAACAATGCCTGCCCAAACGTACACAGAAAATCTGTGTTGATGACGTGGTTGCACAATTGCGTGCGGATTCTCGTCAGCCCACACATGTTGATTGTGAAAATTTACAATTTTATCACGTTGGAATGAAGCCTCATCCGTAACGAGAACATTTGCACTGAAATGAGGATATACACATTGTTGGATGAACCATTCGCAGAATTGTACCCGTGGAGGCCAATCAGCTGCTGATAGTGCCTGCACACGCTGTACATGGTACGGAAACAACTGGTTCTCCCGTAGCACTCTCCATACAGTGACGTGGTCAACGTTACCTTGTACAGCAGCAACTTCTCTGGCGCTGACGTTAGGGTTATCGTCAACTGCACGAAGAATTGCCTCGTTCATTGCAGGTGTCCTCGTCGTTCTAGGTCTTCCCCAGTCGCGAGTCATAGGCTGGAATGTTCCGTTCTCTCTAAGACGCCGATCAATTGCTTCGAACGTCTTCCTGTTGGGACACCTTCGTTCTGGAAATCTGTCTCGATACAAACGTACCGCGCCACGGCTGTTTCCCCGTGCTAATCCATACATCAAATGGGCATCTGCCAACTCCGCATTTGTAAACATTGCACTGACTGCAAAACCACGTTCGTGATGAACACTAACCTGTTGATGCTACGTAATGATGTGCTTGATGCTAGTACTGTAGAGCAATGAGTCGCATGTCAACACAAGCACCGAAGTCAACATTACCTTCCTTCAATTGGGCCAACTGGCGGTGAATCGAGGAAGTACAGTACATACTGACGAAACTAAAATGAACTCTAACATGGAAATTAAGCGTTTCCGGACACATGTCCACATAACATCTTTTCTTTATTTGTGTGTGAGGAATGTTTCCTGAAAGTTTGGCCGTACCTTTTTGTAACACCCTGTATACATTTCATTTCCTTTCTCTAGCGGTTTTCAAGCCACGTAGATATTTAATATCCGCTTTGGTGTCTTCCCCTCGATGCACTTAAGTGACTGTTTACAGTAGTTTTACGAAATTCTTCATCCAACCACTGTAGCATTGTAGTGTCAAGTCCATGGATAACAGTAATGCTACGGTATTCGTATCAGTTTTTCTCTGTTATGGATTAGTTTCATGTCAGACATCTTCGTCATAACTTCAAAGACATTCTAGATCATTCCGACATTCGATGTATGTCATAACGTCTAGTTGGAGCTAAGATGTAGAATGTAAATGTATAATCCTAATCATGTTATAACACGACGTTATAATAACCATAAACTGCACTTCTATAAAAATAATTCATAATATTACACATTATTTGACCCGATGACATAGCTAAATAACGGAAAATATTATATTCAGGGTGATCAGAAACAGTCTGAAAAGCTTATAAAGGTGTTAAAGGGTATTTTGGGCTCATAAATAATTATTAAGAAAAAATTTCTATACGATGCGCCATTTCCGAGTTGTATTGTGGTGTCACCGCCAGACACCACACTTGCTAGGTGGTAGCCTTTAAATCGGCCGCGGTCCGTTAGTATACGTCGGACCCGCGTGTCGCCAATATCAGTGATTGCAGACCGAGCGCCGCCACACGGCAGGTCTAGAGAGACTTCCTAGCACTCGCCCCAGTTGTACAACCGACTTTGCTAGCGATGGTTCACTGACAAAATACGCTCTCATTTGCCGAGACGATAGTTAGCATAGCCTTCAGCTACGTCATTTGCTACGACCTAGCAAGGCGCCATTACCAGTTACTATTGAGATTATGAATAATGTACCGTCAAGAGCGACGTTCACCATTTATGGATTAAAGTTAAGTATTCCACCAGCTACGTCCATTTTTCTAAAGTCTAATTCCCTTGTCCTGTTCCAGACCTCACTCCAGCCTGCGTGAGCTAAAACGCGTGCCTTTCGGCTTCCTCTCATACCCGGTGTTGGCTCTCCTGCCAACCCACAACATGTATAGCATTGAAATTAGCCAGTCTGACAGTTTCGCGGGCACATTCAAGCAGCCCGTCACATAAAGTTAGTGCCAGTTGCTTCCATATCGCAGATGACAGCGAGCCAGACTGCTCAGCCCTTGGCTCTGGTTAGATCCCTACTACCGTCTCATGTACAATTTTTCTATCGCTCCCTTGTTAGGCTTTAGTAAACCGAACGAAGAACATTTCTGGTGGCATCGTCTCCCTTGAAAATTTTTCTGACGGTTTCTAGCAACCCTGTATAATGTCGTACTGCATGGGCTTCCTTCTACTTTCCGTACAATGGACACCAAATAAATCAGTAACAGAGACGGAATAAACAGAATTAAACAGAAAAAATGCGTCTTCTGTGGTTATCCTAATAAATTAATTGCAGCACCGAAACAGTACTGCATACCAAGCTTACAGTCTGTAATTTCATGATTAAGAGTCAATGTTCATGCTGAACGAAAGTGATGACTTCACATCATCTTTCCGAGTCCTGACGGTGAGCGATGGCAGTCGTCGGCCTGACATAAATGACCGGCAGTAGGACAATGGGAGCTAAAGACAGTTCCGAAATATCGTGTTTAAAGACTACCAATCTCCTATCGTAGACCATCAGTAACAACTATTGATCAGAAGCACGCTGACGACTCCGCATCTTCTTTCCAATGCCTGGTGGTGAGGTGAAAATCGCCGAGCAGATATGAATGGCCGGCAGTAGGAATGTGCTAGTCTAAACAGCTCTGAAAAGCGAGTTTAAAGACTACCACTCTCCCACCGCAAGCCATCACTAACCACTATCGATCTGAAGCATGGTGACGACTTCGCATCTTCTTTCCGATGTCTGGTGGTGGGTGATGACAATCGTTGAGAAGACATGAATGGCCCACAGTAGGAAAGTGGCAGCCTAAAACAGTTCTGAAAATCCGTGTTTGAAGACTGTCACTCTCCACCGGAAGCCATCACTAACCACTATTTATTTATTTATTTCAATAACAGTACAAGTAACCCACCGCCTTGAACTGTAAGATGGGTCGGATGCTTCTGAATCTAATAGCAAAGACTTCTCATTGTTACGGTCTTATTGGTATACAGCTCTGAATGCTTTTTTAAAAAAATATAAGGAACATAATATATAAAGATTTCTCTGAAGTTACAGCGAATTGATTGCTTAACAATTGTTAAAATGGTTCCATGTAATATGTTACTACCTAGTTGATGAGAATATAATTTATATAATGCAAATAAGTTATTGTCGCTTGGGAGGAGAAGGCTCGAAGAATTTTTATTCCGAGGCTCCTCCTCCCCATTGACATCTTGCATAGTGTTTGAAGTATACTGCACACATTCAGTAATGTATTGCTCGTCTTACTGTGTGCAGACAGAAGTATATTCTGTTCTCTATTCAAAGCTATAATCTATGAATTTTATATATTAGAAATATATTAAGTTATTTAAGGAATAATGCATTGAAGTAGCAATTAACTTTGCTCTATTTCAACTAACAAATTACAAACATAAGTATATTTCTCATGTGAAGCTAAAATTCATATATTCCATGTATGAAGTGCTCTGTCGGCATTTAATCTGTATAATCTGTGTAAAGATACATTAGCACAACCCATTTCAGATGAGAATACCTCGAGGTTGTACCGAGACCTTCTCATCTCAAATAGGTAGAAATAGGCCATTATTAACCAAAATGTTACTTAGACTGTAATACTCATCCAAATACAGTATATCACTTCCCTCTATATATTACAAATTATTGTTAACCACGTTCATTGTGTTACATTTTCCCTTTTTTTTATTTTTCTTTGACATTTGCATTTGCATCGCTACCCACTGTCGATCTGAAGCAAGGTGACGACCTCGCGTCTTCTTTCCGATGCCTGGTGGTGAGTGATGACAATCGTCGACCAGACGTAAATGGCCGGCATGCAGAAGGACAGTGGAAGTCTACACAGTTCTGAAATACCGTGTTTGACTACTACTGTCCTACTGCAGACCATCCATAACCACTATTGATCTGGAGTACAGTGACGACTTCATAGCTAATGGCTGATGTCTGATGGTTTGTGGTGAGAACTGTCGTCGAGAAGTAAATGGCCGGCTATAGGACTGTGGCGAGTTTAACAGCCCTATAAAGATGTGTTTAACTAGCGTCACAGTCCTACAGATGACCATCAGTGGCCACCATTCGTCAAGACCATTGTGATGATTTCTTATCTTCTGTCTGGTGGTGAATAGCGAGAATCGTTCACCAGAAGCAAATGGCTGGCATTAGAACAGTTGCAGCCTATACAGTTACCGCAAGTCCTGTATAACGGCTACCAGATTGGCCACCACCGATCTTCCCTCGTTGAAATATGTACAGCATTCGCATCACGACTCAGTTATAGCATAAGCACATCTGTTTTGCCGGACATTTTGGGGTGACGCTGCTAAGTGTCGTCGGGTGCATTTTCTCTGGTTTTTTACGCAAATATTTGCAATTTCGCTTTCTTATTGTGTAGCTGGAGTCAGCCAAAATAATTACTACTCGTCATGTCTTTCATGCGACGCTCAGTGACAACATATAGCGTCGGTTTGTTTCCATTACAAAAAAATTAATTTTAAATCTGAATTTTAAGTGCCCACTCGACAAAGGGTTTCAAAATCACTCTAGCTCATTTTGTATATGTTTTAACAGGGACAGTAAAACACGAAGAATAAACAGTGATCCAGCAGCAACTCATTAGTACTGCATGCTTGGCAGTAGCAGTCAACGCGCGCCAGTGCACTACTGTCGCTGTTTCAGTGTTGGTGTCCGCCCAATAGCTGAGTGGCGCCGGCACGGTAGCTCGGAGTGTTGGGTCAGAGGACTGTCTAGCTCTGTAATAAAAAACTGAGTGGAAGGGTCAACAAAACTAACTTGAACGGACGTCATGTGACGTCCGCAACGACCAAACACAACGATCAATAACGAACAAAATGGGAAAAAAAGTGGTCAGTGTGACAGATTGCCATCCTACGGGCCCGGGTTCGATTCCCGGCTGGGTCGGGGATTTTCTCCACTCAGGAACTAGGTGTTGTGCTGTCTTCATTATCATTTCATCCCCATCCGGCGCGCAGGTCGCCCAATGTGGCGTCGAATGTAATAAGACCCGCACCAAGGCGGCTGGACCTGCCCCGCACCAGGCCTCCCGGCCAATGACGCCAAACGCTCGTTTCCATTTTTTAGTATTGGTTATTCTACAAGTTTTACTGTCCCTTTCAACACATATCGATAACACAAATATCGCAATAGACTAGTCTGGACCGCTCTATCGAATGGGTACACAAAATACTGATTTCAAAATCATTTCTTTCTAACGGGAAACAAACCGATGCATTTCGTTGAGAATGTGCATCGCGCCTAAGACGTGATGAGCACTATTTGTTTGATCTGACTGCAACTACGTAATGCAAAAACGAAATTGTAAATATCTGCTGAGACAAGAGAGGAAATTCGCCTGACGACTGTTAGTAGAGACACACTGTATGTGTGTGTATATCTTCATATATTGAGGAGCCAGAACCGGTCGATTAAATGCATCCTGGTGGCGTTAAGGGCAGTTTAAGAGATACCAAACGTTTACAAGCGTAGCAGAGACAAATGATGAATCAATGTAGCGACGATATGGGTTGCAAATAGCAAACTCCACTGAGATAAGTGACTCTGACAAACGCATATTGTTATAGCTGGGTGCCAGGGAACGAGCATCTCACAATCGGAGATTCTGTCAGCTGTTCGTGTGCTGCTGTCATAAGCTTCTTGACAGATCGTACTGGTTGGAGGCTTGCCCACTCTGTAGAGAAGGATAGTCAGCGACCGGTGACAGATCTGACGACAGACTACAATGCTGGTCCTGGCACAATTATTTCACAGTACTCCGTTCAGGGGACATTGTTGCACATGGGACTCAGTAGGAGGCGGATCGTGCGTGCTCCCGAGTTGAACCATGGACCGTGGACATCGTCACTAGTGACTGGACTGTGGATCAGTCGTAACGTCTCGCGTAGTCGGGTTAATCACGTTTCTTGTTATACGAGGTTGATGCTTGTATCCTGAAACGCCGTCATGCAGGCGAAGGGCTGCTGAAAACGTGCACCGTGCCGCGGTCGGAGATCGGTGGGTGCAATATCACAATATGGAGGATATTCGCCTGGATTTACATGGGCCTCTGTTAGTAATCGAAGGCACCAAGAAACCATCCCCTCGTCCTTGATGTCTTCCCCGACGGCGATGGCGTCGCTCAATGGGACAACTGTCCGTATAACAATGTCGGAATCGTTCTACAGAGGTTTAAGGAGCATGGTAGTGAATTGACTTTTATGTCTTAGCCTCCGAATTCGTATGACAGGAACCCGATGGAACACATTTGGGACGCTATTTGGAGCCAGCACCGTATCCACAACCCATTGCCTCAAAATTTACGTGAAATGACCTGTGTGTGGGTATCTGGTGCCATATACTTCCAAAAGCATGCCAAGGACTAGGCGATTACAGGCCACGTTGAACGGCTTATGCATTCCACTATATAGGAGTATTAATACGCTCTAAAGTAGGTGTTCGTTATGTTCAGGCTCATTAGTGTAAATACTCGATTGTAGGTCACCAGTTAATTATTCATTACCTATTTATCTTAAACAGCAAATTACTAAGAACTGCAAGGGTGATCATTGCAAACTATCACAACGTTATCAGCGCAATTATGGCATGCAATATATATATATTCTCTCTTACATCAACCACGATATCGGAAACCGCCTTTGGGTGGTACGACTTAGGTATGACGGAACATTTCCGATGACATATATCGGTAACCATAATGTTCTCACATTGCAGTAATGCACAATGTAGAAGAAGTGACACTCCACAAAGACGTAGACACATCATCATAGAAGTTGTTGTTGTTGCGGTCTTAAGTCCAAAGACGGGTTTGAAGCAACTATCCATGCTACTCTATCCTGTGCGAACCTCTTCATCTGCGAGCAACTACTTCAACCCACATTCCTCTGAATCTGTTTACACTGTATTCATTTCTTGGTCTCCATCTTCGGTTTTTACCCCCCCCCCCCTCCCCCTCCTGTTCCCACCAGTAATAAATGGTGATCCCTTAATGCCTCAGGACGTGTTCTAACAACGGGTTCCATCTTTTAGTCAGGTTGTGCCATAAGTTTCTCTTCTCTCCAGGCCGGCCGGAGTGGCCGAGCGGTTCTAGGCGCTACAGTCTGGAACCGCTCGACCGCTGCGGTAGCAGGTTCGAATCCTGCCTCGGGCATGGATGTGCGTGATGTCCTTAGGTTAGTTAGGTTTAAGTAGTTCTAAGTTCTAGGGGACTGATGACCTCAGATGTTAAGTCCCATAGTGCTCAGAGCCATTTGAACCATTTCTTCTTCTGCAAACTGTTTATCGTCCATGTTTCACTTCTATACATGGCTACACTCCATACAAAAACTTTTAGAAAGGACCCCTTGACGCTTAAATCTATAATCAATGTTAACTAATTTCTCTTTCTTGCCATGCCATTCTACATTTTATATCCTCTCTACTTTGACCATCATCAGTTATTTTGCTTCCCAAATAGGAAAACTCATTTACTACTTTAAGTGTCTCATTTCTTAATCTAATTCCATCTGTATCAGCTGATATAATTCAACTATATTCCATTATCCCCGTTATGCTTTTGATGATGTTCATCTTATATCCTCCATTCAGGATATTCTCCATTCCGTTCAGCTGGTCCTCCATGTCCTTCTCTGTCTCTGACAGAATTACGAAATCGGGGCAACCTCAATGCTTTTATTTCTTCTCCCTGTGCTTTAATTCCTACTCCAAATTATTCTTTTGTTTCCCTTACGCCGGACGGTATGGCCGAGCGGTTCTAGGCGGTTCAGTCTGGAACCGCGCGACCTCTACGGTCGCAGGTTCGAATCCTGCCTCGGTCATGGATGTGTGTGATGTCCTAAGGTTAGTTAGGTTCAAGTAGTTCTAAGTTCTAGGGGACTGATGACCTCAGATGTTAAGTCCCATAGAGCTCAGTGCCATTTGTACCATTTGTTTCCCTTACTGCTTACTCAGTATACTGATTGAATAACATCGGGGATTATCTACAAACCTGTCTCACTTCGTTCTCAAGCACTGCTTCCCTTTCGTGCGCTGCGCGGGGTAGGGCACCTTGCCACGGTTTGAGCGGCTCCCCCTGTCGGAGGTTCGACTCCCCCTCGGGCGTGGGTGTGTGTTGCCCTTAGCGTATGTTAGTTTAATTAGTGTGTAAGCCTAGGGACCGATGACCTCAGCAGTTTGGTCCCGTAGAACCTTACCAACAATTTCCGATTTTCCCTTTCGTGCCGCCGGCCGGAGTGGCCGTACGTTTCTAGGCGCTACAGTCTGGAGCCGAGCGACCGCTACGGTCGCAGGTTCGAATCCTCCCTCGGGCATGGATGTGTGTGATGTCCTTGGGTTAGTTAGGTTTAATTAGTTCTAAGTTCTAGGCGACTGATGGCTTCAGAAGTTAAGTCGCATAGTGCTCAGAGCCATTTGAACCATTTGAACCCTTTCGTGCCCCTCGATTCATCTTATTGCCACCAAACTGTATATAGCCGTTCACTACCTGTATTTTCCACCAGCCATCTTCAGAATTTGAAAGAGAGTATTACAGTCAACATTGTCAAAAGCTTTCTCTAAGCCTACAAATGCTATAAACGTAGGTTTACCTTTCCTTAACCTAGCACCTGAGATAAGTCGTAGGGTTAGTATTCCCTCGCGTGTTCCTACATTTCGACGGAATCAAAACTGACCTTCCCCGAGATCTGCTTCTACCAGTTTGCCAATCGTCTGTAAGGAATTCGTGTTAGTATTATGCAACCGTGACTTATTAAACTGATAGTTTGGTAATTTTCTCATCTGTTAACACCTGCTTTCTTTGAGATTGGAATTATTATATTCTTCTTGTAGTCTGAGGGGATTTTGCCTGTCTCATGCATCTTATTCACCAGATGGATGAGTTCTGTGATGGATGGCTCTTCCAAGGCTATCAGTAGTTCTAACGGAATGTCGTCTACTCCCGGTGCTTGCTTCCTGAACGTCCTCTTCCATTTCCATAATGTTGCCCTCAAGTACATCTTCCCTGTATACACACTCTATATACTCCTTCCACCTTTCTGCTTTTCCTTCTTTTCTTAGGACTGATTTTCCATTTGAGCTCTTGATATTTACAAAACTCCCTTTAATTTTCCTGTAGGCAGTATCTATCTTACCCCAACAGATATATGCTTGTACATCCATACATTTGTCCTCCAGCTATTCCTTCTTAGCCATTTTGCACTGCCCATCAGTCTCATTTTTTACACGATTGTATTCTCTTTCGGCTGATTCGCTTATTGAATTCTTATATTTTCTCCTTTCATCGATTAAATTCAATATCTCTTGTGTAATCCAATGATTTCAACGAACTCTCGTATTTCTACCTGACTGATCCTATGCACCGGCCGCTGTGGCCGAGCGATTCTAGGCGTTTCAGTCCGGAACTGCGCTGCTGCTACGGTCGCAGGCTCGAATTCTGCCTCAGGCATGGATGTGTGTGACGTCCTTACGTTTAATTAGTTCTAAGTCTAGGGGACTGATGACCTCAGATGTCAAGTTCCATAGTGCTTAGATCCATTTGAACCATTTTTTTGATCCTATGCTGCCTTCACTACTTCATCTCTCAAAGCTACCCATTCTTCAAAAATGGTTCAAATGGCTCTGAGCACTATGGGACTTAACGTCTGTGGTCATCAGTCCCCTAGAACTTAGAACTACTTAAACCTAACTAACCTAAGGACATCACACACATCCATGCCCGAGGCAGGATTCGAACCTGCGACCGTAGCAGTCGCGCGGTTCCGGACTCAGCGCCTAGAACCGCTAGACCACCGCGGCCGGCTACCCATTCTTCCTCTACTGTATTCATTTCCCCTGTTCCTGTCAAACATTCCCCAATGTTCTCTCTGAAACCCTCTACAACCTCTGGTTGTTTCAGTTTATCCAATTCCCATCTCCTTAAGTTCCTGCATTTTTGCCGTTTTTTTCAGTTATAATCTGCATTTCATAACCTATAAATTGTGGTCAGAGTCCATATCTCTCTCTGGAAATGCGTTACGAGTTAAAATCTGGATCATAAATCACTGTACGAACATTATACTATCAATCTGAAACCTCCTTGTGTCTCCTGGTCTCTTCCACGTATACAACTTCCTCTCATGTCCTAAAACCAAGTGTTCGTTATGATTAAATTATGTTATGTGCAAAATTCTATAAAGCGGCTTCCTCTTTCTTTCCTTTCCCCCAGCCCATATTCACCTACTCCTTTTCCATCTCTTAGTTCTCTTACTATCGAATTCCAATCCCCCACGACTATTAAATTTTCAGACTATTAAATTTTCAGATAGTTAAATCTGAATAATTTATTTTATCTCATCATACATTTCGTCATCTGCGAAGCAGGTTGGCATATAAACTTGTGTACTGTAGAGAGTGTGACCTTTGTGTCATTCTTGACTACAATAATGTGTACATTATGTTGTTTGTGGTAGCTTATCCGCATTCGTAATTATTTACTGATTATTAGACCTACTCCAGCATTAAACCTACTTGATTTTGTATTTACAACCCTGTATTCACCTGACCAGAACTCCTGTTCCTCCTCCCACCGGAACTCACTAATTCCCACTAGATCTACCTTTAACCTACCCATTTTCCTTTTTAAATTTTCTAACCTACCAGCCCGATTAAGGGATCTGACATTCCGCGCTCCGATCCGTACAATTCCAGGTTTGTTTCTCCTGATAACGACATCCTCCTGCGTAGTCCGCACCCGAAGATCCGAAAGGAGAACTATTTTACCTCTATAATATTTTACACAAGAGGACGCCGTTATTATTTAACCATACAGTAAAGCTGAATGCCTGCGGGGAAAACTACGGCTGTAGTTTTTCCTAGCTTTCAGCAGTTCTCAGTACCAGCACAGCAATGCTGTTTTGGTTGACGTTCGAAGGCCAGAACAGTCAATCCTCCAGACTGTTTCCCCTGCGGCTATCGAAAAATCTGGTGCCACTCTTCAAGAACCACGCGTTTGTCTGGGCTCTCGGCTGAGCACGCAAGCCTTCTCACCAACACCAAAGTCCATGGTGCATGGGGAAACACTACACTGTGGTGAAGGATATCCTTAGTATTCCTAATCTGTCACGAAAGTAAAGTACGATGTGTCTGTCTTATGGGAGTGGTTTAACGCTTATGGATCGGAAATATTCTGGCCACACAATACACTGTCAAATGTCTCCGTAGAGTGCACACTATACTGTTCAAAAGAGTACCTAATTTCGAAACGGCTGCGGCCACTGGAAGCCATATGCCGCTTACGCATACAAATTAAAGCAAACATATTTTAACTAAGTATCCTACACATGAGTTTTTTATAGACGAAAATGTGTCCTAACTAGAATTCTGACAGAGAACAAGGGAAACTGTGTAAACTAGAGCCAAGAACGTAGCAAACGATCTAGTCGAAAGTTGTAAGCGAAAATTGTTCTTATATCTGTGAAAGTGGAATACGTGTAGCGACACTGTTATTGCTCGGATTGTAGGGCAGGTAACTTTCAGAGGTGGTGGCATGGTATAAAAACAAGAGAAAAGGTCTAGTAAACCTTTCTTCATCTTAGATACCCTGCAACACATATCTTCTACTGAAGAAGTGGTCATAGCTCTTAAGATATGCTTTCTGGGGTCTATATTTAATAGAGCTTTTTCTTGTTTTCGTTCATAATACTGCCTCCAAAATATGGAAACCAAAGCGCCTGCAGTGCAAGAGATATTTTTCGCAGTATCGAACGTGAACAAGTGCTTACAGCATTTTAGAGCCCGTGTTTAGCTGACTCTTTTGGGGCCCATACTACCATGTTGCCTGTCCGGCCTGCAGTCTTAGCAACAACAGTACCGGTACAAGCATTATACTCTCAGACATATCCGAACCATTTTCTGCCATAATTTTCGATGCAGTCGTTTCTGGACCAGAGTCCCTATCCTCAGATTGATATCTTTCCCCTTTTGCATCACCACTGAAAATTTATAACGTTAGACCTACATCACCCTGTGTATCCGACAGCGGACTAGCATACAACAAAACAGTAACCCGTCAGTACACTACGATTGCACAGCCGATGGCAAAATAGCCACAAGCTTTTATAAACATAAAACCATGAAACCTCGACCTTACTTTCAACTGCACCTCATGCGAATCTGGAAGTGGACGTAGACTAGAACAATCGGTAGCTCGACAGGGTGCAATATCTACTACAGCAAAAGAAACCCCAGGAAATGTCGAGGTTACTTAACCTCATATGAGACATACGAAAAATACGGTATCACCTTTGACATCATATTGCGTCATTCTGACCTATGCACTAGGTATATCGGCATGCTATATCGCTACGACCAAAAATTAAGACACTACTCAAACTATCAGTTCTCTCAGCCGTCAACTAACCAATGTTTCAACTGGTAGCCCGATTTGAGGGGCGATATTTCTGTTTCACTGTCATAGTACGGGAAGAGTGGGAGTAATGACCAGTGCGAGCGTAACATGCATTAGAATTTGTGAGTCAGTAAGGTGCTATATTCGTACGGAACTGCTTATGGCGAAACTCCCTTAGTTGTGCAAAGTCGTTTAAAAGAGTCAGGATAGTGTGTTGTTCCGCAGTCACTTTTTGTACTGTTTTCAGACTTCCTGATAGAAAGTAAGGTCTCACATCATGCAATTATTACATATTTACATAACAAGTTGAGTTCTTGTAAAATAATTGTGTTGAAAGGGTGGTTACTGTCGACGACTGCATCGTCGGTGGTCCTTGGCAAGCTAACAACAACGTTTGTGTAACCGCGTCTAGGCGGTACAATGGTCAACCAGGTTTCAGTATGCTCCCTACTGCGGCCAATACACACTTTATGAATTACAATGTTTTTCCTCTGTTTATACTGTTATTTATCTGAAAAAACATTGAATGTAACTATTATAGACGATTAATCATAATAAATAATAATAAATTTAATAATTAATAATTGTAAAATAATTGCACAATAATAATAAATGATAATTATTATTACAACGATGGTGTGCACCAATAAGAACAAAGGAGACGGTCAATCATGGGATCCATGTGACATTCATAGGGGAATACAAGCAGTGAAGGGAGCGTGGCTTTGGAAAATTACTGCAATCACCTATCGAGCTACAAGGAAAACACTGAAGAGTATCAAAGAGAAATCTACGTGTTACTAACAAAAAGAAGGTATTTGAAGGGTTTCAGTCACTTTTTAATTCAAATCAAATACGTCCATCTACTGTTGTTAGAGAGAAGATTTTTAGCCAGTCAGTTACGGATATGCGGTACGTTGCATTTTAACTAACCGAAAGGAATAATCTATCTCAAAATTTTAATAAGAGCAGAACGGCTGGAAAGGGGTAAATTCGTGATTTATAGAAACGTTGACATTGAGGCCAATTGCCCAGAATGTACAATGTTAGCCCATGAAGAGTGAGTGGCAGTCGCCGAAGATGAAAATGGCTATTGCCTGGTAACTGTGCCTAAAAATTTTGAATCATGTTACTATCATTTTTCTCCGTCGTAATAATGAACTTCTTTTTGAAAAAATGGTAATTTTATTACATAGTCAATTTTTAACCTTAAACATGTCCTTTGTACTATAAATAAGTTATTTAATCTGTCAATTCACCTTTGCAGCTTTGTGGCCGTTATCCCCTACCATACCCGTCATGATGGCCATTTGAATATTTTTGAGATTATTGATTATTTTGGTGCTTTGAACATTTCTATTACTGCAGAATGAGAAACAGTCACAAAATCATGTCCTTTTTACACTACTCTCTCCGATAGCTTTCGAGTTCCCAATGATTCTCATACCTACTCTCCGCATCCTCCCACATCTTTCAAAAAATTCACCCCCAGTCACAGAATACGACAGCTGCGTTGGACGTACTTTCTCCTAGTTAGGCATATTAGGGTAGTAGTACGACCAGAGCCCACACTGCGAGGAATCCCGCCACTGATCGACACGCATTGGCCCACAAACCCCTTCCATACGTACAAAAGCGACTAAACACCCCTAAGTCTTTCATTTACTACCACTACATGACGTAACAAAACGACATACGAACAAACGCTAGTCACTATGCCACCAATCCGGCAGAATACGAGAGAGTGGACCCTCTAAAGTGTATTCGTACCTAGCGTGAACGCGCTGAATGTCATCTGCCTCCCTCAAGGTATCAGGTCCACTGCAAGAAGTCCCTCTTACGGGCTGTCAGTGTACAAACTCAGCTACTGGACCGGTTGTTGTTGTTGTTGTTGTTGTGGTCTTCAGTCCAAAGACTGGTTTGAAGCATCTCTCCATGCTACTCTATCCTGTGCAAGCTTCTTCATCTCCGAATAACTACTGCAGCCTACTTCCTTCTGAATCTGTTCAGTGCCTTGGTCCTCCTCTACGATTCTTACCTTCCGCGCTTCCCTCCATTACTAAAATGATCATCCCTTGATGCCTCAGAACGTGTAATACCAACCGATCCCTTCTTCTAATGAAGTTGTGCCACAAATTTCTCTTCTCCCCAATTCTATTCAGTACCTCCTCATTAGTTACGTGATCTACGCATGTGAACTTCAGCATTCTTCTGTAGCACCACATTTCGAAACCTTCTATTCTCGTCTTGTCTAAACTATTTAGCGTCCATGTTTCACTTCCATACATAGCTAAACACCATACAAATACTTCCAGAAAAGACTTCTTGACACTTAGATCTACACTCGATGTTAATACATTTCTCTTCTTCAGAAACGCTTTCCTTGCCATTGCCAGTCTACATTTTATATCCTCTCTTCTTCGACCATCATCAGTTATTTTGGTCCCCAAAGAGCAAAACTCATCTACTACTTTAAGTGTCTCATTTCCTAACCTGATTCCCTCAGCATCACCTGATTTAATTCGACTACATTCCATTATCCTCGTTTTGCTCTTGTTGATGTTCACCTTGTATCCCCCTTTCAAGACACTGTCCATTCCGTTCAACTGCTCTTCAAGGACCTTCGCTGTCTCTGACAGAATTACAATGTCATCGGCAAACCTCAAAGTTTTTAATTCTTGTCCATGGATTTTAATTCCGACTCCAAATTTTTTCATTTGTTTCCTTTTCTGATTACTCAATATACAGACTGAATAACATCGGAGATAGGCTTCAACCTTGTCTCAATCCCTTCTCAACCACTGCTTCCCTTTCGTGCCCCTTGATTCTTGTAACTGCCATCTGGTTTCTGTACGAACTGTAAATAGCCTTTCGCTCATGAATCTCACCCCTGCCACTTTCAGAATTTGAAAGAGATTATTCCAGTCAACATTGTCAAAAGCTTCCTCTAAGTCTAAAAATGTTAGAGATGTATGTTTGTCTTTCATTAATCTATCTACTAAGCTAAGTCGCAGGGTCAGCGTTGCCGCACGTTTTCCAACATTTCTACGGAGTCCAAACTCATCTTCCCCGAGGTCGGATTCTACCAGCTTTCCATTCGTCTGTAAAGAATTCGTGTTAGTATTTTGCAGCCGTAACTTATTAAACTGGTGGTTCGGTAATTTTCACAGCTATCAACACTATCTTTCTGTGGGATTGGACGTAATATATTCTTCTTGAAGTCTGAGGGTATTTCGCCTGTCTCATACATCTCACTCTGCAGATGGTAGAGTTCTAAAGCAATGTTGTCTACTCCCGGGACTTAGTTTCGACTTACATCTTTCAGTGCCCTATCAAATTCTTCACGCAGTATCGTATCTCCCATCTTATCTTAATCTACGTCCTCTTTCGTTTCAATAATATTGCCCTCAAGTACATCGCCATTGTGTAGACCCTCTATATACTCCTTCAACCTTTCTGCCTTCCCTTCTTTGCTTAAAATTGGTTTTCCATCTGAGCTCTTGATATTCATACAAGTGGTTCTCATTTCTACAAAGGTCTCTTTAATTTTCCTGCAGACAGTATCTACCTTATCACTAGGGACACATGCCTTCACATCCTTACATTTGTCCTCTAGCCATCCCTGCTTAGTCATTTTACACTTCCTATCGATCTCATTTTTGAGACGTTTGTATTCCTTGTTGCCTACTTCATTTATTGCATTTTTATATTTCCTCCTTCCATCAATTAAGTTCAATATCTCTTCCGTTACCCCAGGATTTCTACTAGCCCTTGTCTTTTTACCTAATTGATCCTCTGCTGTCTTCACTATTTCATCTCTAAAAGCTACACATTCTTCTTCTACTGTATTTCTTTCCCCAGTTCTTGTCAATCGATCCCCAATGATCTCTCTGAAACTCTCTAAAATCTCTGGTTCTTTCAGTTTATCCAGTTCCCGTCTCCTTAAATTTACACCTTTTGGCAGTTTCTTCAGTTTTAATCATAGTTCATAACCAATAGTTTGTGGTCAGAGTGTACATCTGCCCCTCGAAATGTGTTACAATTCAAAACCTGGTTCCTAAATCTCTGTCTTACTATTATATAATCTATCTGAAACCTCCCAGTGGCTCCAGGCCTCTTCCACGTATTCAACCTTCTTTAATGATTCTTAAACAAAGCGTTAGCTATGATTAAATTGTGCTCTGTGCAAAATTCTACGAGGCGGCTTCCTCTTTCATTACTAACCCCATTCCATATTCATCTACTACATCTCCTTCTGTACCTTTTCCTACTATCGAATTCCAGTCCCCCATCACTATTAAATTTTCATCTCCCTGCACTATCCGAATAATTTCTTTTATCTCATCATACTTTTCTTCAGTCTATTCGTCATCTGCGGAACTAGTTGGCATATAAACTTGTACTACTGTCGTAGGCGTGAGTTCGTGTCTATTTTGATACAATAATGCAGTCACTATGCTGTTCGTTGTAGCTTATCCGCGCTCCTATTTTTTTATTCATTGTTAAACCTACTCCTGCATTACCCCGATGTGATTTTGCATTTACAACCCTGTATTCACCTGACCAGAAGTCTTGTTCCTCCTGCCAGCGAACTTCTCTAATTCCCACTATATCTAGCTTTAACCTATCCATTTCCCTTTTTAAATTCTCTAACCTCCCTGTCCGATTAAGGGATCTGACATTCCACTTCTCCTGATAACGACATCCTCCTGAGTTGTACCCGCCCGGAGATACGAATGGGGGACTATTTTACCTCTGGAATATCTTACCCAAGAAGACGTCATCATCATTTAACCACACAGTAAAGCTGCATGCCCTCGGGAAAAATTACGGTTCTAATTTCTACTTGCTTTCAACCGTTCGCCGTACCAGTACAGCAAGACTGTTTTCGTTAATGTTACAAGGCTAGGTCAGTCAATCAGCCCCTGCAAGTACTGAAACGGCTGCTGCCCCTCTTCGGGAACCGCACGTTTGTCTCTCCTCTCAACAGATACCCCTCCGTTGTGGTTGCACCTAAGGAACGGCTATCTGTATCGCTGAGGCCCACAAGCTTCCCCACTAAAGGCAACGTCCATGGTTCATGGGAGGAGGTAGTCTAGCGGAAGGCGTTAAACATTGTAATTTCGGCGTTTCGACGCCCCATGAGTTCAACGATTGTTCCGTCGTTGGGTAACTTTCTAGGGTATTGGTGCTTATACTTAATTTGTTCTTCAAAACATCCTCTACATACGATCGTAGTTCGTCGGTAATGTTTTGTTACACGCTGTCTATTTCCATGTGAACAAAACTCCATAGATGAAGTGAAAAGCTGCAGCGAGGCAGTCTCGAGAGAAAATGCAAAAGAGATTGCCATTTATACAGCTCTTAGACAGTCACTGTTAAGATTTGACGACTGTGGTGTTACAGGTGACACAAAGTAACAACCTTACGAAGTGTGTCTATAAAATAACGGGACAGTTGCTGTAAAACATTTATTTCAAAAACTTACATATTTAGTTACCGTCCCCATCAATATATCCCCCCCCCCCGCTCCCCTCCCCCGCTATCCTTACAACGCTCGACGCATATTTTCCATTGATGGAAATAGTGCTGGAAGTCTTCCTCTGTGCTCAACTTAATGACACGGACAGAATGAGATTTTCACTCTGCAGCGGAGTGTGCGCTGATATGAAACTTCCTGGCAGATTAAAACTGTGTGCCGGACCAAGACTCGAGCTCGGGACCTTTGCCTTTCGCGGGCAAGATCTCTACCATCTGAGCTACCCAAGCACGACTCACGCCCCGTCCTCACAGACTTATTTCTGCCAGTTTCTCCGCAATCAGGAGTGCTAGTTCTGCAAGGTTCGCAGGAGAGCTTCTGTAAAATTTGGAAGGTAGGAGACGAGATACTGGCAGAAGTAAGGCTGTGAGGAGGGGGCGTGAGTCATGGTTGAATAGCTCAGATGGTAGAGCACTTGCCCGCGAAAGGCAAAGGTCCCGAGTTCGAGTCTCGGTCTGACACACTCAACTTTAATGACACTCTCTGTTTCTCTTTCACTGCTTGAGGGGACTGAAATCTGTTCTTTTAATGCAGATTTGGCATTATGGAACAGATAAAACTCAAGTGGTGCTAGTTCACACGAATACGGTGGGACGCCTAACACTATAATGCTGTACTTCGCTAGATACCTCTTGACGGACCATGCGTCTTGATGCAGCATTCCACAATGCGGGGCGTTTGATTTCATCAAGGAGTTGAGCAAGAAACTTAAGGTAGTAACATTGATTAAGAGACTGACCTTAAGAAACCCAATGAAGATGCATAATTCCATGAATATCGAAAAAGAGAATCATCATCGCCTTGCCACTTGGTTTGCTCATTGGAGAGGTTTTTTTTTTTTATCTCTCTTCCAACGCATGTATTGGCACTTAGTTTTTGGATTATAAGTGCAAAACCAAAATTCATCACACGTTATCGCTTTTTCTATGAAGTGAGGATCATTTTTGGTGATATTCAGTGTAAGTACATTCCCTCGACCTTCTTTTTGTTCGACATTGAAAATCTGCACCAGATCTGTTCTCAGTTTTCTCACGTGAAACTGATTATGTAAAAGTTGCCTTGCGCATCCTTTCTCAGTTAGATTACTTAATTTTTCGATATTTTCATCCGTTTTTGCTGCTGAAAGGCGCCCCGGGCGTGAGTCATCATCATCATCCTGGAAACGCTTGAACCTCTCAAAAACTCGCGCACTTGATGAACAGACTTCGCCATGCACTTCTTTTAGTAAAGGATGGATTTCATGTGCAGTTTTACCCAGTTTCATGTGAAAATTCACGACAATTCGTTGCTATATTATTAGACTTATCCTTTTTACGCCAATTTTGGAGTTACTCAACCGAATAATTGCGGGTCCGGTCAAAGAAAACCATCATAACGACCGGGAGAGCGGTGTGCTGACTACATGCCCCTCCTATCCGCATCCTCGGCTAAGGATGACACGGCAGTCGGATGATTCCGATGGGCCACTTGTGGCGTGAACATGGAGTGCTTCTTGCTTATACATTTTACAGTATAACTAAATAACAGCTCTTACACATACGAAGGTCACAGCCACAATCATTTCTCTACAGACACCAGAGATATCTCATTCGACTGGCAAGGCTTCTTGCTTCACAGCTATCGTTCGTTCATCTTTAGCGCACGCATAGTTAATCTATGCAGCATCAGTCCCGTTATTTTATAGCCACACCTCGCATAATACGAGCTATAGACCTTAAATATGACAAGAAGTAAACAAAACTTCATGTCACACATCAATGGTTACTGGCATATCAGCCAAGTTGAAGCTGTAACATTTTACATCTGGGCCTTGCCCGTTGCCTACGGCTGATCGCTATTGTGAACGGCAGTGCTGGTTTTTCGTTTTCCCCGGGACGTGGGCTATTCTCGAGCCTAGAGGTAAAGAGCTAGTCTTCCTTTGATCTAGCTACATGTTGCTCATCTGGTCCGACCCGCCTCTTTTCAGATGTGAGTCATTTCTTTAGGATGCCTGCTGTTTCCTAGCACAAACTCCTGAAAGTGTCAGCACTTAACGGCACTACTATGAGACTTAACAGGAAAATTTGCACATAGTAAGCTTCTGTCATGAAATTTTTCCGACACCCTGAATAAGAGAACCTTAATAAATTCTTAATTATATTTCTGTAAGCCGGTGGCAGACAGAAAACATGTTCCGAAATTGTACTAAATGCTTTCTCTGAGAATTACTTTGAACAGTTAGTTCATGAGCCCACGCGAATTGTAAATGGTTGCGAAAACACACTTGACCTCTTAGCCACAAATAATCGTGATCTAATAGAGAGCGTCATGGTGGATACAGGGATTAGTGAAGACAAGGTCACTGTAGTGAGGCTCAAAACCATATCAACCAAAACCAGTAAAAATAAACACAAAATATATCTATTTAAAATAGCAGATAAAAATTCGCTTGATGCCTTCCTAAGAGAGAGTCTCCATTCCTTTCAAGGTAATTTTGTAAGTGTAGACCAAATATGGCTCAAATTGAAGGATACAGTATCGACAGCAATAGATAGATTCTTACCGCATAAGTTAATAAGAGACGGGACTGATCCACCATGGTACACAAAACACGTCAGAACACTGTTGCAGAAGCAACGAATAAAGCATGCCAAATTCAGAAGAACGCAAAATCCCTGGCTAAGTTTCACGGAGGTTCGAAATTTAGTGCGGAAGTCAATGTGAGACGCTTTTAATAGTTTTCACAATGAAACATTGTCTCAAAATATGGTAGAAAACCCAAAGTGATTCTGGTCGTATGTAAAGTACACCAGTGGCGAAAAACAGTCATACCGTCACTGCGCGATAGCGATGGAAATGTTACCGATGATGGTGCCACTAAAGCGGAGTTACTAAATACAGTTTTCCGTAATTCCTTCACGTAAGAAGACGAAGTAAATATCCCAGAATTCGAAACCAGAACAGCTGTTAGCATGAGTGACATAAAAGTAGGTATCTTAGGTTTTGCGAAAGAACTTTAATCACTTAAGAAAGCCAAGTCTTCCGGTGCAGATGGCATACCAATCAGGTTGCTCTCAGAGTATGCAGACACAATAATGCCTTTCTTAGCAATCATATACAACCGCTCACTTGATGAAAGGTCTGTTCCTAAAGACTGGAAAGTAGCACAGGTCACACCAATATTCAAGAAAGGAGTAACCCATTGAATTACAGACCCATATCACTGACCTCAATTTGCAGTAGGACTTTGGAGCATATACTGTACTCGAACATTATCAATCACCTTTAAGAAAATTACTTATTGATACATAACCAACACGGATTCATAAAATATCGTTGTTGTGCAAAACAGCTAGCTCTTTATTCCGAGCCACAGGGTGGCACTGTCGAAGAGGATTCTCGAGTTGGCGAAGGAGAAGACCGTTTGCCTTTGTGGGCTTCTTTGGGCCTTTCTCGTTAAAGGAAGATTCGGTGGTTGTTTGGCTGGAGGGACGGAGGAAATCTACACAGGAGTACTACTTATGTCCTTTCTGGCCTACTGGTTGTGTAGCTGGTGGCTTCGCCCCTTGAGGCGAGAGTTTGACGGTTTGTTACACAGCTGGACGGGGGGATGCCGATACTACCTTGACACTGGTCGATTTCACAACCTCAGAACTGAATTTCAGATCGCATGTCTGCGTGGCCACGTCCTTCATCGAGCGAACGGTAACAATAATACAATTATAGGTGCCAGACGGGAGAACACAGGGTTTGCGACTAGCCAGTAGCTTGCGAGCTACTGGGTATGGTACTTTTTCCTTTATCCAGATCACTTGAACAGCCAGCTCATCAAGATACACGGGACAATCCCGAGAGGAGGCAGCATGGCCGCCTTTGCAGCTGATATAGCGGGGAGAAGGAGGCAGACAATCGCCCTCATGGGCATCCCTACCACAGGTTACACATTTGGCTGGGTGTCGACAAGACATTCCAGTGTGACTGAAACGATGACACTGGCAGCAGCTCATCGGTTTCGGAATGTAGGGCCGGGCTGTGATAATTTTATAGCCTGCTTTAATCTTGGGCGGCAGCACCACTCTATCAAAGGTGAGGAAAAGAGTGCGGGTGGGCACTAAGGAGGAATCTACCTTTTTCATTTACTGAGGCACGCCGCGACGCAATTCGCGCACGGAGACGTGCTCTCTGCGTTTTTAACTGTCACCCTACTACGGCAAACTGCATTCATTATAAACAGATGCGTGCAAAGTGTCGTCGTATTCTCCGGGGAAGCAAGAGAGCTAGCTGTATTTCATTCACTAGTTCTTTTAACACCTTCCTCTGTCGTGTGGGCCAACCTCCGACGGCTCTCTGGGAAGAAGGTCCATTCCCCATCTGACAGTAGCAGACGATGTAATTGTGGACCCTTTTGCTATCTCCGACACCTTGGGCCACAATTTTGCGGAAGCCTCGAGCTCTTCCCACTATCACTCTGCCTTCCTCCATCGGAAACGATCGGAGGAAGCTCGGGCGATACCCTTCCCTTCTCCAAATCGTGAGTGCTACAATGCCGTCTTTACTGTGAGGGTGCTATATCATGGTCTCAGTTCATCCCGATCGTCCGCCCCATGGCCAGACGCGATTCACATTCAGGTGTTGCAGCACCTTTCTCTTGTGGGCAAGCACTTTCTGCTTAACTCGTACAACAGCATCTGGGCACAGGGCATACTTCCCGGGCGCTGGCGTGAAGCCACCGTCATACCCATACCTAAGCCCGGTAAGGACAAAATCCTTCCTTCTAGCTACCGCCCCATCTCTCTTACCAGCTGCGTTTGCAAGGTGACGGAACGTATGATTCATTCCCGTCTGGTATGGTGGCTCGAGTCTCACAATTTACTGACGAATGTACAATGTGGATTTCGAGCGCGGCGTTCTGCAGTTGACCATCTCGTTACTTTGTCCACACATATCATGAATGGTTTTCTTCAGAAATCCCAGACTGTGGCCGTGGTTTTCGATTTGGAGAAGGCCTACGACACCTGCTGGAGAACTATTATTCTCCATACTCTTTACACGTGGGGCTTCCATGGCCACCTGCCCTGTTTCCTTCAGGCATTTTTAAAAGATCGTGTTTTCAAGTTGCGTGTGGGTTCTGCCTTGTTGGACACCTTTATCCAGGGCAATAGTGTGCCACAGGGTTCCATCCAGAGTGCCGTCCTCTTTGCTATCGTCATTAACCCTGTAATGGCCTGTCTCCCGCCGTGCATCTCCGGCTCCCTTTTTGTTGACGATTTTGCCGTCTATTGCAGTTCTCCATGGCCTGTATCACTGAGCGGCGTCTTCAGCGATGTCTTGATCGTCTTTACTCCTGGAGCATCGACAATGGCTTTCGCTTTTCCACTGGCAAAACCGTATGTATGAATTTCTGACGACGCAAGTGGTTCCTCCCACCATGTTTGCATCTTTGGCCTGTTGCCCTTCCGTTCGTTGAAACTACGAAATTCCTGGAGCTCACGCTCGATAAGAGCATTGTCCTCCCATGTGAGTTACCTGTCAGCCCGCTGTACACGGTTCCTCAGTGTCCCGCGTGTCCTCAATGGTACTTCCTGTGGTACCGATCGAACCACCCTCCTCCGTTTGTACTTATCCCTTGTCCGTTCGAAACGCGACTATGGGTGCATTGTTTATCCATCTGCATGCCCATCCCTCTTACGCCGTCTCAGCACTATCCACCATCGTGGTACCCGTTTAGCCATGGGCGCCTTTTACAACAGTCTGGTTGAGAGTCTGTATGCTGAAGCTGCTGAACTATCACTGCCCTACCGCCGTGACTTTCTCCTCAGCAGGTATGGATGCCGTTTGTCTGCCATGCGTGGCCACCCAGCCTTTGCCTCCTTCTTTGATGATTCCTTCGATCGTCAGTATGGGGCGCGTCCCTCTTCTCTGTTACCTCCCTTCACTGGAATAAGCTCCGGCTTATTAAGCCTCTCCCAACGGCTTGGACGGCCTCCTCTCGGCCCTCTCGCTGGGAGGAGATCATTTTAACTAGGCTGCGTTTTGGGCACTGCCTTTTTAGGCATCGCATTTGCTAAGTGGCGCTACCCCATCACTTTGTCCACATTGCGCCCAAGTTTAAACTGTCCGACACTGCCTTTGGAATGCCCATTTCTTAACCTTTTACGTCCCCGCTTGGGTTTGCCGTCTCATTTATGGGCCATTTTAACAAATGACGCGCGGGTTGTCGACCACGTTTTACTTTTTATCCGTCACCGCATTATAGCGAAGGCTATTTAATTTTTATTTTTGGACCTCCGTTTCTGTATGGAGTCTTTTTTAGCCCTTTATCCACGTGCCTGTTCTTAGCTGTCTTCTATTATATCAATTGGGACTGACGTATAGATGTTTTTTAACTGCTCTCTGTATTTGTGTTCTCTAGTTTTTATGTGGGCGAGTATGACCCCAGTTGTATTTTGCCCCATAAAGCAAAACAAAACCAAAACCAAATCGAGTCATGGCTGCGAGCAGGAAATGGGACAAGAAGGAACGTGTCACTGCGTCATGTTGAAACAACGTTTCAGCGAATTGCCTACGTTTCTTTAGACGACGATAACGAGAAGGTAATTCGTTGAAACACTGCTCCATGATGACGCCGGATATCGCTAATATCCCGAGGTCATATCATGATTGGAGCTCGCCAGGCAACGTAATTCACATAAATTCTGGTGTATTTTAGATCTAAAAACTGCTGCTATACTCTAAAAACCACTGTGGAGTCCATAGCAGAGGGTACCGTGCACTATATGCCGTTTAAGGTTTTTTTTCCAGTTCCACGTCATACGGAACGAGAGATGAGCTTAAATGCATCTGTGCGTACTGTAATTATTCTAATCCTGTCTTCGTGGTCCATACGGGGGCGGAAAATAGGAGGTGGTAAGATATTCTTAGATTCCTTACTTAGAATTAGTTCCTGAACTTTTGTAACTATGGTTTCGCGGTATAATTGACGTCTCTCTGTAATCACCAGCTCTGAAATGAGTAAAAAAAAACTGTCATCATTCCTGCAGCTCTTTTTGTATACCTTAAATATTTCCTGGTATTAGGTGTAGTTCCCACACACGTGAGCAATATTCCAGAATGGGTCTCGGGGACTGCTTAAAAAATCAGTCTCATTCTATCAATGAACGCAAGTTCGACATTTCATTTCAGGTGCCTACAACTTGTTAAAACTAGGTATATTAGCCCTCCCATGAGCCAAGGAATTTGCCGTTGGTGGGGAGGCTTGCGTGCCTCAGCGATACAGATGGCCGTACCGTAGGTGCGACCACAACGGAGGGGTATCTGTTGAGAGGCCAGACAAACTTGTGGTTCCTGAAGAGGGGCAGCAGCCTTTTCAGTAGTTGCAGGGGCAACAGTCTGGATGCTTGACTGATCTGGCCTTGTAACACTAATGAAAACGGCCTTGCTGTGCTGGTACTGAGAACGGCTGAAAGCAAGGGGAAACTACAGCCGTAATTTTTTCCGAGGGAATGCAGCTTTAATGTATGGTTAAATGATGATGGCGTCCTCTTGGGTAAAATATTCCGGAGGTAAAATAGTCCCCCATTCGGATCTCCGGGCGGGGACTATCATGGAGGACGTTGTTAGCAGGAGAAAGAAAACTGGTTTTCTACGGGTCCGAGCGTGGAATGTCAGATCCCTAATGGGTTGGTTAAAGTTAGATATAGTGGGAATTAGTGAAGTTCGGTCGCAGGAGGAACAAGACGTCTGGTCAGGTGAATACAGGATTATAAATACAAAATCAGAGGTAATGAAGGAGTAGGTTCAATAATAAATAAAAAATAGGAATGCGGTTGAGCTACTACAAACAGCATAGTGAACGAATTATTGTAGCCAAGATAGGCACGAAGCCCACCCCTACCACAGTAGTACAAGTTTATATGTCAAGTAGCTCCGCAGATAACGAAGAAATCGATGAAACGTATGAGGAGATAAAAGGAATTATTCAGATAGTGAAGGGAGACGAAAATCTAATAGTCATGGGTGAATGGAATTCGATAGTAGGAAAAGGAAGAGAAGGAAAAGCAGTACGTGAATATTGAATGGGGGTAAGGAATGAAAGAGGAAGGCGCCTGGTAGAATTTTGCACAGAGCGTAACTTAATCATAGCTAACACTTGGTTCAAGACTCATAAAAGTAGGTCGTATACATGGAAGAAGCCTGGAGATAATGGAAGGTCTCAGATAGATTATATAATGGTAAGACAGAGATTTAGGAACCAGGTGTTAAATTGTAAGACATTTCCAGGGGCAGATGTCGTCTCTGACCACAATCTATTGGTTATGAACTTTAGTTTAAAACTGAAGAAACTGCAAAGAGATGGGAATTTAAGGAAATGGGACCTGGATAAACTGACAGAACCAGAGGTAGTAGAGAGTTTCAGGGAGAGCATTAGGGAACGATTGACAAGGACGAGGGAAGGAAATACAGAACAAGAAGAATGGGTAGCTTTGAGAGATGAAATAGTGAAGGCAGCAGAGGATCAAGAAGGTAAAAAGACAAGAGCTAATAGAAATCCTTGGATAACAGAAGAAATATTGAATTTAATTGATGAAAGGAGAAAATACAAAAATGCAGTGAATGAAGCAGGCAAAAAGGAATACAAACGTCACAAAAATGAGATCGACAGGAAGTTCGAAATGGCTAAGCAGGAATGGCTGCAGGACTAATGTAAGGATGTAGAGGCGTATACCACTGGGGGTAAGATAGATATTACCTACAGGAAAATTAAAGAGACCTTTGTAGAAAAGAGAAGCACTTGCATGAATAACAAGAGCTCAGATGGAAACCCAGTTCTAAGCAAAGAAGGGAAATCAGAAAGGGGGAAGGAGTATATAGAGGGTCTATACAATGGCGATGTTCGTGATGACAATATTATGGAAATGGAAGAGTATGTAGATGAAGATGAAATGAGAGATATGATACTGCGAGAAGAGTGTGACAGAGCACTGAAAGACCTAAGTTGAAACAAGGCCCCGGAAGTAGACTACATTCCATTAGAACTACTGATAGCCTTGGGACAGCCAGCCCTGACAAAACTCTACCATCTGGTGAGCAAGATGTATGAGACAGGTGAAATACCCTTAGACTTCAGGAAGAATATAATAATTCAAATCCCAAAGAAAGCAGATGTGTATAGATGTGAAAATTATCGAACTATCAGTTTAATAAGTCACGGCTGCAAAATAATAACACGAATTCTTCACAGACGAATGGAAAAACTGGTAGAAGCCGACCTCGGGGAAGATCAGATTGGATTCCACAGAAATGTTGGAACATGTGAGGCAATACTGACCCTACGACTTATCTTAGAAAGTAGATTAAGGAAAGGCAAACCTACATTTCTAGCATTTGTAGACTTAGAGAAAGCTTTTGACAATGTTGACTGGAATACACTCTTTCAAATTCTGAAGGTGGCAGTGGTAAGATACAGGAGCGATAGGGTATTTACAATTTGTACAGAAACCAGATGGCAGTTATAAGAGTCGTGGGGCATGAAAAGTAAGCAGCGGTTGGGAAGGGAGAGAGACAGGGTTGTAGCCTATCACCGATGTTATTCAATCTGTATACTGAACAAGCAGTAAAGGAAAAAAAAGGAAAATTCGGAGTAGTATTTAAAATCCATGGAGAAGAAATAAAATCTTTGAGGATCGATGACATTGTAATTCTGTCAGAGACAGCAAAGGACCTGGAAGAGCAGCTGAACGGAATGGACAGTGTCTTGAAAGGAGGATATAAGTTGAACATCAACAAAAGCAAAATGAGGATAATGGAATGTAGTCGAATTAAATCGGGTGATGCTGAGCGAATTAAATTAGGAAATGAGACGCTTAAAGTAGTAAATGAGATTTGCTATTTGGGTAGCTAAATAACTGATGATGGTCGAAACAGAGAGGATATAAAATGTAAACTGGCAATGGCAAGGGAAGTTTTTCTGAAGAAGAAAAATTTGTTAACATCGAGTATAGATTTAAGTGTCAGGAAATCGTTTCTGAAAGTATTTGCATGGGGTGTAGCCATGTATGGAAGTGAAACGCGGACGATAAATAGCTTGGACAAGAAGAGAATAGAACCTTTCGAAATGTGGTGCTACAGAAAAATGCTGAAGATTAGATGGGTAGATCACATAACTAATGAGGTCGTATTGAACAGAATTGGGGAGAATAGAAATTTGTGGCACAACTTGACTATAAGATGGGATCGGTTGGTAGGACATATTCTGAGGCATCAAGGGATAAGCAACTCAGTATTGGAGGGCAGCGTGGAGGGTAAAAATCGTAGAGGGAGACCAAGATATGAATACACTAAAAAGATTCAGAAGGATGTAGGTTGCATTAGGTACTGGGAGATGAAGAAGCTTGCACAGGATAGAGTAGCATGGAGAGCTGCATCAAACCGGTCTCTGGACTGAAGACCACAACAACAACAGGTATATTTGAAATGACTGATTCCACTTGTAACTCATTGATTTCATAGTCATAGCATACAACGGCTTTGCATTTTAGTGAGTTGCCAAAGTTTACATTTACGAACATTTAAAGCATCTTGGGCAACCTTAGAACCACTTCGAGATCCTACTAAGACATGACTAAACATTTTTACTGATTCTTTCTGACAGAACTGCCTTATAGATAACTGTATCATCTGCAGGGAAGTCAGAGGTTACTGTTCATTTTCTCTTTCAGGTTATTAATATACAATATGAAACGTAAGGATCCTAATGCAATTGTCTCGGATCTGCCAAGTGCCTTCTACGTCGGTGGATGGCTCGCCATCCATTACAATCTGCGCCCTCAGTACCAAATAAACCTGACTCCACTAATAAATTTCGTATGCTATCCAGTATTATCGTACTTTCATTAGTAAGCGTTAGTGATACGAAGTTAAAAGTTTATCAGAAGCCACGAAATACTGCGTCTACCTGACTACTTTGATACCTGGCTGTCAGGACGCATATGAAGAAAGCTTCATGGATGCATGTGAGAGAAGCGCGAGCACCGTTTCACATGACCAATGTTTTCAGCATGGAGAACACCATTATTTTCGAAATACTTCATTAGATTATGTTTGAGGTGAACCTAATCTTACACGAAAGCTTCACGTTAGCCACAAAGAAACTGAGTACAAGCGCACTGGTCAGTAACATCAAACCAGATTTTTTTTCCTAGGATGTAGGGGAAAAAGTCACACATCACACAATATTGTGTTGAGAAAAACTTCACTCTGTAGTCACAAACAAATAATAGTTGCTGAATAATGTATTTCAATAGGATACTTGCGCGCTTGCACGAACACGACTCTTTCCTTGGGGCAAATAAAGTTTTATTGTCGTATCAACCTGACCAAAAAGTCACATCAAGGCACCATCTCAGTTTTAGTTCATATAGAACGACCGAAATTCCAAAATCCGGTCTTTGTAGGGCAAGCCTACCTTTCTTCATTTCAAACGTCTTCCAACAAATGCAACATCTTAAGCCCGACCTTGCTAACCCAGTAACCTTTTCTGAATACCACCCGTTGCTCTTCCGACAGTCATTATCAGGGTTACTTGACACAGATCTTCATCCATCATCTTTATCAAGAAGCCTCCTCACTGCTGTATTTTAATACAAGTACCATCACCGATATAAAAACTTAAATGCTTTCACTTACCATTGATACCCCACGATGGCAGCTGGACCACCACCTGTGAACAGAAAGTACTTTATGAATGTTCAGAAGAGCGAAAAAAACTGCTACATAATACATTGTTTGCAGTTATGTGAGAGTAACGATGATAGTCTTAAAAAGTTACAGCTTCAGTGGCATGCTGCTTCGTATGTGCACCGTTCAAATTACTGAGTAACAGGAACTACATTTTTATAAGGGTTTTGTTGCAGCTGTGGATCAGCAGACACAGTTTCTTCAATTGCTCCTAAAGCTATCTGTTAAAAACAACATGGTAACTCCTGCGAGGCACTGAATGTTGGCCACATGTCATGCGTACGTCTGGGCAGAAAATGTTCTGCACGTCACTGTGTGACATTGTTAGACCTCGCAGAGCCGTACTCAAATTTTATTCTGTTAGCTAATTTCTTGTGTGGGTGCTTACGCAGACTAAAACCATTGGTTCGTAGATATAGAACGTTAAGTAACACTTAGTTACTTAAAAGAGGCTTTTCATCACTGGTAGCTATAGCGTTAACGAAAACTAGCTTTTCGCAAGGAGGCGCTTGGCATGTTAAGTGAAATGAAATACGGAGGTAAATGAAAAAAGTCTTTTTAGAGGTAGTAGCTTAATGTAAGAATGTAAAACTGGAATGTCATTTTTAATATTTAAACAATAAAGGTAAAAAAGAGATGAAAATTTATTATACGTTTGCGAAATTGAGACATATTTAAGTGTAAAAATAACTGGTTGTAATACTAAGAAGGGTATGTTGTTTTTCGAAATATCTATTTGTAATTAACTGACCTATACCGTAATCCAAAGAGAATATGTAATCTACAAGATCCAACATGGTGACACCGATAAGCTTCAAGGGGCTGTAGTAGATATCCAGGTTAAAAAATTCAGGATAGAAACGTATGTCCGGAAACGTCATCCAACGACGCTATACTGCATCGAAAGTATAGGGATCAACGTCTGCCGCAAGACCTCCCTTTCAGTAGGAAACATGAGTTTATACGGTTAATCTATGTTGTTGCGACTGGCATTGACGCATATGGCGTAATCTAATATTCTCAATGCTTTAAAGCGCATTGTGAGAAATTACGGTCGTAACCCGTCACTGACTTGGCGTCAGATGTTAACCACCATAACTCTGACGCCTTTATCATACCCATAAGTATTTTGGCACATGGTTCAAATGGCTTTAAGCACTATGGGACTTAACTTCTGAGGTCATCAGTCCCCTAGACTTAGAACCACTTAAACCTAACCAACCTAAGGACATCACACACATCCATGCCCCAGGCAGGATTGGAACCTGCGACCGTAGCAGCAGCGCGGTTCCGGAATGAAGCGCCTAGAGCCGCTCGCCCACAGCGGCCGGCTATTTTGGCACATGCTTAACTTTTTGTACGGGGATGTGTATTCATCACAGACACCGATTGATCGAATGAATTGAACTGGTGTTCCATGTATGGGTTGATGTATGTCGTCCAATGTTTATACCGCGTAAACGATGTGCTTGGTGTATTGTAATTTAACAATACTTTCTACACTGACGACTCAAAACATTGTGAACACTGCCACCGCGACATTGGATGTCGTCTGGTGGCGTACGGATCTCTGCCCAGTCATCCAAGAGGACGCCATCCAAGAGGACGCCATCGCCGGCCTTTGTGACCGAGCGGTTCTAGGCGCTTCAGTCCGTAACCGCGCTGCTGCTACGGGCGCAGGTTCGAATCCCGCCTCGGGTATGGATGTGTGTGATGTCGTTAGGTTAGTTAGGTTTAATTAGTTGTAATCCTTGGGTACTGATGACCTCAATGTTAAGTTCCATAGAGCTTAGAGTCATTTGAACCATTTGAAGGACGCCATCGTCATTTAACCATACAGTAAAGCTGCATGATCTCTGGAAAAACTACGGCGCTAGTTTTCCCTTGCTTACAGCAATTCACAGTACCAGCACAGCAATGCTGTTTTGGTTGACGTTACAAGGCCTTTCAGTCAATCATGAAGACTGTTGCCCCTGCAACTACTGAAAAGGCTGCTGCCCTCCTCACGAACCATACATTTGTTTGGCCTTTCAAAAGATACCCCTCCGTTGTGGTTGCACAGCACGGCTATGTGCATCACAGATGGGACATGTATTTTATAAAATTTCAGTTGTGGTCGGTAAGGGGGCTTGCACTTGTCAAGTGGCCACCGGCGGAAGATTAAGGAACCTATCGCTCCTTGTCACTAAGTTGGGGGTAGCGGCTTGTGACATGACTTGCCTCTTGAAGTGGCCGAGGGCAAAAGTATCCAGTGTCTGCATGGACAACTCAATTTATGGCGAGAAATTATTACTTTTGGGATGTGGTTAGCCCTCGGGAAATTCGAAAGTGTTAAACTAAGCTCTAAATCGCCCATCGTCGGCTGACGTCAGACGGGAATTTCTAGGACGCACTAGCGAGGAAAATGTGCTCCGTTTGTTCTCTGACTGACGACATTCCGGAGTGGGGATTTGTTAAGCGTGGCGTCGACACGCTCTTGGCTGAAAAGAGCTACATTTTGCCTGGTTGGGTTTGCAGCCATATTGGCACAAACTGCCGAGTCGGGAGCTGGTGAAAGAAAAAGGGATCCTCTTTCTGTGATGCTGGATAGGGACAGGTCGCTGGATGGGGATGTGACGCTTAGAGGTATGCGAGTGTTCACGGGCGAGATTCTGATTCTCCACTACGACCACGGCCCTCCGACTTATTACTACAGCAAATTGGGGAAGTATACAGATGCACAGCTCACAAGATGGAGGTTAATGTTTATACAGGAAGTGTACCGATACCACAGCTGCGCTGAATCCGATTCATGACTTATTATCGTTTGATGAGGTATTCTCGTCGATTTCGCGGGAAAACGTATGAAGCGTCAGAGTGTGACGCCAATGGTGAAGCATGGAGGGGGGGGGGCGGTCATGGTATGTTTTTCAGTTATTTAAGTCGGTGATCTAGTGATAATTAACGGAAAATTAAAGAAGAGAGGATATCACAGGGTACTAATCAAAAATGTTGTTCCATCTGGCAAGACAATTATTGGTAGTGGGTTTGTTCTGCAGCAGGCCAATGATCCCCAACTTGATTCTAAATTGTGCAGATGGTTTGTCAACATAAAAGAGAAAAGTGAGGATCTGTTGAATATGTAGGTCATGGCGATCACCTGACTTAAATCCTGTTGAACTCTTATGTGGTGAACTTCACAGTGTAGTCAGAAAACAGAGGTCATCCAATGTTGAAGATCCATGGAATAATTTACATATGTGTTGGACGGTAACAACTCCAAAAACACTGCAAAAACTTATCTCCAGAATGCCAAGAGTTTGTGCAGCAATCCTGAAGGCAAAGTGTGGGTACTGTGAAGAGGCTAATATCCACGCCATATTGTATTGCTGTTAATGATACACAGAAAAAAAGTGTTTACTTTGTTGGCATATTTAGTTTGAACGATATGTCTGCACGATGATATAAAGTATATAGTTTTTGATCGCGGGTGATAGAAAACGTTAGACCGGCAGTGTACTTCCAGTCCACACAGAATCGCTCTGTATTGCGACCCAAAGGTGAAACAACACGCTGTTAATCAGGAGGTCAAAATCGTAGGTGTATAACGTCTAACCGAGCGATGCGGCGCAGTGATTAGCACACTGGACTCTAATTTGGGAGGACAACGGTTCTAACCCGCGTCCGGCCATCCTGATTTAGATTTTCCGTGAATTCCCTAAATCGTTTCGAGCAAATTCCGGCATGGTACCTTTGAAAGGACATGGTCCACTTCCTTCCATAATCTGATGCGACCGATGACCTCGCTGTTTGGTCCCTCGCCCAAACCAGCCAACTAACCAACCTATAACGTCTGCTGCCCACGAAGTTTGATTAATGTTTATTTTACGAGTTTAAATGATTTCAAGTTTGATGACTGCAAAGAATACCGTGAAGTTTGCGTCCCCCTAAATGGATCAGGTGTGCTTTGTGCATCAGAGGCAACTGGCCAGATAGCTGACCATGTGTGTGGGGTGCACACAAGGATTCAGTCAAGAAAATGATAGTTGTATGATATCCTAAAGTATTAGTGTAACATAAAAACAAATGTCCCCACAGAAGGGTGTATTAAAATCCAAGCAGTCAATTTCTAAACGAATTGCACCGAAGTGCTAGAGTCAGAAACACTCCTAAAAGACACTGAAGCTCACATTCAGCTGGTAGAGAAAGCTGGTTACCAGCCGAATTTGACAGCATCGAGGATTCTGGGGACAATTTAAGCAGATATCGAACATTTGGTTCAAGAACCATAAAAGAAAACTGTATACATGGAAGAAGCCTGGAAATACTGACAGGTTTCAGATAGATTACATAATGGTAAGACAGAGATTTAGGAACCAGGTTTTAAATTGAAAGACATTTCCAGGTGGACTCTGACCACAATCTATTGGTTATGAACTGTAGATTAGAACTGAAGAAACTGCAAAAAGGTGGGAATTTAAGGAGATGGGACCTGGATAAACTGAAAGAACCAGAGGTTTTAGAGAGTTTCAGGGAGAGCAATTGTTTCAGCAATCAGTTTCAGGGGAACAATTGACAAGAATGGGGGAAAGAAATACAGTATAAGAAGAATGGGTAGCTTTGAAGGATGAGGTAGTGAAGGCAGCAGAGGATCAAGTAGAAAAAAAGACGAGGGCTAGTAGAAATCCTTGGGGAAAAAAAGAAATATTGAATTTAATTGATGAAAGGAGAAAATACAAAAATGCTGTAAATGAAGCAGGCAAAAAGGAATACAGACGTCTCAAAAATGAGATCGACACGAAGTGCAAAATGGCTAAGCAGGGATGGATAGAGGACAAATCTAAGGATGTAGAGGCTTATCTCACTAGGGGTCAGATAGATACTGCCTACAGGAAAATTAAAGAGACCTTTGGAGAAAAGAGAACCACTTGTATGAATATCAAGAGCTCACATTGAAACCCAGTTCTAAGCAAAGAAGGGAAATCAGAAAGGTGGAAGGAGTATATAGAGGGTCTATAGAAGGGCGATGTACTTGAGGACAATATTTTGGAAATGGAAGAAGATGTAGATGAAAACGAAATGGGAGATATGATACTGCGTGAAGAGTTTGACAGAGCACTGAAAGACCTGAGTCGAAACAAAGTCCCGGGAGTAGACAGCATTCCATTAGAACTACTGACGGCCTTGGGAGAGCCAGTCCTGACAAAACTCTACCATCTGGTGAGCAGGATGTATGAGACAGGCGAAATACCCTCAGACTTCACGAAGAATATAATAATTCCAATCCTAAAGAAAGCAGGTGTTTACACATGTGAAAATTACCGAACTATCCGTTTAATAAGTCACGGCTGCAAAAGACTAACGCGAATTCTTTACACAACGAATGGAAAAACTAGTAGATGCCGAACTCGGGGAAGATCAGTTTGGATTCCGTAGAAATATCGGAACACATGAGGCAACACTGACCCTACGACTTATCTTAGAAGCTAGATTAAGGAAAGGCAAACCTACGTTTCTAGCATTTGTAGACTTAGAGAAAGCTTTTGACAACGTTGACTGGAATACACTCTTTCAAATTCTGAAGGTGGCAGGGGTAAAATACAGGGAGCGAAAAGCTATTTACAATTTGTACAGAAACCAGATGGCAATTATAAGAGTCGAGGAGCGTGAAAGGCAAGCAGTGGTTGGGAAAGGAGTCAGAGGGGGTTGTACCCTATCCCCGATGTTATTCAATCTGTATATTGAGCAAGCAGTAAAGGAAAGTAAAGACAAATTTGGACTAGGAATTAAAATCCATGGAGAAGAAATAAAATCTTTGAGGATCGCCGCCTACATTGTAATTCTGTCAGAGACAGCAAAGGACATGGAAGAGCAGCTGAACAGAATGGACAGTGTCTTGAAAGCAGGATGTAAGATGAACAACAACAAAAGCAAAACTAGGATAATTGAATGTAATCAAATTAAATCGGTTGATGCTGCGGGAACTAAATTAGGAAATGTGACGCTTAATGTAGTAAATGTGATTTGCTATTTGGGTAGCTAAATAACTGATGATGGTCGAAGTAGGCAGGATATATAATGTAGACTGGCAATGACAAGGAAAGAGTTTCTGAAGAAGAGAAATTTGTTAACATCGAGTATATATTTAAGTGTCAGGAAGTCGTTTGTGAAAGTATTTGTATGGAGTGTAGCCATGTTTGGAAGTGAAACATGGACGATAAATATTTTGGGCATGAAGAGAATAAAAGCTTTCGTAATGTGGTGCTACAGAAGAATGCTGAAGATTAGATGGGTATATCACATAACTAATGAGGAAGTGTTGAATAGCATTGGGGAGAAGAGAAGTTTGTGACACAACTTGACCAGAAGAAGGGATCGGTGGGTAGGACATGTTCTCAAGAGTCAAGGGACACCAGTTTAGTATTGGACGGCAGTGTGGAGGGTAAAAATCGTAGAGGGAGACCAAGAGACGAATACACAAAGCAGATTCAGAAGGATGTAGGTTGCAGTAGGTACTGGGAGATGAAGAAGCTTGCACAGGATAGAGTAGCATGGAGAGCTGCATCAAACCAGTCTCAGGACTGAAGACCACAACAACAAAATCGAACTGATAGGCTATTGGGAATGGAGGTCGTGTATTTGTCACAGTAGATAAGAAACAAAAATCCACCATGATAGAAATTGAAGTTGCGCGCGATATTCTTTTGGCAAGACGCAGTATCAGAGGTGGGCATAAAATTATTTGTATAATTTGACTTTCCTAATAACCACCAGACGCACATTCTGACTTAACCGAAAATTTTAGAGAGGAACTCAGTTCTCTAGCGCGTAAGTTCTCCATTCATACTGTAATGATCATAGGAGACTTTAATGACGAAACAATCAATTGACAAAATTATAGTTTTGTTAGTGGTCGACGTGACAGGAATCCTATGAATCTAAAGGTCTTCTCTGAAACCTACCTAGAGAAGATAGTACGGAACCCCAATCATGACGAAAATATATTAGATGCAATAGCAACAAATAGGTGTGACCTCTTTGAGGATGTCCACATGGGAACTGGTATCGGTGACCATAAGGCAGTTGTAGTAACAATTTTTACCAAAGTAGAAAAGGCAACTGAAACAAACAGAACGATTAACATGTTCACTAAACTAGATAAACAATCAGTACTGTCATACCTCAATGAGGGTCGAGAAACTTTCATATAATGACTGAAGCATGTGGAGGAACTAGGCTCAAATTTAAAAGAATAGTTTATCATCCACTGGATACATATGACCCAGTAGACGGGAAGCACCCTCCATGGTATACAGTCAGTGTAAAGAAACACCTAGAGAAACAGGGACTGCTGCATAATAGGTGTAAAAAGGTATGAACTATAGATATAGAGATTCTGAATGAAACGCGTTTGTCTGTAAAGATAGCAATGTGCGAACTCTTCAGCGACTACCATAGTGGGAGACCTTTCACAAAATCCAAAGAACTTCTGGTGGTCGTATGTCAAGGCTGTTAGTGGCACCGAAGTCAGCGTTCAGTAACTCAAGAAGGTGAAAGGAACTGAAACTAAATGTAGCAAAGCAAAAGTAGAAGAGCTACATGCCATTTTCACATGTAGGTTTACAAAGTAGTACTACATCTCTACTACATCTCAAAAGATGAATGAAAGAGATATTTGTGACAATGGGGTTCAGAAACAAATGCCGTCCATGAAAGTGGACACATCTTCAGAACCCGATGGAATTTCTATCAGAATATGTACTGTATTCGCAGCTGAGTTAGCCACCCCTTTTTACTATGATATATTGTAGCTCCCTTGAACAAAAAGCCATGTCCAGCAGTTGTAAGATTCCACAGGTCACACCTCTCTACGAGAATGGTAGCAGAATTGATGCGCGTGACTACTGTTCAGTATCTTTGATATCCATTTGTTGTAGAAACTTAGAACATAACCTAATCTCAAGCACAGTAAGATATCTCGACAAAAATGGCCTCGTTCATGCCAACCACAGAGGATTCCCAAAACATCGATAATGTGAAATCCAGCTCGAACTTCTCTCACATCGCATACTGAAACAATTGATCAAGGCAACGAGGTATAAGCACTACTTCTCGATTTCCGGAAAGTAATTGTGTCTTCAGCATATTTAAAGCATTCTCAAGTAACAAATGTTATTAGGGTCTAAATTTAGCATTCAGGTACATACTTCAGAATTTTGGACACTAATTTGGCAATTATAGGCCTATGTGTATTTGGAAATTCATTTGTGCATTCTTTTACATGGTAGGCATAGTTTGGCAATATTGTGACAGTAACTTAATTGCGAGTTACAGCGTTTTTCATGTATCAATGTCAACTAAGCCCTGGATACTCGGTATAGACATCACACTTTTGCACTTCATATGTATTTTGCAGACATTTTAGAATTGTTCAACTTCTTAAGTTTGGACAATAATTAATTTACAACTCGACTTCGTTTTTTAACCATGCAGTAGTCTATTGGTAGCAGTAAGAGATAGACCACCGCACGATGTTACAGTGCAGCCATCTGATGTTGGCAGTTGGCAGTTTGCACTCATTTTCTACAGTTAAGCCATCTGCTGGTAACAGGAGCAAGCAGGATATGAAACAGGACTTGCTTTTATTTCGCGTTTTCAGGGTTTGTGGTAAAGTGTTTAAGGTAAAACTCATTTTCAACAAATACAAATAGCAGATTCATTATTTATATTTTATAACCAATTTTTGGTTCTAATTGTTTGTAGAGCACAAGCGTGGGGCACTTAATGCAAATTGTTGAATCGTGGAGCACTGGCTATTCGTTGATGGATGCTGATGTCAGAAAACATGACAGACACTGCGAATTGCAAGCGACTCTCGCTCCCACGGAAGTACAAACTCAGCAGTTTTCTTCATGTTTCATTTTCTGCAGGGTGGGTGCACCGCAAATTTCAGTTGCAGGGGGTGTGGCAGGTGCACGTGTGGCCCCTCTTCACCGTTACAGGACTTTGGCCATATGTGATGATTCCTGTAATGGCTTTGTAGATAACGAAGTGTTAATAATTATGTTAGCAAAAATGTGCACATTGTTGCTGTGCCAAGACATTCTGGCAGAGCGTACACTGCCACACTACTCAATGAAATGAACCCTTTGCTGTGTACTTCATAGTGATTTGCGGAATACTGATGTAGATGTAAATGGAAATGAAACGACCGCATGGCACTGTTGGCCGGGTGGGCCCATACAGGGAAGTTCGGCCGCTGGGTTGCAAGTCTTATTTCAACTGACGCTACATTGGGCAACTTTCGGTACGGTGATGATGAGGACAATACAACACCCCTTGCATAAGCGAACCAAATCTGCAACCCAGCCAGGAATCGAACCTGGGCCCATTGTATGGTAGGCAAACACGTTACCACTGAGCTAAGTAGGTGGACGTAAAGGTAGAAGTAGGAATACGACTCAAATCAATTTGACAATATTCTGGGGCAGGCCTTAACTTGGAGCTGCACTGAAGTTCTGACGTCTTGAAAATAAATACAATATCAACTTCGGAGAAAGGAGAAGGCATTTGGCGTGGTGAGTAAAATAACTAAAATACGACTGATTTGGGTTTGGTCATAACTATGCACAGTGAGAGACACGTATGAGTCTTTATTAATAATTTGATGCCATAGACAACTACAACGACGTTAGTAATTTCATCACCCAAACGGGAAGTTTTAGGATACTCCCAACTGTCTTCTGTATATGAGGAGTAAAAGAAACCAAACAGGAATGATGTCCACAAGAAATACACTAAAAAGGTTTACCAGTATAGGTTATTTTCATCTATAGCTTCCTTGAGGTGATTTTTCTATGTAGCACTACGTGTACGCCGTGTTAAAATCTGAAATACACATCTCGAGTGATTTTAGGCCTTCCGAGTGTTAAAACTGTGTATATTTTTTTACAGTTAACAAACTTCGCTTTCAACACATCGAAATAAAGAAGCTCACCTTACTTTATCGTACACTTAAGCCCATAATTGTGCGGACTCGCCAGTGAGAGTTTTGAAGAGGACTCTAATTTTCTCTAACCAGAAGAGTAAAGTGTCAACTTCCAGATGAAACAGTACAGATTGCTCTTCACCCTAGTGCACCTGGCGTTAACCATACGTAGGCTACATCGTGCATTGTCATACCAAATAATATCTTTATTGGTAAAGTACATGACGGTTTTGGGATGGGCTAACTGTCATCTGACAACCTAAATGTATCTCATAATACGACCATTTCACCTGCAGAAAAACATGTCGCATATTGTTAAAAATGGTTCAAATGGCTCTGAGCACAATGGGACTTAAATGCTGAGGTCATCAGTACCCTAGAACTTAGAACTACTTAAACCTAACTGCCATAAGAACATCACACACATCCATGCATGAGGCAGGATTCGAACCTGCGACCGTAGCGGTCGCGCGATTCCAGACTGTATCGCCTAGAATCGCTCGGCCATTGCGGCCGGCGCATATTGTTATCTGGATTATTATACACCCAACGCACATGAATTAAGACAGCTAGATCCAGTATAATAAACTGTGAACGACAGAATGACTATTACATGAAATTTCTGTAGTTGTATATAACGTTCTTTTCTCCACGAACTCGTAATGGACAGCGTTACACACTGCATGTGGTTAATGGACGCTACACGAAAAGATTTTTTGAAGAAGCTGAGCGAGTATTCAGACCATTATGAATGTAACTGCTCATAGGTTGGAGCACTACAGCTGATTATGAAGAATATCTGAAGCACTGAAAACGTTATAATTTTACATCAGTAGCCAAGTTAAACTACCACTACATATAAAAATCTCTACTTTCATACGTAACTAAATCACACTTATAGGCTAAGGTACGCATTTTTAAATCTGCGACAATGACTGATTTTGGAATGATAACTGCAGTTAACATGCACCAGCTCTCTACCGTCTGTAGAGGGCTGTGGGAGTACTACACGAATATTATCGTTAGGACCGACACGTGCGTGATACGGGTCCCAGGAATACTGTTATTTCCAGAGAAAAGTTATACTTTATTGTGACAAAACGGATTTACCTTCCTCTAAAGAAGTTGTTTATAATTTATAAACCTACAGTGAGCGATCTTAATTGTCTAACACAGAATATGTCACTTGAGCAGCAAAAAACGTCGCCTTACATGAAAAGAATACATCTTAACCCTATCTCCAACGATATCGACGTCTTCAGCAGTAGAGGCGGTCGAGCTGGTCACTGGTACCAAATTCCAGCGATCGACTGATATCGGCGCATACCATGCACCCTGACAGACGGAAATGTGTTTACACAGTAATTTAATAACATGTGATACCCACATATCCGTCTCCCAAGGTGCACGCAATCCTTTTGTTCCACAGCAGCTGTTGACGTACACTGTTTCTTGTGCCTGCAGAGACATTGATAAGCAATATCTGACAACAATGTAGCTTCCCTTTCTGGCGAAGTGTTGCATCCAAGTTGTTTAGTATGCCCATCAAACTGTGACGTAATACGCTATAATCAAAGAAAGTGTAACTACAGACAGAGAACATCGTGCTTGAAGAACACAAAATTGCTACCTCTTTGGTCAAGCTTAAATCTTCCGCTGCACGTCTGGCTTACGTGAAAAGTGCAATCACCTTACATCGAGCAGTGCATGACTGAAGTAGTGCACAGTGAGAGATGGGCGTACAAGTCACATAATGATATAACAATATGTAGACCTCGCACGACCATCGCCCATTATGCACGAAGGCTGTTTGTTCCATAACACACGTTTGAACTGTCTTAAGTATTGCAGGTTGCATACAGTATGTGTAAACAATAACTGAAAACCGTTCAGAAATTATACTAACGGAAATATACTGGTTCATGTCAGAAGATAACTGCGCACAGAGAGATACGTCGTCCCAATCACACAATATTGTAATAACATGTAGAACTTGCAAGTCCATGCCAGTTACGTATGACTTCGCACTTTTATATAACTCCTAGTTAAAGGAAAATATTGATGACTAATAACGGGAAACCAATCACTGATGGTCGCTACGAAAGTATTTCAACGAACTTTAAAGTTCTCATCAACATTAGTCACAAATATCGCCTCTCAGATTAACATACTAGGCAATACATGCCGCCTCCTGTTTGAACTGAGTCGATTCCATCAACGACGTTTGTTAACCTGAAGAATGTCCCTTTTCCATTGACATACTGTAGCGACATTACCTCCTTACCCTACTTCTGTGTGATCATTTTTCTTCTAGAAGTGATATCATAGTTTGGTATTTACCATCTAATAAAAATTCTAATACGTCGCAGAACACTTGCATTTGGTTTTTGCAGCAGACCAGAAAGGTTTTACATTCGTTCTTCGTCTATATTTATTTCACAAGTAGCGACTTCTCAATGATACATCTGCCTACTTGCGGTGTAAAATCATAGCACTGATGAATATAGGAGGCAACTCAATTATTCCTGACTTTGAAAGGATGAAATGGTTCAAATGGTTCTGAGCACTGTGGGACTTAACATCTTAGGTCATCAGCCCCCTAGAACTTAGAACTACCTAAACCTAACTAACCTAAGGACATCACACACATCCATGCCCGAGGCAGGATTCGAACCTGCGACCGTACCGGTCGCGCGGTTCCATGAAAGGATCGAGGGCAGGGGTTAATTATCACCACTTTGTGGTCATGACAGTGTCAGAATCGTCTACCAAGTGTACGTAATCGAACAGCGGACTGCAACATCGAGAGAACTCGCAAGGCCGCAATGAAGTGTGTGAGGAACTGTCACGACGATTTCTGGCGCTCATACGCGAACATACTGTCGAAAATTCTCTCGGTCATCAATGATGGTATATGACTGACAACATTAACAGATATTATGTTTAGTACACATTAGTTTCAAATTCTAATTTATTTCTTTTCTGGTTCTTGCATTTAAAATTATGACCTTAATTTTTTCCTTATTTTATTACGTTGTACAAAATTGGGAGGTGCCACTGACTTGTCAAACTTACACTATGAGTAAATTTACCTTCTACTATTTTTCAGGTATCCTGTTATTCACAGGCAAAGCAAGGTTTACCATTGTGCTATTCTAACTGAAGAACTCCCCGACACCGTAATTTTGTTTTAAGTTCTAGAGGTTGTACATTTTCATGTTTCGATTTTTATACGGCTGTATTTATTTGTTTGTTTTATGTACGTGTTCACCTACACTACTGACCATTAAAATTGCTACCCCACGAAGATCACGTGCTACAGACGTGAAATTTAACCGACAGGAAGAAGATGCTGTGATATGCAAATAATTAGCTTTTCAGAGCATTCACACAACGTTGACGCCGGTGGCGACACCTACAACGTGCTGACATGAGGCTTTCCAACCGATTTCTCTTACACAAACAGCAGTTGACCGGCGTTGCCTGTTTAAACGTTGTTGTGATGCCTCGTGTAAGGAGAAGAAATGCGTACCATCACGTTTCCGACTTTGATAAAGGTCGGATTGTAGCCTGTCACGATTGCGGTTTATCGTATCGCGACATTGCTGCCCGCGTTGGTCGAGATACAATGACTGTTAATAGAATATGGAATCGGTGGGTTCAGGAGGGTAATACGGAACGCCGTGCTGGATCCCAGCGGCCTCGTATCACTAGCAGTCGAGATGACAGGCATCTTATCCGCATGGCTCTAACGGATCGTGCAGCACGTCTCGTTCCCTGAGTCAACAGATGGGGACGTTTGCAAGACAACAACCATCTGCACGAACAGTTCGACGACGTTTGCAGCAACATGGACTATCAGCTCGGAGGCCATGGCTGCGGTTACCCTTACAGACAGGAGCGCCTGCGATGGTGTACTCAACGACGAACCTAGGTGCACAAATGGCAAAACGTCATTTATTCGGATGAATCCAGGTCCTGTTTACAGCATCATGATGGTCGCATCCGTGTTTGGCGACATCGCGGTGAACGGACATTGGAAGCGTGCATTCGTCATCGCCATGCTGGTGTATCACCCGGCGTGATGGTATGGGGTGCCATTGGTTACACGTCTCGGTCACCCCTTGTTCGCATTGACGGCACTTTGAACAGTGGACGTTACCTTCCCGATGTGTTACAACCCGTGGCTCTACGCTTCATTCGATCCCTGCGAAACCCTACATTTCAGCAATATTATGCACGACCGCATGTTGCAGGTCCTGTACGAGCCTTTCTGGATACAGAAAACGTTCGACTGCTGCCCTGGCCAGCACATTTTCCAGATCTCTCACCAATTGAAAACGTCTGGTCAATGGTGGCTGAGCAACTGGCTCGTCACAATACGCCAGTCACTACTCTTGATGAACTGTGGTATCGTTTTGAAGCTGCATGGGCAGCTGTACCTGTAAACGTCATCCAAGCTCTGTTTGACTGAATGCCCAGGCGTATCAAGGCCGTTATTACGGCCAGAAGTGGTTGTTCTGGGTACTGATTTCTCAGGATCTATGCACCCAAATTGCGTGAAAATATAATCACATGTCAGTTGTAGTATAATATATTTGTCCAATGAATACTCGTTTATCATGTGCATTTCTTCTTGGTGTAGCAATTTTAATGGCCAGTAGTGTATATTACATAATTATTCGTGACGTTTCCAGTAGTGTTTGATGATACAAAGGCAAATAGCACTTATTCCTACCGTTAAATGGAATCTGCGCGGCCTCCACCACTGAAGACGTTGTCGCTAGCTAATGAGTTGTTTTGTTTAAATTTTGCTAGTTTCTAGCAGTATTAACAGACGCTTCAACTTTGACAGTTTGTGAGCGTGTGCCTTGTTAGCGTATTTACGTTGTTCAGTTCGGTATGGTATACCATAGCAGATTTTTTCACGATGATGTGCTTTTAGAAGTTCGTAATTAGTATTTTTCACATGCAACAGTAGAATGGTTTATGGGTGTAGGCCTGTACTATTAATGCAATTGGCTGCTTTAAAAGAGAATGTTGATAATTCTTTTACAGGATAACAAAACTGGTACAAGTATAGGGTGGTTATCATTAAATTTTCGCTACTTGTTCCAGTTTAGACTGGAAACTATTTACCATATGGGTAACCAATTTCACAGAAATGACGTTCATCCTGTGTGTTGGAGCATTTGCGTTGTTAGTAGTGTTAGTGACATAGCTTGACATTAGACGACGGTACAGGCACGGAAATTTAGGGCTGAAATACAAGTATCAGCGAGCATTACTACTGCAGACACTCAACGTGGGTCTGGACAAAGTGAGCAGGGCTTTAGTTGAAAGGCTGTTTTATCAAAACAACACCAACGGTTCTCCAGCTCTTTGCGAGCGTCGACGCATTAAAAGAATACGGAGAGGTCCCCCTTCTGCGCTGTGCTTGAACAACACGATTCGGAAGTTCGATTTAACTGGCGAATTTGGAATTGCTCCCGAGTGAGACCAGCGCCCAATTGCACCACAAAATGTTAATGAAGTTACTGTTGCCATGTCTGAGAACGCTGGACGCAATGTGCGATGTTAAAAAAATGGTTCAAATGGTTCTGAACACTATGGGACTTAACATCTGAGGTCATCAGTCCCCTAGAACTTAGAACTACTTAAACCTAACTAACCTAAGGACATCACACACACCCATGCCCGAGGCATGATTCGTAGCAGCGACCGTAGCAGTCTCGCGGTTCCAGACTGTAGCGCCTAGAACCGCTCGGCCACCGCGGCCGGCTGCGATGTTCAAGCAATACACTAACTGTGTTACGACATTCCATGATCTGTCTTGGATACTGATGGTCGTCACATTGAACAATGTTAGTAACCTGGAACGTAGCCATATTACGCAAATAAAAAATGTGACCCTCTCACGAGAAAATTAAAACGCGTATCCTTCGAGCGTTTATTCTTTATGTCTCTTCCGCATGCCGTTACAAATGTTTACACAAAGTTTCATTGCCTACCATCACTCGTTTTTCGTAGCAGGGTCTCTCAAGTAGCGAAAGATTGATGAAAACCATCCTGTATTTAACCGAAAGTAGAAAAGTCTGTTAAGGATCGGCTTAAACGTATCTTCGGTTTTTTATTGTGCAATTTATGGATGACAAATACGATTTTCAAATATCATTTCGAAGAGTATACTAAATTTTTTATTTATATGGTCGTGAATAACGTCGTTGTATTTAGTTCCGTATCGTTGAAGAATTGAAAATATTGCTACACCAGTCGCTTACTAAGAACACACCATACGTTTTTTTGTAAATCACATTAACCAGGTGTGTGGCAACACTCGCCAGCGCTCGTGATACCTTCGTAATGTGCGTGCAGTAAAATTTTAGGCCATGCAATCAACGCAGTTTCATCTGCCTGTCAGTCGACTAAAGCCTCTCTAGTAATTTTCGGGTGCCAAATGTCTCATAAGCGCAATACATCTGTTTCGATGTTTCCCGATCAGGATTTTGAGAGCACATCACTCATTCAATATTATGAATGTTAATGACTTTGCTAGATCGAATGTGATGCAGATGACATCGGGTAAACGAGATTCTTCTCTGGACTGCATCGTCTTCAGAAGCTTCGTGTTAAATTTTCTGAGACAGCGTTATAATGTAAGTTTACAGATAGCTCTCTAAATATTTGAGAATCTAAGATTTTCGCGAAACTGGAAAATGATCGTACTACGTTTCTGATCAACTCAGAGTCAATGAGGAATATCGACAGCTAGTTTCGTGTTTTCGTGCTATGATTTCTAGTATTGCTTACTCAATTAAAGGCCATTTTTTCGAGACCTCGTAACTGTCTCCCACTGCGACGCAGAAGAGTAACATTGGGCTTTTGTAATGGTACAAAAGCGTGAAGCCATGCGACGTAACACTCGGGCTCGTCGATGTTTCAAACAGCAAAGTGTCGAAGCATGTGTAGAAAAGGGCCACAGCTCAGGAAATCATGTGGGGTGTAAGGTGGATCAATAATGTCACATTGGCCGACATTTTATCCCTACCCACAACTAATCCATTCTCTTGATGCCTCAGCGTTGGAGGTCAGTATCGCAACACCCACTGCGGAAATCACGCGGTGTTCTTATTGATGGCAGAGGGAAACTTTTCAGGGAAACTTGTCAGACACGTGGACAGAGTGTGGAAGTGGAGAAGGTGGACAGGGAGAGGGAATGGTGGAATAGACAGAGAGGAGGTAAAGGAAGAGATACACAGAGGGGAGAGGAAAGGAGAATATGGGCGAACCGATGATTTGAATAAACACATAACCGTGCAATGCAGGGTACTCAGCTAGCAAATTAATAACTGGCTCCTTTAACCGACGTCCCTACTCAGATGACAAAGTTGATAGACAGTTTAAAGATACCTTCAGTCTCATTTCAATTCATAGAATTATAATTGGTAATGACTTCAATCTATCTTCGATATTTTGGCGAAAATACGAGCATGAAGTCGGTGGTAGCTTTATAACGTCGTCCGAAATCGTACTAAATGCCTTCTCAGAAAATTATTCTGAACGATTAATTCAGGAGCCCATCAGAAATGTATATAGTTGCGGAAACAACTTTACCTCTCAGAAGTAATAGTCCTGAGCAAATAGGGAGCATGGAGGAGCGTGACGGATACAGGAATTAGTGACCACAAGGTGGTTGTAGCGGGATTGAATAGCTTAACATCCAAACCCACCCAAAATAAATACAAAATACATCCTTCTCAGAAAGCAGAAAAAAAAATTCTCTTGTCGCCTTCCTAGGAGGCCTTCCAATCTGACAATGCAAGGGTAAACCAGACGTGGTATAAATTCAAAGAAATACTATCGATGACAGTTGAGCGATGAATGGCGCCGTACCATATAGGATTCGATATAAGTGTCTGGGTTTCGCAGATACGTGGATAAAGTCACTCGCGAGCAGTCATGTACAGAGGAGGTTTAGCAGTTACCAATTCAGACCTGTTATCATATCCACAAGCTCCCTGTACCGTGATTCCAGGGGTTGGGGAGGTATTGGCTTCGAGAATTACTGCTTCTTCCGACCTTTGAGTAAGTGGTCTACAGGACATATTGGCTTAGCACTGACGGCAATAACAGAAGGGAGCCTCTTACTGAGCTCCACAGAATGCTGTTCTATTTTCCATTTGAGTGCGGCTGCCAACCATGAAAGTCTCAGTTTCGTGTAGTATGGTGTCTGCTGGAAACGGCGCATAACAATTGGGGAGCTCAAGCCAACTTCCATTACTCTGTTACTGACTCTTCGTGCTGACATTCTGCCTGTAACCACTGCTCGGATTTCAACTGTTTTCATCCGTCTATTTGTCACAGACAGTAGAACAATCTTACCATGTTCTCCTCTGGAAGGACCTATGTCTACTCTCCTTGGCACACCGTTCTACTGAACACATCTCACCACACGTTCTGAATCCATTGTACTACAGCCAACTGTCTATTTGACTCGTCGATATAATGCTTTTATAAATGCTTCCTCATAGCAAAGATTTTTTGTAGCCTGTAAGACAACGGTAAGCAGCATGTACACGTCCTTTGTGCATTCTGTGTTAAGATCTCCACCTGAAGTTTTCCAGTAATGTCAGACTCGCCGAACAGACATCACGAACTTACACATTCATTATCGGCATGCCTTTTTTTTTTACTGCAAATTATATTTTAAAATACTAGCTGATTTTCACACACCACTGCCAATATCCTGAAAAATCTGGCAGAAGTAATGCAAACAGAAAGTACAAACTTAGTATTTTGTTTTCAAAATGAGAATTGAAGAACAAGACAGTTATCCAGCGTTACCATTTGTCATATGCTATATTATTGTCATTTAAACGTAACAATATAACATTTCACTATGTATTCACCGTAGTTTTACGATATTCTTGAACCACTGTAATATTGTGGTATCAATTCCACGGTTAACAGTAATACTACTGTATTCGTATCACTTTTTCTCCGTTATAGATTAGCTTCATGTCAGATTCTTCATCATAATTTCTAAGACATCCTAGATCAATCCAACAATCGATTTAGGTCATAACGTCTAGTTGCAGCTAAGATGTAGAATGTAACTGTATAATTCTAATCATGTTATAAGATGTCCTTATAATAAGAATAAACTGGTCTTTTATAATAGACGTTACTTGAACCGAAAACATGGCTATATAACGGAAAATACTATATTCAAGGTGATCAGAAACAGTCTGAAAAGCTTATAAAAGTGTTGAAGGGTATGTTGTCCTCAGGAATAATTATGAAGAAAAAAATCGGATACGTTACGCCATTTCCGAGTTCATTATCATTTAAATTAACCAGTGTGACGGTTGCGCGGGCCATTCAAGCGGCCTGTCAGTTGCTCTCATATCGCAGATGACAGACTGCTCAGCCCTTGGCTCGGGTTAGATCGTTACTATCGTCTTATGTCCAATTTTCCTATGGCTTCCTTGTCAGGTTTTAGTAAACCAAACGAAGAACACGTTTGGCGGCATCGTCTCCCTTAAAAAATTTTCTGACAATTTCTAGAAACCCTGTATAATGCCATACTACAAGGGCTTCCTACTAGTTTCCGCACTATGGACACCGGAGTTATGAAATAAATCAGTAACTTAGACGGCATAAACGAAAATAAACAGAAGAAATGCGTCTGCTGTTATTGTCCTAATACATTCATTGTGGCCTCCGCCAGATGTGACGAAGAAAACGGTGTGAAATATAATCAGAATTGCAAACCATGCTTTCAGTCCATAACTTCAAGATTAAGTGCTAACGTTCACTCTGAACAAAAGTGACGACTTCACATCATCTTTCCGTGTCCTGATGGTGAGTGATGGCAGTGGTCGACGACACATAAATGGACTGCAGTAGGACAATGGAAGCTAAAAACGGTTTCGAAAAATCGTGTTTAAAGACAACCACTGTCCTACCGAAGACCATAAATAAGAACTATAGATCAGAAGCACGGCGACGACTTCGCATCTTCTTTCCGATGCCTGGTGGTGAGCGATGACCGTCGTCGATCAGACGTTAATGGCTGGCAGTAGGACTGGGGCGGGTTTAACAGACCTCAGAAGACGTGTTTAACTACCGTCACAGTCCTACCGCTGACCATCAGTGACCACCACTGGTCAAAAAAATGGCTCTGAGCACTATGGGACTTAACTGCTAAGGTCATCAGTCCCCTAGAAGTTAGAACTACTTAAACCTAACTAACCTAAGGTCATCACACACATCCATGCCCGAGGCAGGATTCGAGCCTGCGATCGTAGCGGTCGCACGGTTCCAGACTAAAAAGCCTAGAACCGCTCGGCCACACCGGCCGGCGCTGCTAAGAGTCGTTGGGCGCATTTTCTCTGTTTTTTTCTTGAGATATTTACAATTTCGCTTTTGTATTGTGTAGCTGTAGTCAGGCAAAATAATTACTGCTCGTCACGTCTTTCATGCGACGCTCAGTGACAACAGATTCCGTCGGTTTGTTTACAATACCAGCAAAATTATTTTTAAATTTGAATTTTGTGTGTCCACTCCAAAATCACTCTATTTCGTTTTATGTATATGTTTTAACAAGTACAGTAAAAAAACCGAAGAATAAACAGCAATCCACCACCGGCTCATTAATACCGCATGCTTGGCAGTAGCAGCCAACGTGCGTCATGGCACTATTGTCGCTGCTTCAGTATTGATTATTCTACGAGTTTTACTGTCCCTTGTAACACATATCGATAACACAAATATCGCAATAGACTAATCTGGGATCGCTCTATCGAAAGGCCCCATAAAACTCCGCTTTCAAAATCATTTCTTTCTAACGGGAAACAAAACTACGCTCTCCGTCGATAATGAGCATCGCGCTAAAGACGTGATGATCACTATTTGTTTGGGCTGACTCCAACTACATAATCCAAAAACGAAATTTAAAACATCTTCTGAGACACCACAGAGAATTCGTCTGACCACTCTTAGTAGAGACACTCCGTATGTTTCTGTATATCTTCATATACTGAGGAGCCAGAACCGCTCGATTAAATGCATCCTGATGGCATTACGGGCAGATTAAGAGATACCAAAAGTTTATAAGCATAGCAGAGACAAATGAGGAACTAATGTAGCTACGATATGGGCCGCAAATGGGAAAATCCACTGAGATAAGCGACTTTGATAAACGCAGATTGTTATAGCTGGGAGCCAGGGAACGAGCATCTCACAATCGGAGATTCTGTCAGCTGTTAGTGTGCTGCTGTCACAAGCTTCTTGACAGATCGTACTGGTTGGAGGCTTGCCCACTCTGTAAAGAATGATAGTCTGCGACCGGTGACAGAACGGACGACATACTACAATGTTGGTCCAGGCACAATTATTTCAGAGCACTCCTCTCAGTGAACATTTTTGCACTTGGAGCTAAGCAGCAGACGGATCGTGCGTGCTCCCCAGCTGAACCATGGACCATGGACAGTGTCAACTGCGACTGGACAGTCGATCAGTCGTAACGTCTCGCGCAGTCGGGTTAATCACGTTGCTTGTTATACGAGGTTGATGCTTGTATCTCATACCGCAGATGACGGCGAACCAGAATGTTCAGCCCTTGGCTCGGGTTAGATCGTTACTACCGTCTCTTGTCCAACTTTTCTATCGCTCCTTTGTTAGGTTTTAGTAAATCAAACGAAGAACACGTTTGGCGGCATCGTCTACCTTAAAAAAGTTTCTAACGGTTTCTAGAAATCTCGTATAATGTCGTACTACATGGGTTTCTTTCCACTTTCCGCACTATAGAATTATGAAGTAAATCAGTAACGGAGACGGAATAAACAGACATGAACAGAATAAATGCGTCTAATGTGGTTGTCCTAATACATTTATTGCGGCATCCCCAGATGTGTTGACAGATGTGAAAATTACCGAACTATGAGTTTAATAAGTCACAGCTGCAAAATACTAACGCGAATTCTTTACAGACGAATGGAAAAACTTGTAGAAGCAGACCTCGGCGAAGATCAGTTTGGATTCCGTAGAAATGTTGGAACACGTGAGGCAATACTGACCTTACGACTTATCTTAGAAGAAAGATTAAGAAAAGGCAAACCTACGTTTCTAGCATTTGTAGACTTAGAGAAAGCTTTTGACAATGTTAACTGGAATACTCTCTTTCAAATTCTGAAGGTGGCAGGGGTAAAATACAGGGAACGAAAGGCTATGTACAGTTTGTACAGAAACCAGATGGCAGTTATAAGAGTCGAGGGGCATGAAAGGGAAGCAGTGGTTGGGAAAGGAGTAAGACAGGGTTGTAGCCTCTCCCCGATGTTATTCAATCTGTATATTGAGCAAGCAGTAAAGGAAACAAAAGAAAAATTCGGAGTAGGTATTAAAATTCATGGAGAAGAAGTAAAAACTTTGAGGTTCGCCGATGACATTGTAATTCTGTCAGAGACAGCAAAGGACTTGGAAGAGCAGTTGAACGGAATGGACAGTGTCTTGAAAGGAGGATATAAGATGAACATCAACAAAAGCAAAACGAGGATAATGGAATGTAGTCAAATTAAGTCGGGTGATGCTGAGGGAATTAGATTAGGAAATGAGACACTTAAAGTAGTAAAGGAGTTTTGCTATTTAGGGAGTAAAATAACCGATGATGGTCGAAGTAGAGAGGATATAAAATGTAGACTGGCAATGGCAAGGAAAGCGTTTCTCAAGAAGAGGAATTTGTTAACATCGAGTATAGATTTAAGTGTCAGGAAGTCGTTTCTGAAAGTATTTGTATGGAGTGTAGCCATGTATGGAAGTGAAACATGGACGATAACTAGTTTGGACAAGAAGAGAATAGAAGCTTTCGAAATGTGGTGCTACAGAAGAATGCTGAAGATAAGGTGGGTAGATCACGTAACTAATGAGGAGGTATTGAATAGGATTGGGGAGAAGAGAAGTTTGTGGCACAACTTGACTAGAAGAAGGGATCGGTTGGTAGGACATGTTTTGAGGCATCAAGGGATCAGAAATTTAGCATTGGAGGGCAGTGTGGAGGGTAAAAATCGTAGAGGGAGACCAAGAGATGAGTACACTAAGCAGATTCAGAAGGATGTAGGTTGCAGTAGATACTGGGAGATGAAGAAGCTTGCACAGGATAGAGTAGCATGGAGAGCTGCATCAAACCAGTCTCAGGACTGAAGACCACAACAACAACCCCAGATGTGAAGAAGGAAAACGACGTAAAATAGAATCGGAACTGCATACCATGCTCACAGTCCATACCTTGCTGATCAAGACTCAACGTTCACGCTGAACCAAAGTGACGACTTCACATCATCTTTCCGAGTCCTGATGGTGAGTGATGGCAGTGGTCGACGAGACATAAATGGCCGGCAGTAGGACAATGGGAGCTAAAAACAGTTCCGAAAAATCGTGTTTATAGACAACCACTGCCCTACCGAAGGCCATCAATAACAACTATTGATCAGAAGCTCGGTGAGAACTTCGCATCTTCTTTCCGATGCCTGGTGGCGAGCGATGACCGTCTTCGATCAGACGTTAATGGCCAGCAGTAGGACTGGGGCGGGTTTAACAGCACTCAAAAGACGTGTTTAACTACCGTCACAGTCCTACCGCTGACCATCAGTGGCCACCACTGGTGAAGACCATTATGATGATTTCTTATCTTCTGTCTGGTGGTGAATAACGAGAACCGTTAACCAGAAGTGGAAATGGAAATGAGCGTTTGGCGTCATTGGCCGGGAGGCCCCTCGCGGGGCAGGTCCGGCCGCCTTGGCGCAGGTCTTATTACATTCGGCGCCACATTGGGCGACCTGCACGCCGGATGGGGATGAAATGATGATGAACACAACACAACACCCAGTCCCTGAGCGGAGAAAATCTCCGACCCAGCCGGGAATCGAACCCGGGCCCGAAGGACGGCAACCCGTCACGCTGACCACGCAGCTACTGGGGCGGACGACCAGAAGTAAAGGCTGGCAATAGAACAGCGGCAGACTGTGCAGTTATCGAAAGTCCTGTATAACGGCTACCACAGTCCTACCGCAGAACATTATTGGCCACCACCGATCTTCCCTCGTTGAAAAATGTACAGCACTCGCATCACAGCTCAGTCATAGCATAACCACATGTGTTTGGCAGGACATGATCCGGGTGTCGCTGCTAAGAGTTCAAATGGTTCAAATGGATCTGAGCAATATGGGACTTAACATCTGAGGCCATCAGTCCCCTAGAACTTACAACTACTTAAACCTACCTAACGTAAGGACAGCAAACACATCCATGCACGAGGCAGGATCCGAACCTGCGACCGTAGCGGTCGCAGGGTTCCAGACTAAAGCGCCTAGAACCGGTCGGCCACACCGGCCGGTCCTGCTAAGAGTCGTGGGGCGCATTTTCTCTGTCTTTTTCTGCAGATATTTGCAATTCCACTTTCGTATTGGGTAGCTGTAGTCAGACAAAAGAATTACTACTAGTCACGTCTTTCGTGCGACGCTCAGTGACAACAGATTCCGTCGGTTTATTTTCCATTACCAGGCAAATTATTTTTAAATATGAATTTTATGTGTCCATTCGACTAAGGGTTCCAAAATCACTCTAGTTCGTTTTATGTATATGTTTTAACAAGTACAGTAAAAAAAAACGAAGAATAAACAGCAATCCACCACCGGCTCATTAATCCTGCATGCTTGGCAGTAGCAGTCAACGAGCGCCATGGCACTACTCTCGCTGCTTCAGTATTGATTATTCTACGAGTTTTACTGCCCCTTGTAACACATATCGATAACACAAATATCGCAATAGACTAATCTGGGATCGCTCTATTGAAAGGCCCCATAAAATTCCGCTTTCAAAATCATTTCTTTCTAACGGGAAACAAAATTACGCTCTCCGTCGATAATGTGCATCGCGCTAAAGACGTGATGATCACTATTTGTTTGGGCTGACTCCAACTACATAATCCAAAAACGAAATTGCAAATATCTGCTGAGACACCAGAGAGAATTCGCCTGACCACTCTTAGTAGAGACACTATGTATGTGTGTGTATATCTTCATATACTGAGGAGCCAGAGACGCTCGGTTAAATGGATCCTGTTGGCATTATGGGCATTTTAAGAGACACGAAAATGTTTCTAACGGTTTCTAGAAATCCCGTGTAATGCCCTACTACATGGGCTTCTTTCCACATTCCGCACTATAGACGACTAAGTTATGAAGTAAATCAGTAACGGAGAGGGAATTAACGGAAATTAACAGAATATATGGGTCTACTGTCATTGTCCGAATAAATTTATTGCGGCATCCGCCAAATGTGACGAAGGATAACGACGTAAAATAGAATCGTAACTTCATACCATGGTCACAGTCCATATCTTGCTGATCAAGACTCAACGTTCACGCTGAACCAAAGTGACGACTTCACATCATCATTCCGAGGCCTTATGGTGAGTCATTGTAGTCGTCGACCAGACATAAAAGGCGGGAAATAGGACAATGGGAGCGAAAAACAGTTTTGAAAAATCGTATTTAGGGGTTACCACTATTCTACCATAGACCATCAGTAACAAATGTCGATGAGAAGCACGGCGACAACTTCTCACCTTCTTTCCGACGCCTAGTGGTGAGTGATGACAATCGTCGACGAGACGTAAATGGCCGGCAGTAAGACAGTGGCAGTCCAAACAGTTCTGAAATACCATGTTTAAAGACTACTACTATCTTAATGCATACCATCAGTAACCACTATTGATCTGGAGTAGATTGACGACTTCATATCTAATGGCTGATGTCTGAGGGTTAGTGATGAGAACTGCCGTCGAGAAGTAAATGGCCGGCAGTGGGACTGTGGCGAGTTCAACAGCACTCAAAAGATGTGTTTAACTAGCGACATAGTCAGCAAAAAGGAAAGCCTTAGTGGAGAGAGCTAAATGAGGAGTGGCATTTTCGTTAACGAAAGCACACCACTCTCTCTCCCTCGCCACCAGCCTACAAGTTATCACTGCTTCACTCCATACGCGTCATAGACTGACAATCTGTTCCCTCTACCTGTCCCTCCATGTGGTTCGAGACGAAGAGGGCTTCACTAAAAATGGTTCAATTGGCTCTGAGCACTATGGGACTTAACATCTGAGGTCATCAGTCCCCTAGAACTTAGAGCTACTTAAACCTAACTAGCCTAAGGACGACACACACATCCATGCCCGAGGCAGGATTCGAACCCGCGACCGTAGCGATCGCGCGGTTCCAGACTGAAGCGCCTAGGACCGCTCGGCCACTCCAGCCGGCGCCTTCACTAAACTCATTACCTAGCTCCGTCGATCCTTCCTACTATGTATGTATTTTAACGTACAGAATGTTCTCTGAATCTCTGCAAACACGTACCGCATTGTTAGAGCAATTAAGAGCCCCCTAGTGTCATCACGTATATGTCTGTTGAACAGGGGACATACATACATACACTTCAGCACCACCATCAGGGTCTTTCACATCTATCATTGTCTCAGTATGCTCTCCAGTTTTTGCTGACAGTGATCAAGGGTAAATTATCGATGCTTCCACTCAAGTGATCACTTTTCGGTCAGGATTCAGTCGGATTGGTGCCCAAGAGAAAACCACCAAGATACGTGTTCAGTACGCCAACCTGGGCACTGGACAGACAACTCCTATGTTTGAACACCATGACAGCGTCCAGGAATAAGTGAATCATACTACTATCATCAGGACAGCTACAAATGCAGCCTGTCCCTTGGGGCGGCGGCGAATACCGAGAATCTCAAAGTCTTTTGGCTAGCGAGTTCGAAAGTCACCAAATTATTAGAAAGAACAAGGAAAGAGTGCCAACATTTCCTAATCACCATAAACAGTACCACTAAAAGTAAAATCGTATAGAAGACAATTAGGAAGATTTATGAGGCAGGTGGGAGGTGCCCAGTGGCTGCTGTTATGTGGGACGTAAGTCTCTAGATGAACTGGAGAGTCAGTCTCCAGGCAATGGTGGAATATTTCGCCGAAGATTTCCGACGCTACAGAGTTGCCGCTGAGAGGGAAGTTGGAACTGGATTTCCACAGATGATGAATAATACAACTGCTCTTTCTCCATGTAGAAGCTGGATTCTGTGTTAACTGCGGGTTATGACCATCCCATGGTCAGGATACCGTCCATTACAGCATGTTCCGGTACGTCACAGAGCGAAGAAAGTAAGTCCTTCTCACCTTTTTAAATTCATGTGACCCTCATGACACTTTCCCGACTCCTGGATACAAACAATTTTAATGCCAGTTTTAAAACCTGTGAAAGACTGTACATTCCTGAGTAGTTATTGTAGTGTTACCCTAACTAACCGCTAAGGGAAGACCTTGGAGCAGAGACAGTCAGAGGCGAGACGGAGCAGTCATTTTCACTGTGGGTTTAAGAGTTATCTCTTCACCTTGTATAAGCTGGCCCTCATGGACGAAGCTATACAGCATGCTTTCCTGTACAGTAATCACTTAATAGGTATACTTTTTTGTGTTGAGAAGGCCTAGGAAACTACTTGAGGCATAACATCCACGGAAAATTCCATGAATGACGCTTTCGAGGATATTTCCCTGTACTTACACAGTCCTTCCTCTCGCCATGTTATTTTAAATATCGAGTCGGTGACTTCCTCGCTGACCTTTTTCAACAAGAGAATGATGTCTCTCAAGGTAGTATTTCGGTACGCCTGTCTTCAACACAGATATCAAAAGTATAACGTAGACAGTATAAAGTAATGTCCAGAGGTCTTTGCATATGGACTACGTCACCGTCTTTTGTTCTTCCCATTGCCTTACAACAACTTGACACTTCCAGCTGACTGTGTAGGAAGGTCGGAGGAGTGAAGGGTGAAAAGGTACTTTAACGTATCAAACTAGAAATCAGTGTGTGTCCTCTTCGACCGTTCTCGTGTCGTTCATAGCTCTCCTGAATTGAAAATGAGGGTCATTGTTATTAATTTTGAGGACACGGTTAGGTTTCTGGGCCTCTCATTGGATTTTACACTGAAGCGCCAAAAAAGCTGGTATAGGCATGCGTTTTCAAATACAGACGTATGTAAACAGGCAGAATACAGTGCTGCCGTCGGCAACTCCTATATAAGACGACAAGTGTCAGGTGCAGTTGTTAGATCGGTTACTGCTGCTACAATGGCAGGTTATCATGATTTAAGTAAGTTTGGACGAGGTGTTATAGTCGGTGCACGAGAGATAGGACTCAGCATCTCCGAGGTAGCAATGAAGTGGGGATTTTCCCGTACGACCATTTCACGAGTGTACCATGAATATCAGGAATCCGATAAAACATCAAATCTCCGACATCGCTGCGACCGGTAAAAGATCCTGCAAGAACGGCACCAACGAAGGCTGAAGAGACTCGTTCAACGTGACAGAAGTGCAACCCTTAAACAAATTGCTACAGATTTCAATACTGGGCCATCAACAAGTGTCAGCGTGAGAACCATTCAACGAAGCATCATCGATATGGGCTTTTCAGACCGAGGCCCCACTCGTGTACTCTTGATGACTGCACGCCACAAAGCTTTACGCCTTGCCTGGGCCCGTCAACACCGACATGAGACTGTTGATGACTGGAAACATGTTGCCTGGTCGGACGAGTCTCGTTTCAAATTGCATCGAGCGGATGGACGTGTACGGGTATGGAGACAGGAGACAAACTCATGAATCTAAGGACCTTGCATGTCAGCAGGGGACTGTTCAAGCTGGTGGAGGTTCTGTAATGGTGTGCGGGTGGGGTGGGGGGGTGGTGGGGGGGGGGGGGGAAGTACAGTCGGAGTGATATGGGATCCCTGATACGTCTAGAAACTACTCTGACGGGTAACACGTACGAAAGCATCCTGTCTGATCACCTGCATGCGTTCATATCCATTGTGCATTCCGACAGACTTGGGCAATTCCAGTAGGACAATGCAATTCGACATCCTACACGTCCAAAATTGCTACAGAGTGGCTCCAGGAACACACTTCTGAGTTTAAACACTTCCGCTGGCCACCAAACGCCACAGACATGAACGTTACTGAGCATATCTGGGATGCCTTACAACGTGCTGTTCAGAACAGATCACCACCCTGTCGTACTCTTATGGATTTATGGACAGCAGTGCAGAATTCATGGTGTCAATTGCCTCCAGCACTACTTCAGACATTAGTCGAGTCCATGACACGTCGTGTTGCGGCACTTCTGCGTGGTCGCAGTGGCCCTACACCATATTAGGCAGGTGTACCAGTTTCTCGGCTCCTCAGTCGACAACAGTAAACAATGGTATTAACATATCAAAAACTCATCCAGTATCAAATTCAGTCAAACACGACAGTGAACCCATGAAATTAATTATTTGCCCCATGTACAATGCCTGTGAAGTATCACAATGTGTCTAAAACATGATTGCAAACTTCAAAGTCAGTATCCCAGCGATATTTTCAGGCCTAAACTCCTGCCGTCTGCTGAACAGACAGGTAAACTTCTTATGGAATATGAGAGCGAGTATAAAATGTATTCTCAATAAAAAGTTAAAAAGCAGCTTTTGCTTATGCAATTTAGTTAACACATTAGTAACATAAAGTTGTCAAAGACGAATTTTACCTTAAATACTGCTCAGAATAAGCTCAAAAACGCGAAATAAACTCAATTACTGCATTAAACTTTCGTTGCTTTTCATCACCAACAGGCGGCGTTGTTCGTACGTCGATCTGAATACCATACTTGTTTTAAGAACAACAGGGCCCCGAATTTTTTTTTTTTACATCAGTAGTGCTTGTTAAGTGTCACAATGTTTATACCTAGTCCAAAACCTCTACACAGTTACATGCATTACCAATGCATAAATGAGAAGAGTTTAAATGAAAGATCACGGTGTTGTTTTCCACATAAACACGTAACTGTCAAATTGGTGTCTAAAACATGCTTATGAACTCTAAAGTAAGTACCACAATACTATTTCCATGCCGAAATAGTTACAAATAACACGTTAAACTAAAAGTTGATATTACAAGTTAGGGCTAAAAGTTCATAGTCCTAAAACTTATATGACCAGGCTTCTAAACAGAGAAAATACGTGTTAGTGAAAATAATACGCTGAGTAGCCAAGCACACAAAGAAACACGATGCCTGAATTACTTATAGTTACTGGAAGACTATAATGAGTTTCAGTATTAAAGCCTATTCTTTGTATACATCGCCGGCCAGGGTGGCCGAGCGGTTCTAGGCGCTACAGTCGCAGGTTCGAATCCTGCCTCGGGTATGGATGTGTGTGATGTCCTTGGGTTAGTTAGGTTTAAGTAGTTCTAAGTTCTAGGGGACTGATGACCTCAGAAGTTAAGTCCCATAGTGCTCAGAACCATTTTTTTTGTATACATCAGAATACATCCTCCGATTAAATATTTCCACCTATGACTTGTCCTCAAGCACCATTGTAGTTGAGACAAAAATAATACATCATGTTATACACTAGAAAAATAGTATCAATGATACTGACTGAAAATTATTGCTTTTATACAAATGACTCAGGCGTACTAGAGGTTTTGTGCAATAATAACTAATTTTCGACAAAAGATTCCCGCATTTACCAATCGAAACTATGGTGTCAAATCTCTCTAAAACATTTATACAAATCATTTCGTAGAAACCGGTATAAGTATCACCAGCATTTAAAAAAAACTTGTGATGTGAGAGCACACATAACCACACATAACATAGCCAAAAGGTAAATATTTTATTTATATGCTGAAGCTACGTTCTGATTGGGCTGTCCCATTTGAATACTATGCTGAGATTGGTTGGAGAGGGGATGAGGATGAGGAAGGCGAGGGAAAAGGGAGTGTGGATAGGAGTAGAAGAGGAGGGGTACAGTGGAGTAGGGGTTGGCATAAGGGTTGCACATGATTATGTAGTGCATTTAATGTGAAGGTCAAGGCAAAGGGCTACGTTATTGCCCGTGGCTCTGAATGTAGACAAGCTAAATTCAAAGGCCTAAGTGATCAAGAACACCCATACACATAATACTTAAGAAATGATTTTTCCTTATACGATAAACAAACATAGGTAGAGTAGGAGCAGCAAAATTCTATGTTAATGCCATGCAGTATATTATAATGTTTTACTAACTCTGAGGCCAGCCGTGGTGGCCGTGCGGTTCTAGGTGCTTCAGTCCGGAACCGCGGGACTGCTACGGTCGCAGGTTCGAACCCTGCCTCGGGCATGGATGTGTGTGATCTCCTTAGGTTAGTTAGGTTTAAGTAGTTCTAAGTTCTAGGAGACTGATGACCTGTTAAGTCCCATAGTGCTCAGAGCCATTTGAACCATTTGAACCAACTCTGAGGATTTTGAAACATTCATTGTGCATTAGTAGAAACACGTATTTTTGTAGTGTATTCCCCATATTTGGCTATTATTTTATGCTGATAATCGTTGCATCGTGCTCCTGGCCCCATAATATTTTATGTTGACTGTGTCCCACAGCTTTGATAAACTTTTAAAAATGACATAAGTTACAGTGTAAGCTGATGTTGAAATTATTGTTGTTCAAGCGACCGGTTTCGGTAAAACACCATTTATGAGCACAGTTTCGGTTAACAAGAGGAGTTACATTGACTAGATAACGATGATGTCAAGAAAGGAGCACACTGTCAGTAAGTCGACGGAAAAATGTATAGAGAGTAACCTCTCTATATGGTACAGGTAATGGGCCGGTAAACCCCCAAGCGCATAGACACACTGTAGGTGGGCGCAAGACTTGAGGATATACCAAGAAAGGGCAGAGACCAGTGGCCATGCCAAACAGCTCAGACATGCCCCCAATAAACGTACTTCTGGGTGGCATCACTGGGCCAGCTTTCGCCAGTTAAATAACAATAAGAGCAGACTCTCCCCCTCCCCAATTAAAACGTCACTGTGGCGAATCATCTCAGCACAGGAGCGACTGTCTTTGCTGTTCGGCTCTTCTGCAGAAACAATGCCTGTCTTTGAGCTTTGATGTCTGTTCGGGGAATTCGTGGAAGATGGGAGGAGGGGGGGGGGGGGGGCATTTATCTTTTTTCCCTGTCTGAAAGCATGCAAAATATTCCGACAGATTTCCTGTGTGTCGTTTTCACCACCACATGCAGAGGCGACTGTCTGGCGCCATGACATGGGGGTGGAAGAAATTTCGTCACCCACAGGCAGGAAGAAAAGGCCTGAGAACTCTTTAAAAACAAATGCATTTTTCAGTATTATCCATGTGATAGGACTGGTCACTGGCCAGCCAACACCCAAGCGCGCTCATGATGGAGGTTCAAGGGAAAAACAGAAATGGCTGACAGATATAGGATTGGAAGCTGTGTTTCGTACGATCCATGGTAAGAGTAAAAGGGCAAACTAACAAAAATACTATTATATACATGAAATGTATTCACAGTTACGAATGCGAACAACCATTAGCTGTATACGGTAATGACTACAGTGAAAATACACTCCTGGAAATTGAAATAAGAACACCGTGAATTCATTGTCCCAGGAAGGGGAAACTTTATTGACACATTCCTGGGGTCAGATACATCACATGATCACACTGACAGAACCACAGGCACATAGACACAGGCAACAGAGCATGCACAATGTCGGCACTAGTACAGTGTATATCCACCTTTCGCAGCAATGCACGCTGCTATTCTCCCATGGAGACGATCGGAGAGATGCTGGATGTAGTCCTGTGGAACGGCTTGCCATGCCATTTCCACCTGGCACCTCAGTTGGACCAGCGTTCGTGCTGGACGTGCAGACCGCGTGAGACGACGCTTCATCCAGTCCCAAACATGCTCAATGGGGGACAGATCCGGAGATCTTGCTGGCCAGGGTAGTTGACTTACACCTTCTAGAGCACGTTGGGTGGCACGGGATACATGCGGACGTGCATTGTCCTGTTGGAACAGCAAGTTCCCTTGCCGGTCTAGGAATGGTAGAACGATGGGTTCGATGACGGTTTGGATGTACCGTGCCCTATTCAGTGTCCCCTCGACGATCACCAGTGGTGTACGGCCAGTGTAGGAGATCGCTCCCCACACCATGAAGCCGGGTGTTGGCCCTGTGTGCCTCGGTCGTATGCAGTCCTGATTGTGGCGCTTACCTGCATGGCGCCAAACACGCATACGACCATCATTGGCACCAAGGCAGAAGCGACTCTCATCGCTGAAGACGACACGTCTCCATTCGTCCCTCCATTCACGCCTGTCGCGACACCACTGGAGGCGGGCTGCACGATGTTGGGGCGTGAGCGGAAGACGGCCTAACGGTGTGCGGGACCGTAGCCCAGCTTCATGGAGACGGTTGCGAATGGTCCTCGCCGATACCCCAGGAGCAACAGTGTCCCTAATTTGCTGGGAAGTGGCGGTGCGGTCCCCTACGGCACTGCGTAGGATCCTACGGTCTTGGCGTGCATCCGTGCGTCGCTGCGGTCCGGTCCCAGGTCGACGGGCACGTGCACCTTCCGCCGACCACTGGCGACAACATCGATGTACTGTGGAGACCTCACGCCCCACGTGTTGAGCAATTCGGCGGTACGTCCACTCGGCCTCCCGCATGCCCACTATACGCCCTCGCTCAAAGTCCGTCAACTGCACATACGGTTCACGTCCACGCTGTCGCGGCATGCTACCAGTGTTAAAGACTGCGATGGAGCTCCGTATGCCGCGGCAAACTGGCTGACACTGACGGCGGCGGTGCACAAATGCTGCGCAGCTAGCGCCATTCGACGGCCAACACCGCGGTTCCTGGTGTGTCCGCTGTGCCGTGCGTGTGATCATTGCTTGTACAGCCCTCTCGCAGTGTCCGGAGCAAGTATGGTGGGTCTGACACACCGGTGTCAATGTGTTCTTTTTTCCATTTCCAGGAGTGTATGTCCCGGATCAGGACTCGAACCCGGAGTTTTCCCTTTACGCAAGCGGGTTGGATCTCCGTCAAAACTCACGGTCATATCCTAACTTCCATGTGTCGTCGTTCTCGTACTCATACACACATTATGTATTCCCCGTACAGGGGAGAACATTTTAATTGATAGTAGCAGTCTGGTATCGGCGTATAAATAAGACATTGCAGTGCCTGTGTTGAATGTCAGAAGGAACATTGCATCGTTCTGCTTAACAACACAGGCACTGCAATATCTTATTGTAAAATATTACTGGCCGAAGCTGGGAAAATCTTGCCATTGGCGGACAAGGTTTTTCAGCGTCAAATCGCGCGTAAAGCAGACGCTAGGAGTCCGGTGTGCACATTACTTCGTTTTCTGATACAGGCGAGGCAGTGTCAATTTGATTTTTGTCGTGATATGGTAGGATGGTCTTTGACATGGAGATGGAGAGAAGCAAAGGCGACATCTGCAGTTAGACTGGTAACAGTCTGAATTCTAGTGACCTCCAGATACACGTCTTCAATCACAATATCTGCTCAAAGTTATGATAACATTGTGTAGGAGCTTCGGTGGATTAGGTAGAAAATTAGGCCTTTGCTAGACGGAGTAAAATTCTCGCAGGCTTACCATGACTGAATTCTCACACATAGTGAACGTACAGTTCCTCTTTCTTTTGACAATGTGGTCACGCTATTCACGCGGTTTCATTATGTTTAATGAATCTCTTAGAAAGTGGTTTATCACTGTCGTACATCCCCTCGTTAGATAGCCTTCCCAGAGCCTTAGTGTCTCTCCTGCAGTCGATTTTATGTATCAGTTAAACGTTCTTGAAATGTGTGTAATTAAATTTTGTGATGTTTTCTACTAAACTGTGCACATGCAATAATTTGCAATAAAATTGGGATTCACCTGGGCTATGTATTTAACTACGTAATCAGTAGATTCTTCTCATGAGATTAATCAGTATAAAAATAATGGGAATGTCGGTACTTGGAATTCAATGCTAGGGCCACTTCACCATCAAATTGCGTTAAAATTAATTCCTATATTCATTAAACATTCAGACTTCAAGGCAGTCTGCCTCTCAGTAGGTCCAGTTGATGCAAATCTAGCACGCTCACACACAGCATTTAGAAAACTTATGGCGTCTCTTGCTTAGACAAAATTGTACGAACTATTGTATATATGTACGTACTACCTTCAGCTTGCAAGGAGCATTACAGGAAACTGAAATTTCAGATGTACGGCTGTTACAACTCCACATTACAAGACCGCGTAGAAAAACATAGACAAAAACAAACTAAAACATTATTAACGACGTCTGCATTGTAATACAGTCAACTGATGAGCCAAAGCAATCTGATCATCTGCTTAATAGCGTGTTTGTCGTCCTTTGGAAAGAAATACTGCAGTGATTGTGCATCGTATTGATTTGAGAATTCCTTAGTAGCTTCCCGGAGGTATGAGACACCAGATGTCTACGCACAGGTCACACAATTCCCGTAACCTATGGGCCAGTGGTTTGTCGGGGTGGACCTGGCGCCCGATAAAAGCCAGGCGCCTTCATATCAGGCGAAATTGGTGGCAAGAAATTAACGTGAATTCAGGATCATGTTGCTTAAGCCACTGTAGCACGATTGTGGCCATGTGATACGGACAGTCAAATTGCTGGACCGCATCCAGTGACGCCTGTGGGCTGAGGATGACACGGCGGCCGATCGGTACCGTTGGGCCTCCCAATGCCTGTTCGGACGGAGTTTAGTTTTAAAATGCTGGAATGTGCCTTCGCCGTCGGGTTAGAAATCGATCATGAAGGGGCACATTGGTCCGTATTAATGTTCACGTAGTTCACAAAACTTGCATTGGCGTCTTCAGTTACTACCTCAGGTCCCATGGACGTCCACGTGAATGTCCCTTGTAGCATAATACTACGACTACCTGCCTGTTTCCATGCTGGGATGAATGCTACGAGAAGATGTTCGTCTGAATGACAGAGTATTCAAAAACGACCTTCGACCTGTGGCAACGAGAAACATGATTCATGCCAACTGCAGTCGTAACTGACGATGAGATTGAGTGAGCATGGGACACGTAGGGGTCATCTACGGCCAAGTCCCATGTTCAGTAATATGCGCTGAATGATTTGCTCCGAAACACTTGTACCTGAATCAGTATTGTACTCTGTCGTCACGTTTGCCACAGATCTCTGCATACCGTACTTTACATAGTGGGACAACCACGTTCTGTGACGAGACTTGGACTTCCAACATTTTGTCGTTTACTTCATCCTTCAAGCACTTTACATAGATTCACATGACAGTACAACATGAACAGTTAACCATCTTAGGAGCTTTCGAGATTCTCGTTCCCAGACGCCGGTCCTTAACAGTCTGACCCTTGTTATTGTCGCTTATGTCTGTGTATTTCCCCATTTTTCGGCCCGCATTGTCGCTATAATTATTCCTCATTAGTCTCTGCTCCGTTTATATACTTTCCGTACGTCGTCACGAACCCTCAACGCCGGCCGCGGTGGTCTAGCGGTTCTAGGCGCTCAGTCCGGAACCGCGCGACTGCTACGGTCGCAGGTTCGAATCCTGCCTCGGGCATGGATGTGTGTGATGTCCTTAGGTTAGTTAGGTTTAAGTAGTTCTAAGTTCTAGGGGACTGATGACCTCAGCAGTTAAGTCCCATAGTGCTCAGAGCCATTTTTGAACCCTCAACGACACGCCATTCAATCTCGCGGTGGGCGGTGGTCATAATATTTCGACTCATCAGCGTTTACTTACTAAATATTAATGACGTAAAGGATGTCCCAATTATATACAGTAAAAATTCTAGAGAGGCAGCGGGACCTAAAGTGGGTACCGTGAGGTGATTCACAAACAATAAAAATGTATATTTTTCATTTCACCACATCATCATCATGAGTGAAAAATACCTTATTCACGAACAGTATACGCCGTAGGAAGTTCAGCACTCTACTACAATTCTGTAAAATCTAGTGACACAACTTAACTGTAAGTTAAAATGTATTCGATCTCGACGATTTGCACTCGTGTACGAAACAAATGCAGCAGATGCTCCACCAATATTGTCAACGTACGTTCCTTCGAAGTGTGTGCGTCATGGATAAGTTGATAGATCTTCTCCCACTAGATCAAACTTCGCCTTCTCGAATTCTACAGTGCGAAAGCTTCTTTCTTTAACACCCTGAACAGTTACCTAAGACTTGAACGACTCAACTTTCCGTACATCTACTGCGTTAAATCCAGTTTAGTAAACTTTTCTCTCCACATTCGTTCTGTTCTCGCCCCACTTTATTCAGCTACATGATAGACTGAATGCATGTCTTTTTCCATGTTGAAAATAATGCTGAGTATTCGAAAATTAGCCGGTGACGAAGGCAGTTATTTTTATAACTATTAAAACAGTTAACAAACACATTCTTTGCATGCTTTACTCGATCAAAACTCCATGGCAAATGAGAAATGAATTTGCGATCACTTCTACGTGATCTCAATCTCCTTATCTTAGTTACAGAATCTCTATCATCTGTAAATTTTGATCATAAACATTGTAAATATTTCATGCTAAAAACTAAGTATTGCAAAAGGAATGTGCAATACCGACCGACATCCGCTTTCCCCTCTTAATGATAATAGGCGCCAGACTGAAAGACACATCTCAGTGTCCGCAGCTCGTGGTCGTGCGGTAGTGTTCTCGCTTCCCGCGCCCGGGTTCCCGGGTTCGATTCCCGGCGGGGTCAGGGATTTTCTCTGCCTCGTGATGACTGGGTGTTGTGTGCTGTCCATAGGTTAGTTAGGTTTAAGTAGTTCCAAGTTCTATGGGACTGATGACCATAGATGTTAAGAGCCATTTGAACAATTTGAACACATCTCAGTAAATGCATCTCTCAGCCGTTAATATCGGCTGTCAAAATCAGAATCGGCACTCCTCCATCACACAGCTCTTTAGTAATCTTGAAAATGGTGGTTGGCCGCTCTCTTAATAAGATAAAATCAGTCTCATTAGTGGAGACCGGTGAAAGGGTTGTCAGGGGACAGACTGCTGAGTAACGAAATCCTGCTATAAACTGAGACTCATTCAGTAACCATCGCCGGATTACATGTGCAGTACGCTACTTACAGCACCGGAAACGACAGTCATAATGCTTATTATGATGAGTGGATTAAATGTTTTTGGTTTTCTGGGTGTGTACTAACTGGGAGCTGTATCTCGTGCTGTATTTAACGGCCAGGATATAAGGATATAAGGAAGGAGGATATAAGATGAACATCAACAAAAGCAAAACGAGGATCATGGAATGTAGTCGAGTTAAGTCGGGTGATGCTGAGGGAATTAGATTAGGAAATGAGACACTTAAAGTAGTAAAGGAGTTTTGCTATTTGGGGAGTAAAATAACTGATGATGGTAGAAGTAGAGAAGATATAAAATGTAGACTGGCAATGGCAAGGAAAGCGTTTCTGAAGAAGAGGAATTTGTTAACATAGAGTATAGATTTAAGTGTCAGGAAGTCGTTTCTGAAAGTATTTGTATGGAGTGTAGCCATGTGTGGAAGTGAAACATGGACGATAAATAGTTTGGACAAGAAGAGAATAGAAGCTTTCGAAATGTGGTGCTGCAGAAGAATGCTGAAGATTAGGTGGGTAGATCACGTGACTAATGAGGAGGTATTGAATAAAATAGGGGAGAAAAGGAGTTTGTGACACAACTTGACAAGAAGAAGGGATCGGTTGGTAGGGCATGTTCTGAGGCATCGGGGGATCACAAATTTAGCATTGGAGGGCAGCGTGGAGGGTAAAAATCGTAGAGGGAGACCAAGAGATGAATACACTAAGCAGATTCAGAAGGATGTAGGTTGCAGTAAGTACTGGGAGATGAAGAAGCTTGCCCAGGATAGAGTAGCATGGAGAGCTGCATCAAATCAGTCTCAGGACTGAAGACCACAACAACAACAACAGCTTAAGGTAAGTGGTTGGCAAATTTTTACAGGCGATGTTGCTCCTGCATTCCTTTCCACTACACATTATTCTGTTATTTGAGAACCATTTTTTCTATCTTCATGGTAACACTTCAAAACGATGGGGTGTAACTTTTAAAATAAGACCTACTTATTACGGAAATGAAATGAGATTTATGATGCACTATGTAACATAAATAACAATATTCTTTCCGATAACTATGTCAATGATTCTTCAGAGACACTGTTTTCACGTGAACTCTAAATATCTTGAGCACGTATTATTGTATGAGTAGTTAGGGGTTGACGGGAAATACAGTACATCTGTAAAGGGGAGAGCATACAAGACTCCAGTGCGACCAATTCCAGAGTATTGTTCCGGTGTTTGGAGTTCTTATCGAGTAGACACGACATTAAACGGACCAGATTGTGACCATAGCAACTGTGGTATAGACGTTGATGTCTACCTGAGGGAACTAGCAAGTCTCTTAGGTAATCTCCCTCTCAGCTTCTAACTCCTCTAGGATGGTGTCAATAATGCAGCTGACCTTGAGGGGCCTCAGGGTCAATGGAATGCCAGTGTGTATATCCCTCAAGGAGACACTTTTTAAATTATCTGATGACCTTGAACTACGTGGTTATATCCTACACAAAAAGGAAGAAAGTGGAGAGAGCTAAATGAGGAGTGTCTATTTTGGTATATCAACGCACACCACTCCTCAAATCTCTCCCTCGCCACACGCGTCATAGATTGAAAAAATGTTCCCTCTACCCCAAAAGAGGATCGAGACGAAGAGGTCCTCACTGAACTCATTACCTAGCTAGATCGACCAGTTCTTCTATAAGCAAATCTTAACTTACAGAATGTTCTTTGGGGCTCTGCAAACACCTGACGCAGTGGTAGGGCAATTGAGAGCCCCGAGTGACATTACTTATGTGTCTGGCTGTTGATATACTTTCCGGGAAGTATATCAACAGCCATGTCACCCGGTCGTGAAAGCCTTCATTCTGCACTTATGTGTCTTTTGGACAGGAGACAGAGCCTGCACTTGAGCATCACTATCCGGGTCTTTCGCATCTATCAGTGTCTAAGTAAACTCTCCAGCTCTCGAAGGCGCTGATAAAGCGGAAGTCGTCGACGACTTGCACTCATGTGATCACTTTCCGAGCTGGCCAGAGTGCCCGAGCGGTTCTAGTCGCTTCAGTCTGGAATCGCGCGACCGCTACGAGGGCAGGTTCGAATCCTGCCTCGGGCATGGATGTGTGTGCTGTCCTTAGGTTAGTTAGGTTTAAGTAGTTCTAAGTTCTAGGGGACTGATGACCTTTGCTGTTAAGTCCCATAGTGCTCAGAGCCATTTGAACCATTTTATCACTTTCCGATCTGGATTTAGAAAGATTGGTGCCCAAGAGAAAGCTGTGACAACTTCCTATGTTTGAACACTGTCACGGCGTCCAGGCATGAGTGGATCATGTTACTGTCTGTCATTAGGACAGCTAAAAATGCAATTTGTCTCTTGGTGCGCCAAGGAATGTCGCTCGTGCAATCAGCAGGAGGCGTGTAACTTTACGTCGGTTCAGGTGCCCGACAGCTACAGAGAACCTCGCTGGCTTTTGACTAGCGAGGGCGAAATGTCAGCGAATAATTTTTTCTTGAGCACCATAAATAGTACTACTAAAGGTAAAACTGTGTAGAAGACAGCAATATTTATGGGAGAGGTTGGAAGTGCCCAGTGGCTGCTGTAATTCGAACGAAAGTCTCCAGACGAACTGGCAAGTCATTGCCCACGCGATGGTGGAACACTTCACCAGAGCTTTCCGACGCTATACAGTGGACGCTGAGAGAGAGAGATGGAATTTGAGTCCCACCAATGATGAAGAATATAACAGCACTTTCTCCATGCAGGAGCTGGATTCTGTATTATCTGCGAATCGTGACGCATCCCCTGCTCAGGATAACGTCCATTACAGTGTGTTACGACACCTCACAGAGCGGATAAAATACGTCCTCGCCCTTTTTAATGTCATTTGAGCCTTATACACTTTCCCGACTCCTAGATGGAATCAATTTTAATCACACTTTAAAATCTGGGAAGGACTGTACATCCCAGATCAATTACTGTAGTGTTACCCTCACTGACAGTGAGCTTGGAGCGGATAGTCAGAGGAAAGACAGATCAATAACTTTTACTGTGGGTTGAAGAGCTATTGCTGCACCTTCGATAACCTGCCCATCCTGTGCAAAAACCACTTTAAAGTTATATTTTATAAAATTCGAGAAGGCCTAAGAAACTACTTGGAGTCATAATACCCATGGACAGCCTCATGAATGAGGTTTTTGGGGACATCTTACCGTGTTTACCATTCCTTCATCACGCCACGTTAATTTAAATATGGAGTCAGTGACTTCCTCGCTGATCGCTTTCAACAAGGAAATGGTATCTCTCAAAGTAGTATTTTAAGTGCGACTCCCCTCACCACAGCTATCAAGAGTATTACGTCGAAACTAAAAAGTCCTGTCCAGAAATATTTGCTTCTGGGCGAATTCCTCGTCTTTTGTTCCTTCTCCAGCCTTAAACAACTAGAGAGTTCAAGCTGACAACTGGAAGGTTGGAGGAGTAGAGGAAGGAGAGATACTTTAGCTTCTCAACCGAGAGGTCAGTGTGTGTCCTCCTAAGCCTTTCTCGTTCTATTCTTAACTTCCCTGAATTGAAGATTAAGATAACTTTTCCTTATTCTGAACACACGGTTAGGTTTATGAGCCCCTCATCATATTTTATACATACCTCACTGCCACACCCTATGGACCAGAAAACACGGTGCCTAAAAGTATTAAGTTTTTTAAAATGTCTTAGTCATAACTTACTGGCAGTTGACCGTACCTGTCTGCTTCAGTATTACAGACGCTTGGCTTCTTTTCGGCTTGATTACAAGCGCTCAGTATAAGGGTCTGCATTACCCTCCTATTTAAAGATGTTCGACGCTTTGCACCATGTAGGAATTAGGTTGGCCATTGGGGCCTTTAGATTCGGCAACATACCAAGCATCTGCGATGTGGGTGGTCAACCACCGCTTAACACCAGGGATTCACGCGAAGAAATATCTATTAGAGATGATTGAGTCTGCTTCCAAGGAGACCCAGCAATTCTACAGATTTAACAAAATTAATGGAAGATTGCACTTCACATTTGCCCACTGTATAATGGTGTATAATATTTTAGATGTGTATCACGGATTTATAAAGTTACACAACGGTCGCTCAAGCAAGAGGAGCAGGTCGATGCTACCCTGAAGGTATTGGACTAGACCAGGCGGATTCAAAATAAAAAGTTCCTCTTCTACTCCAATTCCCTTAGTGCCATACTAGCGCTGCAGTAAATGTAGCCAGCAGAGAAAATCACACAAAATTATTTTGGACACTATTCCCATTTTTAAAGAGGAAAGAGAGCGTACTTCATACTGTTTGGTGCCATGGCACGTGGAAATCTGGAGAAACGAGCGGAGACCTGCGGGGAACGCATTGTGGCACAAGCAGTCATTCCTGTGCAGACTATCATTTCGCTTTTTAGTCAGAGAGCCATGCAACTTTGGGAAGAGGAAAGGATGACAGAGATTTAAACTGCAGTCAGTGCAATCAACTGTCGGATAATGGCGTACTTCGGTCTGGTCATTGTGGCGGAATGATGCAACCATGTTCTACCCCTGAACTGGGCACTTCCCCAAGCATATTGCTTCATGCCTCGGTGAAACGGTCCCCCAACAGGTGATATATGTGGCGTGAAAATCAGTGTTCGCTGTATTTTAAAGGAATGTATTTTTTATTTTGATGAGCTAGTTAAAGCATATTTAGATGGCGATCTGTCTTCTGTTTTAGCTGTTAACGATATGAATGTTGTAAAACTTTGCAATTTTTCTGTAGTGTCTGGACATCAACCTAAATTGTGATAATTGTGCTTTTTTGCAAGAGTATATCAATGAATTGCTCTCCCATTTTTTTTACTGTTTATACAAAAGACGAGACGACTTTCCTAGTGAACAACAAGTCTATCCGTTCTCTGTCACCAGCTGCAAACCACTCTCCTTTTCATGCAAATTTAATTCGTCATTCTGTTGTTGCTGATCAACAGTGATAAACGTTCCGCTCAGAAAAAGTAGTATGGGCATTCTGGACCATGTGATCTGTGACCTTTTGTGTTGCTTACAGGTATAGGAGCAATGGCCTTGGCCTTTCACCTTAACCTCTAATAAATTACGTAAGCATACTCCTTCACACCCCTTTTCTCTTACGCCAATATTGAGCCATCCTCCTCCCTCCCCTTTCTCTTCTGCTCCCGTCACCATCCCCTTACTATCCCCCTCCCTCATTCCCCTCCCCACTCCAGCAAATGACAGTGTACTATTAAAATATAGTAGCCCAATCAACAGATAGTTTCAATAAATAAATTAAATAAATTAACAACCTCGTTTAAAAAACCAGAGTTCACCTGGCCCGGGTGATAGTACTCTGTCAGGGCCCCTTTGCTAGGGTTACAGCGAAGACCTCAACGGTAGTGAAGGCGGAGAGAACGAATCTCGGTACGGTGGAACTAGCGGAAGAGGCACATAATACAATAAATCCACCTTGCGTCTGACTTGTAACAAGCGGCACTGTGGTCGGCGTCTGTTCACCAGAGGTGCGGCCGTAATACAAATTCTGGAACTAACCACTCCAGTCTTAACCACTGAGCTTTTCTGAGCTCAACCCTTTGATTCTAAGTACTATTATGGAGCGTTTTACTAATTACAAAATTACCCCAGGTGGTAACAAATCCTCCGCCATCAGTGGCGCAACTAGTCTATCGGATTCTGGGGAGACTAGGCTGAAACGCTATATCCCAAACCAGAGGAAATCGAAGTCTTTTGACCGACTCATGCCCAAGGTCGAAACATTTTTTGGAACTATCAATATTAACTCTCTCTTGACACCAGGAAAACTCTATAAATTAGGAGACACACTAAAAGAACAAAATATCAAAATTTTAGCCCTGCAAGAAACAAGGTTACCTGATGAGAATACCATGGATTTTGGAAACTACCGATTGTTTAAAAGTAAAACAGACAAAAGAATTCTTAAAAACACTCCGCATCTGGGTGTTGCATTCGCAATTTCGCAAGACATTCTTGGCTCCGTAATCGAAGTAAATCCAGTAAACAACAGACTAATGACAATTTCCATGAAATGTGCAAATAAAATGTACTGTTTAATTAACGCACACATGCCTATCAACCAGGAGAATAAAACAAATCCAGAAAAAGTAAATAAGTCATGGGAAGTGTTAGAGAATACAGTCTCCAAAATTCCTCAAAATTATGTAAAGATTTTAATGGGTGATTTTAATGCACAGTTAGGGAAAGAGAGAAAATTTAGAAAAACGGTCGGTGAATTCCCTGCACATAAATGGACCAATCAAAATGGAAAGAGGCTGGTAGAATTTTGCAGAAATTTCAATCTCAAAATTATGTCAAGTCATTTTAAGAAAAAACCTTCAAAACAAAAGACATGGCGATCACCTAACAAGGACATAGGTGAATTCCAAATTGACCATATTGCAATCTCGTATCCATGTCACAAAGAAATTTTAAATGTTCAAGTTCGTAAAGGCGCCAATATTGACTCAGACCATTACTTAACCCGTGTGAAACTAAAGCTAAAACCCCAAAATTTCAACAAAAGGACACCATTAATCCCCAAATTTGACACCAGTAAAATCCAACCATCGTTATTAGCAGACGAATTTGACAAAACAAGTGCACAAAATTGGGAACAACTCAAACACAAGATTATCAAAACAGCTCAAGATCAAATTCCTTTACGAAAACACAAGAAACATGCTTGGTGGAATGAAAACTGTGATCATGCAATCAAAGCCAGACAAGAGACATTTAAAGCATGGAACAGCAACAAGACAGAAGACACATATGATACATTCCTGACAACTAGAAAAGACACTTCAAAACTAATTAGACAAACAAAAAGACAATATGAGAATAGTCAACTCTTAGAAATTGAAGAAGATTTTCAGAAATACAATACCAGAAATTTTTATAAAACTTTTAAAACCAAAATAAAGGGGTACCAACCCCAGAATCTTTGCTTCAAGAAGGAAAATGGACAGTTGGCTCTTAACAACCAAGAAAATTGCAAAGAACTTTCTAAATATTTTAAGAATCTTCTAAATTGCCCCGAGCCCACAGAAAGATTTCCACCAAAAATTCCCCAACAATGCAATCCAGTTTCACTTGCACCAAATGAAGAGGAAATCATTAAAGAAATTCATAGGTTGAAAAACAACAAAGCATCTGGTGAAGATGGAATTGTTGCAGAACTTTTAAAGGCAGCTGGTCCAAAAACCGTTAAAGAAATTACTTCAATCATGCAAAACATTTGGCAAACTGAAAAAATTCCTGATGAATGGAAAACCGCCTTGATTCACCCACTTCATAAGAAGGGAGACAAAACTGATGTTAATAATTACAGAGGAATTTCTCTTCTTCCAGTCACATACAAAATCCTCTCTCAATGTCTTCTGAACCGAGCACAACAACAACTTGAATGGAAAATTGGCGAATATCAAGCAGGTTTCAGGCCAAATAGGTCTTGCCCAGAACAGATTTTAGTCCTCAAACTAATTCTCAGACATCAAAAAATTTACAATAAAAAACTAGTTTGTACCTTTGTAGATTTTAGAAAGGCTTATGACTCAGTGGATCGTGAATCTCTTTTCCAAATTGTGAAAGAACAAGGCCTGGATCCTAAAACCACGGCAATTATCAGAGACACGCTAACTGGTACAAAATCAAAAGTAAAGTTCAGAGGAGAAATTTCAGAACCCTTTGAAATAAAAACAGGCGTGAGGCAAGGTGATGGACTCTCTCCGTTGCTATTTAACTGCGTTCTAGAAAAAGTAATACAAGAGTGGCGCGAACGAAAATTGGAGTTCAAAATTGACCAACCAGTGAAATTAGGACGAACAAATATTCGAATAGACTGTTTGGCCTTTGCAGACGACTTGGTTATTCTAACGCAGGACATCCAAATTGCTCAGAAACAAATAGAAATTCTTAAAGAAACAGCAGAAAGAGTAGGTCTCCAAATCTCATTTGAAAAAACACAGTATATGACTAGCAACAAACTGGCACCCAAACTTTTGGAAACTAAGTATGGAAAAATCAAAAGAGTTTCGCAATTCAAATATTTAGGTGAAACAATCTCAGAGACTGGTCTAGAAAAAATTGGAAATGAAATTCGTTGTCAAAAGATGGAGACAGCTTTTAGACTTACAAAAGACATCTACAACAAAAAATGTCTCTCGAGGTACTCTAAATTGAGACATTACAACACGGTCATAAAACCAGAGTGCCTTTATGGGGCTGAAACGCTAATTTTAAACAGAAAAAAGGACATTCAAGAAATCCAAAAAAGAGAAAGAAAAGTAATCAGAAAAATTCTAGGTCCAAAATATACTGAAGAAGGAACATACAGGCTAAGAGCAAATAGTGAAATTCAACAATACACCAGCATATATTCGGATATGAAAAAACGCAGATTAAAATTTTATGGGCATATTAAAAGAATGGATGCTACCAGACTAACTAAACAAGTAGTGGAATTCTACGAAAATCGAAGTAAAGCTAAATTTGAGACAATAAAATGGATTGCTGCTATAAAAGAGGACATGAAAGAGGCAGATATAAAACAAGATGAAATTCAAGACAGAAAATTATTTAGGCAAAAAATTCATGACTGGGTAGTTGGTCAAGCTGAAAAACCAAAGAAAACTGGAACCACATGGTCTGATGAAAGGAAAAGAGCTCATTCCGAGAGAATGAAAACAATTTGGGCAGAGAGAAAGTCTAAAAGAAAATAACTGAATGCCCCGTGATTGTACTTCGCGTGGTCCAGTAGGGCCCAAACGTGAATAATAATAATAATAAATAAATTAAAAATGGCACTCCTTGCACATGTTCTCTCTCTTACAAAATAATCCAGTAATTGTGCGTGGAAAACTGTAATTCATTTTGTACATACACACGCACATATATATTTGTCAAAAAATTACGTAAATGGTGTAACCTGCAGTATTTCATAGTACTTTACAGTGTGCTCAAAAGTAACCGAATGCTCTGGTTCTCTTTTGCACTATTTTTATCCACAAATTACGTAAAACAGCACTTCCATGCGTGAAAAGCTCAAACAAAACCTTAAATTAATTATTTTCCACCTCTAGATAGTTATCAAATACCAAAAGGTAGGTAGGCTGGCTTCGACAGGACTGAACTCACAGACTAAGCGCTCGACGTATCTCACATCCAATGGGCATAATGGATGACTGGATACAAGTGATTTGGAGTGATGAAGCGCGAACATATTTTTTTACATTACTGAGATAGGTGGCGCAATGATTAGTACACTGGACTCGCATTCGGGAGGACGACGGTTCAAACCCGCGTTCGTCCATCCTGATTTAGGTTTTCCGTGATTTCCCTAAATCGATTCAGACACATGCCAGGGTGGCTCCTTTGAAAGGGCACGGCCGACATCCTTCCCCGTCCTTTCCTAATTCGGTGGGACCGATGACCTCACTGTTTGGTCCCCTTCCCCAAAACAACCAATCAACCAACATATTTTATAGCGTCGTGTACCGCTGGCAGCTTAGGAACAGTTCGGTAAATCTACATACATGCTCCGCAAGCCACATATGTTGCGTGGCAGAGAGTACAATGTACCACTACTAGACATATCCTTTTCTGTTCCACTTGCAAATACAGCGAGGAAAAAACAACTGTCTATATGTCTACGTACGAGCCCTATTTTCTCTTATCTTATTCTCCTTGCCCTTACGCGGAATGTACGTTGGTGGCAGTAGAATCGTTCTGTAGTTACGTTCAAATATGAGTTCCCTAAATTTTCTCAACATTGTTCAGAAAAAAGAACAGATGCTCCAACCTCCGTTAACAATCTGCGGTGGGGCACAGTGTCAAACTCTTTTTGGAGAGCTAGGAATATGGAATCAGCCAGTTGCCTTACGTCCATGGCTCGCAAGAAATCATGTAAGAAAGGGGCAACTTCACCTGCGCACGAGGCATGCTTTCTACATTACTGCTGAGTTGCGGTCAGAAGCTCTTCGTCTCAAGGAAATTTATTACATTCTAACCGAGAATGTGTTCAAGTATTCAGCAGAAAAACGACGTTAAGGACATTGGGCTGTAATTTTGCGGGTCCATCCGTTTACCCTTCCTGTGGTTTTCTCCAGTCGCTTCGGACTCTGCGCTGAGCGAGAGATTCGTCATAAATGCAAGTTAAGTAGGGTACCAAAGCCTTAGCGCACTCCCTGTAAAACTGAATTCGGTTCCATGCAGACCTTGCAGCTTACCCCGATGTTACAAATAGCACGGGATAGCGATGTGCACATACACAGATGGCGGTAGTATCGCCTACTCAAGGTGTAAAAAAGCAGTGCATTGACCAAGCTGACATTTGTACTCCGGTGATTCATGTGAAAAAGTTTCCGATGTCATTATGGTCGTACGACTGGGATTAACGGACTCTGAACGCGGAGTGGTAGTTGGAGCTAGACGCATAGGACATTCCATTTCGGAAATCGTTAGAGAAATCGGTATTTCGAAATCCACAGTTTTAAGAATGTGCCGAGAATACCAAATTTCCGACATTACCTCTCACCACAGACAACGCAGTGCCCTACGGCCTTCACTTAACAGCCGAGAGCAGCGGCGTTTGGTAGAGTTGTCAGTGCTAACAGACAAGCAACACTACGTAAAATAACCACATAAATCAATGTGGGACGTATCCGTTAGGACAGTGCGGCGAAATGTGAAGTTGATGGGCTATGGTAGCAGACGATCGGCGCTAGTGCCTTTTGTTAACAAAACGACAATCCTTCCCGCACCTCTCGTGGGCTGCTTACCATATCTGTTGGACCCTAGACGACTGGAAAACAATGACGTGGTCCGACGAGTTCACATTTCATTTGGTAAGAGCTGATGGTAGGTTTCAAGTGTGCCGCAGACCCCTCGAAGCCATGGACACAAGTTATCAACTAGGCACTATGCAAGCTGGTGGTGGCTCCATAATGCTGCGGACTGTGTTGAAATGGAACTGACTGGGCCCTCCGGTCCATCTGAACCGAGTGGAAATGGACCATTTGGAGCCATTACGGACTCCCATGTTCCCAAGCAACGACAGAATTTTTATTAATGACAATGCGCCATATCGCCGGGCCACGATTTTTCGTGATTGATTTGGAGAACACTGGACAGTTAGAGCGCATCGTTTGGCCTTCCTAGATCACCCGACATGAATTCCATCGAACATTTACGGGACATAATCGAGAAATCAGTTCATGCACTAAATTCTGCACCGGTAACACTTTCGCAATTATGGACGGTTGTAGAGGCAGTAATCAGTGTATTTGTTTCAACTCTTTCAGTTGCTTGTCGAAGTCAGGGATGCCTATTAGTATTTCCTCCACATGGGAGTCTGTACGACAGTCAAACGACGATCAAACAACAGTATGTTTGTACGATCGTCCTGCGTGAATGATTTCTTAAAAGTGAGATTTAAAACTTCCGATTCCCTTTTGCTGTCTTCTATTGCCACACCAGACTGGTCAACGAGTGTCTGCACAATAGCCTTCGACCCATTTAGCGATTTTACACAGGATCAGAATTTTCTCGGGATCTCGGCAAGATCTTTTGTATATCTCGCCCATCGATCGTTTTACACATGCAATAATTTCTACAAATGTTTGTCTGTCGTCATTCCGCATTCACTTTGGAACTGAGAAAGTGACTGTCTTTGGTATCTCAGCAGTACCAGAATTTTATTGTTAAACCATGGTTGTTCTCTTACTTCCTTAATTCATTTACTCCGTACATACTGGGTGATCAAAAAGTTAGTATAAATATGAAAACTGAATAAATCACGGAATAATGTAGATAGAGAGGTACAAATTGATACACATGCTTGGAATGACATGGGGTTTTATTAGAACCAAAAAAACACAAAAGTTCATAAAATTTCCGACAGATGGCGCTTCATCTGATCAGAATAGCAATAATTAGCATAACAAAGTAAGACAAAGCAAAGATGATGTTCTTTACAGGAAATGCTCAAAAGGTCCACCATCATTCCTCAACAATAGCTGTAGTCGAGGAACAACGTTGTGAACAGCACTGTAAAGCATGTCCGGAGTTATGGTGAGGCATTGGCGTCGGATGTTGTCTTTCAGCATCCCTAGAGATGTCGGTTGATCACTATACACTTGCGACTTCAGGTAACCCCAAAGCCAATAATCACACGGACTGAGGCCTGGGGACCTGGGAGGCCAAGCATGACGAAAGTGGCGGCTGAGCACACGATCATCAGCAAACGACGAGCGCAAGAGATCTTCCACACGTCTAGCAATATGGGGTGGAGCGCCATCCTGCATAAACATCGTACGTCCCAGCAGGTGTTTATCAACCAGGCTGGGGATGATGCGATTCTGTAACATATCGGCGTACCTCTCACCCGTCACGGAAGCAGTTACTAAACCAGAATCACACATTTCCTCGAAGAAAAAGGCCCGATAACGATAGATGTGGTAAATCCAACCCATACCGTGACTTTCTCGTCGTGCAATGGAGTTTCCACGACAGTTCTAGGATTTTCGGTGACCCAAATTCTGCAGTTGTGGGCGTTGACAGACTCTCGGAGCGTGAAATGAGCTTCGTCGGTCCACAACAAGTTACTCAACCAATCGTCATCTTCCACCATCTTTTGAAACGCCCACACCGCAAATGCCCTCCGCTTCACTAAATCGCCAGGTAACAGTTCATGATGCCGATAGATTTTGTACGGATAGCATCGGAGGGTACGCCTCAGTGCCAACCAAACAGTAGTGTACAGCTCCTTTTATACACGATTGTCATGCGCAGTCACTGACGTTTTGTTGTCCAGCGCCATCTGTTCGACATTTGTGAACTTTGTTTTTTTTGTTCTAGTAAGACCCCATGTCATTCTAAGCATATGTGTCGATTTTTACCTCTCTATCTCTATTATTCCGTGGTTTATTAAGTTTTCAAATTTATACTGACTGTTTGATCACTTGATACTTCTCCAGGATGAGAGATGAGAGCTGCAACCCGTTTAAACTTTGCCCATGATTTATCTACGCCGATCATACTGCAAATAAAAAAATGGCTCTGAGCACTATGGGACTTAACATCTGAGGTCATCAGTCCCTTAGAACTTAGAACTACTTAAACCTAACTAACCTAAGGACATCACACACATCCATGCCTGAGGCAGGATTTGACCCTGCGACCGTAGCGGTCGTGCGGTTCCAGACTGAAGCGCCTAGAACCGCTCGGCCACACCGGCCGGCTGCAAATAAAAGCTGTCACTCCATTTCCAGAGTGGGGTGCTAACAACTGCTTGTCCGCTCTGTCTAGCAAAAATATTCGTCTACCCTTCTTGAAGGATTTATTAAGTTTAGTAACCATCGCCGCAATAATGACATCATGAGCACTGTTTCCTGCCTCTATACTGACACCGTCGATAAGGTCATGCTTGTCTGAAGCTACAGGGTCTAAAACATTTCCATTGCGTGAGGGCTGTCGAACGAGCTTCTCAAGCCAGTTTTCGGAGAACGTGTACTAAAGTACTTAACAAGATTGCCTGTTCCTATCTCTTGCAATGAATCCATAGGCATCCCAGTCTATGCTCGGTACGTTAACGTCGTCTCCAACTAATACTGCATTAACGGGGTATTTCTACGTTAGAGAGGGCAGACTATCTTTGAATGATTCTAAAACTGTAAAAGTGAAGTTGGGTGGCGGGCAAAAACGTCCCATAATTAACTTGCCATCACTTAGACCTGTTAAATGCGTCCAGAGAATTATACAGTAAGACTTAATATTGACCTCGATAGATATAATATTTCCGTGGTCTGCAATGAACACTCCTCCTCCTATGCTATCTAATCTGTCTTTCCGGTGTACGTTCCATGCCTCACTATATATATCAGAACTTCCTGCGTTGGGTTTCTTCCAGCTTATATTCGGATATGTCCGAAAAAAACAGACACCACGCATTGGTATAACTAATTTGCCTCGATGGGCAACGAATCCACCTCAGTGCGGATGCACGATTACGTCTAACCTCCTGCAGGATCTCCAAGTAGCGAGCATGGAGGTCATGCACAAGGGCTGCGGATAGATGGCACTCGGTGGCGGTGTGGGTCGGCCGAGAGGCATGCAGAGATAGTCCGCGAAGTTACGATATACACTATATCCAGGTGGCGCTGTGGTTAACGCAGCTGCCTAGTAAGAAGGAGATCCCGGGTTCCACTCCTAGTCCAGACACATTTTCACTTGTCTCCGCTGATTCCGCACAAAGTTCCAATGCAGATGACATCAACAGTCACCTTTCCTTTAATCCCCTCCATCTTCAATTTACACATAAGATACAGCGTATTTAGCTCCGAAGGCGTCTACTTAAGATGTACAGAGGATGGACAAAAATATGGAACACAGCGAGAAATTCATGCTTGAATAGAAATACAGAACCTAATGTATCTTCCACCATGACAACGAACGGTACCTGTGCAATGTCCTTAATACGTTGCAAGTGTCAGTCATGGTCAGAACAGTGTTCTGTGTTGTTGTGGGTGCATTATGTCAGAGCTCAGCGCATTCTGTCGTATGCGTATTATTGGTGTTTTCGTAACCAAGGTAGCCGAAGTGTTCTGTGTGTCAAGAAACAGCACACCGGAGATTTTTACCGCGTACAGTTAAAGCGAAAAATATTATCCTGTAACTGAAAACGGGGACGAAAGTGTGGGTTGATTGATCGTGAGAAGACACTGAGGAGGATTGGGCCGAAAAATAAAAAGGGCAACAGCTGCAAAAGTCACTGCAGAACTGAATGTCGCACTCACGAAACCTGTCAGCACCGAAGTCCAAAACTACTCCTCACTTATGCAAATGCCTGTGACAGGAAAATTTGCCTCTGAAGACGTAAAATCTGGACTATGAAGAAATGGAAGAACGTCACCTTGTAGAAAGAGTTTTGTTGCACACTGTTTTCAACTTATGGCCGAGTTTACGTCCCAAGAGTGAAGTATGGCAGGAGTTCTGCAATTATTTGGGCAGCCATATAGTTGGATTCCACGGGACCCATGGGTATTCTGGTGGCCGTGCGGTTCTAGGCGCTACAGCCTGGAACCGCACGACCGCTATGGTCGCAGGTTCGAATCCTGCCTCGGGCATGGATGTGTGTGATGTCCTTAGGTTAGTTAGGTTTAAGTTGTTCTCAGTTCTAGGGGACTGATGGATAAGGTGTGAGGGAGATGGTGTCGTTTGTGTGGTGGATTCCATCTGAGAAGTTACGTCCACAGTGCTCAGAGCCATTTGAACCCATGGGTATACTGCAAGGTCGCATTAATGCCATGTATAACGTGACTGTTTTGGCTGATCACGTCCATCCCATGATAGAATGTTCCCCAATAGTGATGCTACGTTCCAAGATGACATTGCCCCTGATCACACAGCTCGCATCGTCCAAGACTGGTAGTGCGAGCACGATGATCTGTCGTATCTTCCCTCGCTACCACAATAACCAAATCTCAATATTATTGAGGTCTACGCTGTGGTCTACGTTGGAGAGAAGGGTGTGTGATTGCCATCCACTTCCCTCATCGTTACCGGCACTTGCCACTATTTCGTATGAAGAATGGTATACGATGCCCTTGAAAGCCTTAAGGAACTTGTATTTATCCATTCCGAGGTGCCAGGAAGTTTTTTTTTAATTTCAGCGGTTTTCCTACAGCGTATTAGGCATGGTAATGTGACTTTTTTTGTTTTTCCGTACGTTTTTTCACCTCTTGTATTTATGAATCACAGAAGTTTGAAACCGCACGGGGTGAGTGTATTGTTTTATCAACTAACAATTACACGAGAAAGCGGTTAGTAGAACACCTTATTTACCTCCTATCCCAGTAACTAAATAACATTCAAACTGCCATTTTCCTGTCATGTAACATTCACCTTCAAACAACTTATGATCATGTATGATAACCCCATCTCCTTTTCAAACTCCGGACCTATCCAATTCCGTTAAACTATGTGCACCCTATGTCAGCCTTTCTATCCAATCGTCTGTCTCACGTAACGATGAAATGTGTCAGTTCTCAGATTTCTCGTGTAACTACATGTGTGCCTCAAGAATCTGCTCTCCTTCTTTACTCTTATACTTTCCTGTCCTCTGCATTTCAGATTGCAGATATGGCTAAACCCCTTACACCTGTTCAACTCATCCACCACACAAACGACACCATCTCCCTCACACCTTATCTACCCTCTAAAAATGTGAAACGTTTTCCAACCCCATCTCAAACAGTTTACGTCGTAATGGATGCAGTGATTCCTGAAGATCAGTCCTTCCAAGACCCATGCCACAATTAAAAGACACATTTTCCACAGCTTCCACATCCATGACTTGTACAGCACCACGCCTTTACACACTTAATTAACACAGAAAAATATCTGGAACTAGAACTCTTCTGCAAACTAACATGGGCTCTCTTTCTTCCAAGCGGATCTTGTATCAATCTCTAAATGTCTCTCCTCTCGTCTTCTACACTGAATACCTTCGAATCTACTACAAAATTCACGTCATCAATCCAATAGTTCCACCGCTGCTTTCCAATTCTTGCATTGTGAAGCATTTATATCAGCACATCGGTCCAACACTGCACCTACAAATCCTATTTCAAAGAAAGTTAATCACCTTCCACTATCTCATCATGAATTGCGCCTGGAGCCTACCCATCGTTATAGATTTTACAGAATATTCATTATTCCATCAATGCCAGGGCTGTTCTTCTCGCCACTCCTTTACTTCCCTTTCGAAGAGATTAGTTTGGGATCCAATTCCACATCATTTCCATTCTACTTCCTTTCACAAGCATTGTCTCAAAAAAATTTTACGTCACCTATAATCCACCAAGAAGTCGAATACTTCTGCTCCCTTCATCCTCTAAATCTACAAATCCCACCTCTCATCTAACTCTACTCAATTACAGACACCACGAGCTTCACCAACAATTACAAAAATTCAATGTGAGGTATCACTTTTTATGTATATAATCCCCTAGAAAATGGACCTTCTACATTTAAAAAACCTCAAAGACAATAATGTCTTTCCAGTTACAAACCACATGTAATTTAACGCCATTGTAATGGTTTTCGACCACTTTAATACAAAAGGTATTTCAAAAAGTTTCCCACAACTTGAAGGAGCTCATAGAGGATTCGAAATGAAAGAGCTTTGGAACAGAAACTTACGGACTTGGAAGTAATCCTGAGACTGTGAAAGCTTTAGCATGTCAGCAACAACAAGGACAATCAGAGCATATGAGACGTAGGTTCAGTGAAGATAATGTACTATTTACTCAACAATGTTGTAAAAGAGAATGTTGTACCTTGGAAAAATTTTCACACTTCTGCCTCTACCAAGCTCAGTAATATAATTTTTATATAGTTTCTTAGTCCCAACTTTTGTGTTCTGCGGTCTTTCTTATGTTATTACAGCAGTTAAACAACAAAAGTAAGGTTTTCGAAATGTGGAACAATGTGCAAAGGCCATGTAACCAGGCACAAGTATTGTACTGAAACGCAAAAGCGATTCAATTAAGAAAATGTCAATATTGTATTTAGAGCCAGAATGAGATTTTCACTCTACAGCGGAGTGTGCGCTGATATGAAACTTCCTGGCAGATTAAAACTGTGTGCCGGAACGAGACTCGAACTCGGGACCTTTGCCTTTCGCGGGGAAGTAGGAGACGAGGTACTGGCGAAAGTAAATCTGTGAGGACGGGGCCTGAGTCGTGCTTGGGTAGCTCAGATGGTAGAGCACTTGCCCGCGAGAGGCAAAGGTCCCGAGTTCGAGTCTCGGTCTGGCACACAGTTTTAATCCGCCAGGAAGTTTCATTGTATTTATTGGTCTATCTGTTACATTATTACTCTACTTCAAAGAATACTTAACAAGGGAAATCATATTGAGCAGAAGTATAATTAAAAAACAATTAAAAGCTGACACATTTTGAAACTGAACCTCTTGGAAACAAACTCAAATTTCCGTTTTCAATGCTCGTAAAATTGTGAAGATACTAAAGATACCCAGTCAATTTGTAAATGTGCCATGTTCCATGGTAAAAGACCTGTTTCAGAGTATAGGATGGTGCATGACTGACGAAGTATGGTTCTACTGTGTACATGTCGTGCAACTAGCTTTAGAAATTGATAAAATTTACTTGCCTAAAATTCCTTTCTGAAGGATTAACAATGTATTCCAAATAGCTTTAACACGATATACAACATTTAAACATGTAGAAATCTACATATTTACAAAAACTTCAAGAAATACAACCTCATGTACAGCAACAACAAAAACTGTAGAATATGGCGGAAACTGCTAATACCAGTCTCTATTGATGATTTCTTTGTGTGCTTCTAAAATCAGTCACTAAAGTGATGTACTGACCAAAAAACATCTTGCGTTCCTAAGTACACTATCCTCTATGTACAACACCCTCCCCTACGTAGGAACAAATATTCTACTGAAATTTAAAAATTGGAAAGATCATGGCAATACTCTACTTGATTATTTATTTCTTGCATTATTACTTCACTACACACCAATAATTAGTAACCAACAATCAGTAAAGAAAATAAAATTAAGTAGCAGTATTATCGAAAACTAATTACCAGTCAAATACATTCTGAAACAGAAGTTATTGTAAACTGACACAAATTACAGTTTTCAAGACAGGTAAAACTGTTGAAACCCTAAAAAATTTCACTTCATTTGTAAATATTACATGTCGATAATAGAAGACAGTCTTCCATTTCAAGGTAGAAGATGGTTCACAACAGTATGGCCTGAATGTCCACACTCTGAGGTGCATTGATTTAAGGATGAGGCCACCTTTTTATGGGTACACAAATTCTTCCTTTCTTTAACGGTTATAGAACTGATAACTAAAAATGATTAAAACTGTGATGATAACGACGATGATGATTATGATGTTATAGAAAATTTTTAAGGAAGAACATAACGGACAGAATTATTATCATATGTGTGTGTTTTGTAACGGTGTAACTGTTTGATGAACAGCAAAAGATGAAATGAAGAGTAATTGATATTAGTCCAAATACATACGGGTCATCACTCTCAAGACAAAAGCTATTACTGATGTTGTGCACTTAGAAAAATATGCAGATGAGATTATACTAGGTTTCAGAATCCTTTACAAGCACACTTGTACAAACAGTGCTATAAAAGTACCACAGTACTATGCAGTACATATTGCTTAACAACACCCACTTGTTTCAGACTGGTCTATTTAGTCATAATAACACGATTTGTCTTTTTATTGAAACAGTGGTCTCCAAAATTGAGCACTGAAACACGTAATCCAATGTAAACCACCTGAAGAGGGCTAAAAGCCAAAAACTGGTCATATCTTCCATAAAATCACCATCTCTTATGACTGGTAGAGGTTGTTATTATACATTACACATTAATGGTTATGGAGATCAAATGCATCCATTAAGGATAGAACTCACTGAAGGTTGCCTAGTGAGGTATCAAGAAATGACAATGCATTTAGAACATGTAAAATCAATGTGCTGAAAAACATTCAAGCAATGAAATTTAACAAAAAGTGCCTTATGTCTGAAGTAATGTCCAATCGTGTTAAAATTAGCGTAAAGGGACATACTCAGCCATCCAAAACTGCAAAGGCTAAGTGTGAAATTATCTGCAAAGTATCTTAATCAAATCATCATAAAAATACAAAGATATCTTGAACAAAGAAAGGCCTAAACTGCACTTGGCACTAACACCTTCACTTCCATGTAATTCTCGTAAGCTCGAGATAAAATTGTGTCACTACACATAACCAGGAACTGATTGCTCTCAAGACTAAAAACAGACAGCTAGATTCTCTCCCCACACATTAACAAATATTTTATGATAGAGCTATGAATTCCATCCCTATCACATTTGACAAAGATGAATCTGAGCTACTTAAGAAAGGCATCAGAAATAATATTAAATCATTGCTTCAAAATGGCATGTGACCCAGCTAAAATGAACGGTAGTGAACACATTAGTATAGGGCATAAAGTCAAGAATACCATAAACAAGAACATACAAAAACTAAAGACACACATTTGTTCTGGAGTGGGAGTAGATTCTAGCTGTCTTTTGCCAGACTTGAGAGCTGGTACTTTCTGATTAAGTCTATTTCACACAGCTAGTTGCTCATTGCTCATCTGGCCATTCATTTTATTTAAAGTGTTCATGAACTGCAGGGGCGTGAAGAGGTTGCTGAGTGTCAAGTGCAGTTTGAGCATGTCCTCATTAAGGATATCTTTGCATTTGTGTATTGGTTTGATAGCAGATTTTAAGCGGATAATTTCACAATTTGCAGTTTTGGCCGACCGAGTATAGCTCCTTTCGGTAATTTTGAGGTAATAAGGTATTACTTCAGACGTAACGCAGTTTTTGTTATATCTGATTGCTTGAATGGTCTTCGTCACCCTGATTTTCGTTGTTCTGAGCATTAGTGACAGTTCATGATGCCTCATTAGTCAATCTTAGGTGAATTTTGTCCATAAGGGTTGCTACTGAACACAATGGCTGTTCTCTTTTAGGATGTAAAATAATAAATGCTACCAGTCACAATAGGTCGCTTTATTTAATGTATAATTGGTTTTGGACTTTTGATCACCTTCAGGTGGTTTACATTCAATTATATATTACAGTGCTCAATGGTGGAGACCTCTGTTTCAATATAACACAAATCATGTAATGATGAGTAAACAGATCAACTGAAACAACAGGAAATACTAAGTGACATGTGTTTCATGCTACTTCCGTATAGTTGGAGTATACAAGCCCTTTCCACATTTCATTCGTCACATTTTTACAAAAATATTTCGATTTTTTACACATTAACTCTACATCACATATCATGGTGAATACTGGTACTTCCACATTAGACCGTTCATGCAGTCGATGATACTAACTGTAGAATCACTTACACTCACATCATCTAATGTGTTTACATACGAAAACAGATGTTGTGGTTAAAGACTTTAGATCTCAGATCTTCAGAGATGTTACACATACAAATATTAAACATTATGAAAATGAAATCTTTACTTTATTATGGAACCATCCTGTCATTTTTAAGGCTCACAACTGTTGCTCGCAAATAATATAACATTCTCATCATGTTCAATTTTTCTTATAGTTGTGTAGTGGCAATGAGTAGTAGTTTTCCTACTTAAAATTTCCATTAAAGATGTGTAGAAATAACTTGATTGGCAACAGTAGTTGTTCATTGAGAATAAAGTGTCATGCATTGGCTGTATGGATGTAATTTTCTAGCTCTTCAAGAACAATAATTTTCTTTCTGTTGTTGACAGTGTGTCATATCTGCACGTTGTCTTTAATGGCCCTAGCTGAGTGGCAATTTCCTTCATATGTGTTTGAAAAATTGGATTTATTAAAGTTATTGGCCACAAGGTATCCATGTTCTCCCAGTATCTTATAGTGAAATTCCTTGATGTGTGGCCTATGTAGAACTGTGGGCAGTTGTCACATGAAAATCTGTAAATACTTCATTTGCTGTGACACTGGCTATTCGTCTTACACAGTGAACAATGTGCTGTTGTAGGTTACTAGTAGTGCTCAAGGAAGCGTGAATACCATTGTCACGAAAAAGATCAGTAATTTAGTACAAAATTTTTGCTGTAAGGGGAATGGAAGCAGATGTGTGCATTTGTTCTTGTGAATATGATTTATGAGCAGTAATTGTTTCTTTCTGAGTTTGTTCTTAAGTTTATCAACTACCTCTTGATTGTATTCAGTGGCCGGCCGGAATGGTCGAGCGGTTCTAGGCGCTACAGTCTGGAACCGCGCGACCGCTACAGTCGCAGGTTCGAATCCTGCCTCGGGCATGGATGTGTGTGATATCCTTAGGTTAGTTAGGTTTAAGTAGTTGTAAGTTCTAGGGGACAGATGACCTCAGCAGTTAAGTCCCATAGTGCTCAGAGCCATTTGAACCATTTTGTATCCAGTGAAAGGAAAAGTTGTTTATGGGAACATCACTGGTGGTCGGTCAGCTTGAAAGGCATGTTTGTTATTTACATTAGAGATTATAAGATCAAGAAAATTGATTCCCTTGTCCACTTGATATTCTACAGTGGCGTTCATGATGTTATGCAAACTGCTAAGAGTATATGCAAGTGTTTCAGTTTCCTCCGTTGTACCATTGTACTAGAAAAGTGATTCATTCTCCTCATTTTTATCATTGTATTGAATAATGGTATCATCAACATTCTTTTAGTAATAAAGTATCTTATCTTTAAAAATTAGAACCCGAAGAACTGATTTCCTATGTAATTAAAGTCAGCATCTGTAACGTTTCCTGCCAAATCCTGCCCACAGTTAGATCATGTTCTCGCTGGTAAATTTTGTTGTTACGAGAGAAAAAATTATGTGACAGGATTAGTACTAGCAAGAGAATGAGTTCATATTTCTCAGCATTGGAAATTTTTTTCCTGTTTTAAAATGTTGTTTTTATTTAGCTGGGTAGTGTCATGAATAGGTCCACTGAAGCTAACTTGGCACCCTCTGTTAAGTAAAAAAATCGCTAAGAATGTCTTTTTGGTTCTTGCTGTGAAAATATGCTTTACTACGCCTTGAGTTAACTATTGGGTGTACACAATTAGGCTTATGAATTCTGGCTTGTGAACACCAACATAACTACTCATGAAACCACCAAAAATTTAAAAACAACCCATTAAAACATAAAACGTAATCCGCGGCTGAGATTTGCGGACATATTGAAGTGCTAGGACTCATCACATAATTATTTCTCTTTTAACATCAAAATTTAAATACAAGAACATGGTCTTGCAAAGGGCTGCAGTTTGTCAGGAGTCGTTGCAGGTATTTACTTCAACCACATAGAAAATCAATTCTTCAGGTTAGAATGATTGTTTAATGATAAGATAATTTATTAGAAAAGCTATGTGGACGATACCGTTATGCATTTCAGAGGCACAACTGAGTGGATTGAAAAAATCGCAAATACTCTCAGCAGCATGAATTACAATACTAATTTCATGTTAAAAAATCAAGAAGATAAAAGTATCAATAGTTTACAATAACACAGAAAATCAATTCTTCAGTTTGGCATGTTTGTTTAAAGATAAAATAATTTTTTCAAACAGTATGTTGCTGAACCATTATCGTGTACAATGTTACAACTGAGATGATTGAAAGACCTGCAAATACTCTCAGGAGCAGCCTGCACCATAGAACATCAACTGTATAAGGGAATGAATGTTTTTGCTCCTACATTCTCTAATGTAAATAACAAAAATACCTTTAAAACTGACTAACCATCAGAAATGTTCCCATTAACAACTCTTCCTGTCACCCCATACAACGCAAAAAGCCATACTTCCGACTTACACATAATCATATACAAAAGGTCCCACTAAGTCGTCTTGATGAACAAAAAGAAATTAACATTATCAATGAAATTGCACACAGGAATGGATGCAACTCAGATATAACAGATTAAAAAATAAACAATATACATCTCATAAATCAGATTCACAGCAACAAATGTATACAGTTGCTTGCATTCCTTTTGTAGCAAAAATGTCTTCCATAATACTTGTTTTCAAATATCCTTCAACACTAACAACAACCTACAACAGCATATCTTTCAGCGCACCAAGACAAATAGCCAATGTCACATTAAATCAGGTATTTACAAACTTGCATGTGACAATTGCTCACTGTTCTACATAGGCAACACGGGAAGAAGTTTCACTGTAAGGTACTGGGAGTACAATGGTGTTGTGTGGTTAAATAACTTTTATAAATCCACATTTGCAATACATCTTAAGGAAATCGCCACTCAGCTACAGCCATTAAAGACAACCTGCAGGTAAGACACACTGTCAGGAAAGGAAAGAAAATGGGTCTCCTTGAAGGCCTTGAAATTTACATCCATACCTACAATGCACCACACCTCATCAACAATGAACAAGTAGATCTGGAAAACAAGTAACTTCTGCACATCTATACCGACGTTTTTCAAACTAAAATTGCAATTCATTGCCCACACACAACTAGATGTAAAATTTGACCATGATCACTCTATATTATTTGCCAGCAACCATTGCATATATTACAGATGACAGTGTGATTCCATAATCATGTAACAATTTCATTTCCGTAATCTGTAATACCTGTTCTGTTTCTCTACATGTAACACCTCTGAATTTGGTAGATCTAAGGTCTATGACCATAGTCTCTGGTTTCCTATGTAAACCTGTTACATGTGAGTGTACGTGATTCTGCAGTTATTATCATCGATTGCATGAAAGACATAAGGTTGAAGTACCAACATTTACATTGATGTGTAATATGCAGTTAATGTGTAAAACAAGTGAGATATGTTTGTAAAATATGTGATGAATCTAATGTGGAAAAGATGTGAATATTCCAACTGTATGTATCTACTACAATACTTTACAATACATGTCCCTTAACATCTTGCAATTGTTTCAGTTGGGTGTATTCCGTCATGCTCATAGTATTTGATTTTTATTCAAACAGTGATTTCAACACTGTGCATTGAAATATTGAAAATCTGACATGCACGAAATAAAATCACCATCTGTTGTGACTAATAGCAGTTATTATTCTACAACCTATAAAGGAATGATAATGTAGTTTAAATGTAACCATTATAGATGAAATTCACTCAATATAATGGTCTGAGGTATACAATTAATTTCAATGTATTGGAAAGAATCAGGACTGCTAAATCTTCATAAAAGGTTTGTGAATTATATTCGTTTTGGTGACAAAACATGGAGAGGTTGGTCAAAATAAAGTAAATATTATATGGGGGAATGGTATGACAGAGCAATAACTTGGAGAAGAATATGACAGTTAATCAGGAAAATATCAAAAAGAATTGTCAGTAGCATGATAAATCTGAGAATAAAACAATGAGCATGTGTGAAAATAATGTGAAAATTATGTGATGAAACAGGGGTGCATATCACACTATTAGATAATTTAGAACCTAATGTACTGAATATACACTTGTGAGAACTGTAAAAGAAGTCATAAATTGTAATGAATCAGTTATAAACGTATATGGAATAGTAAACAGATGGTGTAACTTTGGAAAACCCAGTGCACATGAGATTGCTAACATAGGACAAGTTATTAAGTAAATAAAGGTGCTGATTAAAAAGGAATCAAATCAAAACAGGAAAGTGATAATGACTACAGAATTAATATGGATAACTTTAGTTTTATCTGTATGATAATAAAGGACAGCGATTGAGAATAAGCAATACTTACACAACTGACATAGTCACAGATGAAAGAACACAAACGAAAGCATGCTGAATGTAATGCTGAACATCAATAGGCCAGACAGAACAAGAAATAATTTGAATTCTGGGTCATAACTAGATGGAAGCAAATGTGATATTCTGGAATACACTGATGTAATTTAACACATAGAAACAAATTAGTTTTGGGGAAATTGACACGAAAAGTAGATTGTTGATAATACATGTAAGGAAGAAAGGACGCAACATTTAACCAAACAGTGTACGCCAAATAGTAAATTAAATTAAGTTTCAGAGATGGCTAGGGACTTGGAAGAGCAGTGAGTTGGAATGGGTAGTGCCTTGAAAAGAGAGTATAATATGATAAGCAAAAAAAACCAATAGTAATGGAATGTAGTCATAGTAAATCATGAGTAGTCTGAGGGAATTAACTTATGAAATACAATACCAATATAAGGTAGTTTCCCGACTTGATAGACCACAAGTGTCTCATATCAAACTATTCCTCTCAACTTGGTACCTCAATATGCTACCTCAAATTGGCCTACAAAAACTACATATTAAGCTATAGCGCATGTGCGTCGAGCGAGATTTTCAACATTCTCGCGCTCTCTTCGCACAAACCATTAGTTCTAGAGAAAAAAATGAATAGGACCTTTTTTTTAGGAAATGTAATATAGTTTAATTTTGTACTGCAACACGTTTTCGCTGGATGGTGCGGTTTTCAAGTTATTAAAGAAAAATGTACAAAAGTGGTATTAAATGTGCCCTGTCTCGGAAACCATTCAGAATAGAGCATACGTCCATATGAAGTTTTTTGTTCAGAATCATGACACACCCTGTATATTTAAGTGTTAGGAAGTCTGTTGTGAAAGAAGTTGTATGGACGCACAATCCAAGATCAAAAAAAGGAAACGATGCTCTATGGAGGAGTTATCTGAATGCGACGGATATTGGTGGATGTGATTAATATGTGCAGACAAACAAATACTTACAATTTCAGAAACATTGGAACATTTATTCAAGAGAAATAGCTTCACAAATGCAGCAAATGAATAATGTGTTGGTCCACCTCTGGCCCTTTTGCTAGTAGTTATTCGGGTTGGCATTAACTGACGTAAGTGTTGGATGTTCTCCTGAGAGATATCACGCCAAATTCTGTCCATTTGCCGAGTTAGATCGTCAAAATCCCGAGCTGGTTGGAGGGCCCCACCCATAATGCTCCAAACATTCTCAACTGGGGAGAGATCTGGTGACCTTGCTGGGCAAGGTGGCGTTTGGCAAGCACGAACACAGGCAGTAGAAATTCTCGCCGTGTGTGGGCGGGCATTATTTTGTTGCAGAAGGCTTGCCATGGAGAGCTACAAAACTGGGCGGAGATTACCATCGACGTACCACAGTGCTGTAAGAGCGTCGCGGATGACCACCAAAAGTGTCCTACTATGATAAGAAATGGTGCCCCAGGCCATCATTACTGGCTGTCTGGCTGCATGGTGGACGACAGTCAGGGTGATATCCCACCGCTGTTCAGAGAGTCTACAAACACTTCTTCGGCACATAACCTCATTGCTGTAGTATTTTGTCTCCAGTGATGAGTCATGCTTCGAACTGAGCCCCAGTGACTAGCGAAGTAGTGGCTGGAGACGCCACAGACAGTGGTGGGATACCAAGATGACTTTCCCACGCCATACATCCTGACAACCACGAGTGATAGTCTAGTGTGTCATTTCATTACGGGATCCATTTGCTTGTCATCAGCAGCAGCCTTAAAGCACAGCAGTATGTCGACCATATTCTTTGTCCCGTTCTGTTGCCCTTCATGGCAAGCCATCTTAGGCTTATTTTTCAGCAGTAGTTCCTACTTTGGCCAGCGCAGTCTCAAGATGTTTCTCCACTTGAACATAATTTGGAACGATATCCCTCAGGAGGAGGTCCAAGAACATGGTCAAACAATGACAAGATAAATAACTGCTTGGCTAAGGGCCTGAGGTGACCAACATTTTATTCAATTTCTCAGTTTGTGAAGTTCTTTGTCTTGAAGAAATGATCTAATTTTTGTGAAATTGTAATCATTTTTTTGTCTGCACATGTACATCACATCTACCGATTTCTGTCCCATTCAGATAATTCCTTTGTGGTAGGTCATAGAGAGTATAAGCATTTTTAATACAAATTATTCATGTAAAGACACATATTCGTCTTTAATAGAGCCATTATGTCTTCAAATTATTTCATAACCATGTCCATAAGCTTTTACCACAATGTACGATTTTGAAACAAAGTAGTCATCTCGGTTTCTTTGAATTGTTCGTTTGGTGGATTGTAATTTCAGTGCTGAGTATACAGCCTCTTATTTTAAGACATAATGATATTGTATGTATGTGGATTTTCACTCACCAAACATGTCCCACGTTGGCAACTGCGTGATCATCTGTGAACAGAAATTACAAGCTGTAGATATGTTTATTGTACTGTTGAAAGTAACAGTCAATCATCATAGGTGTGATTTAATAGATTTTCCTGTGATCAGTGACAGCAATATTTGTTATCATGCATATCAGGGAATTTTATTTACAGAATATTTTACATAAGCTATGTATGCTAAGAAAATAATAATTAGGGTTTGTAGCAAATAGGATAATAATTTTGTTATGTGGCTTATGATGAAAATTGATCCCACTAAAGTAAATTATATGATATTCTACGTAATATTACATGTACACTCTATGTGATACAGTGAGTAGTTTAGAAATGCTGTGGGTAATGTCTGATACAAATGCTATCAAAGGTAATACCTGATACACATGTCATCCAGTCATTTGTTTAGAACTGCTATGGGTAATATTGAATACAAATGTTCTCAGAACTCTTGCCCATTAGATATCTTATTGTAAATTGAAAATGTTGTCAAAACATCATGAGACCAAAGGTCAGTTTTTCTTAACATATGATCTAGCCCTGGGAATAGTTTTATTGACACTTCTTTCACTAATCAGCATTGACAATGCATTATCAAGGTGAAAGAAACTTGTTGTATGGAGGTTCATTGCTGTACTGTGTCTTTGATATGTTTATAAAATGTTGCAAAGGCATCGTACTTCTCATCTGTCAGCAAACTATGAGATTTATAGTAGTAATAAACCTTATAATAAACTTGCTAGCTTCTCTCATATGTGTAAACTTACTTTCTCCTAGCAGTAAATAGATTCATCTACTCTTCAAAAGTGAACCACACTAGTTGTCATCAATGATATCTACATGAGCTACTGATCCAGTTAAAACCAATATTATGAGTTGTGTATTAGTATAATATACAAGCTAATACTATATTAGTTAAACATTAGTTTTCATGCTTAATGCAACATGATTACACTAACCACTTCGTTATAAGGAATTCTGAAAGTGCGTTATAACTATCATACTGTTTCAAAATGAATAGTTGATTCATTAATAAGACACTCCACACTTTCACATAAAGAGGTTGTAAATATAAATTTCTTCAATACTATCCATTTATACAGTGTGTATCATAACTAGTGGCATGAAGAAAAACAGCTGAAAGTACACAATAATACAAGGAAAATAATCTCAGTAAACATGCTTTCTAAAAGGCATACCTCAAGATTTATTTACCCTTCTCCATCTTCTATATTCTGAAATAAATCTCTTCTACTGCAAACTCTAAGCTTTGCATATTTGACAGCTGGTAATGTGGAACTAAATGAGAAATATACGTCCACTAAACATGTGCTCTAAAGTGCATACTTAAAGAATTATGAGCACTTCTTCATCTTCACTGATGTAAAACACATCTCTTAGACGGAAAAAAGTTCTGAAGGTATGCACCTTAGTACCCATATTTCACCGACGTTTTTTGTTGTTTTGGTCCTCGACCCAAAATATTGCAAACAAAGCCTTTTCAGTAGAAAAGATTTGTTTCACAGTATCAGAGATAAGGAACTGTCCATAGCTCATAAGGTATACATCTTAAAGTCCATGTTTACTAAGACTTTTTTTGCTTTTAGTATTATGTACTTTCAGCTCTATGTATTTACGTCATTGATTATGAAACATCCCATACAATATCCGTGTAAACATCGTCAGTAAATGAACACTAACATCATGAAAACCCAACATTTGCAGATTATTGTTTCCACGACAAAGATAATTTCATTTTTTACTATTAATAATTTCATTAATGTTAATGTATTTACCTGTAAGACGATTAAAGAAATCTACAAAAGTCATTAGAATCATTCATAGTGCAAATAGCATCACAGAATGCTAATCAGGTGTTCATTTGTTCGAAAATCTTTGAGATTACAAATAGATAAGTTTCTAAATCAAATTTGAGGAATATATTACAAATTTAAGAAAATCTATCTAAATGTTGTGTATATACGTGGAAAGTCATAAATAAAACATCATTAATTTACAACTGAGTCAATATAGAGTTTACAGAATCACATTGAATACAATAATAACAAAAAGTCATATGCCCTTTGTTAAAGAACAATGCTTCTATTAAGAACATAAGTAAGGCTGATATTATTGTTACCATAGACATTCTCTTAGATTAGATTAGATTAATACTTGTTCCATAGATCATGAATACGACGCTTTGTAATGATGTGGAATGTGTCAGGTTAATAAAAGATGTCTGTACAAGATATTACATTACACAAAATATTGCATGACACTAATGTTTAAGTTGTTGTTGTTTTTTTCCCTTAATTTATATCTAAAAATTCAGCCAATGAGTAGAAGGAGTTATCATCTAGAAATTCTTTTAATTTATTTTTAAATGTTAGTTGGCTATCTGTCAGGCTTTTGATGCTGTTTTCTAGGTGACCAAAGACTTTTGTGGCAGCATAATTTACCCCTTTCTGTGCCAAATTCAGATTTAACCCTGCATAGTGAAGATCATCCTTTCTCCTGGTGTTATAGCTATGAACACTGCTATTACTTTTGAATTGGGTTGGATTATTAACAACAAATTTCATAAGTGAATATATATACTGTGAGGTTACTGTGAGGATCCCTAGGTCCTTAAATAGATGTCATCAGTTATTTTGCTCCCCAAATAGCAAAACTCACCTACTACTTTAAGTGCCTGATTTCCTAATCTAATTCCCTCAGCATTGCCTGATTAAGTCGACAGAATTCTATTATCCTAGTTTTGCTTTTGTTGATGTTCATCTTGTATCCTCCTTTCAAGGTACTCTCCATTCCATTCAACTGCTCTTCCAAGTCCTTTGCTGGGTGACAGAATTACAATGTCATCAGCAAACTCAAAGACCTTATTTCTTCTACCTGGACTTTAATTCCTACTCTAAATTTTTCTTTTGTTTCCCTTACTGCTTGCTCAATATTCAGACTGAATATCATCGGCGATAGGCTACAACTATGTCTCACTACCTTCTCATGAACTGCTTCTCTTTTGTTCCCCTCGACTCTTATAGTTGCACATAAGCAATTTTACATGAGTCTGAGCTCATTTATAAAGATCACATACATTAGTGAACAGTCCTGTGAGAGGGCCTGAAAATGAAATGGTATAGATACCTTTATGCACATCTTCATAAGGTTGTACAAACCCAAATGAAAATACTGTATACTGAAACATAATTTTTTATTGTACTTCATGGAATTGTGTGAAGTCTTCCTGTATCAAACAGTTTTTCAGTGTCACTGATTCAGTGTAACTCACCATTCATTACTAACAATAACATGTATCTTGTATTCAATTATTGCTCGTAAAGAAGAGCACTAGAGGCCAGACAGCTGGAGCAAATCAAGAATCGCATTGTCCATAACAATTACGCATTAATGCATCACTGAAGAAACTTAGAAGTTTAAACTTACCCAGCAACGAGCAGCTGAAGTCTTACTGCAGCTCTCACAATGCAGATGACAACGTGTTCCGCGTCCACGAGACCTGTGATCACGTATGCAAGCTAATGTCTAGCCGGCCACAATTACCTCCTATAAGATCTGGGTGGCAGGCTCTCACAACATACACTATGTGACTAAAAGTCTCCAGACACCTCACTGAGCAAACCCTCTCTCGCATCAGGTTACGTATTTCAACTTTCAAAAGTGTGGCTACAATACATCAACTCCACAGACATGTTTCCTATCAGAATCAGTGAATGGAGAGAATGGAATATTTGAATGAAACATGATTCTAGAGTCTCACAGGAGCTGGGGTAACATCAAGCAGATATCACAGTAGTGAAATGGGCCAAGCCTACTGTGAAGTATAGGTTAACACTTCAAATTGTGTACAATAAATGTTGATTCGATGGGTCCCCAGAGCAATAGCTGATAATTAAAATAACAATTAATCCAATTCGCAATTCCAACGATACTAAAACAGCCTGAGCAGCTAGCTCAATGAATAAACTGTTTGAACAGAGGAAAAATTTCAAAAACGCTACGAGTAAAGACGATTATGCATATTCCGGTAGATCCATTAATGTAGTAAACGAAGTCTCGAAGACAACCAAAGAAACAAATCTTTATGATTCGTCCCATGAAGCATGGACGTTGTCATTGGTGGAGAGGCTTGCGTGCCTCAACGATACAGATAGCCGTATCGTAGGTGCAACCACAATTGAGGGTTACATGTTGAGAGGCCAGACAAGCGTGTTGATCCTGAAGAGAGGCAACAGCCTTTTCAGTAGCTGCAGGGGCAACACTCTGGATGATTGATTGTCTGGCTTGTAACATCAACCAAAACGGCCTAGCTGTGTTGGTACTGCGAATGGCTGAAAGCTAGGGGAAACCACAGCCATAATTTTTCCCAAGGGCATGCAGCTTTACTGTATCGTTAAATGATGATGCCGTCCTCTTGGGTAAAATATCCCGGAAGTAAAATACAGGTAGTCCCCCAATCGGATCTCCTGGCGGGGACTACTCAGGAGGACGTCGTTATCAGGAGAAAGAAAACTGTCGTTCTACAGATTGGAGCGTGGAATGTCAGATCCCTTAATCAGGCAGATAGGTCAGAAAATTTACAAAGAGAAATGTATATCTTAAGCTAGATACAATGGGAATAAGTGAATTCGGAGGCAGAAGGAACGAGATTTCTGGTCAGGTGAATACAGGGCTATAAATACAAAATCAAATAGGGGTAGAGCAGAAATAGGTTTAATAATGAATAAAAATATTAGGAGCGCGAGTAACCTGCTACAAACAACACAGTGAACGCATTATTGTAGCAAAGATAGACACCAAGCCCCCGCCTACTACAGTAAAACAGTAAAATTTATATGCCAACTAGCACCGCAGATGAGAAGGAGATGGAAGAAATGTATAATGAGATAAAATAAATTATTGAGGGAAACGAAGGGAGACGAAAATTTAAGTCATGGAATTCGATAGTAGGAAAAAGAAGAGAGGGAAACATAGTTGGTGAATATGGAATGGGTGTAAGGAATGAAAGAGGAAGCCGACTGGTAGAATTTTGCACAGAGCATAACTTAATCATAGCTAACACTTGGTTTAAGAATCATGAGAGAAGATTGTATACGCGTAAGAGGCCTACAGGATACATCAGTGCTATAGCTATATATCTAACTGTTTGTCTCTAGAGTAAATAAACTTCAAACACAATATTAGAAAGAAACTATTTTGAAAGTAGATCAGTATCAATAAAATAATATAAAGAATATGGCTGAAGAGAAAACAGTATACATTAGCAATGAATTCATAGAACCAGTCGACGAGTTTTTTGATTGGAACAAGTAAAGATAACTACAAGATTGTCAGCAAAACAAATAGGAAGAAGAATGAAACTGGCCTAGTACGCTTACGGTAAACTAAATGGAGTTTTCAAAACGAAGTTTCCAATTCATCTCACATAAAAGTTCACAGTCAGCGGGTATTTGCACTTTCGACTTAATTGCAGTCAGACATGATCTTCCTTTGCGAAAACCAGAGACATATGCTGAGGACTACTAGGAAAGACATGAAAACAAAGGACAGAGGAGAAACTGGATGAAGACTTGATTATGACAGTAATGTAAATTAAATGGTGGTAGTCACACAAATGGACAGTAGGTGAACAAAGGTAGTTCTAGTCTGGGTTCCAAGAAATACAAAAAAAAAGAGTGAGACAAAGACCTAATGGAGTGTAAGTAACACCATTTTGAAAACATCAAAATGGCTATATTCACAAAAGAATCTTATATACAGAGAAATCTGTCCTTTAACCAGCAGCAGATTTCTAGTAGTTGATGATGACGACTAATAATCCCAAAAGGGAGTTATACTTGACAACCAGTCAGCAATGGTTTCTAGAGACCATTAGTCACATAATGTAGCAGCATATTGATTCCCATTCCAATCGACTGGAATTGCGTCAGCAACCTGAAACATAATAATATTGACAGCTTAGTAATATTTTTCACCCTATGTCACTTAGAGAGTTTAAAATATAAAATTACTTTATTTAGTTAATCAAGAAGTGATAATACAAATAATTTTCCACCAAGTATTTCTAGATGCAAAGATGCACAAACCACATCTACAAGCAACTAGTCTCATTGAAAACACTCATAACACCAGCTACAACTATGAAAGTTATTAACTGCTACAAAATCAGAACTCAACGGATTATTGATATAACCCCACATATGGCAAAGCAACATTCACAAGTAAGCATCATAAAAAAACCGCATACATTTTGGAACATTCTTAATCAATGCTGTAAACTGTTTGCTCTGATCTGTCACACAAAAAAAAATATTCCTAGAAATAGAAAATTCCCTTTAATGTTCTCTGAAAGAAACTACAGTACTACTGACACTGAGTTGCACATAACAGAACAGTACAAATTGCAACAGAACCTTCAAGTCAACCTGGAATCAATATAGAAAATTAATGACTCAAAATCAACTACTCACAACAGAAACCTACACCTATAAATGACGACCTCCTTCCAATTGATTGCATGAAGACACTACAATTTCTCTTGGAACCGTATGTGCAAACATAACTATAAGACTGATATTTGATTGGCTAAACTGTATAACTACTATTTACTGTGTGAATCTGTACTGGAAAAATTTTACCATAAATCTCTTAAATCAAAGCAGGTACATTCTTTTAATTATAACTCTCCTGTATGCACCAATGTTTGAAGTAGGCAACCAGAATATTTCGTGGTAGCGTGATATACAGAAAACAATTACAAGCAACATATGTGGACAGTAGAAATCGTAATGCAACTTTGATGTATATGAGTCTGTGTGACAGTCTGATCATCCTAAATCTGTCACAGTGAAAGGGAGATAGTCCTAGAAACAGCAAACTCCTTTTATCGTAACAGAAACGTAAAAAGAATAATAGAAATTGGTACTAAATATATGAAACGTACTACAATTGACGATGCTGGACAACAAATATCTTAACATTAACCAGACATACGTAAAATGTTCTGCATAATAGTGACCTCACATTTGTGAATCTGAAAACAATGAGATGCCTTGCAACAATGTTTCCATTAATGGATCTGTACTCTGTGAAAAAACATACATAAGTATTTCTAATGTTTATTGCACACAAGAGAACTAAATGGATGTTCCTTGTACAATATAAATCTTATCAAACCCATGAAGTGTCTGAATGTAACTTCAAATCTATTACTCTAAACCTACCACTATAAAATGACAGACCTGGCAACAGGAGCTTTTCGTGAATGGATCCGTACTCACTTAAATAACCTTCTCTTTCATTGTATATTAACGAAGAACACTGCAAGAACGATGTCTTAAAAATGTAAATTATAACATACATTGAATTACATGGATCAGGGTTGCTAAGTGGTGGTCCTAAGCCTGTCAGCCTGAAAACGTATGGAGATTTATTAGTGTCAACAGAGAGCCAAGTTCGCTGTATTAATAATAGCATAAGACTGTTGAAGTGATTGTAAACACTTAACCACCAAACATAATATAAATACAAGTATCAAACATGACCAGTAGAAACGGTAAGAGAATGTTGATGCCTTTGAATCATTACTGTCAGTTGGTGGCCCTTAATTATCACTCTGCAAACACATAAAACACACAAATGCCCTTGATTGAATCAATTACCCAGAACTAAACTAGAAATGGCTATCCTAAACCTATCACTCTGGAGACAAGGATACATCTGGAAGCAAAGTCCTTCTACCACCAAATCAATGATTGCAGAAAGAACACAGAATTAATTTTTGTTATTTAATGCACGTAACACAACAATCGGGTCATTGTGTGAATTATTCAAATCCCATTACATTCTTGAACAATGTGGATCTGTATTTCAAAATGATAACGGTATCTGGTTTAAATCAGACACATACAATGCAGAAGAGAATTTCCATCAGTGGAAATAACCTAGAGCTTATGTTTTCTGATTTTTGCACATCACAAAACTACAAGAATAAAGTCTGAATATTGAACTTTGTTGGACCACCCTGAAGTCGCCAGGTTGCAAAGTGACTTATGTTGTATTTGTTTGTACAAGAAACATATAATCTGTTCAGATTATATGATATTCAGATAGAGTTGGGTCAGCAATTTACAAGTCATCAACTCATTTGTGTAATACTGCCTGGATGCATGTCTGCTTTAAAATAAGAAAAATAAATATAGTCAAAGAAATGTGAATTGTTTGTAGCCTGCACTGAAATAGGAAATGAACATGAAAGTAACTTATCAGAAGGGCGTGTACCAAATAGTCCTTAGCCAGATATACTGAAGTGTGAATTGTGCAGTAGCTTGTACTGAAAGTAGAAATGAACATGAAAGTAACTATCAGAAGGGCGTATACCAAATCACTACTAATAAAGTCTACAGCTAACATATCATAAAAGATAATATCAGAGTGACACCTCCATTGTGTGACAAGTCAGTAGTACCAGAAAACAAGTTGGGCCATGAGAGGTGTGAAATGCCTGACATCGACATACGAATATGTGTGGATCACAGAAACATTAACAGTTTATTAGATTCATAAAGTGTCGAAAATATTTACCTACAAACAGATCACCCATGAACTCGTGCATTTCCTAATGCAAAGAAAGAATAAATCGTAGCAAAGGCAAGATGCTGAAACGTTAATGACAACCACACAGAAGTTCCGCAATCTTCACAAGCATTACAAGTCACTCCCGTCTGAACAACACCCGAGTCACATCACGGCTGTCCTACGCGATCTGCAATGTTAGACAAACCCCACACTTGGAAGTCTAGATCATTCTGACGCAACACATTCTCTCATTGGCTGGGACCACGAAACGGGTTCTGGGATTGGCTGCAGCCTTGTAGTGATATCGCCTTCTCTGATTGGCTGAAGCCGTCATGAGACGAGGGTGGGGACACTTTTTCTCTCCAACACTATACTGTGGAATTGTGCTTTCTTCACTGTTACTAGGCTACGCAACAAAAGAAGAAACTGAATTTATCGTCAACTTCCGTTTTCCTAAGACATAACTTTCCATCTCTTGATTTTAATATCAGTCAACCACAAACTTTACAACAGTCCAAACATTAAATATCGTAAATATAGGAAAGGTATATTGAAACGTACACACGAACACACACACACACACACACACACACACACACACACACACAATTGCTAGAACATTAACTCAGTCCTATTAAAGTGAATAAAATTTGTGTCTGCTATGAAACAAGAACACTTAAATATAAAATATAGTCAAATCTACTGATATACAAGGAATAGCAAAGATCTGATTTACAGTCTAACAGAAAATGCAAGCGCTAATTAACAACAGTAGTATGTCTCCTCAGAAGAAGTATGGTATTTAAGCTCAAATATAGCACACAAGATTAACATTGCAGAATGAGGACTCTTGATTCATGAACTGATAACAGTCACAGACCTATATTATATGCTGTAATATAGTTTATACTGTTATGTGAGACGGTCTAGTAGTTACGTATATTTTTTCTCGATCTTTTAAGAAAAATATTTTCACTTTCTCAGTCCTTTTTGCTGCACGGGTTGCTTGCTCTGCCGATGATGAAAATATGCAGCACTTTGTGCCAGCTAGTTTTGATACGCTAGACTAACGAAACTTACGCAATATATACAATTTATTGCACTCATTTTTCAAGGATGTTGTGATCAATAGCTACAAAATAATCACGATATTCAACAAATATGTGTCACATACGACACACACATTTAAAAATAACTGGTCACAGCCCTAGTACCTATTAGAAAAAGTGTTCTTTACGAGAACAACAAGTTACATTAGTTAGCTAAAAAACAAATTGTGAAGGAAATATATAAGAGTAGAATCTAAAATTGAACAATACATGCAAATTATTTGTCGGCAAAACTATGACTTCTATTTTCAGCAGTAACCCGTCGCAGTTAAGATATACAGAAATCAATACTGCAAAATCTAATCATAAACAAATTTTTAACCCTACATATACCTCCTTATAAGCAGACCCATAACTGGCGACGAAACACAAGGATTCCAGGGTAAGTTTCTTTAGACTGAACTTCAAAATGCTCCTCTTGTTCACACACTCGCACTCGAGGTATAAATATGCACTGAACATTAGGCTCAGAAGCTGACAAAAGTATTTATCTCCCAGTCGTATGCAGACGAAACAGTTATATCGCGATTGGAGTAATGCTGTTTCATAAAACACCTAGTACCATAAACTTCCCATCCTAAAACTCTGTTCATACAGTAAATCTGTATTACCTGCCCTAGAAAAATTAGCTACACCCATAAAAAAGAAATCAAAGTAGTTCATATTTAATTATTTCTTTCATGCCATTTCATGGCCTTGTGCTTCGGAACAACTAAATTATTTGTCCGAAACACAGCATTGGCAAATGAGGTTTCACCACTGTCACTACAAAGCTTGAGAAGAAAGGGTATATAAATGAACATTACCATTACTTAGCAGCAGAAACTTTAAGCCTTAAAGCAACGTACACTGTGATAGAAGTAACATACAATTAAAATGAGTACTTCAGAGGCAGAAAATATCTGTCACTCTGGAAGCCAAAACATACCTGGTGACTAAAGAGCGTGAACATTTCCGGAAAGGCTCTCTGACTTTGAAAATGTTGAAATTCACAGAATTACTAACAATACATCAGCTCGCACCGTTATCAACTCTTTAGCGGACAGCAAACCACTCGGTCTTTTTCTTCGTGCGGAAGAATACGATCGCGGAGGGCTACGAAAACTCGAACCAGAAAAATTTATCGGAATTGAAGCTCACTTACTAAATAAATTATCGCTCGCGCGTAAAAGGCGATACTCTCATCCTACCAACACCGGAGCTCATTTGAGACTGCAGCACCTCACCTACAAATCCCGCGGCCTTAAACAGCAGCTCGTGGTCATAGAGCGAAAATGGCTTCTCCGATTGGCTGAAGTTATCACATGACTGGTACTCGGGGTGTAGGCTTTGTTTCTAGCTCACTACCTGGAATCGCGCTTTTATCGCTACTAAACGAGCCTGCCGCGAAGTAGTTTTCCGTTCATTGTGCCCTTTTTACAATTTCTTTGTCGTTATATCTCTGGCATCGAATGCTTAAAAGATTCAAAGAAGTCTGCTTAATCCTATTACGGAATTGCTTACTCGAACGATATTAGAGCAAAGTAACTTCTAGAATTTTAATGATAAAGAAAACCACGTCAGCTGTAGTATTGCACATTCATTGTGGTACGACCGGATTCGTTCCTACAACATCCTCAGGTTGCCGAGTCGTGCTAAAGCCATTATATATTCGGCAACCCGAGGATGTTCTAACAACGACATCGGTTGTAGCACAATTTGTTTATTTTTATTTAGCGTGTGGCTTCATCGCAAACAAATAATATTACAATTATCTCAAACTAATACCCAGGCTACTAATATAGTCTACTGATCCCTCCGTCACCACCAGGAACTCTGTTGTGTCGCCAGGGAAGCTATCAGAGCCGGCCGGTGTGACTGAGCGCTTCTAGGCGCATCAGTCTGGAACCGCGCGACCACTAGGGTCACAGGTTCGAATCCTGCCTCGGGCATGGATGTATGTGATGTCCTTAGGTTAGTTAGGTTTAAGTAGTTCTAAGTTCTAGGGGACTGATGACCTCAGATGTTAAGTCCCATAGTGCTCAGAGCCATTTGAACCATTTTTTGAAGCTCTCAGAGGACATTCTTGAATTACATGCCGAACAATCTGCTTTTCAATGCCACAGTCACAACTTGGTGAAGTTATTTTCTTCCACTTGTACGAACGGGCGGCACACCTCCAAGTGTTGGTTCTTATTTGGTTAAGAACCGACCAGATCTTTCATGGCAAGTGGTTTCGTCGATATGCAGGGCATCTTAAGTTTCTCTGTCGTAGCGTTAATCTACCCTGTGTGCCTCCAACAGCCATCAGTATTACTGCCGTGTGCAACAGCATTCTAACGGTTTCCAGGGATGTGTGAGGAGAGCGATGCCTACCTTTGCTGATGCTTGGAATGTCTGTGTGAACAGGGAGGTTAGGATTTTTCTGTAGTCTTTTGTGCTCCCATACACGTGCACTTTGAAGATAGTATATGGCTAATCGGTAGCCAGAAACTAGATGTGGGTGTGATGGTACTGGCTATAAGACGCATGGTACGGAAGAGTTGTGTATTATCAAGTGTTGTGTGAGCGCTATTCATACACGCTGGTGAGCAGTAGCCTGCAACAGGGTAAACCAATCCCAGAGCTGAATTAAGGAGTTTTAATGCAGCTGATCACCATGATGTGCCACAGAGTTTTTGGAGGTTGTTATCTCGAGTTTTGATTTTGGCAGCTGTTCTTAATAGATGTTGTTTGTCACTGAGCGTTCTGTCAGGCGAGACCTCTAGGTATTTTCGGTTCTGTTTTGTCAGAGTACCCTTCCTTCCAGGTGGAAAGTGAGCTCTTCATTGGCCGTCTTTTAGCACAATGAATATGTAATAATTCACCTGAGATGGCTTTCAAAAAAATGGCTCTGAGCACTATGGGACTTAACATCTATGGTCATCAGTCCCCTAGAACTTGGAACTACTTAAACCTAACTAACCTAAGGACATCACACACATCCATGCCCGAGGCAGGATTCGAACCTGCGACCGTGAGATGGCTTTCGTTAACCATTTAAGCTATGGTGCTCAACACGACAACCATTATTTACTGCAAAGACCCTTAGAGATACATTTTCAATTATTTCCTTACAATCACATGAAGGAACGTAATTAATTAAGCCTAAAAACTGCAAGGATGGATTTTTGACTGAGAATAGAGGATAAATGGTCCTGAACATGTGTTCGGAAATGCACCGTTGCCACAGTAGATGGTGCTGACGAATGAAGGTTCCTGTGACCATGTGCAATGTGATCCATGTCCGTTGCAGGTTGTGTGACTGGAGCGTTGTACTGTAAGCAGCCGAATGAAACATTATTTATGTCGGGAACAAGCCGAGATTGTGTTCGTGCCCGGCCAAGCAGATGGAAACGGTCGAGAGGTAGCACGGCTACACCATCACAAGTACCCTCACAGACACCAACCACATCACATAACATTTCAAATATTTTTTAGGCGTTTCTGTGATCATGGCTCCTTTCAGACAGACCAACGTGCAGGCGGGCGGCGGTCTGTACGCACACCAAACGTAGACGACCGGGTTCTACGGGATATTGAGACGAACCCTTGCACACGCTCCAGGCAAGTGGCTCACCAACGTGGTGTAAGCTAAAGTACTATTATGTGTATCCTGCATGACAGTCGCTGTTATTCCTGTCACCTACAGTCCCATAGAGGACATTTTGAACATCTGTTGTAAGATGGTTGCAATGCAGCTCTGTACTGTTTTCTGGGACAATTTGTTATCGTTGCACGCACACCTGCCATTTCCGGACACCTGTTCATAAGCCCTCTTTCGCCATTCAGTTAGGAATCCATCCCTGTACTTTGTTGGTTTTTATTAATGTTCACCCTGTATATTCTAAATCCGATAAATGTAAATTACAGAAACGGTAAGAAGTGTTCATAAATTCAAACGCAGAGGAGCAGTCATTCAGTGACCTATTAAATCCAACACATAGCACAGTTGACCGTTTCGTGCATGACAGCATAAAAACCATGATGAGAGGAGGAGGTTCAGGAGCGCCCAGAAGCCCATCGACTTGTGCCTATGTGAGAGTGTATCATTTCCTAGGCCATAAATTCATAGCGTGCATTTCACTTTAAGATGTTGTCCGTCGGAACTTTCGATCGGACGCATATTACTGGCAAGCGAAGCACATGCTCAACGAGTCACCGATGTTGCTCATATTTCACACTACAGTAATACGTACATAGATGTAACAAATGCTGTTCTAGTACAATCAGTTTCTCAAGTGTTTTTCAGAAATTAAGTTTCGACGTTCCACCAGCCTGTAGAATACTATACAAGAACACCAACAAACGAGGAGCGAAGTTGGGCAACAGACTTCGGCGCCATGACACAGGTGTGCTGGTACTGGGTTCTAGTCTCACCTATTTTCTTCTAAGCTTCCTACAAACTCTTGTATCGCTACACTGAATCAAATTTCTTAGCAAAGAGGCAATAATAGCTACAATCGTAGTGGTATATTGGTAAATCTATATGTCCTGTGACTAGGGACTCCCGTCGGGTACACCGTTCGCCGGGTGCAACTCTTTCGTTTTGACGCCACTTTGGCGACCTGTGCGTCGATGGGGATGAAATGATTATGATTAGAACAACACAACACCCAGTACGTGAGCGGAGAAAATCTCCGACCAAGGCGGGAATCGAACCCGGGCCATTAGAATCGACATTCTGTCGCGCTGCCCACTCAGCTACCGGGGGCGGACGTGGTATATTGGTTGCGAGATACAATCGAGATATAATAATCAGTTGTGACACCATTGTGCCTGTCTTGTGCGATGTACACTTTTACAGCCAAGACCAAATTTTCCTGAGGTGATTGCAGAACTCCCGGGTTCGATTCCCGGCGGGGTCAGGGATTTTCTCTGCCTCGTGATGACTGGGTGTTGTGTGATGTCCTTAGGTTAGTTAGGTTTAAGTAGTTCTAAGTTCTAGGGGACTGATGACCATAGATTTTAAGTCCCATAGTGCTCAGAGCCATTTCAACCATTTGATTGCAGAACGCTCCTACTTTTTTCCAGTGCCAGATGAAAATGTCATATTGTGAAGACTTCATTACTCTCAGCTATCTGGAACTGCATCAGTTGACAATTTCGATATTCATAGCTAAGTTGAAATACGCATGATTTGCATAAAAAAGCTATATCTGAGTGCCCATTCTTTTTAAATGTTCGTGAGGTGTTTTTTTTTCGTTATCATTAATAAAAATCATATGCGCATGTCAGAATGTGCTATTCATAAATTGTGCATGGTGCAGGCCATTACTAAGTTTTTAATTAATGGCCTACCAGTGACTATAAAGAATTATAGCTGTAAGGCCGTCAGTGTGATAAAATGTATCCTTAAATAAACGTTGATTTCATCACCATCCTTTGTTATACCTCGATCATACCTTGATACGAATACACCACTGTGATTACCATTATTAGCATTAGCATTCGTTTCCGAAGCATGACTCATGGTAGCGATACAAGTGTCAGGTGGAAGATTTTAAGAAAATAAAACTCGAACGCAGTACGGATAAACTGATCGTCTGCCTCCTTAGCATTCTGTGCTAAGACCGCTGTTCAAAAATGGTTCAAATGGCTCTGAGCACTATGGGACTTAACATCTGAGGTCATCAGTCCCCTAGAACTTGGAATTACTTAAACCTAACTAACCTAAGGACATCACACACATCCATGCCCGAGGCAGGATTCGAACCTGCGACCGTAGCGGTCTCGCGGTTCGAGACTGACGCGCCTAGAACCGCTCGGTCACACCAGCCGGCTGCCTCTGTTCCACACTTGATACTCTTGTACGGTGTTCAAGAGGTTGTTAAAAATTTAACCTCGATTCCTCGAGAACGTTTGAGAAAAGTATCGTACAAGAGCACCATTTTTAATATCTAATTATATGCTACAAGCATACGACAGACCGAGCGAGGTGGCGCAGTGGTTAGACACTGGACTCGCATTCGGGAGGACGACGGTTCAATCCCGCGTCCGGCCATCCTGATTTAGGTTTTCCGTGATTTCCCTAAATCACTCCAGGCCAATGCCGGGATGGTTCCTCTGAAAGGGCACGGCCGACTTCCTTCCCCATCCTTCCCTAATCCGATGAGACCGATGACCACGCTGTCTGGTCTCCTTCCCCAAACCAACCAACCAACCAACCATACGACAGATGAAAGGAATGGATGCCAGTTGGGTGTATGTTTCCCTTGTGAGTGACATCAGTGAGGTATTTTAAGATTCCCGCTGCAATTGGATTAATAAAAAAACAGAGAAAAGTTAAGATGATGGTTTTAAGGCTTCAGCTGTTCTACGTAGTCCTCTACGATTTGATTACAAGGCACAGAACGTTCCTACATCCATGTGAAACTATAGGAAAGTCCTTCTTTGGGATGTTGCCCAATTCGCGGGTCACATTGGCTTGAATGTTACTTATGTCGTCAAGTAGTCGAACCTTCATGTGAATTACTAAACTTTTTCGTTTCGTATTATATTCGTTTTAATAACACCAAGTATCGTCACCAGTGATGAATTTATCGAGAAAATAATTTTCCTCGTTTTGCATTTCAATCAACTCGTGTCTGGTGTCCTCACGTCGTTTTTGTTCGTGGGCCAAGGTCTGCGGGACAAATTATGCATACACTTTTCTCTTCTTCAACACGTTCTGGACAATGTTTGAACACTGTAAAGACGTTGCTCCGTTGCGGTTTGTGACACACTGCTGCTATATATCCACTATTTAACACTGTCTGATCACAACTGACTGGTCGAATTCACATCTGTTGTTTACAGTTGTAAGTTTAAGTTTCCACCGTAGTTACTTTTTTGTCGTCGTTTTTACGCTGGGAATAAAATCTTTTTGGATAGACGATTTAGGGTGGAGCGCCTAACCTTTTCACTTCAAATTACTTTTGACCCACTAAAGATATTTGTAACCCGTAATTCGTTTTCACCTAGACAAATAGATATGTGTTATCACGTCTTCAGCAACAACCGGGGCAAACGCTTCAACCTTTTTAATGAAAAAATGCTATTTTCTGCCGTCAGGTTATCAGTACTCTACGAGACAAATTCAGTAATATAACTCTTTTGCAGAACTGATAAGAAATCATGGTTTAAAAATATACAGAATATTTTCGTGCTGTTGTTGCGGCTGTTGAATCAGGGGCGGATCCAGGATCTCGGTCAGGGGTGGGGGGGTGTGCAAATTTTTTGGTACCTGCCTTCCAAAAAATTAATTCCAAATAAAACCATTAATACTCTATACGCGCGCACACACACACACACACACACACACACACACACACACATATATATATATATATATATATATATATATATATATATATATATATATATATATATATATGCACTACTGGCCATTAAAATTGCGACACCAAGGAGAAATGCAGATGATAAACGGATATTCATTGAACAAATATACTATACTAGAACTGACATGTGATTATATTTTCACGCAATTTGGGTGCATTGATCCTGAGAAATCAGTATTCAGAACAATCACCTCTGGCCGTAATAACGGCCTTGATACGCCTGGGTATTGAGTCAAACAGAGCTTCGATGCAGTGTACAGGTACAGCTGCCCATGCAGCTTCAACACAATACAACACTTCATGAAGAGTAGTGACTGGCGTATTGTGACGAGCCAGTTGCTCGGCCACCATTGACCAGACGTTTTCAGTTGGTGAGAGATCTGGAGAATGTGCTGGTTAGGGCAGCAGTCGAACATTTTCTGTACCCAGATAGGCCCGTACAGGACCTGCAACATGCAGTCGTGCATTATCCTGCTGAAATGTAGGGTTTCGCAGGGATCGAATGAAGGGTAGAGCCACGGGTCGTAACACATCTGGAATATAACGTCCACTGTTCAAAGTGCCGTCAATGCGAACAAGACGTGACCGAGACATGTAACCAATTGCACCCCATACCATCACGCCAGGTGATACACCAGTATGGCGATGACGAATACAAGCTTCCAATGCGCGTTCACCGCGATGTCGCCAAACACGGATGCAGCCATCTTGATGCTGTAAACAGAACCTGGATTCATCCGAAAAAATGACGTTTCGACATTCGTGCACCCAGGTTCGTCGTTGAGTACACCATCGCAGGCGCTCCTGTCTGTGATGCAGCGGCAAGGGTAACCGCAGCCATGGTCTCCGAACAGATAGTCCATGCTGCTGCAAACGCCGTCGAACTGTTCGTGCAGATGGTTGTTGTCTTGCAAACGTCCCCATCTGTTGACTCAGGGATCGTGTCATGGCTGCACGATTCGTTACATCCATGAGGATAAGATGCATGGCATCTCGACTGCTAGCAATACGAGGTCGTTGGGATCCAGAACGGCGTTCCGTATTACGCTCCTGAACCCACCGATTCCAAATTCTGCTAACAGTCATTGGATCTCGACCAACGCGAGCAGCAATGTCGCTATACGATAAACCTGTATCGCGATAGGCTACAATCCGACCTTTATCAAAGTCGGAAACGTGATGGTCCGCATTTCTCCTCCTTACACGAGGCATCACAACAACGTTTCAACAGGCAACGCTGGTCAACTGCTGTTTGTGTAAGAGAAATCGGTTGGAAACTTTCCTCGTGTAAGTACGTTGTAGGTGTCGCCACCGGCGCCAACCTTGTGTGAATGCTCTGAACAGCCAATCATTTGCATATCATAGTATCTTCTTCCTCTCGGTTAAATTTCACGTCTGCAGCACGTCATCTTCGTGGTGTAGCAATTTTAATGGCCAGTAATATATATATATTCTGTTTTTAGTTTAATTGTGTATCTTTATGTGTTAAGTGGGTTTAATGAAATAACTTACTGCATTACCTAAAAAATATTCTTCAAATACGACACGTGTACTTAAAAAACTCTGTGTTTGTCTGCTAATGTAAAATAATCTATAAAAATGCTAATGTTCATTTTTTTCCATTCTTAAATCTTCGAAAATTATTTCACCAATTGCTTTCATTTGACAGAATGTTGCCATCGAATTCGCGCATGTGTTTATACGCAGCAATGACGATACGACTGCGAAAAGTAATAATAGGGTATTTGACTGTGTTCAGGAAATCATCTTAATAACGTCATTTTATGCTCATAATAAGCCGTTTTTCCTCATGACTGTAAATATTAACAATAAGAAATTCCTTTCTTTCCTGTTGTAAAAAAAGTAAGAAATGAAATAAAAATGCAAAAGTATAAATAAAATGAAATTTAATATTAAATACGTATATTCACAATACTGCTCATAAATATTAAATTCTAATCTCTCTACGCCCACTTTTTGAAAATCTTGTAATTACTTTACCACGTCTACAGGAATCTGGTAATGAATATGCATAAGTGCAAGACCAAGGAGGCGGTTTTCATTCATCGATGTTCTTAAATAAGTTTTCAGGCGCCGCAACGACGAAAACGACCTTTCAGCAGACGCAGTTATCACTGGAAGTGTTGCCAGGACCAATAAAAGCTTATGTATTATAGGATATGCATCCTTATCACATCTAACCAACATGTCAAGGGCGATGGTTGGAAGCTCTTTTTGTCATTCCTTTTCTTGATTCCATTTCTCTCGCCACAACAACATTTCATCCCGTGACATAAGAAAAGCAGTGCCTTTGTCCTCGTCAAGCAACGAACCGAAGCAGTTGGTGAGGGACTCTGCAATTTTTTCAGTTTTACCTGTAGAGATCTTCACAATACTTTCTGGACTGAAAACAGAAAGGTTGAACAAATGATCTTCACAATACTTTCTGGACTAAAAACAGAAAGGTTGAACAAATCCAAAGTTTCAGCAGAGAATCTTTCTCGTAAATCAGTTATAATGAGGTCCAGTAGGGGAGCATAGTCTGTTACTCTGTATTATTCTTCTGCCGAATTTGTTTGAGGGATGTCGCGATAAACTTGGCGTCGACCGAAGCGTTCATCCAGATCGAAAACGTGCAATTGCAGAATAAAAGGGACTGTCGTAAGGTTCTCACTATTTGCAACTAATGAGAATATTTTCAAGTATTCCTTCGGTGTTCATCGCTTAATTATCAACACCATCTCTTTGCAAATTGCCCCTAGAAACAAAATCTTACATACGCACTGCAGGGAAAGTGCTAAAAAAGGGACACAGATGGCTCATGCCTCAGCGAATATTATCATTTCATTCGTAAGTATAGTTGTTTCTTCTGTTGTTTATTCGCTAAATGGAAGAGTCTTCAAGGTCTCTTTTTGAATTGTTACATCAAACTGCGTGCCATTGTTTACATCTTCGACTTCAAGTAAAACATACTAGATAGGACGAAGTAATCAGCCCCTAAAGCAGTCAGAAAAAAAAGATCGGTCACGCACCGGGGGCTAGGGGGGGGGGGGGGGGAGTAATTGCCCCATTGCCCCCCCCCCTTGAAACCGCCCCTTTGTTGAATGCCCCGCAACCCGCAAGTTCACCCCACCCTCCAAGGAAATTTACCTTGCTGTGTTAAGACTAAATGTCACGTTTGTGCGTTAGACTTTACAAAGGCTTAAACATCTTTCGTAGCAAAGAAAATGTTATATCGCTGGATAGGCATTCAACAGCTTTTAAGATAAGACAATTAACGTTTTTACGTCCCACAAACAAACGGTCGGACACCCAGAAGAAATCTGACTCTCGCAAAGAAATTATTAGAATTTGCAGGATAAAATTTTTATCTTAAACGAAACTCAAATAAATTCGTCCGCTGTTTCTAAAAATATGTTAAGTCACTTACACACCAGTAAAAAATCATACATTGAAATAAAACACATAAAATAATTGCTGAATTTGTCCAATTATAGACCGCTCAGAATCGAAGACTAGGGTACAATCTTTTTTTTTCTTTTTATCATCTTAGAATTCCTTCATGCGTTGGCTGATGGCCTGTCTGTGTTCATCTGACATCACCCTCCTAGGTTGTGGTTTCTGCTGCGGGATAGGAAATTTTGCAGTATTGATCAGTAGCCTGAAATTTTCCCTGTCATATATGATGTCTTCTGTGATGTTAAGTTTTCTCTAATTCCATCTTATCTCTTCCAGCCATACCATGGTGTTTTTTAATTAGAAAATGAAATAAGAAGCCTACTGTCATTCATTTTGTAAATATGACCATAAAACTTTAATCTCTTCTTTCTTATTTTGTCTATGATTATTTCTATGTATCTGTATATATTTTTATTCCTTCCCTTCGTCCAATTGCTGTCTTTGTTCTTTTGCGGTCCTATGATTTTTGCTAACTGTTCTCCTTTCTTCCTTTTCTAATTCCTTTTGTTTACATCTTTTATACAGAATGAGGCATTCAAATCTGTAAAGTGTTTCCGATTTAATAACTGTTGTGTAGTATTTAATTGGTTACCTGGAATGATACTGATCTTTTGTTACATCGGGTTTGGTTGAGTCTGTATGCTTATTCCATTTTCTTCCATCTTCCTTTGCTTGTGGTGTTATCTAATCCATTTGACTGTATCCATTCTCCCAAATACTTAAACTTATCAGCTCATAAAATAAATTAATACAAAGATTGTGTACAAAAACAATGAAGAGGTTATTGTGTCCTGTCACATTTCTGTTGATGAATTTTTTTAAATGTATGTTGAAAGTGAGAAACCGTTGCTTCACGAGGCTTCCGTACTCAATGCAACACTGACAAACTCACTGCTGTCAACATACCTAGAGTAATCGCTTAACACGCAGAAGTAATTCGCTCTCTTGCGCCTTCCACTGTCGTTGGAACCTCCTGGTAGACCACATGCTTTACATGATCTCAGAAAAAAAGGCAAACGGCGACATGTCAAGCGATCGTGCTGGAAACCTATGAACAGAACTGCCTCTTCTCATCCCCGGTTTCGAAAATGACCGGTTAAATTCACCTCTTACTACTGAAGAGATATGGACAGAACATGCATCATATTAAGTCCGATCTCGTGTTGTTCGATTGTCCCACATCATACTTCCATACATTATTGTCGTTGAGTGAAAACCTGACGCAGTCAGTGTGAGTTTTCCTTTGACCAGCAGTGCACGTTTCTGAAATTTACATTTCCTTGGTTTGTGAAAGTGGTCTCATTAGTACATAATAATTTTACCACAAAATTATTATATTGTTGGAGAACCCACTCATAGTGTTCAAAACGATGTCTACAATCTTTGCCATGTTGGTCTCGATGTAGAGAAATATGGGAAGGATGATGCTATCTCTCTGAAGAATGCACAGAATGGTTCATTAACTGATGGCAACCTCTTCCTGAATTTGACGAGAATTGGAACGAGGAGTTGTTACAGCAACTGCAAGAATCGCTACTTCTCCCGCTTATCAGGTAGCAGTCTTCATTCGTATACGTTTACTTGGCACAAAACTTCCAGTCTCGTGAAGTCTTTTGATAATGTTAGCCAAGGGAGGACGAGTTGGACAGTATCTACGTGAGAACCGTTCGGCATGTTCTGCTGCCCCTGATGAATTTTGGTGATATTCGCCGTAAATTGAGAGAATGTTGGTCATCTGCTGGCTGAAAATGACATTCACATTGATAAGACAGGCAGCCAGAAAGCAAATTTTAATGTACACAATTCATGCAGACAGTCACTGATTGAAACTAGAGATACTCAAAAATTGGCAGGAAAACTGGGTTCATACATTTTTAATTCAGCCAGTGCACAAAATCAGTTATCACTACTGCATCAGAATATCCGAGGACAAAGGGGTAATCTTAATGAGTTGCTTATTTGTGTTGAAGAATTAGAGTTAAGCAAACCAGTTGATAAAACTGCCTCTCAGAACGTAATGTGACCACTGGTGTAGATATGTTAAATGTTACAGGATTCAAGTTAGCTTCTTATTTCCGTAGAGAAAATATGGAGAAAGAAGGAGTTGGCATATTTGTCAGAAACTGTTTTGATTTCAAGAATACTAATATTAATAAATTTTGCTCAGAGCAGCACTTAGAAGCTTTTGCAGCAGAAGTTGTATTTCATAATAAGTCCTTTTATAATAGTAAGTATATACAGATCACTCTCAGGAAATTTTAACTTCTTGCCGGCCTATGTGGCCGAGCGGTTCTAGGCGCCTCAGTCTGGAACCGCGCGACCGCTACGGTCGCAGGTTCGAATCCTGCCTCGGGCATGGATGTGTGTGATGTCCTTAGGTTAGTTAGGTTTAAGTAGTTCTAAGTTCTATGGGACTGATGACCTTAGAAGTTAAGTCCCATAGTGCTCAGAGCCATTTGAACCATTTTTTTAACGTCTTCATAAAAAAATCTGGACGCTCTGCCGTCCCATCTCATAGTTAAAAACAAGGAAATAGTGGTTGCTTGGGATTTTAACGTGGATTTATTGAAAAGCTCTGTCACTGAACAATTATTGCAGTCAGTAACACTATCATTCAATTTAGTTCCTACTGTGAACTTTGCTACTAGGATATGTAAATGCTCTGAGAATACTATTGATAATATCTTTGTATACAAATCTAGGGAAAAAAGTCATATCACAAAACCAATAGCAAATGGTCTATCTGATCATGACATGCAGAATCTTGTGTTAAATGTTGAAACTTGTCAGGATAAAAAAATCTATTAAATCTGAGTACAGGAGGATAATAAATAAGTCAAAAATTGAGAAATTCAGGAAATTGCTCAAAGACATGATGATTACAACACGTCTGACTCAAATGCAAAATACAAAACATTCATTACTAAAGTTTCCTCCAGTTTTGAAAATTGTATTCCCCTAAAGGTAACTCAAATCACACAGAAGTCAAAAAATAAACTCTGGATTACACAAGGAATAAAGATATGGTGGAGGACAAAAAGGACACTAAATGTACTATCTAGGAACAACTCTCATGTTAGAATTGATATGAATTACAAAGAATACTGCAAAATATTGAAGCAAGTAATCCAGAAATCGAAGCAGCTTTATAATGAGAAAATATAATTACATCAGGTAACAAAATAAAAAACCGTATGGGATATTGTGACGACAGAGACAGGTGGGGCCAAAAAGGAAGAGGAACAGATAGCTCGAAAAATAAATGAGACTTTGGTAACAATTGCATGTAGTGAAATTTCCTGGCATATTAAAACTGTATGCCGGTCCGAGACTCGAATTCGCGACCTTTGCCTTTCGCGGGCAAATACTCTACCAACTGAGCTACCTAAGCACGACTCACTGTTCGTCCTCACAGCTTTACTTCTGCAAGTACCTCGTCTCCTACCTTCCAAACTTTACAGAAGCTCTCCTGCGAACCTTGCAGAACTAGCACTCCTGAAAGAAAGGATATTGCGGAGACGTGGCTTAGCCACAGCCTGGGGGATGTTTCCAGAATGAGATTTTCACTCTGCAGCGGAGTGTGCGCTGATATGAAACTTCCTGGCAGATTAAAACTGTGTGCCCGGCCGAGACTCGAACTCGGGACCTTTGCCTTTCGCGGGAAAGTGCTCTACCAGGTCCCGAGTTCGAGTCTCGGCCCGGCACACAGTTTTAATCTACCAGGAAGTTTCATATCAGCGCACACTCCGCTGCAGAGTGAAAATCTCATTCTGTAAACATCCCCCAGGCTGTGGCTAAGCCATGTCTCCGCAATATCCTTTCTTCCAGGAGTGCTAGTTCTGCAAGCTTCGCAGGAGAGCTTCTGTAAAGTTTGGAAGGTAGGAGACGAGGTACTGGCAGAAGTACAGATGTGACGAGGGGGCGTGAGTCGTGCTTGGTTAGCTCAGTTGGTAGAGCACTTGTGCGTGAAAGGCAAATGTCCCGAGTTCGAGTCTCGGCCCGGCACACAATTTTAATCTGCCAGGAAGTTTCATATCAGCGCACACTCCACTGCAGAGTGAATATCTCATTATGGAAGTACATGTAGTGTTACAAACCTCTTAAACAAGTACTTCACTTCTGTTACTGATAGCTTGGGGTTATCAGGTTCGGTGAACAGTGCATTGGAGTATCTGAGACCAGTCTTCAAAAGTAACTGCAGAAAAATGGAAATGACACTCACGTCTACCAAAGAAGTAGCACCCATCATAAAATCTTTAAAATCTATGTATTCCACTAGGTATGATAACATAACAACAAAGTTCATCGAAGAGTGCTCATGCGAGTTGAGTTCTGTCTTAAGTAATTTGTGTAATCAATCTCTTATCAGCGGAACATTTCCAGACTGGCTAAAATATGCTGAAGTTAAGCCTCTTCACAAGAAGTGGGATAAAGAGTTACCATCAAACTATCGACCAATTTCACTTTTGCTGGCTTTCACAAAAATGTTTGAAAAGGTTGTGTTCAAGCATCTCCTTAAGCATCTGACTGAAAATAATATACTGTCCAAGTCACAGTCTGGTTTTCTTACGGGTTCTGATATAGAGAAAGCCATTTACACTTGCAGTGAGGATGTACTTAATTCGTTTGATAATAAATTAGAGGCTACTGACATTTTCTGTGACCTGTCAAAAGCCTTTGATTGTGTGAACCGCAGCATTCTTTTAAGTAAATTATAATATTATGGTGTCACCAGCAATGCTGCAAAATGGTTTCAGTCTTATCTATCTTAGAGGAAACAAAGGGTGTCGTTGCGAAATACCTGTGCAGTAGGCAGTCAGTCTTCATCTGACTGGGAATTACTTACATGTGGTGTTCCTCAAGGTTCCACCTTGGGTCCATGGCTTTTTCTTACGTACATTAATGACCTCTCATCTGTTACATTGCCAGATGCTACGTTTGTTTTGTTGCAGATGATACAAATATTGCAATAAGTAGCAAGTCAAGTAAAGATTTAAAAATAGCTGCTAATCAAATTTTCACTAACATTAATAAGTGGTTTAAAGCTAATTCACTGTCATTAAACTTTGAGAAGACCCACTATATGCAGTTCAGAACCTGTAAGAGACTTCCTTCCAGCATGAGTATAACATATGAAGACATGTAGATCGAAGAGGTTGACAGTGTTAAATTTCTGTGATTAGAACTCGATAATAAATTCAGTTGGGAAGGGCATACCACAGAATTGCTTAAGCGCCTAAACAAGTCCGTATTTGCCATGAGAATGATGTCAGATGTAGGAGACATAAATATAAAATAACTTGCATACTTTTGCTTACCTTTATTCCATTATGTCATATGGGATCACATCATGGGGCAACTCATCAAACCGAGTAAAAGTTTTTAAGGTGAAAAAGTGTGTGATAAGAATCATTTGTGATGTAAATTCAAGAACATCTTGTAGAAACCTGTTCAAGAAACTTTGTATTCTAACCACTGCTTCTCAGTATATTTATTCCTTAATGAAGTTTGTTGCACATAATATATCGATATTTCCATCCAATAGCTCAATACATAATATCAATACTAGGAATAAGAACAATCTACATAAAGACCTAAAATCGCTTACCTTGGTCCAAAAACGGGTCAAACATTCAGGGACACACATTTTCAATAAATTTCCAGCAACCATTAAAAACTTAGTTTCAGATAAAAGCACAGTTTAAACAGAGTTTGAAAGACTTTTTGATAGGCAAATCCTTGTACTCCATAGATGAATACCTAAACAGAGACTGTTAAGCCAGCTTAAGTAAAAATATCTGTTACATTTCAGTTTTGACCACTCTTGGTTACAACAGCCAAGATTAGGTATATTGTGTACGATAAATTTATTAATAGTGCGTAACAGTGTTTCATTCTGACAGCGTATTAATTCTGTAAATATTAGCTATTCTAGTTTCCTGCATTGTATTAACATATTTCGACTATCTCCTGACAAATGATCAGGGTAGTAAGTATAAAATTCAAATGTTTTATGTTTTTATGTTATACTTTATGACATGTTCCACGCCCACGAGAATTATCTCATTTTTTGGGACTATGGAACGAAAAATGAATTTAATCTAACCTAATCCTGTTCTATAGTAAACGACAGTGTACTTCTGAAAAGGATTTACGCATTACTAACGATTCGACTGTCGTATATTATACAAGCAACCCATTGTAAATGAACTGTAGCATTCCTCATGTCTAACCTGAGCTACGTTGACAGTGGTTCCACTTTAGTTAATTTCTCAAAGAGAAGCAGACAATTGACGATGTATCTCTTGTCTCGACGACATCGGTTACCGCGCACAGAACCGTAAACATAACGTACCTCGAGCAGCAGCGCGACTTTCCTGGTACGCGGACCATTCAGCGGGTGCAACAGCAGCGAAAAAAATTCTGTATTCAATGAATTTTTGGTCCGTGATTTCTTTTCACATCTACAAACGAGTTATATCACTGAATTTGCCTCATCGAGATCTTATTTTGCAAGAAAATAGCAGAACTCCATTTATAAAAGTTCAAGCTGGTATTTATGTCATTAATGAAGTTGCAAGAACGCATCGATATTCGTTTCATGAGCACCTGGTTACTGTTCTTCTTGATGAAAACAGATTACAAGTATTTTTAACGGGCCAAAATTAATTTGAGGTGAAAAGTTAGGCGACTTACCCTGTATGTCATTCTGTCACCATACAGTGTGATTCAGCTGAGCTGTTTATCTAAGATATTTCCTGAATCATTTAAGGTATCGTAATTCTGTTTCCACCCAAACGAATTGTGAAAAAGTCCTTACTAAATGAATATAGTGTCTTTAGATAGCTATATTAAGTGCATACATATCGTTATCAAATTGTTTTTTGTACTGGAACTATAGTAATTTCCACTGCTAGTATCGTTATTCCAAAAGAGACGAATTCAACGGTGTTTCACTTTTCAAAATCAGATTAGTAGTTCCGAACTTAGGATTTAGCGGTTTTCAACATGAAACTGATTGCTGTCTTATGCGCTAAATACCAATGAAGGTGAGTTATCTTTTATATTGATAACAAGCAGGTTGAAGAAATAAAGTGCTGAAGTTAACAACAAGCTTTAAACTTGGACTACGGAAAGAAAAGTTCTGTGGAGACTTTCCATAACACGAAAGCGTTAATGGCGCTGTAAATGTTTCATTATGGACCTGAAAAGTCATTCTGTTGTTTTACGAAATTTCCAGCAATAACAGCGGAAACGTTTGCTTTAACGGATTCTCTGAAACGCAGCTGAAAAATTCGTTCATATCAATACTGCTGCCACCAACGTTTGCGGCTGTCACCTACAATAAAGATTATGGAACACACAAACGCCGGAAACGAAATCAAACTTCTGACAATGACTGACCTACGTCCCGTATAGGGGGGCATACAACGAACTCGCTTTCATAACGACGTGTGGCGCCTCAAACTCGTAAACGAGCGCGAACGGAAACGAAATCAAACTTCTAACAATGAGTGACCTTCGTGTCGCACACAGTAGCTTACAGCGACAACGCTTTTATAACTATACGTGAAAGAAAGAAGTATGCAGTGTGGCGCCAAAAACTCGTAAACGACCGCGAACGGCAATCTGATCGTAAATTTTCGACAAAGGCAGTCGTGTAACAGCTCAAAGACATTCATATTGTCTGAGAACTCGTAGCCCTGCAACACAAGTCGCTGCGTGGACCGTTCTAGATAACATAGAAACCTTTATCAGAAGCGATATAAACTTGCAGGTCTGCTACCGCTATTGAACTGTTCGGACACGTGGAAGCAATGAAATATTGTGCGACAGTCACAACCGTGCAGAAACTACGACAGAAGGCAACCAAGGATAGAAATGGCACTTTTAGAGTACGTGTCTTTTCACATCTTGAGGTGTATGTAAACTGTTTAATATGAAATAGACAAGAGCATTATGTGATGCTAATATCGTTCTATGCAAAAGAGCAGCAACCTGAAAATGCCAATAACTCACGCACTTAACACAGTTTAGAAATCTAGTAGAAACACATAATCGTAGTAGAGCAATAGTGTGACACATTAAACAGTTGTCAAAATGTCGAGAGATACAAGGAGTCAGAAATAATTGCTTCTAAGTTCTAGGGGAGTAATGACCTTAGAAGTTAAGTCCCACAGTACTCAGAGCCACTTGAACCATTTGAATCTCGGTCATCAGAGGACTTCCATCCTGTTTCGACACATTACTCTAGACGAACGAAGATTTATGCCACTTACTCCCATTCCCTTGCCTCATCTTGGGCATAAAATCGAGTATTCAGTTTCATAACTACGGTGTGTGTGAGGTACTACAGCTGCTTGAAAGATGTCCTGTTTACGGAGTTAGTGGCGGAATGACATGTAATATCACACGGAACCCCCCCCCCCCCCCGCCCACCGCCCCCGGCTGCTATGCGTTTGTCCCTTTCTTTGTAAGAAGCGCTCCCCGTTACTAACGATCATTTTATATTTATATAGGACTGATGCGAGCAAAGTATAATTTCTGAACCGTGATCTGATGTGAATAGTGGGAGCTATACACCTCTGGAAAGCTGTACTGCACGTGTATAACAAGGAATCGCTGTTTTAAGGAAGTAGTTTTTCATTTTACTTATTATCACCATAGTTCATCGTAGAGAAACCTGCAAGGAGAATGTATGCCAAGCGCTGGAAATATATTTCATAAATTATCACAGTAACACCCTTGCATTCCATACGACTAATCGGCCGGAAACAGCAAAGATCTATCATTACAGCTTGATTTAAGTGCAGAACATTGTAGCCTTAGGAGTGCATGTGGTAATCTCTTACCAATACCTTCTTGGTAATGACCCCAGACACTAGAACAATACTTTCAAATTGCTAGCGCAGTTGATTTACGTATAACGCTGCAAACTCGGTCCGTCTGGAGCTCCATCATGCATAAAAACCACCTGTTTCTTGAAACTTAATGCAAATTAAATCCGTGTGCCGTACCGAGATTCGAACTCGGGACCCTTGCCTTTCACGACCAAGTGATCTACCATCTGAGCTACCCAAACACGACCCACTCCCCGTCCTCACCGATTTACCTCTGCCAGTGGCAGTGCCAGTGCAGGTAGAGCACCTTCCAGCGAAAGGCAAGGGTCCCGAGATCGAGTCTCGGTCCCGCACATGGTTTTACTCTGCCAGGAAGTTTCATATCAGCGCACACTCCACTGCAGAGTGAAAATCTCATTCTGGAAATATTCCCAAGGCTGTGGCTAAGCCATGTCTCCGCAATATCCATTCTTTCAGGAGTGCTAGTTATACAAGGTTCGCAGGAGAGCTTCTGTAAAGTTTGGAGAGTAGGAGACGAGAAACTGGCAGAAGTGAAGAAGTCAGGACATGGCGTGAATCGTGCGTGGGTAGCTCAGATGGTAGATCACTCTCCCGCCGAAGGCAAGGGTCCTGAGTTCTACTCTCGGAACGGCACACAGTTTTAAACTGCCAGAAATTTTCTTATTAGCGCACACTCCGCTGCGTATTGAAAATCTCATTCTGGTAACATCCCGCAAGCTGTGGCTAAGCCATGTTTCCGCAATATCCTTTCTTTCAGGAGTGCTAGTCCTGCATGTTTCGCAGGAGAACTTCTGTATTGTTAGGAAAGTAGGAGACGAGGCGCTGCCAGAACTAAAGCCACGAGGATGAGGAGTGAGTTGTGCTTGGGTAGCTCAGATGTTAGAGCACTCTTCCGCCAACGGCAAGGGTCCTGAGTTCGAGTCTCGGTCAGCCACACAGTTTTAACCTGCCAGGAAGTTCCATATCAGCGCACACTCCGCTGCAGATTTAAAATCTCATTCTGGAGACATCCCGTAGGCTGTTGGTAAGTCATGTCTCCGCAGTGTCGTTTCTTACAGGAGTGCTAGTTCTGCAAGATTCGAAGGAGAACTTCTGCGAAGTTTTGAAAGTAGCATATGAGGTGCTCGCAGAACTAATGCTCTGAGGATGGGCCGTGAGTCCTGCTCGGGTAGCTCCGATGATAGAGCGTGTAAACGCGAAAGCCAAGGTTCCAGAGTTCGAGTCTCGGTCAGGAACAGAGCTTGAATCTTCCAGGAAGATTCATATCAGTAAACACTCCACTGCAGAGTGATTATTTCATTCTGGAAACATCCCGCATTCTGTGGCTATGCCATGTCTTGGAGAGTAGGAGACGAGGTAATGGCAGAAGTGAAGCAGTGCGAACATGGCGTGACTCGTTCTTGGGTAGCTTCATGAGTGCTAGTACACCGAGTTTCGCAGGTGAGCTTCTGCAAATTTTGGAAAGTAGGACACGAGTTACTAGAAGAAGTAAAACTGTGAGGAAGGTGCGTGAGTCGTGCTTGGGTAGCTCAGATGGTAGAGCACTCTCCAGCCAAAGGCAAGAGGCCTGAGTTCGAGTCTCGATCCCGCACACAGTTATAATCTGCCAGGAAGTTTCATATCACCGCACACTCCGCTGCAGATTGAAAATCTCATTCTGGAAACATCTCGCAGGCTGTAGTAATGCCATGTCATCGCAATATCCTCTCCTTCAGGAGTGCTAGTTCTCAAAGGTTAGCAGAAAACCTTCTGTAAAATTTGGAAAGTAGTAGACGAGGTACTAGCAGAAGCAAGTCTGTGAGGGTGGGGTGTGAGGCATGCTTGGGTAGTTCAGATGGTAGAGCACTTGCCAGCGAAAGGCGAGGGTCGTGAGTTCGAGTCTCAGCCCGGCAGAAAGTTTTAATCTGCCAAGATGATTCATATCAGCGCACTCTCCACTGTAGAGTGAAAATCTCATTCTGGAAATATTCACAAGGCTGTGGCTAAGCCATGTCTCCGCATTGTCGTTTCTTTCAGGAGTGCCAGTTCTGCAAGGTTCGAAGGAGAACTTCTGTAAAGTTTAGACAGTAGCAGACGAGGTGCTGGCAGAACTAATGCTCTGAGGATGGGCCGTGAGTCGTGCTTGGGTAGCTCAGATGTTATGGCACTTTCCCGGGGAATGGCAAGGGTCCCGAGTACGAGTCTCGCTCCGGCACACAGTTTTAATCTGCCACGATGTTTCATACCAGCACACACTCCACTGGAGATTGAAAATCTCATTCTGGAAATATCCCCAAGGTTGTGGCTAAGCCATGTCTCCGCAATATCCTTCCTTAAAGGAGTGCTTGTTCTGCAAGTTTCCCAGGAGAGCGTCTGTAAAGTTTGGAAAGCAGGAGACGAGGTACTAGCAGAGGTAAGGCTGTGAGCACGGGGCGTGAGTCCTGTTCGGGTAGTTCCGATGGTAGAGCATTTAAACGCGAAAGCCAAGGTCCCAGAGTTCGAGTCTCGGTCAGGCCCAGAGTTTTAATCTTCCAGGAAGTTTCATATCAGTAAACGCTCCACTGCAGAGTAATAATTTCATTCTGGAAACACCCGCAGGCTGTGGCTATACCATGTCTTCTAATATCTGTTCTTTCATGAGTGCTAGTTCTCCAAGTTTCACAGAAGAGCTTCTGCAAATTTTGGAAAGTAAGACACGATGTACTAGCAGAAGTAAAACTGTGAGGAAGGTGCGTGAGTCGTGGTTGGGTAGCTCAGATGGTAGAGCACTCTCCCGCCAAAGGCAAGGGTCCTGAGTTCGAGTCTCGATCCCACACACAGTTATAATCTGCCAGGAAGTGTCATGTCAGAGCACTCTCCACTGCAGAGTGATAATCTCATTCTGAAAACATCCCCCAGGCTGTGGCTAAGGCATGTCTCCGCAATATCCTTTCTATCAGGAGTGCTAGTTCTGCAAGGTACGCAGGACAGCTTCTATAATGTTTGGAAAGTAGGAGTCGAGGTGCTAGCAGAACTAAAGATGTGAGGAAGGTGCGTGAATCGTGCTTGGGTAGCTCATATGGTAGAGCACTCTCCCGCCAAAGGCAAGGGTCCTGAGTTCAAGTCTCGATCCCGCACACACTTATAATCTGCCAGGAAGTTTCATATTAGCGCACACTCCGCTGTAGATTGTAAATCTCATTCTGGAAGCATCCCGCAGGCTGTGGCTAAGTCATCTCTCCGCAACATCCTTTCTTCCAGGAGTGATAGTTCTGCAAGGTTCGCAGGAGAGCGTCTGTAAAGTTTGGTAAGTAGAAGACGAGGTACTGGCAGATGCAATGCTCTGAGGATGGGGCAAGAGTCGTGCTTGTGTAGCTCAGATGGTAGACCACTTGCCCGCGAAAGGCGAGGATCGTTAAGTTCGAGTCTCGGTCCGGAACACAGTTTTAATGTGCCGGGAAGTTTGATATCAGCGCATACTCCCCAGCAGAGTGATAATTTCATTCTGAAAACATCGCCAAGGCTGTGACTAAGCCATGTCTTTGAAATATCCTTTCTTTCAGGAGTCGTAATTGTTTAAGTTTCACAGGAGAGCTTCTCTAACGTATGGAAAGTAGGAGAAGTGGTACTCGCTGAAGTAAAGCTGTAAGGACGAGGCGTGTGACTTGCTAAGGTAGCTCAGATGCTAGAGCATTTGCACACGCAAGGCAAGGATCCCGATTTCGAGTCTCGGTCCGGCACACAGTTTTAATCAGCTATGAATTTCCATATCGGTGCACACCCCGCTGCAGAGTGAAAATCTCATTCTCGAAATATCGCGCAGGCTGTAGCTAACTCATGCCTCCGCAATATCCTTTCTTTCAGGAGTGCTAGTTCTGCAAGTTTCGCAGGAGAACTTCTGTAATGTTTGGAAAGTAGGAGAAGAGGTGCTGCCAGAACTAAAGCCACGAGGATGGGGCGTGAGTTGTGCTTGGGTAGGTTAGAGCACTCGCCCGCGAAAGCTAAGGGTCCCGAGTTCGAGTCTCGGTCCAGCACATAGTTGTAATCTGCCAAGAAGTTTCATACCAGCGCACACTCCACTGCAGAGTGATATTCTCATTCTGGAACCATTCCCCAGGCTGTGGCTAACCCATGTTACCGCAATATATTTCTTTCAGTGGTGCTACTTTTGGAAGGTCACAGGGGTGCTTCTGCAAAGTTTGGAAAGTAGGAGACAACGCTCTGGCGCAGGTAAATTTGTGAGGACGCGGCTTGGGTCGTGCTTGGGTAGCTCAGATGTTGAGAGCACTCTTCCGCCAACGGCAGGGGTCCTGAGTTCGAGTCTCGGTCGGGCATACAGCTGTAATCTGCCAGGAAGTTTCGAATCAGCGCACACTACGCTGCAGATTGAAAATCTCATTCTGGAAACATCCGGCAGGCTGAAGCAATGCCATGTCATCGCAATATCCTTTCCTTTAGAAGTGCACCTCGAAGGAAACGGTCTGTTGATACCTAATCAGCATGTTTTCAGAAAACATCGTTCTTGTGCAACGCAGCTAGCTCTTTATTCGCACGAAGTAATGGCCGCTATCGACAGGGGATCTCAAGTTGATTCCGTATTTCTAGATTTCCGGAAAGCTTTTGACACCGTTCCTCACAAGCGACTTCTAATCAAGCTGCGGGCCTATGGGGTATCGTCTCAGTTGTGCGACTGGATTCGTGATTTCCTGTCAGAAAGGTCGCAGTTCGTAGTAATAGACGGCAAATCATCGAGTAAAACTGAAGTGATATCAGGTGTTTCCCAGGGAAGCGTCCTGGGATCTCTGTTGTTCCTGATCTATATAAATGACCTGGGTGACAATCTGAGCAGTTCTCTTAGGTTGTTCGCAGATGATGCTGTAATTTACCGTTTAGTAAGGTCATCCGAAGACCAGTATCAGTTGCAAAGCGATTTAGAAAAGATTGCTGTATGGTGTGGCAGGTGGCAGTTGACGCTAAATAAAGAAAAGTGTGAGGTGATCAACATGAGTTCCAAAAGAAATCCGTTGGAATTCGATTACTCGATGAATAGTACAATTCTCAAGGCTGTCAATTCAACTAAGTACCTGGCTGTTAAAATTACGAACAACTTCAGTTGGAAAGACCACATAGATAATATTGTGGGGAAGGCGAGCCAAAGGTTGCGTTTCATTGGCAGGACACTTCGAAGATGCAACAAGTCTACTAAAGAGACAGCTTACACTACACTCGTTCGTCCTCTGTTGGAATATTGCTGCGCGGTGTGGGATCCTTACTAGGTGGGATTGACGGAGGACATCGAAAGGGTGCAAAAATGGGCAGCTCGTTTTGTATAATCACGTAATAGGGGAGAGAGTGTGGCAGATATGATACGCGAATTGGGATGGAAGTCATTAAAGTAAAGACGTTTTTCGTCGCGGCGAGATCTATTTACGAAATTTCAGTCACCAACTTTCTCTTCCGAATGCAAAAATATTTTGTTGAGCCCAACCTACATAGGTAGGAATGATCATCAAAATAAAATAAGAGAAATCAGAGCTCGAACAGAAAGGTTTAGGTGTTCGTTTTTCCCGCGCGTTGTTCGGGAGTGGAATGGTAGAGAGATACACTCCTGGAAATGGAAAAAAGAACACATTGACACCGGTGTGTCAGACCCACCATACTTGCTCCGGACACTGCGAGAGGGCTGTACAAGCAATGATCACACGCACGGCACAGCGGACACACCAGGAACCGCGGTGTTGGCCGTCGAATGGCGCTAGCTGCGCAGCATTTGTGCACCGCCGCCGTCAGTGTCAGCCAGTTTGCCGTGGCATACGGAGCTCCATCGCAGTCTTTAACACTGGTAGCATGCCGCGGCAGCGTGGACGTGAACCGTATGTGCAGTTGACGGACTTTGAGCGAGGGCGTATAGTGGGCATGCGGGAGGCCGGGTGGACGTACCGCCGAATTGCTCAACACGTGGGGCGTGAGGTCTCCACAGTACATCGATGTTGTCGCCAGTGGTCGGCGGAAGGTGCACGTGCCCGTCGACCTGGGACCGGACCGCAGCGACGCACGGATGCACGCCAAGACCGTAGGATCCTACGCATTGCCGTAGGGGACCGCACCGCCACTTCCCAGCAAATTAAGGACACTGTTGCTCCTGGGGTATCGGCGAGGACCATTCGCAACCGTCTCCATGAAGCTGGGCTACGGTCCCGCACACCGTTAGGCCGTCTTCCGCTCACGCCCCAACATCGTGCAGCCCGCCTCCAGTGGTGTCGCGACAGGCGTGAATGGAGGGACGAATGGAGACGTGTCGTCTTCAGCGATGAGAGTCGCTTCTGCCTTGGTGCCAATGATGGTCGTATGCGTGTTTGGCGCCGTGCAGGTGAGCGCCACAATCAGGACTGCATACGACCGAGGCACACAGGGCCAACACCCGGCATCATGGTGTGGGGAGCGATCTCCTACACTGGCCGTACACCACTGGTGATCGTCGAGGGGACACTGAATAGTGCACGGTAATTCCAAACCGTCATCGAACCCATCGTTCTACCATTCCTAGACCGGCAAGGGAACTTGCTGTTCCAACAGGACAATGCACGTCCGCATGTATCCCGTGCCACCCAACGTGCTCTAGAAGGTGTAAGTCAACTACCCTGGCCAGCAAGATCTCCGGATCTGTCCCCCATTGAGCATGTTTGGGACTGGATGAAGCGTCGTCTCACTCGGTCTGCACCTCCAGCACGAACGCTGGTCCAACTGAGGCGCCAGGTGGAAATGGCATGGCAAGCCGTTCCACAGGACTACATCCAGCATCTCTACGATCGTCTCCATGGGAGAATAGCAGCCTGCATTGCTGCGAAAGGTGGATATACACTGTACTAGTGCCGACATTGTGCATGCTCTGTTGCCTGTGTCTATGTGCCTGTGGTTCTGTCAGTGTGATCATGTGATGTATCTGACCCCAGGAATGTGTCAATAAAGTTTCCCCTTCCTGGGACAATGAATTCACGGTGTTCTTATATCAATTTCCAGGAGTGTAGTATGATTGTGGTTCGATGAACCCTTTGCCAAGCACTTAAAATGTGAATCGCACAGTAGTCATGTAGATGTAGATGTAGATGCTAGTTCTGCTAGGATCGCAGGAGAGCATCTGAAAAGTTTGGAGAGTAGGAGACGGGGTACTGGCAGAAGTGAAGCTGTGAGGACATGGCGTGAGTCGTGCTTGGGTAGCTACAATGGTAGAGCACTCTCCCGCCAAAGGCAAAGGGCCTGAATTCGAGTCTTGGTGCGTCACAAAGTTTTAATCTGGAAGGATGTTTCATATCAGCACACTCTTCACTGCAGAGTGAAAATCTCATTCTGGAAATATTCCCAAGGCTGTGGCTAAGCCATGTCTCTGCAATATACTTTCTTTCAGGAGTGCTAGTTCTCCAAGTTTCGCAGGATTGCTTCTGTAAAGTTTGGAAGGTAGGAGGCTAGGTACTGGCAGAGGTAAAGATGTGTGCACGAGGCGTGGGTCGGGCTCGGGTATCTCCAGGTTCCCGAGATAGAGCTTCGGCCAGGCGCACAGTTTTAAACTGCCACCAAGTGTCACATCAGTACGCTCCCCGCTGCAGACTGATTACCCCGTTCTGGTAACATTCTGAAGGCTGTGGTTAAGCCATTTCATCGCACCATGCTTCTTTCAGAAGTGTTGATCCGCAGGGTCGCAGGAGAGCTTCTGTAAAGTTAAAAAGTAGGAGACGAAGTACCCTCAGAAGTAAAGCTGTGAGGACGGTACGTGTGTCGTTCTTGGGTAGCTCAGATGGTAGAGCGTTTTCCCGCCAAAGCTAAGGGTCCTGAGTTCGAGTCTCAGCCCCACAGGCGGTTTTTATCTGACAGGATGTTTCATGTCGGCGCACACTCAACTGCAGAGTGATAATCTCATTCTGGAAACATCTCCCAGGCTGTGGCTAAGCCATGTTTTTGCATATCCTTCCTTTCAGGAGTCGTAGTTGTTTAAGTTTCACAGAAAATCTTTTGTAACGTATGGTAAGTAGGAGACGAGGTACTGGCAGAAGTAAAGCTGTGAGGACCGGGTGTGAATCGTGCTTGTGTAGCTTTTATGGTGCAGAACTTGCCCGTGGAAGGCTAGGTTCACGAGTACGAGTTTCGGTTCTGCACACAGTTTTAATCTGCCAGGAAGTTTCATATCAGTAAACCCTCCACTGCAGAGTAATAATTTCATTCTGGAAACACCCGCAGGCTGTGACTATACCATGTCTTCTAATATCTGTTCTTTCATGAGTGCTAGTTCTCCAAGTTTCACAGAAGAGCTTATGCAAATTTTGGAAAGTAAGACACGATGTACTAGCAGAAGTAAAACTGTGAGGAAGGTGCGTGAGTCGTGGTTTGGTAGCTCAGATGGTAGAGCACTCTTCCGCCAAAGGCAGGGGTCCTGAGTTGGAGTCTCGATCACGCACACAGTTATAATCTGCCCCGAAGTTTCATATCACCGCACACTCCGCTACAGATTGAAAATCTCATTCTGGAAACATCCGGCAGGCTGAAGCAATGCCATGTCATCCCAATATCCTTTCCTTTAGGAGTGCACCTCGAAGGGAACGGTCTGTTGATACGTAATCAGCATGTTTTCAGAAAACATCGTTCTTGTGCAACGCAGCTAGCTCTTTATTCGCACGAAGTAATGGCCGCTATCGACAGGGGATCTCAAGTTGATTCCGTATTTCTAGATTTCCGGAAAGCTTTTGACACCGTTCCTCACAAGCGACTTCTAATCAAGCTTCGGGCCTATGGGGTATCGTCTCAGTTGTGCGACTGGATTCGTGATTTCCTGTCAGGAAGGTCGCAGTTCGTAGTAATAGACGGCAAATCATCGAGTAAAACTGAAGTGATATCAGGTGTTTCTCAGGGAAGCGTCCTGGGACCTCTGCTGTTCCTGATCTATATAAATGACCTGGGTGACAATCTGAGCAGTTCTCTTAGGTTGTTCGCAGGTGATGCTGTAATTTACCGTTTAGTAAGGTCATCCGAAGACCAGTATCAGTTGCAAAGCGATTTAGAAAAGATTGCTGTATGGTGTGGCAGGTGGCAGTTGACGCTAAATAAAGAAAAGTGTGAGGTATTCAACATGAGTTCCAAAAGAAATCCGTTGGAATTCGATAACCGATGAATAGTACAATTCTCAAGTCTGTCAATTCAACTAAGTACCTGGCTGTTAAAATTACGAACAACTTCAGTTGGAAAGACCACATAGATAATATTGTGGGGAAGGCGAGCCAAAGGTTGCGTTTCATTGGCAGGACACTTCGAAGATGCAACAAGTCTACTAAAGAGACAGCTTACACTACACTCGTTCGTCCTCTGTTAGAATATTGCTGCGCGGTGTGGGATCCTTACCAGGTGGGATTGACGGAGGACATCGAAAGGGTGCAAAAAAGGGCAGCTCGTTTTGTATTATCACGTAATAGGGGAGAGAGTGTGGCAGATATGATACGCGAATTGGGATGGAAGTCATTAAAGTAAAGACGTTTTTCGTCGCGGCGAGATCTATTTACGAAATTTCAGTCACCAACTTTCTCTTCCGAATGCAAAAATATTTTGTTGAGCCCAACCTACATAGGTAGGAATGATCATCAAAATAAAATAAGAGAAATCAGAGCTCGAACAGAAAGGTTTAGGTGTTCGTTTTTCCCGCGCGCTGTTCGGGAGTGGAATGGTAGAGAGATAGTATGATTGTGGTTCGATGAACCCTCTGCCAAGCACTTAAATGTGAATCGCAGAGTAGTCATGTAGATGTAGATGTAGATGCTAGTTCTGCAAGGTTCGCGGGAGACCTTCTGAAAACTTTGGAAAGTAGTAGACGAGGTACTGGCAGAAGCAAGTCTCTGAGAATGGGGTGTGAATCGTGCTTGGGTAGCTCAGATGGTAGAGCACTCTCCCGCCAAAGGCAAGGATCCTGAGTTCGAGTCTCGGTCCGGCACACAATTATAATCTGGCGGGAAGTTTCATATTAGCGGACACTCCGCTGCAGATAGAAAATCTCATTCTGGAAACATCCCACATCCTGAGACTAAGCCATGTTTATGCAATACCCTTTCTTTATTAGTGCTAGTCCTGCAAGTTCCGCAGGGTAGCTTCTGTAAAGTTTGGAAGGTAGGAGACGAGATATTGGCAGAGGTGAAGCTGCGAGCACGTGGCGTGAGTCGGGCTCGGGTATCTCCAAGGGTACAGCACTTGCCCGCGAAAGATAAGGGTCCCGAGATCGAGTCTTGATTCAGCAGAGGGTTTTAATCTGCCAGGAACTTTCATATCAGAGCACACTCCTCTAGAGTGCGAAAATCTCATTCTGGAAACATTCCCCGGGCTGTGGCTAAGCCATTTCTCCGCAATGTCCTTTCTTCCAGGAGTGCGAGTTCTGCTAGGATCGCAGGAGAGCATCTGAAAAGTTTGGAGAGTAGGAGACGGGGTACTGGCAGAAGTGAAGCTGTGAGGACATGGCGTGAGTCGTGCTTGGGTAGCTACAATGGTAGAGCACTCTCCCGCCAAAGGCAAAGGGCCTGAATTCGAGTCTTGGTGCGTCACAAAGTTTTAATCTGGAAGGATGTTTCATATCAGCGCACTCTTCACTGCAGAGTGAAAATCTCATTCTGGAAATATTCCCAAGGCTGTGGCTAAGCCATGTCTCCGCAATATACTTTCTTTCAGGAGTGCTAGTTCTCCAAGTTTCGCAGGATTGCTTCTGTAAAGTTTGGAAGGTAGGAGGCTAGGTACTGGCAGAGGTAGAGATATGTGCACGAGACGTGGGTCGGGCTCGGGTATCTCCAGGGTCCCGAGATAGAGCTTCGGCACACAGTTTTAATCTGCCACCAAGTTTCACATCAGTGCGCTCCCCGCTGCAGACTGATTACCCCGTTCTGGTATCATTCTGAGGCTGTGGCTAAGCCATTTCATCGCACCATGCTTCTTTCAGAAGTGTTGATCCGCAGGGTCGCAGGAGAGCTTCTGTAAAGTTAAAAAGTAGGAGACGAAGTACCCTCAGAAGTAAAGCTGTGAGGACGGTACGTGTGTCGTTCTTGGGTAGCTCAGATGGTAGAGCGTTTTCCCGCCAAAGCTAAGGGTCCTGAGTTCGAGTCTCAGCCCCACAGGCGGTTTTTATCTGACAGGATGTTTCATGTCGGCGCACACTCAACTGCAGAGTGATAATCTCATTCTGGAAACATCTCCCAGGCTGTGGCTAAGCCATGTTTTTGCATATCCTTCCTTTCAGGAGTCGTAGTTGTTTAAGTTTCACAGAAAATCTTTTGTAACGTATGGTAAGTAGGAGACGAGGTACTGGCAGAAGTAAAGCTGTGAGGACCGGGTGTGAATCGTGCTTGTGTAGCTTTTATGGTGCAGAACTTGCCCGTGGAAGGCTAGGTTCACGAGTACGAGTTTCGGTTCTGCACACAGTTTTAATCTGCCAGGAAGTTTCATATCAGTAAACCCTCCACTGCAGAGTAATAATTTCATTCTGGAAACACCCGCAGGCTGTGACTATACCATGTCTTCTAATATCTGTTCTTTCATGAGTGCTAGTTCTCCAAGTTTCACAGAAGAGCTTATGCAAATTTTGGAAAGTAAGACACGATGTACTAGCAGAAGTAAAACTGTGAGGAAGGTGCGTGAGTCGTGGTTTGGTAGCTCAGATGGTAGAGCACTCTTCCGCCAAAGGCAGGGGTCCTGAGTTGGAGTCTCGATCACGCACACAGTTATAATCTGCCCCGAAGTTTCATATCACCGCACACTCCGCTACAGATTGAAAATCTCATTCTGGAAACATCCGGCAGGCTGAAGCAATGCCATGTCATCCCAATATCCTTTCCTTTAGGAGTGCACCTCGAAGGGAACGGTCTGTTGATACGTAATCAGCATGTTTTCAGAAAACATCGTTCTTGTGCAACGCAGCTAGCTCTTTATTCGCACGAAGTAATGGCCGCTATCGACAGGGGATCTCAAGTTGATTCCGTATTTCTAGATTTCCGGAAAGCTTTTGACACCGTTCCTCACAAGCGACTTCTAATCAAGCTTCGGGCCTATGGGGTATCGTCTCAGTTGTGCGACTGGATTCGTGATTTCCTGTCAGGAAGGTCGCAGTTCGTAGTAATAGACGGCAAATCATCGAGTAAAACTGAAGTGATATCAGGTGTTTCTCAGGGAAGCGTCCTGGGACCTCTGCTGTTCCTGATCTATATAAATGACCTGGGTGACAATCTGAGCAGTTCTCTTAGGTTGTTCGCAGGTGATGCTGTAATTTACCGTTTAGTAAGGTCATCCGAAGACCAGTATCAGTTGCAAAGCGATTTAGAAAAGATTGCTGTATGGTGTGGCAGGTGGCAGTTGACGCTAAATAAAGAAAAGTGTGAGGTATTCAACATGAGTTCCAAAAGAAATCCGTTGGAATTCGATAACCGATGAATAGTACAATTCTCAAGTCTGTCAATTCAACTAAGTACCTGGCTGTTAAAATTACGAACAACTTCAGTTGGAAAGACCACATAGATAATATTGTGGGGAAGGCGAGCCAAAGGTTGCGTTTCATTGGCAGGACACTTCGAAGATGCAACAAGTCTACTAAAGAGACAGCTTACACTACACTCGTTCGTCCTCTGTTAGAATATTGCTGCGCGGTGTGGGATCCTTACCAGGTGGGATTGACGGAGGACATCGAAAGGGTGCAAAAAAGGGCAGCTCGTTTTGTATTATCACGTAATAGGGGAGAGAGTGTGGCAGATATGATACGCGAATTGGGATGGAAGTCATTAAAGTAAAGACGTTTTTCGTCGCGGCGAGATCTATTTACGAAATTTCAGTCACCAACTTTCTCTTCCGAATGCAAAAATATTTTGTTGAGCCCAACCTACATAGGTAGGAATGATCATCAAAATAAAATAAGAGAAATCAGAGCTCGAACAGAAAGGTTTAGGTGTTCGTTTTTCCCGCGCGCTGTTCGGGAGTGGAATGGTAGAGAGATAGTATGATTGTGGTTCGATGAACCCTCTGCCAAGCACTTAAATGTGAATCGCAGAGTAGTCATGTAGATGTAGATGTAGATGCTAGTTCTGCAAGGTTCGCGGGAGACCTTCTGAAAACTTTGGAAAGTAGTAGACGAGGTACTGGCAGAAGCAAGTCTCTGAGAATGGGGTGTGAATCGTGCTTGGGTAGCTCAGATGGTAGAGCACTCTCCCGCCAAAGGCAAGGATCCTGAGTTCGAGTCTCGGTCCGGCACACAATTATAATCTGGCGGGAAGTTTCATATTAGCGGACACTCCGCTGCAGATAGAAAATCTCATTCTGGAAACATCCCACATCCTGAGACTAAGCCATGTTTATGCAATACCCTTTCTTTATTAGTGCTAGTCCTGCAAGTTCCGCAGGGTAGCTTCTGTAAAGTTTGGAAGGTAGGAGACGAGATATTGGCAGAGGTGAAGCTGCGAGCACGTGGCGTGAGTCGGGCTCGGGTATCTCCAAGGGTACAGCACTTGCCCGCGAAAGATAAGGGTCCCGAGATCGAGTCTTGATTCAGCAGAGGGTTTTAATCTGCCAGGAACTTTCATATCAGAGCACACTCCTCTAGAGTGCGAAAATCTCATTCTGGAAACATTCCCCGGGCTGTGGCTAAGCCATTTCTCCGCAATGTCCTTTCTTCCAGGAGTGCGAGTTCTGCTAGGATCGCAGGAGAGCATCTGAAAAGTTTGGAGAGTAGGAGACGGGGTACTGGCAGAAGTGAAGCTGTGAGGACATGGCGTGAGTCGTGCTTGGGTAGCTACAATGGTAGAGCACTCTCCCGCCAAAGGCAAAGGGCCTGAATTCGAGTCTTGGTGCGTCACAAAGTTTTAATCTGGAAGGATGTTTCATATCAGCGCACTCTTCACTGCAGAGTGAAAATCTCATTCTGGAAATATTCCCAAGGCTGTGGCTAAGCCATGTCTCCGCAATATACTTTCTTTCAGGAGTGCTAGTTCTCCAAGTTTCGCAGGATTGCTTCTGTAAAGTTTGGAAGGTAGGAGGCTAGGTACTGGCAGAGGTAGAGATATGTGCACGAGACGTGGGTCGGGCTCGGGTATCTCCAGGGTCCCGAGATAGAGCTTCGGCACACAGTTTTAATCTGCCACCAAGTTTCACATCAGTGCGCTCCCCGCTGCAGACTGATTACCCCGTTCTGGTATCATTCTGAGGCTGTGGCTAAGCCATTTCATCGCACCATGCTTCTTTCAGAAGTGTTGATCCGCAGGGTCGCAGGAGAGCTTCTGTAAAGTTAAAAAGTAGGAGACGAAGTACCCTCAGACGTAAAGCTGTGAGGACGGTACGTGTGTCGTTCTTGGGTAGCTCAGATGGTAGAGCACTTTCCCGCCAAAGCCAAGGGTCCTGAGTTCGAATCTCAGCCCCACAGGCGGTTTTTATCTGACAGGATGTACATATCGGCGCACACTCAACTGCAGAGTGATAATCTCATTCTGGAAACATCTCCCAGGCTGTGGCTAAGCCATGTTTTTGCATATCCTTCCTTTCAGGAGTCGTAGTTGTTTAAGTTTCACAGGAAATCTTTTGTAACGTATGGTAAGTAGGAGACGAGGTACTGGCAGAAGTAAAGCTGTGAGGACTGGGTGTGAATCGTGCTTGTGTAGCTCATATGGTGCAGAACTTGCCCGTGAAAGGCTAGGTTCATGAGTACGAGTTTCGGTTCTGCACACAGTTTTAATCTGCCAGGAAGTTTCATATGAGCGAAGACTCCGCTGCAGAGTGAAAATCTGACTCTGGTAACATATCCCAACCAGTGGCTGAACCATGTCTCTGTAATCTCCTTTCTTTCATGAGTGTTAGTCCTGCAAGATTCGTAGGAGAGCTTCTGTAAAGTTTGGTAAGTGGGAGACAAGCTACGGGTAAAATCAGTGCTCTGAGGATGGGGCATTAGACGTGCTTGTATAGCTCAGATGGTAGGTCACTCTCCCGCCGAAGGCAAGAATCCTGAGTTCGAGTCTCTGTCCGGCACACAGTTATATTCTGGCAGGAAGTTTCATATTACCGGACACTCCGCTGCAGATAGAAAATCTCATTCTGGAAACATCCCATATCCTGAGACAAAGCCATGTCTATGCAGTGCCCTTTCTTTATTAGTGCTAGTCCTGCAAGTTCCGCAGGATAGCTTCTGTAAAGTTTGGAAGGTAGGAGACGAGGTACTGGCAGAGGTAAAGCTGTGAGCACGGGGCGTGAGTCGGGCTCGGGTATCTCCAATGGCAGAGCACTTGCCCGCGAAAGGTAAGGGTCCCGAGATCGAGTCTCGGTCGAGCAGAGGGTTTTAATCTGCCAGGAAGTTTCATATCAGAGCACACTCCGCTGCAGTGAGAAAATCTCATTCTGGAAACTTTTCCAAGGCTGTGGCTAAGCCATGTCTTCGCAATGTCCTTTCTTCCAGGAGTGCTAGTTCTGCAAGGATCGCAGGAGAGCATCTGTAAAGTTTGGAGAGTAGGAGACGGGGTACTGACACAGATAAGTCTGTGAGCAAGGGGCGTGATTCCTGCTCGGGTAACTCCGATGGTAGAGCATTTAAACGCGAATACCAAGGTCCCAGAGTTCGACTCTCGGTCAGGCACAGAATTTTAATCTTCCAGGAAGTTTCATATCAGTAAACGCTCCACAGCAGAGTGATAATTTCATTCTGGAAACATACCGCAGGCTGTGGCTACACCATGCCTTAGCAGTATCCGTTCCTTCATGAGTGCTAGTTCTCCAAGTTTCGCAGAAGAGCTTCTATAAATTTTGGGTTGTAGGACACGAGGTACTAGCAGAAGTAAAACTGTGAGGAAGATGCGTGAGTCGTGCCTGGGTAGCTCATATGGTAGAGCACTCGACCGCCAAAGGCAGGGGTCCTGAGTTCGAGTCTCGATCACGCACACAGTTATAATCTGCCCCGAAGTTTCATATCACCGCACACTCCGCTACAGATTGAAAATCTCATTCTGGAAACATCCGGCAGGCTGAAGCAATGTCATGTCATCGCTATATCCTTTCCTTTAGGAGTGCTAGTTCTGCAAGGTTCGCAGGAGACCTTCTGCAAACTTTGGAACGTAGTAGACGAGGTACTGGTAGAAGCAAGTCACTGAAAATGGGGTGTGAGTCGTGTTTGGGTAGCTCAGATGGTAGAGCACTCTCCCGCCGAAGGCAAGAAGCCTGAGTTCGAGTCTCGGTCCGGCACTCAGTTATAATCTGGCAGGAAGTTTCATATTAGCGGACACTCCACTGCAAATAGAAAATCTCATTCTGGAAACATCCTGAGACTAAGCCATGTTTATGCAATACCCTTTCTTTATTAGTGCTAGTCCGGCAAGTTCAGCAGAATAGCTTCTGTAAAGTTTGGAAGGTAGGAGACGAGTTACTGGCAGAGGTAAAGCTGTGAGCACGGGGCGTGAGTCGGGCTCTGGCGTCCCCAGGGTCCCGAGATAGAGCCTCGACCAGGCGCACAGTTTTAATCTGCCACGAAGTATCATATCAGTGCACTTTCCGCTGCTTACTGATTATCCCATTCTGGTAACATCCTGAAGGCTGTGGCTAAGCCATTTCTTCGCACCATTCTTCTTTCAGGAGTGTAGATCCGCAGTGTCGCAGGAAAGCTTCTGTAAAGTTTGGAAACTAGGAGACGAGGTAACCTCAGAAGTAAAGCTGCGAGGACGGTGCGTGTGTCGTTCTTGGGTAGCTCAGATGGTAGAGCACTTTCCCGCTCAAGCCAAGGGTTCTGAGTTCGAGTCGCAGTCCAGCAGGCTGTTTTAATCTGCCAGGAATTTTCATATCGGCGCACACTCAACTGCAGAGTGATAATCTCATTCTGGAAACATCTCCCAGGCTGTGGCTAAGCCATGTTTTTGCAATATCCTGCCCTTCAGTAGTCGTAGTTGTCCAAGTTTCACAGGAAGGCTTCTGTAACGTATGGAAAGGAGGAGTAGGGGTACTGGCAGACGTAAAGATGTGAGGACGGGGCGTGTGTCGTTCTTGGGTAGCTCAGATGGTAGAGCACTTGCCGACGATGGGCAAGATTTCCGAGTTCGAGACTCGTTCCGGCACACAGTTTTAATGTGCCAGGAAGTTTCATATCAGTGCACACTCCGCTGCAGATTGAAAATCTCATTCTGGAAACATCCCACATGCTGTTGCTAAGCCACGTCTCCACAATATCCTTTCTTTCAGGAATGCTATTACTGCAATGTTCGCAGGAGAGCTTCTGTAAAGCTTGGTAGGTGACGAGGCACTGGCAATAACAAGGCTTAGAGGATGAGGCGTGAGTCGTGCCTGTGTAGCTCAGATGGTGGAGTACTTGCTCGCGAAAGGCGAGTGTCTTGAGATCGAGTCTCGGTCCGGCACACAATTCTAATCTACCAGGTAGTTCCACATCAGCGCACACTCCGGTGCAGAGTGAAGATCTCATTCTGGAACTATTCCCAATTCTGTGGCTAAGCCATATCTCTGCAATATCCTTTCTTTCATGAGTGCTAGTTCAGCAAGATTCGCAGGAGAGCTTCTGTAATGTTTTGAAAGAAGGAGACGAGGTACTGGCAGAAGTAAAGCTGTGAGGAAGGGGCGTGAGTCGTGCTCGGGTAGCTCAGATGGTATAAAACGTGCACGCGAAAGTCAAGGTTCCCGAGTTCGGGTTTCGGTTCCGCAAACGGTTTTAATCAGCCAGGCAGTTTCATAATAGCGCACACTGGAACTTTTCCCAATTCTGTGGCTAAGCCATATCTCTGCAATATCCTTTCTTTCAGAGGTGCTAGTTCTGCAAGGTTCGCAGTAAAGTTTCTGTATAGTTTGGAAAGTAGGAGACGAGATAATGGCAGAAGCAAAGCTGTGCCGACGGGTCGTATGTCGTGCTTGGGTAGTTCAAATAGTAGAGCACTTTTCCGCGAAAGGCAAGGCTCCTGAGTTCGTTTCTCGGTGCAGCACACAGTTTTAAACTGCCAGGAAGTTTCATATCAGCGCACACTCCACTGAAGAATGAAAATCGCATTCTTGTACTTGTTTCTTGTTCTTAACTGTCTTTTATATCATGACAACAATTTCATATCTACTGTAGACCGGATATGGAACTAACTTCCTTCACATTCACGCATCTGGAGATATCGTTTGCTCTTGTATAGGTGCAGGACAGCAGTTACTATCTCGGTTCGCACTGTTCCTACTCGAAACGTGGAATGTAGCGGTCTACTTGTGGTCAGCTGCAAGAAGCGTTGGTCAAAGGCAATACGAGGAGCTCTTTCGTTCTATAACTTGATCCTAAGAATGCGAGAATGTCCTGTAACACTCATCCACATAGAGAAAGATCGTAAGTTAATGCACTATGATCGAAGTGCTAGAGATATGTAGGTCGCTGTGTGTTATACGTTGGTGTATATTTTTGAGAATTAACAATGAATGAACATACTACACAGTCATCTACTTACATTCGAAATGGTACTCACAAAGTAGTGGAGGGGCTGTTTAGCGATGATACAGAAAATGGTAGGCATGCTGCCACGTCATTGGTCTGTGTTAAAATTACGATATAATTGTTAAAATTGATCACACTATCAACTATGATGCTTATTATTACAGTACATCGACGGTGTCTTTTCCATTCCAACTGTCCAGGTACGCTGTTGATTACCACATAATGTAATTTACACCGTGCAATGTCTAGTTTCCTGGGGGGAGTCAATGGACTAAACGAGTTAATGTCAGTTTAGAAACTGACACAGACGTCGAAGTCGTGGTGGAGAAAAAATGTAGGCCAGTGTACAAATCGTGTTGCAGCAGAAAAAGCGGTATACCAGACAACGATCAGGATCCTTCTCCTGTGACTGATAATATGTGGGAGAAGGTTCTCTCACTGGCGACCTGCTCCAATGGATAAATACCTGTATATTTAATAGGATCGCGGCATATGCTCGATGCCGGCACGTAGACGTTATTCGTTTTCAGAAAGAGAGATGCAGTAAAAATCTATCGGATGAAATTAAGGGAGCTTTTATAGTTCGTAATTTTTCTCTGCTGGATGGTACAGAATAACAATAACAGAATGTTTTGGTGATAGACGTGAATGGAATCTGAGGGATGCAGATCTGCTTCGACGCTAAATCTTCCTAATTTCCCCAGCAAGAAACTCCACCATAACTGTTCGTACTGTCGTCGTGTTGCAGGAGCAGGCTTCATTTGACGCTGATCTCACACATAGTACATGTGTGATGGTTCTACGACAACATGTTCCCACTTCCAACGAGTGGTCAAAACACGCTCCTATAGCATTAACTCAGCTCACTCTGTTTCTACACAGATTGCAGAATGTGGCGGATACTGCTCTCTCTAAGTTCTGGGTAAAATTACTAATACTGATCTCACAATCAACTGCATTACATCGCTCCACATCAATGGCGTCTTTCCAATCCCGACCATCCACTGTTGATTATCACATAATGATTGACTCCGTTGAGATGGAGGGAACCTTGATGAACACACACTGGATGTCTGCTACTTATTGCTGTAGAACATGGGATTAAATGTAGAGGTCATCACCTTAATACAGTTGTTTGGAAGCGTTCCTCATTGCTACAGACTCGTCCTATTTCCATATGCTGCGGTACCCTACACATGTTTTTTTTTTTCGCCAATAAGATAACAGGTACCTCATTTTATTTGTGCTACCTCACACCTGTTGTGAACAGCACCTTCCGGCGATGGTCAACACCGAAATAGTAATCATGTACATGACTGCAAAATGAAGGAACAATACTTTTCGAAACGGAGCACCGAGACATCTGCTACCCTTTCACTGGGAAAATGAGATTATCTGTACAGATTCGAACAGTTGTTGGAAGCGCTCTACAATACCGCAAGCTCTTCCAGTTTCTATATGTTGCGATGTCTTCCACATTTTGTCAACAAGAAACATCGCGTCTGTGTTTTATTTCTACCAGCCTGTGGTGTAATAGCTGTATAGTTCATGCTACGCGATGTTCAGCTTTCTGTGAGAGCCAGAGGAGCGAAACGTGTTAATGTCGGTTTATTAGCAGCTGACACGGGCCTCTTAGTCATGGTAGAAAAAAACAAAGTGTATGGCGGTGTGCACTGATTGGATGTGTTACAAGCGAAAAAAAAAACAATGTATTAAACTGCTTATGAAGGAGCAATACATGAACCCTCTCGTGTGATTGATAGTTTGTTGGATATGGTCATCCTACAGTACAGATGATGAAACTTTACACCGGTCTGTGGGAGCGACTTCGATCTTGAACCACCTGCTCTAGTGAACACCTGTATATTTAATAGGATCGCCAAATATGTTTGGGTGATAAACATGAATGCACTCTGAGAGACACAGATCTCCTTCAGACTCCCTGTATGTAGTTTGGAGAAGTGTCGCAAAATCTTAGTCCTTCCTCCATGCCTGTATGATGTGTAGTCTTCCTAATTTTCCCAACAAGAAACACACCATAACTGCTCGTACTGTCTCTTCTACTACCTCGTGTGGCAGGGGAAAGCTTCGTATGGAGCTCGCCTTGCACACTGTACACGGTTGGCTGACGTATGACACCATGTTCCCATTTACGAGTGGTCAAAACGCGTTCCTGTCGCATTAACTCAGCTCGTCCTGTTCCCCCACAGGATGCATAAGATCTTAGATATAGCGCTATCCAACTTTCGTACAGGTCAGACTTCAGTTGGGACGATCACATGCACTAAGCTGCAGGTAGGGCGGGGCAGAGACTTAGGAGTGGTTACAAGACGCAGAGGGACTGTCTAAAAACAGCGCTGGAGTTCTTGGTGTATGGGATCCTTAGCAGATAGGTTCGAGAAAAAAAAGGTGACTCGTTTAGAGATACAAGAGTGGCACGAATATGATTCACCAGTGGCTGTAATCATTAAAAGACGTCTCTACAGGATCCAACGCAAATATGTGGTTGAATGGATAAACTTGATTCCAAATTGCGGATAGCATTTCGGACAGCATTTCTGCCTGGAAGTGTAACACTGTCAGCGATCATGTGTGCCCGTAGACTCAAGACGGCTTTTTATGCAGGGTGATGGTAACATAGGCGTTATGATCGTGTTTTTTAATAGCGACGTCATTACGCAAAATGTATGTTGTGGGTTGTAGAATCCCTCTGTGGTCAGCTTCAGGTGTCATTTCTCAATAGCTTTCCTCGAAAAGAACATCGCGTTCCCTCCATGGATTCCCAGTTGTCCTACTTGGCGAGTTTAATCCGACTGCTGAAGAAAAAAGCTACTCGCCATACAAAGTGACTCTCATGATCAATTTAATTAATTAGCGTATAAAATTGATATCAATGACGTGCTGCATGGCGGGTGGAAGAGATGGCTAGGCCACCACGGAATGATTCTTGACAAGCATATCTTTTTTTTCGTTGCGGCGATATCTTTTAACGAAATTTCAATCTCCCACCTACACAGAGCGAGATAGGCTCTCACGATTTCTTTCGTAAACGCTAGTATGATATAGCATCCCGCTGGTAAAAGGGTGCCTGTCATACAAAACAGCTACACTACTGGCCATTAAAATTGCTACACCAAGAAGAAATGCAGATGACAAACGGCTATTCACTGGACAAATATATTATACTAGAACTGACATGTGATTACATTTTCACGCAATTTGGATGCATAGATCCTGAGAAATCAGTACCCAGAACAACCACCTCTGGCCGTAATAACGGCCTTCATACGCCTGGGCATAGAGTCAAACAGAGCTTGGATGGCGTTTACAGGTACAGCTGCCCATGCAGCTTCAACACGATACCACAGTTCATCAAGAGTAGTGATTGGCGTATTGTGACGAGACAGTTGCTCGGCCACAATTGACCAGACGTTTTCAATTGGCGATAGATCTGGAGAATGTGCTGGCCAGGGCAGCAGTCGAATATTTTCTGTATCCAGAAAGGCCCGTACAGGACCTACAACATGCGGTCGTGCATTATCCTGCTGAAATGTAGGGTTTCGCAGGGATCGAATGAAGGGTAGAGTCACGGGTCGTAACACATCTGAAATGTAACGTCCACTGTTCAAAGTGCCGTGAATGCGAACAAGAGGTGACCGAGACGTGTAACCAGTGGCACCCTATACCATCACGCCGGGTGATACGCCAGTATGGTGATGACGAATACACGCTTCCAATGTGCGTCCACCGCGATGTCGCCAAACACGGATGCGACCATCATGATGCCGTAAACAGAACCTGGATTCATGCGAAAAAATGACGTTTTGCCATTCGTGCACCCAGGTTCGTCGTTGAGTACAACATCGCAGGCGCTCCTGTCTGTGATGCAGCGTCAAGGATAACCGCGACCATGGTCTCCGAGCTTATAGTCCATGCTGCTGCAAACGTCGTCGAACTGTTCGTGCATATGTTTGTTGTCTTGCAAACATCCCCATCTGCTGACTCAGGGATCGAGACGTGGCTGCACGATCCGTTACAGCCATGCGGATAAGATGCCTGTCATCTCGACTGCTAGTGATACGCCGGCCGCAGTGGTCTAGCGGTTCTAGGCGCTCAGTCCGGAACCGCGCGACTGCTACGGTCGCAGGTTCGAATCCTGCCTCGGGCATGGATGTGTGTGATGTCCTTAGGTTAGTTATGTTTAAGTAGTTCTAAGTTCTAGGGGACTGATGACCACAGATGTTAAGTCCCATAGTGCTCAGAACCATTTGAACCATTTTGCTAGTGATACGAGGCCGTTGGGATCCAGCACGGCGTTCCGTATTACCCTCCTGAACCCACCGATTCCATATTCTGGTAACAGTCATTGGATCTCGGCCAACGCGAGCAAGAGTGTGCGATACGATAAACCGCAATCGCGATAGGCTACAATCCGAAAAAAAATGGCTCTGAGCACTATGGGACTTAACAGCTATGGTCATCAGTCCCCTAGAACTTAGAACTACTTAAACCTAACTAACCTAAGGACAGCACACAACACCCAGCCATCACGAGGCAGAGAAAATCCCTGACGCCGCCGGGAAGCGAACCCGGGAACCCGGGCGTGGGAAGCGAGAACGCTACCGCACGACCACGAGATGCGGGCGGCTACAATCCGACCTTTATCGAAGTCGGAAACGTGATGGTACGCATTTCTCCTCCTTAGACGGGGCATCACAACAACGTTTCACCAGGCAACGCCGGTACAACTGCTGTTTGTGTATGAGAAATCGGTTGGAAACGTTCCTCATGTCAGCACGTTGTAGGTGCTCTGAAAATCTAATTATTTGCATATCACAGCATCTTCTTCCTGTCGGTTAAATTTCGCATCTGTCGCACGTCATCTTCGTGGTGTAGCAATTTTAATGGCCAGTAGTGTACGTTTTCTTGAATTATAGCTTCTTGTTGTCAAATGTTAAATGAATGTGTTTTTTTCCGACATGTATGCCAATGGCTTGAAATATTGTCTGAAATGTTTGTAATTCACATGTGCATCGGAGTTTATTAGCAGACACCGAATTCGAGAGACGCTCTCAGGTCATGTAATTTGTTCAACAAGGTGGAAGAAATTGCTTAATATACACTCCTGGAAATGGAAAAAAGAACACATTGACACCGGTGTGTCAGACCCACCATACTTGCTCCGGACACTGCGAGAGGGCTGTACAAGCAATGATCACACGCACGGCACAGAGGACACACCAGGAACCGCGGTGTTGGCCGTCGAATGGCGCTAGCTGCGCAGCATTTGTGCACCACCGCCGTCAGTGTCAGCCAGTTTGCCGTGGCATACGGAGCTCCATCGCAGTCTTTAACACTGGTAGCATGCCGCGACAGTGTGGACGTGAACCGTATGTGCAGTTGACGGACTTTGAGCGAGGGCGTATAGTGGGCATGCGGGAGGCCGGGTGGACGTACCGCCGAATTGCTCAACACGTGGGGCGTGAGGTCTCCACAGTACATCGATGTTGTCGCCAGTGGTCGGCGGAAGGTGCATGTGCCCGTAGACCTGGGACCGGACTGCAGCGACGCACGGATGCACGCCAAGACCGTAGGATCCTACGCAGTGCCGTAGGGGACCGCACCGCCACTTCCCAGCAAATTAAGGACACTGTTGCTCCTGGGGTATCGGCGAGGACCATTCGCAACCGTCTCCATGAAGCTGGGCTACGGTCCCGCACACCGTTAGGCCGTCTTCCGCTCACGCCCCAACATCGTGCAGCCCGCCTCCAGTGGTGTCGCGACAGGCGTGAATGGAGGGACGAATGGAGACGTGTCGTCTTCAGCGATGAGAGTCGCTTCTGCCTTGGTGCCAATGATGGTCGTATGCGTGTTTGGCGCCGTGCAGGTGAGCGCCACAATCACGACTGCATACGACCGAGGCACACAGGGCCAACACCCGGCATCATGGTGTGGGGAGCGATCTCCTACACTGGCCGTACACCACTGGTGATCGTCGAGGGGACACTGAATAGTGCACGGTACATCCAAACCGTCATCGAACCCATCGTTCTACCATTCCTAGACCGGCAAGGGAACTTGCTGTTCCAACAGGACAATGCACGTCCGCATGTATCCCGTGCCACCCAACGTGCTCTAGAAGGTGTAAGTCAACTACCCTGGCCAGCAAGATCTCCGGATCTGTCCCCCATTGAGCATGTTTGGGACTGGATGAAGCGTCGTCTCACGCGGTCTGCACCTCCAGCACGAACGCTGGTCCAACTGAGGCGCCAGGTGGAAATGGCATGGCAAGCCGTTCCACAAGACTACATCCAGCATCTCTACGATCGTCTCCATGGGAGAATAGCAGCCTGCATTGCTGCGAAAGGTGGATATACACTGTACTAGTGCCGACATTGTGCATGCTCTGTTGCCTGTGTCTATTTGCCTGTGGTTCTGTCAGTGTGATCGTGTGATGTATCTGACCCCAGGAATGTGTCAATAAAGTTTCCCCTTCCTGGGACAATGAATTCACGGTGTTCTTATTTCAATTTCCAGGAGTGTAGATTTTTTTTTCTTTGGAGTTTAAATTCTCACTTTTTCTTTACTCTGATGACGGTTTCGAATTAACGAGGGCATTCTGCGGTAATCGGTATTTCTCGCATCAAAATAGTCGAAGTTTTTTTTCCTGATTTTACGCAGGGTGGGCATGTCTCTGGTGATCATTTGTGATCGGTGGCAGTACACATTGCTGGACGTCACGAAATAATGAAGTAAAAACTATACCGATCTTGCTCATAAAACTAAAAGAAAATGGACTTTACCTGTTTTTGTGGAAAGAGGAAATTTGTTATGGTCGCAAATGTGTTTTGCTTTTTTTAATAGATATTTCATTATAGAATTGCGGGCTGCTGCGGGCGAGGGGGAGGGGGGGGGGCGTGTCTGCTGTGATGGTCGCCAGACAGCCGCTCCGCTCTCTGTCCAGAGTTGGCGGGGGGGGGGGTTGGCGTGTGGGGCCTGTGTCACTAATTTCAGATGTACAAGTTGCACTTGAGACGACCGTCCTTTTACCTCCTATTGTTTAGTTGACTATACACACGTTAAGGTGGTGGCCCGATGGTGGAAAGCTGAGTGTGGCGAGTTACCACATAGGGTGGCAGCAAAGGGTGGACAGCGGCCTGCCCACGCCGCGAGGCCGTCTGTGGAGCAGCTGGCCATTTAAAGGAGCATGTGTCTACTCCGTAGGTGGATGGAGGGAGGGAGGAAGGGGGCCTCGATTTTCGGCAGTTTGTGGATGCCTATAGAGGAGAATGCACGTTCAACTACGGCCTTCTCTGCAGTCTTTTAGCACGACGATTTTCCCAGTACATGTGCTGCTTAATGACCCATTCATTACGAGAGGTGAGTTTTTTTTCACGACAATTGCGAAATGTAATTAGAACTGTGACGCATTTCTTTTTCCATCAGTTGTGGTAGCGTGTATTCTCTTCGATTACCTATTTATTATTTAGATTTCACCTCATACCCCATTTTACGTGTAGCAGTAGGGTAATTCTGAACCTCTATACTTTGGAAACGGATAAAGATCTCAAAAATAATTTCAATTTATTTGATAGCTGGATCTTAGGAATATATCGTTAGAATTTCAGCCATTTGCTCTGCGTAGTCGTCTTGGAATCCTCGAGTGGATTTTGGTCAATTGGGACACCGAAAATATAGAAAAATAATCTTTTTGTGGGGTTTCCCGAAGAATCGCCCATCAACTGCACAAGTCCCATCAAGTCCACCGTAGACCACATCAAATGCAAAAAGGATCAACCGATTTGCCCCATTTTCCTAAGCAGGAGGAAGTGTGTAATATCTTTTGAGCCTGTAGTGTAGGATAGTGACACTAAGACGATCCTTCTGTTGGGTGTTCAAACGGTCCCTAGCCCAAGGGCTGTCCAAACCACCTGACTACCTCATCAATAGAACCCGAGGTATAAGCACCGGAAAAATCTAGTTTTTATGAGCGGCGTTTTGGAAAATATTAGGCACCCATACTGTCGCATACACACCGATTAGAAAATTTTAACTTTCGCGTTGCAACAGTGCTGTGCAAAAAAGTTGCCTCGACAGAGCAACTGCACACAAAAATTTTAGGGAAATTCAGAAAAGAAATACGATAACGCAGGCATTACGAAAGAGAAAATTCGAAGTAACTTCTAAAAAACCCGAACATTAAATTAATATCAGTGAGGAAAAAGACTACAGAGATCAGCATATATGTAAAAACATTGGCTACTAATCAAGTCGAACTTTTCACCTGTCTCGGAAATAGACCAATTGCTATAAAAGATGCATAACTCATGTGAATGTAGGAATGGTAATAGCAAAACAAGCATTTACTGTTAAGACATTGCAACAATTTAACATACCAAAGCGAATATACGTAGCTCCAATGCAAACTCAACTGTATGCTATTTACATTCCTATCAACCCTGAGGAATGAAGCAGAGAACTGGATGGAAACAACGGTAATTTACATGCAGAAGACAAAGAACGGAACAATCTTGATGGAAGCAATACAAAATCTGAAAGATCTGCAAGGAAAAAAGAAGGTAAATAGACGAAATAAAAAAGCAAGACGCAATTCATTTTATACAACTTCAGACGCGCTGCCTTCCTCATCGATGTATATTTAGGGACAGCGTATGAGGCAAGATGCTGCGATCGCGACAGTGGAAACTACTTTCAGAACTACATGACCAGAACAAAATGCAATAACAATATTCGGGACATCAGGAGAATACCAACAGACTGAGTAGGATGGTTGCTTCGACAAGTTGTAGCTTTTGGAAATGAGCAGGAGAATATTTGAAACCTATCAAAAAACATTTATGCTATTTGTTGTTCATATCTTCAGCAAATAGATGTTTGCTTGAGACTACATCAACTCAGCGCTTGGGTTTGTTATGTATTCTAGAATATTAAGATAGGTCTCTCCATTGAGGATGCCTTCCGTTTTCCACAGGCGCCCAGCTCACAGAGCCGAAATATTACCCACCAAACGTCAATTGGAAAGCATTCATTTATCCCCCTTTCCACGATATATTTCGAATTTAAACGCTTTTCCCATGGATGGTACACCCAGTAATTCCAAAACCGTTTGCCAATTAACAAAATCGCCACAAATTCATGGACTTGGTAAATAAAAGATGAAAGAGGTGTAATTATAAACGAAGGAAAACGGATTTTATAGAGAGTGCTCTGCACAACGACAACGTAAAACCAGTTTTATCTAAAACATTTGCATTTACGATACTATATGTAATCAATTTATTGATATCTCACCTGAACTGGGGCATTGGTAGCGGCAGAAAATATTTTCTAGTCATAAAATATGAGTGGGCTCCAGTCAAAATCAATAAGCCCTTCCTCAAAACCCATGCGGTCGATCTGGAAACTATGAACTCTTATCTCATTTGACGGCGACTGAGAAAATCATTGGCACTATTTTGTCGACCAGAGATCAGTCGGCCCTCTCACTGAACTCACGGGGTCCACCATTTCCGCTTTTCCGCCCGATACGGCCTGTTTAGGCATAGCCACTCCACAAACGCCTAGTATCAGCTTGACCGTGGGAAGTATTATGACAGTACACTGGCACGTCTTAAGTTGTTTCCTTTTATACATTACTACCGTCTCCAGATTCTTATTTAAAAGCTTGTAGACACAATATTTCAGCAGAATGAGCCTTTTATTATTTTAATAATTATGGTATGGGGAGAGTACCCCTTACAGCAGTGAAGATTTTCACACATATTTGCTTCAGCTCTGACTGCCAGCTGCCACAACACTTTCCATAATTCAAGCAACAGGCCACATAACTGTCAGACCTTTCCAGACATCATTCCGAAAGTCGTCAGGCGATGGACTGAAAGTCAAATTGACGTCGCGTTCAGAATCATATTCAACCCAAAATAGATATTGCTTGAAGTAACCGAGTGTTAAAAAACGGGTCAGATGGATCTAAGCACTATGGGACTTAACAAAAGTGGCTCTGAGCACTATGGGACTTAACTTCTGAGGTCATCAGTTCCCTAGAACTTTGTACCACTTAAACCTAACTAATCTAAGGACATCACACACATCCATGCCCGAGGCAGGATTCGAACCTGCAACCGTAGCGGTCGCGCGGTTCCAGACAGTAGCGCCTAGAACCGCTCGGCCACCCCGGCCGGCAGGACTTAACATCTGAGGTCATCAGTCCCCTAGACTTAGAACTACTTAAACCTAACTACCTAAGGACATCACTCACATCCATGCCCGAGCCAGGATTCGAACCTGCGATCGTTGCGACCGCGCGGTTCCGGACTGAAGCGCCTAGAGCAGCTCGTCTACAGCGGCCGGCAACCGAGTGTTAAAGCAATTAAATTTCGATAATATACATACGAATATTCTGGCCGACGAAAGACCCCTTAGTGCACAACTGTGAGGAATCAATTAAGGACAGACTTCAAAAACTCGAGAAAATACCTTCGCTGTGTTTTGTTAATGTCTTATTGTTATTTTGGATCTCAGTCTTCGGCCTACTGTAAATAGAAGTTCTCAGTCATGAAGTACTTCTCGCTTTTCTTGACAAAACATGAGTAGCAATTACATTATAATTGTTGCGAGCAGATGATATTAACAATTGTATAAGCCTGCCCGGTTAGCCGTGCGGTCTCTGCTTTCCGGGCGGGAAGGGGTACCGGTCCCCGGCACGAATCCGCCCGGCGGATTAGTGTCGTGGTCTGGTGTGCCGGCCAGTCTGTGGATAGTTTGTAAGGCGGTTTTCCATCTGCCTCGGCGAATGCGGGCTGGTTCCCAGTATTCCGCCTCAGTTACACTATGTCGGCGATTGCTGCGCAAACATTGTCTCCAAATACGCGTACATCATAATTACTCTACTAGGCAAACAATGGGGTTACACTCGTCTGGTATGAGACGTTCCCGGGGGGAGGGGGGGGGGGTCGACTGGGGGCGGAACCGCACAATAACCTTGGCCTCGGTGTTGGGCTGCGGTGGGGTGAGTGGACTGCTGTAGCCTGTTGCGGCGGGCTACGGCGGGAACGAAGCCTCTCCGTCGTTTCTAGATCCCCAGTTCAATACAATACAATACAACAACTGTATGATCAGCGTGGTATGGGTGCTTAGTGAATGTGGTGGTGTTACGCTGTCCACCTGCTTTGCATAACGTTCGTGATGACGCACTCACTCTAGAGCTGCCTACCTGAAAAAAGATAGCGTTGGGGCATCGGTGCTTCTTATGGGCACTAATTCTGACTATGCTCTACTCACCCCAGCCTGCTCCTCGAGTTATCATATAATATACATTGATATGCGACTAGGATCACCTGCCCTCCACACCTTTTCACGTTTAGCTCAAGAACAAGAGAGGATGGAACCAAACAGTCCCAACATTTGTTCTATCTAATATGTAAAGCACCTGCCTCATTAGCACCAAACAGGCATAAGATTCTTTCTTGCGGTAATTATATTAATTTAACAGACAATTCCTTAACAAATGTTACCGTCTGCTATGCAACTGAAAAGACGCTCACCACACGTGTTTTATATGTTACAGATAGTTAAGCAATAAGTTCGCTGCAGTCCTGCCTCCACTGCTCTGAAACATAGCCTATTGACCATTAGTCATTTTAGTATATAGATACTACACTCTGATTCACATGCATCTGACACGAATTAACGCCATCATAAAACAATGACTAAGGAAAGGATGCCGCTAAAGATAATAATACAAGCGTTTGCAGATCACTAGTATTGTCTAAAGAAACAATTACATAGAAAATGCCATCCGAAAAATCTTTGCCAACTGAGTGATAATCTACGGACTTCCAGAACTGGATATTTAAGTGCAACTATGATGAAACATTCTCGACAATTCGTGCGAAATAAGAGACCTTTAGACGGGAAATTACGTTTTAGACTGCAAGAAGGTTATTTTACGAGTAAATTACAATGTCTCTTGTCATTTATTTTGTGGTAAATCTGTTTCTTTCCACCTTTGCCTCTACTACATCAATGAGAGAATATTCACTTTCTTGATGCCTCACTAGCTGTGACTGGTGTAATTTTCAATAGCTTTTTCAGTCCACATATTCTGTCATTCCGTGTTGTTTCCTGTACAGTAGGTTTTCTATATTAGATCTTTATTATTCGTAGATTACGAAATCTTCCTGGGGATATTTACGTTTTGCAATCGATGCTGTGTAGTCTCTTCATTCCACAGTGTCACTGACAGCTGTCTTTATAATAATATTTTCTCATTTTCTCAGTCTATAATTATAAAAAAGATGTTTTCTCTATTCATAACGTTGATGATATAAACATTAGACTTGCTCCAGAAATGAGAATCACGTCTGATGATGAATTTTTACTTTTCCATAAGTTTAAGACAGGAAACCCAAATAATTGTGACAGTTATTGATGTATGATGTTTCTCTAGTCCGTAAACCTAATTACAAAAATGCGAATAAGTCTCAGTGACATATGGTTTTGGTATTCCAACTTTCGGCAGCCGCGTCTTTGGAACAGAAACTGTAGTCACTTCGCTGCACTTCGAAGACGTCCGGTGGTTTTCTTTGCATTAGTAGTATAACTGAATCTTGGAAACAACGTAGGATATGTTTGGAGACTCTGTGAAGGACAAGTTACTCCCTGAGTGCCCCAGAATTATCCTGCTAAATTCATTAGATCTGTTCGCATCATTTTCATTTAATAACCTATTTTGCAAATAAGGTGTGAAATAAGATTATCAGATTTGTGGTTTTGAGTCCAGGAAAGTCGTTCCACGCGGAAACTGCAGTTAATATCGTCATTTACGTTGCGATTGAGCCGTTGAAGCCATCACTGGGGCAATAAGGCAGACGCACCTGCTCTTCGATAGCTGTGATGCAACGTGTTTGACATTGGACAAAGGCTGCTGTGGTTCACGGCTCCAGTCTCATTGAAAGGCCAGATTCTTATCGCTTTTGTGACAGAGCACAAGACAGCCTTTAGAAAATCGCTAAGGAAATCTTATTTATTTTTTTATGAACCGCCACATTTCTATACTACTTGGGCGTGGCACAGGAAAGCAAGTAAACAAGACCGCTTTGAAGTCCAGTGAGTAGTATCTTGGTAATACGTGCCGATATTGCCTCGTACGTGTTACAGATACCTTGTGTTTTATTACAGTAGACTTTCGATGTAAGGGTTTCGTGGTGAGCAGTATTTCATTTGTATTAGTACAATGCATAATCTAATAGGGTTTCCCATTATTGTACATGAAAGGGAAATTAATAACCAACAGATTACTCTCTTACATTATCTAAAACAGCCTGACAATTCTCAGAAAGTTTACACGCCTTTAGAATCCTATTTTATCTGAGTTAAGGATGTATTAAACTAGGTTTCAAGTATATTTTCGTCCAGAAAGGTATTTTTTGTTGGTTTTTCGATGAGTGTAACAGACAGTTGAGGGGATCAGATCAGAGAAAAAAGTTCGTGATGGATGAGCTTTAAAACAAACTGCTGGATACTTTTGCTTATGAAATCAGCATGTGATGCAGCTTTGTAGCTTGTTTCTATTACACTGCGATCGAAATGTGTCTCAGTTATTACCAACGAATAGCAGCTGCGATAGGCCTGCCCTAAGGGAGGGTTTGCAGTGCCCAGCCACATGTCTGAGCCATCGGATCCAAAATATTACGTTCAGACTGCTCTTTTCTGTCATATATGTCTTTTGATAGGGCTCAGCCACTAATTTCTTCTCAAAAAGTTAACATATAAGCATCACAGCTCTTCACCAGTAACAATACTGCATAGAAATTGCCCATGAGTTAACTAAAGACGTTCATGCAAAATGCTGTCATAGTCATCCTTTGACTTTTGTTGCTTTGAATTAGAGCACGCAGTACTCCTACTCTCGACTTATCAACCTTACCTGTTGACTGCAAAGATCGCGAGCGTTTGAATGGTCGCAGTTCATCACATATGTCTGTTATCGATACTTCCTGAATGTGGAAAATCATTCATACCAGATCCAACTTTCTTTTCTGACATGTTTTCCCAAAATCAATCATCCTATACTCGATAAAAAGGTTACGAGCTGCCTATGCTGCCTTCACCACTCTACTGAACGTAAAACGAAGAATGTGTCTTAGATGTTACATCTCTTTTCTACTTGCGACCCTATTTTACAACTCCTCAACTATGTTCATAAGTTTCAAGCTTGCAAATTCAAATACGTAGCTGCAAGATAAATACTAGAACCTCATATAAGATAACGACAATAAGTTGATAAATACACTCATATCGTCGGTGGTCGGACGACACCTGGCGTTAGGTGTTGGTTTGGCGTGTGGCCGGTTGCTGGTAGCCGGTGGCCGCTGTACGGCAAGGAAAGACTCGAGCGTGAATTGTTCTGATCTCAATGCAGCCACGAGCTGTTTGGCACAATTGTTTCTGGAACTCTTTCCTGTTACTGATGTGTCAGACAGTGGAACGAATTTACTTTGAGGTATCGTCAGACATAACTTTAGTAGACACCCGAAATACGACTTAAAACAGTAAGTCATCGAGGGACCTCGAACTCGCGTCTTTGTATCTACTTGCCATTATACCACAAGCAAATACAGCTCTGTAACAGCTCACGAATAATGACAGCATCTCCTTCATACACTTCCGTAACCTACAATGTTGCCAGATCGTGCATAGCGCCACACTTAAAATTCTGAGAGGCAGCCGGTTATATTAGCCGCCGCAGTTGAACGACTCCGAGTTAGTCTCTGCAGCGGCCGGTCGGCGGTCGGATTTTACGTGCAAGACTTTACATAGCTGTTTCTTCCCCCTTTATGGTAGTCTGTACACTTGTGCTTATTCTGAAAACTTCCGCCTGCTGCCTTCTCAGAGCTAAAATTTTTGCTTTGATTTTCTGAATCCTTTATTACTCGTGCGTACAGGATGTACAAGTCTTTAAGACAGTCAAAACAAAACTCAGCCTTTTTTTCTTGCCAAAAACTTTTCCGTTGTGAGTATTCAGTCACCATTTTTCATATATTTATCTTCACACACCGCATCTACGAAGGTATGGTAGAACTGTATAACGGAATTCCGCTTTCGTATTCTTTCCATTATTTGGTAAACGCCACGCGGCATTAGGTTCTACTAGATGTGAGATATTTATAGTTTCCATAAATTCCTAAGTCTTTTTTCTTTCAAATTAACTGTACCGATATACGCAGCATGATCTGAGAAACTAGTGGGCCACACTTCAGACTCGAGGGCATGATGTTTTAAATCGGCTAATTCATAAATTCTGTCCAGCCTGCATGCCGAATAACTGGTACAGCAGGTGAAGTCAAGTGCTGTGTTTCCACGTATGGTTATTTGCAACTCATGGACTATACGCTCCAGTTCTATGGATTTACTGAAATTCATCGTTTGCTCTTTCGGACTGACAATAGAATTAAAATCACCGGCTAAGTGTGTGTGGTCTTGATTATTACTGAAAAGAGGAACGATCTCACTTTTAAAAAATTCCGCTCTAACGCTCCTGGTATTGTAGCCAGACGATGCGTAAACGTTGATAATCCGAACGTTATTAATAGTTGCCTCAGTTCCTCTACAATTTGCCAGTTTTCCTGTTTGTTTGACACAGATACCTCCTTTCGTGAAATTGGCTATTCCCCGTTCTACACCGATACCTCAGGGTTGGTTATGGCGTTGTGCGTACGTAACTCCTCCCATCTACTGTCTGTTACTTGCTGTAACAGCACTATATCAACGTTGGTTGCATATAGGGAGTCTTTCAAGTGCTGTAGATGCAAAGAGGAGCGTACGTTATGAGTGTTCAGTTCGGCGATTTTGAATGCCTGTGCTGCGTTCATCTGGTCTTATCCATTATCGCTGTTAGTACTCGTCATGAGAAGTGGTGTCGGAAACATATCATTTTTCACGTTTCTATTCTAGCAGAGCGGTTTCCATCTTGTCCGACTTACCTTCTTGTTGGGCATCTCTTTCGTGACTTTTATTTTTTTCACGACATTATGAACTGTCCGCCCGCTCATTCAAATGTTTGTTCTCTTTCTGTAGTCTTGGCAGTTGTCATACTATACACTAGTTATAAAAAATAGGTGATGTGGTAAGAATACGTTTCCGTCGCAAGTACGTAAACGTGATGAATGAGAGCAGGCGAGATACCACACAGACGTCTCACAGCAATGAAAACAACAAATAGACAGGTGTGAGCTATTTTACAACAAAGGAATTCAAGAGGCAAAACTTCCAAAACGGAACGGAACTTCAAAAACGTTAAAAACATATGTTTTGACAGAGCACAGAGAAACTGTGTGATTGTGAAACTGTTACGTTCATTTGTCGCGGCTTATGTGACAAACTATCATGTTTTCATAATTTCCTTGAGAGTGATCACATTCACATTCATACCAACAGCCAAATCGGGCGAGAAAACACTGCTCATAGTCTAGCGGCTAGCGTTGCTCCCTCTGGATCACCAGGTCCTGTGTTCGATTCCCGGCCGGGTTGGGGTATTTCTCTGCCCGGGGACGGGGTGTTTGTGCTGTCCTCATCATTTCGTCATCATCATTCGTGACAGTGGCAAGATTAGATTGTGTAAAACTTTTACTATGTAAAAACTGGGACTTTGTACGGGCGCTGATGACCGAGCTGATGACCCACAAACCAAAAGTCATCATCATCACACACCAGGCTTACAAATTAGGTGTGTCGTAAGAGATTCCTATAATATAACCCCCATACTGTCTCTAATGCTGTGTATGACGTTCCAAACGTGTTACCTGGGGGAGGATTCGGTTGATTTGTCGCCTTAACATCAAACGTTTGCGGTTTCCATTCAAAAGCCACTTCCTTTCGGCTGCTAATTCAGTAGTTGTGCAGAATCAACTATCATTATAGGTCCCTTCCTTACACCTCCCTGTTGCAAACGGACATTGCACGACGACAAAGACATTGCTTGCATGCCTGATCTGTCTTCAGTTTTCGACGGGCTATTCGCTGACCCACATTACCACTAAATCTGAGGGGGTGCAGTTGGGAGTTTTCTTTATGAGTAGCCCTCGCCCGGATATCCGAATAGGAGACTTTTACCAATGAGGATGCCATCATCATTAAGCCATACAGTAGAGCTGCACGTCCTCGGGAAACATACTGACAGTAGTTTACCCTTACTTCCAGCCTCTCGCAGTATCAACGTAGCAAGATCCATGTTGGATATTGTTACAAGGCCAGATAAGTCAGACTAGTGAGAAGGCTGTTTCCCTCTTCATGGACCATATGTTTTTATGGCCTCTCCACACATACCCCTCCAATGTTGTTGCACCTATGGTACGGCTTTTTGTATCATAGAGGCACCTCCCCCTCCCCTCACCAACATCCCCATGAACCACGGACCTCGCCGTGATGGAGTTGCTTGCGTGCCTGAACGATACAGACAGCCATACCGTAGGTGCAACCTCGTCAGAAGACTATCTGGGAAGAAGTCAGACTAACTCTAATTCGTGATTTCTGAAGAGGTCAACAGTTTTTCTAGTGGTTCCAGGTGGAACAGTCTGCATTATTGACTGGTCTGGCCTTGCACAACTAGGTAACATTGCTTTGTTGGTACTATAAATAGCTGAAAGCAAGAGGAAACTACAGGCGTTTTTTCTTCTGGAGAGCATGCATTTCTTCTGTATACATTAATGTCGATGGCATCCTCTTGGGTAAAATATTTCAGTGGTAAAAAAGTCCCCCACTCTGATCTCCAGGCAGGGACTGCTCATATACGTGATGTAAAAATGAAATAGAGAGAGAAAGAACTGGCATTCCATGGTCGCAGCGTTGCATATAGTGCACCAATGCAGCTAGAGTACTTAATGCCAGCTGTTAATTTCCCCACAGAAACATCTCAGACAACGTTCGACAGAGAACAGCTCAGGTGATGCACTGGGCAATTAAGACAGGCAGAAGATACTGACTCCTTAGTCCCCTGCCCGCATACAAGCCAGTGGGCAGTTAGTCGGCCTACTGGTGTTAAGAAGTACACGCTGACACAAAAAAAAAAGACTCACCACGATGGAGTTATGTACATTGATCAGAAACTGATATTCATAGAGATGTCTACGGAAAATGCAAAACTGTAAGCTTTGGCAGTCGTTGGGTTAATGCGTAACGCTGCAGCGCAGTTTCACCGCGCAGCAGGCAAGGATACTAAACAGAGAACATGTCGATACCTCAGTATAAATTCTATGCGAATTTCGTTCCGTGTACGCAGTTCAATAGTAATTATGCCTCGCGTACAGGCGCGTGGACAATATACGCAGATGTCAGCATTCGTAAAAGGACGAGTAGTCGGACTTAAAGAAGCCAGTTGGAGTAATCGACGAAGCGCTCGACATTTGAATAGGAACGATGCCACTATTCGACGATTCAAGAAGGAACCGGTAGACCTAGAGAGACGACAGAACGAGACAACCGATCAATCGTCAGAGAGGCACTCAGAGCCCCGGATCCATCATTATCATCGAGCCAACGTGCAACTGGTGCTTCAGTGACCACAAGGACCATTAATAGGCGGCTCACAGAAGGAGGACTGAGCTCACGGTACCTCTTGCGTCCATTGCCATTGATGTACAGGAACAAGCCCGGGCATATGCGGCCTCTACTGGAGTAGAATCGTCTTCATTGATGGGTGTCACTTCGAACTGAGTCTCGCTGATAGCGAAGACGTGTCTAGAGATGCCCCAGACAACTGATTGGTGCCCACCATACGTACCGACATCAAGGAGCGATGGTCTGGAGCACCATCTCTTTTCATAGCAGGACTCCTTTGGTTGTCATCCGCGGCATCCTTAAGGCACAGCGGCATGTCGACAATATTCTACGTTCCGTTTTGTTACCCTTCATGGCAAGCCGCCTTGGGCTCACATTTTAGCAAGATAATCCCGCTGGCACACGGCGAGAGATTCTACTGTTTGTCATCGTGCTTATCAAACCCTACCTTGGGTCCTCGGATCTCTCCCCAGCTGAGAACGTTTGGAGCATTATGTGCAAGGCCCTCCAACCAGCTCGGGATTTTGACGATATAACGCGCCAGGTGGACAGATCTTGGGACGATATGCCTCAGGAGGACATCCAACAATTCTGTCTACATCTACATCTACATCTACATTTATACTCCGCTAGCCACCCAACGGTGCCACTGTCATTACCTCCCTTTCCTGTTCCAGTCGCGTATGGTTCGCGGGAAGAACGACTGCCGGAAAGCCTCCGTGCGCGCTCGATCTCTCTAATTTTACATTCGTGATCTCCTCGGGAGGTACAAGTAAGGGGAAGCAATATATTCGATACCTCATCCAGAAACGCACCCTCTCGAAACCTGGACAGCAAGCTACACCGCGATGCAAAGCGCCTCTCTTCCAGAGTCTGCCACTTGAGTTTGCTAAACATCTCCGTAACGCTATCACGCTTACCAAATAACCCTGTGACGAAACGCACCGCTCTTCTTTGGAACTTCTCTATCTCCTCTGTCAGTCATTGCCAAGCAGATTAACTGCTGCATAAGGGACAGAGGTGGTCAAACGCGTTATGGACTTGCTCGATTTGTGAATCTCTTGCGTCAATTAGCCACTTTATCTGAAACTGTAATCATTTGTTTTTCTGTTCATGTTCATCACATCTACTGATTTCCGTCCCATTCTGAATATTCCCTTTTTTTGCCTTAAAGTGTACATAAATGATTTGATATTCAAGGTTTCAATATAAAAAGCAGACACAGCATAGTTCCATAAAATTTCACGCATACGGCCTCATAAATTTCACTTCTTCTTCTTCTAATATTTCGGCTGTATACCATGCAGCCATGTTTAGAGTGGGCCGAGGTGACTAACTCTCCAGCACTTGCTCCCTCCTTTTAGACCTGCGGACTGCGCCACTGCGCATGTAGCCACAGACACGCAAGGCGCCAGAGACATTGATCGGCGGCAAAGAGGCATAACATAAGCATTAGAATTAGATCTACTGCTGCGCGGTCGATCCACACGGTGATATCGAACTATCACTGCGAGCTGCACCGTCGCGACGTCTTTGTGAGTTTATTACAGAAAGTGCCGGATTCCGTGATTTGTCCAAACTGAAGCCGCTATCTCTATTAATTAAATTCGTCGCCAACCGAATTTCAATTGCTTCTTTCACTACTGAGTCTCAGAAAGATGAGGTTGAGGTTAAAATTTCGACGTTATCGTACACATTGGATTGCCCAGTGTCAATACAGTGCTCTGCCACCGCAAATTTATTAGGTTGTAAGAGCCGGATGTACATACGCTGCTCTGTGCATCTCATGGACTGTACCTCTCGTCTGTACGATGCGTGAATGGCCACACTCACAGGGGATCTTGTAAACCCCAGCCTTCCGAAGCACTAAATTATCTTTAACGGAACCCAGGAGTGCTGCTGTCTTTGGTGGAGGGCGAAAAATCACTTTGACTTTGTGTTTACTGAAGATCCGCCCTACTTTCGACGATGGTGTCCCCATGTATGACAGAAAAGCCATGGATTTAAGACTTTCCGTGTCTTATTCTGCATTTCTTATATGCACTGTTGGTTTCATTTGTAGTGCCTTACGTATCTGCTATGGAGAGTACCCGTTGGCTTCAAAAACTTTTCTCAAGTGTAGAAACTCAGCCTCCAGACTGCTATCGTCAGCAATGACGTGTGATTTGTGCACCAGAGTTCTGAGTACACCCACCGTCTGCGGACGGTGGCAGCTATTTGCATGTAAATACAAATCCTTATGGGTCGGTTTTAGTTATACTGCGTGTCCCAAAGTGAAATAAGTTTTGTGACTCACTCATTGTGTGAAAATGAAAACACACAATACATTAAATGTGATTTTTAACAGAATTATCGTCTGAAAATGAAAAAAAGTAATACGGTAATTTTATATCACCACGAAACCCTTTTCTACAACCGATACAGACCATCATAATGAGAGGTGGAACATTAATCTATCACATCAGAGTTTTCCTAACAATATTTATAGCTAGAAATAAAGAAGTATCATTCTGAAACCCTTAAGGTAGCCTCTGACAGTTGTGTGAAATCATACATAAAGAGAGTATCACTTTTCTCGGAAACAAAAGTTAGTTAAATTTTGGCTCTGTCCAGATCGATAGGGTAACACAATAAATATCATACGAGGGGAAGAAAGGAAAGCTTTCGTAAAGCTGCTGGGTTCTGATAAAAGATACACTGAAGAGCCAGATAAACAGGTTCACCTGTCTAATATCTTGTAGGGACTCGGCGAGCACGCAGAAGTCCCGCAACAGGACGTGGCATGGACTCTACTAATGTCTGAAGTAGTGCTGCAGGAAACTTACACCATGAATCCTGCAGGGCTGTCCATAAATCCGTAAGAGTGAGGGGGGGTGGAGATCTCTTCTGAACAGCTAGTTGCAAGGCATCCCAGACAGTAATGTTCATGTCTTAGGAACTTTGTGGCCAGCGGATGTGATTAAACTCAGAAGAATGTTCCTGAAACAACACTGTAGCAACTCTGCACGTGTGGGGTGTCGCATTGTCCAGCTGTAATTGCCCAGGTCAGTCAGAAAGCACTACGGATATGAATAGATGTAGGTGATCAGACAGGATGCAGGGACAATGAATTCACGAGGTTGTCTCCGTACCTGCACACGTCCATGTGCTCGATACAATTTAACGAGACGACGGGTCCAGGCGAGGCGTAAAGCTTTATGTCGTGCAATCATGAAGAGTATACGAGTTGGGCCTCGGCTTCGAAAGCCCATATCGATGATGTTTCGTTGAATGGCTCTCACGCTGACACTTGTTGGTGACCCAGCACTGAAGCCTGCAGCAATTTGCGAAACGGTTGCACTTCTGTCACGTTGAACGATTCTCTTCAGTTTTCGTTCGTCCCGTTCATGCAGGATCTTCTTTCCGGTCGCTGCAGTGTCGGAGATTTGATTTTTTACTGGATTCCTGATATTCACGATAAACTCGTGAAATGGTCATACGGGAAAATCCCCATTTCTTCGTTAACTCAGAGATGCTGCATCCAGTCGCTCGTGCGCCGGCTATAACACCACGTTCAAATTCACTTAAATCTTGATACCCTGCCATTGTAACACCAGTAATCGATCTAACAACTGCGCCAGACACTTGTCGTCTTATATAGACGTTGTCTACCGCAGCGCCGTATTCTGCCTGTATACACCTCTGTATTTTAATACGCATTCCTATATTAGTTTCTTTGGCCCTTCAGTGTACAATTCCTGGCCTGCTTTGGACGAGCGTGTATGTGTAAGGTCAGAGCTACATTCAAACAAGGTAAATGTACTGTGTGTCGGCAAGGTGGACAATTACGCAGTTCCCGACACCTGTATGGTGTGTGCGTGTGTGTGTGTGTGTGTGAACGACAGAGAGAGAGACAGGGGGGAGAGAGGGAGGGAGAGAGACAGAGAGAGAGACAGAGAGAGTTTGCTGACACGCATTGCACTTGTATACTGGTTGTATGCTTGTCCCTGCATGTAGGGATAAGTCACAGAAGGACATTTACTAAACCATCCACAAACATTTAGATATTTGCGCTCACGAATTACCGTTTCCTATAAGGTACTGCAAAATGACACTGCAAACCATACTAGTCACTGACACATCACCTGGCCCTTCTGCCGATGTAGTAATAATTATACAGAGCAGTTGCAGAAAGACTGCAAAGAAAATTGAGTAGATGAAGATACAGGTACTGAAATGCACACGAACTTGCAATATTACAGACCAATATCCTTACTATCGAAAATGAAATTTTCACTCTGCAGCGGAGTGTGCGCTGTTATGAAACATCCTGGCAGATTAAAATTGTGTGCCGGACCGAGACTCGCACTCGGGACCTTTACCTTCCGCAGGCATGCGCTCTGCCATCTAAGCTACCCAAGCACGATTCACAACCCCTCCCCAGACCTTCACTTTTGCCAGTACCTCGTCTCCTACCTTCCCACCTTCACAGAGGCTCTTAAGCGAAACTTGCAGAACTAGAACGGCCGGTGTGGCCGGGCGGTTCTAGGCGCTACAGTCGGGAACCGCGCGACCGCTACGGTCGCAGGTTCGAGTCCTGCCTCGGTAATGGATGTGTGTGATGTCCTTAGGTTAGTTATGTTTAAGTAGTTCTAAGTTCTAGGTGACTGATGACCTTAGAAGTTAAGTCCCATAGTGCTCAGAGCCATTTGAACCATTTTTGCAGAACTAGCACTCCTGGCAGAAAGGATATGCGGAGACATGGCTTAGCCACAGCCTGAGGGATGTTTTCAGAATGAACTTTTCACCCAGCAGCGGAGTGTGCGCTGTTATGAAACTATGTGGCAGATAAAAACTGTGTGTGCCGGGCCGAGACTCGAACTCGAGAACTTTGCCTTTCGCGGGCAAGTGCTAAACATTCTGAGCTGCCCAAGCACGAGTCATGACCCGTCCTCACGGCTTCAGTTCTACCAATATCTCGTTTCCTACCTTCCAAACTTCAAAGAAGCTCTTCTGCGAAACTTGCAATACATGCACTCCTGGAAGAAAGTATATGCGGAAACATGGCTTAGCGACAGCCTGGGGGTTGTTTCCACAACGAGCTTTTCACTCAGCAGCGCAGTGTGCGCTGTTATAAAACTTTCTAACATTTTAAAACAGTGTGTGGCGGGCCGAGACTCGAACTCAGAATCTTTGCCTTTCGCGCTCTACCATCTGAGCTACCCAAGCACGACTTCCTACCCCTCCTCACAGCTTCAATTCTGCCAGTACTTGTCTCCTACCCTCCAAACTTCACAGAAGCTCTCATTAGAACTCCCGGAAGAAAGAATATTCGGAGATATGGCTTAGATACAGGCAGTGACGTTTCGCGATTCATATTTACACTCTGCACCGAAATGTGTGCTGTTATGAAGCTCCCAGGCAGCTTAAAACAGTGTGCCGAACGGAGACTCGAACTCGGGACCTTGGCCTTTTGCATGATAGCGCTCTATCACCGGTGCTACTCAACCACCACACACGATCCGTCCTCGCACCTTCAATTCTGCTAGTACCAAGGCTCCCACCTTCAGAACGTCAAAGAAGCTCTTCTGCGAACCTTGCTGAACTAGCATTCCTGGAAGAAAGGATATGTGGAGACATGGCCTAGCCACAGCCTGGGAAATGTTTCGAGAATGAGCTTTGCACTCTGCAGCGGAGTGTGCGCTGTTATGAAACTTACAGGCAGATTAAAACTGTGTCCCGGAACGAGAGTCGAACTCGGGACTATTGATATTTGCGTACATGCGGTCTACCATCTGAACTAACCAAACAACACGACTCGCGACGTCTCCTGACAACTTCATTTCTGCCAGTACCTCGTCTCATAACCTCCAAATTTCACAGAAAGTTTTCTGCGAACCTTGCAGACCTAGCGCTCCTGGAAGAAAGGATATGCAGGGACATGGCTTCGCCACAGCATGGTGGATGTTTACAGAGTGAGATTTTCACTCTGCAGCGGAGTGTGCGCTGTTATGAAACTTTCTGGCAGATTAAAACCGTGTATTCCAGGCCAAGACTCGAACTCAGGACCTTTGCCTTTTGCGGGCAAGAGCTCTACCATCTGAGCTACTCAAGCTCAACTCACGACTCGTCCTCACAGTTTCAATTCTGCCAGTACCTCGTCTTCTACCTTCCTAATTTCACAGAAGCTCTTCTGCGAACCATGCACAACTAGCACTACTGGAAGAAATGATACGAGGAGACATGGCTTAACTACAGTCTGGGGAATGTTTCCAGAACTAGATTTTCAATCAGCAGCGTATTATGCGTTGTTATGAATCTACCCGTCAGATTAAAATTGTGTGCCGGACCGAGACTCGAAGTCGGGACCTTTTCCTTTCGCGAGCAAGCACTCTAACATCTGAGCTACCCAAGAACGACTCACGCACCGTCCGCACAGCGTTACTTCGGCCAAAACCTCAACTCCTACTTGCCAAACATTACAGACGCTCTCCTGTGAACCTTGCAGAACTAGCACCCTTGGAAGAAAGGGTATGTGGAGACATGGCTTAGCCACAGCCTGGGGAATGTTTCCAGAATGAAATTTTCACTCTGCAGTGGAGTGTGCGTGGTTATGAAACTTCGTGGCAGATTAGCAGTGTGTGCCGGACCGAGACTCGAACTCGGGACTTTTTCGTCTCGCGGGCATGCGATCTACCATCGGTCCTAACCAAGCAAGACACACATCCCATCCTCACAGCTTCTATTCTGACAGTACCTCTTGTACTACCTTCCAAAGTTCACAGAAGCGTTTCTACGAACCTTGCAGAGCTAGCAGTCCTGGAAGAAACGATATGCGGAGACATGGCTTTGCCCCAGCCTGGCGGATGTTGCAGAATAAGATTTCCTTTCTGCACTGGAGTGTGCGCTTTTATGACTCTTCCTGGTAGATTAAAACTGTGTAGTCCGGGCCAAGACTCGAGCTCGGGACCTTTGCATTTTTCTGGCAAGAGCTCTACCATCTGAGCTACACATGCTCAACTCGCGACCCGTCCTTACAGCTTCAATTCTGCCAGTACGTCGACTTCCCCATACCAAACTTCAAAGAAGCTCTTCTGCAGACGTTGCAGATCTAGCACTCCTCGAAGAAAGGACATGTAGAGGCATGGCTTAGCCACAGCCCGAGGATGCTTTCAGAATGAGCTTTGCACTCTGCAGTGGAATGTGTGCTGTTATGAAACTTCCAGGCAGATTAAATCTGTGAGCCGGACCGAGACTCGAACTCGCGAACTGTGACTTTCGCAGATATGCGCTCTACTATCTGAACTACCCAAGCACGACTCGCGTCCTGTCCTCACAGCTTCAATTCTGCCAGTATCTCGTCTCCTACCATCCTAACTTCACAGAAGCTCTTCTGTGAACCTTGCAGAATTAACACTCCTGGAAGAAAGGATATGCGGAGACTTCGCTTTGCCATAGCCTGGCTGATGTTACAGAATGAGATTTTCATTCTGCACGGAGTGTGCACTGTTATGAAACTTCCTGGTATATTAAAATTGTGTATTCCGGCCAAGATTCGAACTCGGGACGTTTGCCTTTTGCGGAGAGGAGCTCTACCATCTGCGCTACACAAGCACAACACACGATCCACCCTCACAGCTTCAATTCTGCCAGTACCTCGTCTCCTACCTTCCAAACTTCACAGAAGCTCTTTCGCGAACCTTGCAGAACTATCACTCCTGGAATAAAGGATATGAAGAGGTATAGCCTAGCCACAGCGTGGGGATTCTTCCAGAATGAGATTTTCACGCTGCAGTGGAGTGTGCGCTGTTATGAAACTTCCTGGAAGATTCAAACTGTGTGCCGGGCGGAGACTCGAATTCGGGACCTTGCCTTTCCCTTGCAAGCACACTGAAATTTAAGCTACAGAAGCACGACTCGCGACCCATAATCACAGCTTCACTTTTGCCAGTACCTCGTCTCCTACCTTTCAAACTTCACAGAAGCTCTTTCTCGAACCTTGCAGCAGATCTAACACACCTGGAAGAAAGGATATATGGAGATTTGGCTTCGCCTCAGCCTGTTGGATGTTTTCAGAATTAGCTTTTCACTCTGCAGCGGAGGATGCGCTGTTATGAAACTTAATGGATGATTAAAACTGTGTGTGCTGGGCTGAGACTCGAACTTCGGACCTTTTTCTTTTGCGAACTGGAGCTCTACCATCTGAGCTACACAAACACCACACAATTCGTCCTCACAGTTCCAATTTTGCCAGGATTTCGACTCCTACCTTGCAAACTTCACTAAAACTCTTCTGGGAAACTTAAAAGAACTAGAACTTCTGGAATAATGAGCATACGTAGATATGGCTTAGATACAGTCAGGTATGTTTCACAGAATCCTAGTTTCACTCTGCAGCGAAGTGTGTGGTGTTATGAAACTTACTGGCAGATGAAAACAGTGTGCCACACCGAGACTCGAACTCGGGACCTTTGCCTTTTGCATGAAAGCGCTCTACCATCGATGCTACCCAAACACCACACACGATCCATTCTCGCACCTTCAATTCTGCTAGTACCTAGTCTCCCACCTTCACAACGTCAAAGAAGCTCTTCTGCGAACCTTGCTGAACTAGCGTTCCTGGAAGGAAGGATATGTGGAGACATGGCTTAGCCACAGCCTAGGGAATGTTTCGAGAATGAGCTTTGCGCTCCCGAGCGGAGTGTGCGCTGTTATGAACCTTGCAGGCGGATTGAAATTGTGTCCCGGACCGAGAGTCGAACTCGGGACCATTGACATTTGCGTCCATGCGGTCTACCATCTGAACTAACCAAACACGACTCGCGACGTCTCCTCACAACTTCATTTCTGACAGTACCTCGTCTCATAACCTCCAAATTTCACAGAAAGTTTTCTGCGAACCTTGCAGACCTAGCAGTCCTGGAAGAAAGGATATGCAAGGGCATGGCTTCGCCACAGCCTGGTGGATGTTTACAGAGTGAGATTTTTCACTCTGCAGCGGAGTGTGCCCTGTTATGAACCTTCCTGGCAGATTGAAACTGTGTATTCCTGACCAGGATTCGAACCCGGGAACTTTGCCTTTTGCGGGCAAGAGCCCTACCATCTGAGCTTCCCAAGCACAACTCACGAACCACCCTCACAGCTTCAGTTCTACCAGTACCTCGTCTCCTACCTTCCAAACTTCACGAAAACTTTCCTGCGAACCTAGCAGAGCTAGCAGTCCTGGAAGAAAGGATATGCGAAGACATGGCTTTGCCACAGCCTGGCGGATGTTTACAGAATGAGATTTTCACTCTGCAGCGGAGTTTGCCCTGTAATGAACCTTCCTGGCAGATTGAAACTGTGTATTCCAGGCCAGGATTCGAGCCCGGGACCTTTTCCTTTTGCGGGCAATAGCTCTACCATCTGAGCTATCAAGCTCAACTCACGACCCGTCCTCACAACTTCAATTCTGCCAGTACGTCGTCTACCTCGTACCAAACTTGAAAGAAGCTCTTCTGCGAACTTTGCTGAACTATCACTGCTTGAAGAAAGGATATGTAGAGGTATGGCTTATCCACAGTCTGGGCATGCTTCCAGAATGAGATTTTCACGCTGCAGTGGAGTGTGCGCTTTTATGAAACTTCCTGGAAGATTAAAACTGTGTGATGGAACGAGACTCGATCTCGCGACCTTTTCCTTTCTCGAGCAATCGCTCTACCATGTGATTTACCCAAGCACAACTCACGACCGGTCCTCACAGCTTCATTTCTGCCAGTACCAAGTCTCCTATCTTCCATCTTCACAGAAGCTTTTCTGTGTAAATTTCTGAACTAGCACTCCTGGAAAAGGACATGTTTCGACAATGCTTAGCTACAGCCTGGGGGATGATTCCAGAATGAGCTTTGCACTCTGCAGTGGAGTGGACGCTGTTATGAAATTTACAGGCAGATTAAAACTGTTCCCAGACCGAGACTCGAACTCGGGACTTTTGCCTTTTGCGGGCAAGAGCTCTAAAATCTGAGCTAACCAGGCACCACTCATAGCCCGTCCTCATAGCATCAATTCTGCCAGTACCTCGTCTCTCACCTTCCAAATTACACAGAAGCTCTTCTGCGAACCTTGCAGAACTAGCAATTATAGAAGAAAGAGTATGTGGAGGCATGGCTTAGCCACAGAATGGGAAATGTTTCCAGAATGAGCTTTTCATTCTGTAACGGAGTGTGCGCGGTAATAATACTTCCTAGCATTTTAAAACTCTGTGTGCCAGGCCAAGACTCGATATCAGGAACTTTGCCTTTCCCCTTCAAGCGATGTACCATCTAACCTACGCACGAACGACTCCCGACCCATAATCACAGCTTCACTTTTGCCAGTACCTCGTCTCCTAATTTTCAAATTTCACAGAAGCTCTTCTGCGAACCTTGTATAACTAGCACTCCTGGAAGAAAGAATATGGGATAAATGTTTTATCCACAGTCTGAGGATGCTTCCATAATGAAATGTTCACTCAGCAGCGTAGTTTTCGCTGTTACGAAACTTTCTGGCAGATTTAAATTGTGTGCCGGGCTCAGACTCAAACTCGCGACCTTTCTCTTTCTCGGGCAAGCGCTCTACCATCTGCGCTACGAAAGCTCGTTTCACGACCCGTTGTCACAGCTTCAATTATGCCAGTACCTTGTCTTGCACCTTCCAAACATCAAAGAAGTTCTTCTGCGAAACATGCACAACTAGCACTCCTGGAAAAAAAGGATATGTGGAGGCATGGCTTAGCCACAGCCTGGAGGATGTTTCGAGAATGAGCATTGCACTCTATAGCGGAGTGTGGGCTGTAATGAAACTTCCAGGCAGATTAAAACTGTGTTTTCCTGACGGAGACTCGAACTCGAGACCTTTCCTTTCGCTTCCAAGCGCGCTGCCATTTAAGATACCCAAGTACGACTCTCGACCCGTACTCACAGCTTCAATTCTGTCAGTACCTCGTCTCCTACCTTTCAAATTTCACAAAAGCTCTTCTGCGAACCTTGCAGAACTAGTACTCCTGGAAGAAAGGATATCTGGAGACATGGCTTAGCCACAGCCTGGGGAATGTTTCCAGAATCAGATATTCACTCTGCAGCGGAGTGTGCGCGGTTATGAATCTTCGTGGCAAATTAAAACTGTATGCCGGACCAAGACTACAACTCGACACATTTGCTTTTCCCGGGCAAGTGCTCTACCATCTGAGCTACCCAAACACGACTCACGTCCAATCCTCACAGCTTCAATTCTGACAGTACCTTGTCTACTAACTTCCAAATTTAACAGAAGCTGTTCTGCGAACCTTGGAGAACTAGCACTCCTATAAGAAAGAATATACGTAGACATGGCTTAGCCACAGCCTGGGGGTATGTTTACAGAATTAGATGTTCACTCTGCAGCGGAGTGTGCGCTGCTATGAAACTTCCTGGCAGATTAAAGCTGTGTATTCTGGGCCAAGACTTGAACTCCGGACCTTTGCCTTTTGCGGACAGGAACTCTACCATCGGAGCTACAAAAGCAACACACACGATCCGCCCTCATAGCTTCAATTCTGCCAGTACTTCGACTCCTACCTACCAAACTTCACAGAAGCTCTTTTGCGAACTTTGCAGAACTACAACTCCTGGAATAAAGAATATACGGATATATGGCGTAGACACAGCGAGGGATGTTTCCAGAATCATATTTTCACTCTGCAGCGAAGTGTGTGGTGTTATGAAACTTCATGCCAGATTAAAACAGTATGCTCCTCACATCTTCAATTCTGACTGTACCTCGTCTCCCACCTTCAGAACTTCAAAGAAGATCTTCTGCGAACGTTGCTGAACGAGCACTCCTGGAAGAAAGGATATGTGAAGACATGCCACTGCCACAGCCTGGGGAATGTTTCCAGAATGAGCTTTGCACTCTGCAGCGGAGTGTGCTTTGTTATGGCACTTACAGGCGGATTAAGACTGTGTCCCAGACCGAGACTCGAACTCGGGACCATTGGCTTTTGCGGACATGCGCTCTACAAACAGAACTACCCAAGCACGACTCGCGACCTGTCCTCACAGCTTCAAATCTGCCAGTGCCTCATCTCCTACCTTCCTAATTTCACAGAAGCTGTTCTAGCACTACTGTAAGAAAGGATATGTAGAAACATGGCTTAAATACAGCCTGGGTAATGTTTCCAGAATGAGATTTACATCAGCAGCGTAGTGTGCGCTGTTATCAAACTACCTGTCAGATTAAAAATGCGTGCCGGACCGAGACTCGAAGTCGGGACATTTGCCTTTCGCGAGCAAGCACTCTACCATCTGAGCTACCCATGCACGACTCACGACCCGTTCTCACAGCTTCTATCCTGCCAGTACTTCGTCTCCTACCTTCCAAACTTCACAGAATCATTTCAGCTAACCTTGCAGTGCTAGCAGTCCTGGAACAAAGGATATGCGGAGACACGGCTTTGCTACGGCCTGACGGATGTTTAGAGGATGAGATTTTCATTCTCCACCGGAGTGTGTGCTGTTATGAAACTTCCTGGCAAATTAAAACTGTGTATTCCGGGCCAAGACTCGAACTCGGGACCTTTGCCTTTTGCGGAGAGGAACTCGACAATCTGAGCTACACAAACACCACACACGATCCGTCCTCACTGTTTCAATTCTTCCAGTTCCTCGTCTTCTACCTTCCAAACTCCACAGAAACTCTTGTGCGAACCTTGTAGAACTAGCACTCCTGGAAGAAAGAATATGCCGAGATATAGCTCTCCTGCCACACTTGCTGAACTAATACTGCTCGAAAAAAGGATATTGTGGAGACATGGCTAAGCTACAGGCTGGGATGTTCTTTCGAGAATGAAATTCTCACTCTGCGGCGGAGTGTGTATTTATATGAAACTTCATGGCAGATAGAAACTGTGTGCCGGGCCACGTCTCGAACTCTGGACTTTTATTTTCCTCGATCAAGCGCTCAATATAGTGAGCCACACAAGTGCGATTTCGCTTTCGCCAGCATTTCGTCCCCTACCTTCCAAACTTCACACAAGCTCACTGGAAAACTTGTAGAACTAGCACATCCTGAATAAATTATATCGCGGGTACAGCGGAGTGTGAGCAGATGTGAAACATCCTAGCAGATTGGAACTGTGTGCTGGACTGAGACTCGAACTCCGGGACTTTACCTATCGCGACCAAGCGCTCTACGGACTGACCTACCGAAGCTCGACTCACGGCCCGTCCTCTCAGCTTCACTTCCTCCAGTACCTCGACTACTAGATTTCTGGCTTCACAGCAGCCCTCGAACAAACCTTACATGCCCCGCACTCCGAGATACGGCCCGATAATTGTTGCCGAGTGAAATTCTCTCTATGCAGCGAAGAGTGTGCCGATGGGAAACTTCCTGGCAGATTGAAACTGTGTGCCAGATTGAGATTCGAATTCTGGACCTGTGCCTCACGTGGACAAGTGCTCTACCGAGTGAGCTAACCAAGCAATACTGACAGCCCATCCCAACGCCTTCTCTTCCTCCAGTACCTCGTGACCTACCGTCCAAATTTCACAGGTGTTCTCCTGCGAAACTGACAGATCTAGTACTCCTGCATGAAAGAATGTTGCAGAGGCATGGCTTAGCCACAGCCTGGGGAGCTGTTTCCAGAAGGAAATTCTCACTCTGTAGCAGAGTGTGCGCTTATATGAAACCTCATGTCAGATTGAAACTGTGTGCCGGAACGAGACTCGAACTTGGGACTTTACCTTTCCGTGTAAGCGCGCTACCGACTGAGCAACCCAAGCATGACTCCATGCCCTCCGTCACAGATTGATATCCAACCCTATCTCGTGTCCTAAATTTCAAATATAACAGAAGCCCTCCTGCGGAACTTGCAGGATGTGCACTCCTGAAAGAAAGGATACTACTGACATATGGCTTTGACACAACCTATGGGGTTGTTTCCAAAAATAAATTATCGCACTGCAGCGTAGCGTGCGCTCATATGAATCTTGATTGTATACTGAAAATCTGTGTCGGACTCAGACTCGAAATCTAGACGCTTCCATTTCTCAGGCAAGCGCGCTAGTCACTCAGCTACCCAAGCACAAACCACGGCCCCTTCCTCATAACTTCACTTCCTCCATTACCTCGTGTCCTACCTTCCAAACTTCACAGAAGCTCTCCGGCGACATTTGCAAAACTAGCACCCCTGGAAGGAAGGATACTGCGCAGTCATGGCTTAGCCGCAGCCTGGGGGTTTCCATAAGCAAATTATCACACTGCAGCGGAGGGTGCGCTGATATGAAGCTTCGTGGCAGATTGAAACTGTGTGCCTCACCGACACTGAAACTCAGGAACTTCGCCTTCCGCGTGCAAGCGCTCTGCGGACGAAGTTACGCAAGCACAACTGACGGCAAATCTCCACAGCTTCACATTCGCTAGTACCTCGTCTCGTACCTTCCTAAATTCACAGAAGCTCTCCTGCAGAACTTGCAGGACCAGTACTCCTGGAAGCAAGTATACTGTGCTGACATGTCCATGGGGTTCTTTCCAGAATGAAATTCTCACTCTGCAACGGAATGTACGCTGATATTAAACTGCATTGCGAACTGAAACTGTGTGCCGGACCGAGAACCGACGTCGGTGTTTTTGCGTTTCCCGAGAAAGCGCGAAGAAGGAAATTTTCACTCTGCTGTTGAGAGTGCGATGATATGAAACATTCCGATAGACTGAAACTGAGTGCCAGATCGAAACTCGAACATGCGACATACGGTCTAACGTTTGAGCTACCCAAGTGCGAGTCACGGCCCGCCCTCACAGATTCATTTCCGCCAATTCCTCATCACCTACATGCCAAACCTGACAGAAGCTCTCCAGCGAAATTTGCAGAACTACAACTTCAGGAAGGATGGATACTGGGGATACCTGGCTGGGGGGGGGGGGGGTTGTTTCCAGAATGAAAATCTCACACTGCAGTGGAGTATGCCCTGATATGTAACTTCCTGTCAGACTGAAACTGTGTACTGGACCGAGACTCGATCTCGGGACTTTCACATTTCCCGGGTAATTCCTCCACCTACTGAGCTAACCCAAGCACGTATCACATCCAGACCTCACTACTATACTTACGCCATAATCTCGTGTCCTATCTCTCATGCGAAACTTGCAGAACTTGCACCCCTGGAAGAAAGGATATTGCGGAGGCATGGCGAGCCCACAGGTTGGGGGATTGTTTCCAGTACGAAATTCTCTCTCCGCAGCGGAGTCTGAGGTGATATGACACGTCCTTGCAGATTGTAACTGTGTGCCATATCGTGATTCGAACACGAGACCTTCGCCTTTCGCGGACAATTGCTCTACCGAATGCGCTAACCAAGCACGACTCACGGGCCGTCCTAACAGCTCCACTTCCTACCGTACCTCGTGCGACACCTTCCGAACTTCACACGTGCTCTACAGCTGAGAGTTCGCTGACATGAAACATCCAGATAGAATTAAACTGTGTGCAGCACCAAGATTGAGTCTCGGGTAAGATCATTACCGACTGAACTACCCAGGCACGACTCACAACTCACAGCTATTCCTCACAGCTTCATTCCACCAGTAGCTCGCTGCAACCTTCCAGACTTCTGAGTAGCTCTCCTGCGAAACTTACAGTACAAGCACTCGCAGTTTGTTGGGGGGGGGGGGGGGGTCCAAAATGAAATTCTATCTCTGCAGCGGATTGTACGCCGATATGACACTTCCAGGCAGACTGAAACTGTCCGCAGATTGAGGCTTCAACTCGGGACTTTCGCCTTTCATGGGAAAGCGCTCTACCAAATGGGATACATAAAAACGACTCGCAGACCGTATTCACATCTTCACTTTCGCCATTACCTCGTTTCCTACCTTCCAAACTTCACAGAACCCCCCCTGCGAAACTTATAGAGTTAGCACTCCGGAGAGAAGGGTATTGCGGAGACATGGCTTAGCCACGGGCTGAGGAGCGGGGGGCGGGAGAAACATAGTTCCCAAAATGAAAATTTCACTCTGCAACGGGTTGTGAACTTTTAAAAAAACTTCCTGGGAGATTGCAACTGTGTGCCTGACTTGAAACTCGAACTCGGTACCTTTACCTTTCGCTGGCAATCTCTCTACCGACTGAGCTACCCAAGCACGAATCAGGACCCGTCGTCGCTGCTTCGCTTACCGCAGAACCTTGTGTCTTACCTTCTAAACGTCATAGAATTTCTCCTGCGAAACTCGCAGAACTTGCACTCCCGGAGGAAAGGATTTTGCTTACACATGGCATTGTTCCCTAAAGGCGAAGATCCCCAGTTCGAGTCTCGGTCCGGCACACAGTTTCAATCTACCAGGAAGTTTCATATCAGTGCATACTCCGCTATAGAGTGAGAATTCCATTCTGGAAAAAACTTTGACGTGCGGAGACATAAGAGGTCTTGGTATAGCAGTTGAATAGAATGGAATGTGACTGGAAACGACATCAATCAAAGGAAAATAAGGATAGTGGAATGTAGTCGAATTAAATCAGGCGATACTGAGAGAATTAGATTAAGAGTTGGTTGTTTTGGGGGAATGATGATGATGTTTTTGTTTGTGGGGCGCTCAACTGCGTGGTCATCAGCGCCCGTACAATTTCCCAATCTTTGCTCAGTCCAATTTCGCCACTTTCCTGGATGATGATGAAATGATGAGGACAACACAAACACCCAGTCATCTCGAGGCAGGTGAAAATCCCTGACCCCGCCGGGTTTTGGGGGAAGAGACCAAACTGCGAGGTCATCGGTCTCATCGGATTAGGGAAGTACGGGGAAGGAAGTCGGCCGTGCCCTTTCAAAGGAACCATCCCGGCATTTGCCTGGAGCGATTTAGGGAAATCACGGAAAACCTAAATCAGGATGGCCGGACGCGGGATTGAACCGTCGTCCTCCCGAATGCGAGTCCAGTATGCAAACGACTGCGCCACCTCGTTCGGTAATTAGATTAAGAAACCAGACTTGAAGTAGTACATGTGTTTTGCTATTTGGGCTGCGAAACAATGACGATGGTCGAAGAAGGGGAAATATAAAGTGTAGTCTGGCAACGGCAAGAAAAGCGTTTCTAAAGAAGAGAAATTTGTTAACATGGAATATCGATTTAAGTGTTAGGAATTATTTTCTGAAAGTATTTGCAAACAGTGTAGTTAATATGGAAAGTGAAACATGGACGGTAAACAGTTTAGACAAGAAGAGAATAAAAGCTTTGGAAATGTGGTGCTGCAGACGAATGCTGAAGATTAGGTGGGTAGATCACGTAACTAATGAGAAGGTACTGAATAGAATTGGGGAGAAAAGAAATTTGTGGCACAACCTAACTAGAAGAAGGATCAGTTAATAGGATATTCTGAGACGTCAAGGGGTCACCAATTCAGTAATGGAAGGAAGCGTGGGAGATACAAATCGTAGAGGGAGACCAAGAGAGGAATACAGTAAGCAGGTTCGGAAAAATGTAAGTTGTAACATTTATTTGCAGATCAGGAGGCTTCCACAGGATAAAGTAGCATGGAGAGCAGCATCAAACCAGTCTTCGGACTGAAGAACGAAACAACAACAATAGAAGAATTTCGCCCACTTTCAGATAAAAAACACTGCGGTCAGACAGTTCGGGCACACTTACTCCGTCCCGGTAGGTAACGGGGTGACCATAGGAGTGATATCCGCCACCCTTTAAACTAACCATACCAAATCAGTTGCGACTGACCTCATAAAATTCTGGTGTGTGCAGTGTATCGACAGCATCGTTTTTGGTCTCAGCAGGCCTCTAATTTTTTGGTTGCTGTGAAATATCGCGTTAATGCTTACTCGTCGAATTTCAAAACATATCCAGGTTTATTAGATTCTCAACTTTCATTTCACAAAAAATTGAAAAGCATTTGTAGTATTCAAATATGTAATCAAACACGTTATCTTCGTGTTTATATTTCTTTTGCAGCCTGTTTACATCTAAAGAAACACAAAAAAACACAAGACCAAAGCCAAGTTTTACATTTACAACGGAGTACAGTATGATGCAAATTTAAACATGGACAGATACGCAGTACATTCATTTCCTGATATACCGGAAGGAGAATCCTTCATAACAACACAATCTATGAAAATAATACGCTAAAAGTATGCAGCTATTCATCTTCAGAAATGAATAGAATGATTACGTCTTTCAGATAACTTATAATCTAAAACGTCATCAGATACTTTGTGTCCATCATCAGTAGACTCGTCAAGAACTTTGTAGATCATTTTCTCCAAACGTTTCTACTCTTCGCTCCACATTTTGAACACATCAACAGAAAGCACACAAAACGCACGAAACAGAGGGAACTCGAACAGCACCTAATGCCTACTAAGCAAGAGACAATAACAAAGGTTTCAAAAACGATGAATTGTTCAAATGATACCACTACTTTCATCAACAAAGCCTGCAGACCACACAGGTGATTCTGGGAGCCGTAAAAAGATGTTTGAAGGCGCGGAAAATCGTCGTAACTGGCGTGACGTAACATTATGTCCGCCGCACGTTCTCATTTCCCAAGCACCATCGTAACGTTACGCTAGCCGCACGCTAAGTATTAATGATTTCTTCACTGTACGCGTTAGATCTGATGGTAGTACGAAGCTGCTGTAATTCTGACATTATGCTATCAGCGTTGCATATTCTGTCAGCACTCTTGGTGAGAATGTGTAATACCGAATTGTTCTGCTGTGGGTAATGGTGGGATATGGTGTGTGTTTATCTATCTATAATATCCAGTTATCTGACGATTACTATTTACACTCTCCTTAAGGAATTATAGGGGCAGGAGTGAAGACAATATACTAGAGTTAAAGTTGTGTTCCGCAGTAGTGTTACACAACTGGATGAACGCTACTTCCAACAATAACAGAAACGTAGTTGAATCATTTTCCAACGTAGCGTGGTCTACAACGCAGAAGAACGTTATCAGATCATATATTTTTCATTACTTTCCAGCAGTTTTGTACTATATTGCAATACTAATTCATTTTAATGTTGATAAAATGTGTATACAGTGTGTTTCCGTAAGAGTGTGCAAAAATTTAACAAGGACATAGACGATGCTCCACTGAACAATTTGAGCTAGGGAATCTGGGGTCCGATTAGCCAGCTTAAGGAGGTAATGGAAATAAAATCACATTACTCTGTACTTTTATATTTACGTTAGTTACAGTTAACTTCAAATCCTGTCACTGACTCAGTGAACGTACCATTTGTACCGTACCTTACAAAATGTGCTGAAACTGATGGCCATCAACCTCAATGCAAGCATATGGTTCAAATGGCTCTGACCACTGTGGAACTTAACTTCTGAGGTCATCAGCCCCCTAGAACTTAGAACTACTTAAACCTAACTAACCTAAGGCCATCACACACATCCATGCCAGAGGCAGGATTCCAACATGCGACCGTAGCGGTCGCGCGGTACCAGACTGTAGCGCCTAGAACCGCTCGGCCACCCCGGCCGGCCAATGCAAGCATAAAATCGGCGAACAAGGTTCTGATGAGTGTGCGAGTGGTTCTCATACTTCTAGTTTCCTCCTTTCTTCTTTCCAATGAACCAGTCTCCCGTATTAGTCGATAAATAAACTCTCTTCGTGACGGATGATGCCTGTTAGGAAGTCGTTCCCTGTACAGCCTTTCAGCAGCTTCCCCATACACAAGGTGCATGTCAGTGAGTCTGCGGAACTGTACCGGTACTGCTCCATCGTATTGTACTGTACGTCTATGAACAGCACTGAGTATGGAGTAGGTCTGCCGTTGATTTATAGCACGTCCTGTCATGGGACAGTCTAAATATGACACAACAGAGCCATCTCATAGAGAAGTAAAGTAAACAAAACCTGTATCATGACTTCCTAGTAACCAGGTTCGTCCTCCTTGTTTCCCTGCAGAAAATAAAGAATGTACATGTAAATAAACAGCAAGATACGTGTAAACTTGTACACATGTTACTGGAAAACAGTAATGCTAGAAAAAGTGGTAGACATGTTTACTTCCATATCTCTTTAAACTGGCTTCTCCAACACCAGGTTGCCTAAGTCAAACTGCTCAGTCCAGCATCCTCTATGTCCTGTTAAATTTTTGCACGCTCATACGGAAACACCCAGTATAACTGCTTTGTCTCCTGCAGTTGTTCACTATTCTGCGTAACTGGCAATATTTATGCCAACCGCACATGACGCGTTGCTCCGAATTAAGTTTCGAGCAGTTAGTTCATGAGCCCACGCGAATAGTAAACGGTTGTGAAAACACACTTGAACTCTTAGCAACAAATAATCCTGAGTTAATAAAGAGCATCAAAACCGATACAGGGATTAGTGAACACAGGGTGCCGTAGCGAGACTGAACATTGTAATCCCCAAATCTTCCAAAAATAAGCGAAAAATAAACCTATTCAAAAAAGCAGATAAAAATTCACGTGACGCCTTCCTGAGAGACAATTCCACTCATTCCAAATTAATAATAGAAGTGTAGACCAGATGTGGCTTGAATTTAAAGAAATACTATCGACAGCAGTTGAGAGATTTATACCAAATAAATTAACAAACGACGGAGCTGATCCTCCTTGGAACATAAAACGGGTTAGAACACTGTTGTAGAAACAACGAAACAAACATGCCAAATTTAAACAGACGCAAAATCCCCAAGATTGGCGATCTTTTACAGAAGCTCGAAATTTAGCGCAGACTTCAATGCAAGATGCTTTCCACAACGAAACCTGGCAGAAAATTCAAAGAGATTCTGGTCCTATGTGAAGTATGTTAGCGGCAAGAAACAAGTATTGCCTTCTATGAGCGATAGGAATGTAGTTACTACCGAAGACAGTGTTGCCAAAGCTGAGTTACTAAACACAGCCTTCCGAAGTGCGTTCTCAAAAGAAGACGAATGTAAATATTCCAGAATTCGAAGCGAGAACAGCTGCAAACATGAGTAACGTAGAGGTAAATATCCCCGGAGTTGTGAAGCAACTTAAACCACTTAATAAAAGCAAGTCTTCTCGTTCACACTGTATACCAGTTAGGTTCCTTTCGGAGTATGCTCATGCATTAGCTACATACTTAACAACCATATACAACCGTTCGCTCGGCGAAACATCCGTACACAAAGACTGGAAAGTTGCACAGGTCACACCAATATTCAAGAAATATAGTAGGAGTAATCCACTAAATTACATATCCATATCAAATGGCTCTGAGCACTATGGGACTTAACATCTACGGTCATCAGTCCCGTAGAACTTAGAACTACTTAAACCTAACTAACCTAAGGACATCACACACATCCATGCCCGAGGCAGGATTCGAACCTGCGACCGTAGCGGTCGCGCGGTTCCAGACTTTAGCGCCTAGAACCGCACGGCCACACCGGTCGGCCACAGGCCCATATCGTTAAAATCGATATGCAGCAGGATTCTGGAACATATATTGTGTTCAAACATTATGAATTACCTCGAAGAAAACTATCTATTGACACACAGTCAGCATGGTTTTAGAAAACATCGTTCCTATGAGACATAAATAGCTCTTTATTAATATGAAGTGTTGAGTGCTATTGACAAGGGATTTCAGATCGATTCGGTATTTCTGGATTTCCGGAAGGCTTTTGACACCGCACCACACAAGTGGCTTGTGGTGAAATTGCGTACTTATGGACTATCGTCTGAGTTATGTGACTGGATCCGTGATTTTCTGTTTGAGAGGTCACAGGTCGTAGTAATTGACGGAAAGTCATCGTGTGAAACAGAAGTGATTTCTGGCGTTTTCCAAGGTAGTGCTATAGGCCATTTGCTATTTCTTATCTATATTAACGATTTGGGAGATAATCTGAGCAGCCGTCTTAGATTGTTGGCAGATGACGCTGTCGTTTATCGACTAATTAAGTCATCAGAAGATTAAAACAAATTGCTAAAAGATTTAGAAAAGATATGTAAACGGTGCGAAAATTGGCAGTTCACCCTAAATAACGAAAAGTGTGAGGTCATCTACATGAGTGCTAAAAGGAATTCGTTAAACTTCGGTTACACGATAAATCAGTTTAATCTAAAAGCCATAAATTCAACTAAATACCTAGGTATTACAATTACGAACAACTTAAATTGGAAGGAACACACAGAAAATCTTGTGGGGAAGGCTTACTAAAGACTGCGTTTTATTGGCAGGACGCTTGGAAAATGCAACAGATCTACTAAAGAGACTACCTACACTACGCTTGTCCGCCTCTTTTAGAATACTGCTGAGCGGTGTGGGAGCCTTACCAGATAGGACTAACAGAGTACATCGAAAAAGTTCAAAGAAAGGCAGCACGTTTTGTATTATCGCGAAATATAGGAGAGAGTGTCACAGAAATGATACAGGATTTGGGCTGGACATCATTAAAAGAAAGGCGTTTTTCGTTGCGACGGTATCTTCTCACGAAATTCCAATCACCAAATTTCTTCTTCGAATGTGAAAATATTTTTTTGACACCGACCTACATAGTGGGAAACTATCACCACGATAAAATAAGGGAAATCAGAGCTCGTACGGAAATATATAGGTGTTCGTTCTTTCCGCACGCTATACGAGATTGCAATAATAGAGAATTGTGAAGGTGGTTCGATGAACCCTCTGCCAGGCACTTAAATGTGATTTGCAGAGTATCCATGTAGACGTAGATGTAGATGTAGATGTAAGCCAACTATAATAATTCCAGGTTGGCCGGAACAGGACGCAGCGCGCTCTCCGGTCTCTCCGCCAGCAGCCACGAATTCGGTGGGTGGCGCTACGTATGAAGAACGAGGTCGCCGCTAATGACCAGGCTCACAATCGAGCAAATAATTCCTTCCGCGTCTCTTTATAAGTTGGCCCAGGCACAAATCCGGCAGGAGACGCGGAGAAGACATGCAGAGTAATGGAAGCCTCCCATCGACGCCAGCGCCTCAGCCATGAGTAAGAAGCAACTATTCAGAACCAAAGAGGGACAGTTGTAAATCCGACAGCAGACGTTAAGTATTTTTCATTGCCAGTTTTGGGTACATGTGAATATTGTAAATAAAAGTATGTAAATTTTACCCATACACCTGTATGTCTTTGCAGTATATTTATCTACCTCGAATCCACCGCCTGCAACTGCAAACACAACGTGTGAAACGTCCCCTTAGAAAAATTAATGAATTACTGTGCTGGTAAACCCCTTACGTTATTTGATTTTCAAACAGCTGAGCAAAACTGAACGTACTCAGACATTTCTCTCTTTACATATTCTGATCATCACTAAACTGACACACAATATATTCAGCGCAACGCAATCTGACTTTCAATAATCCCAACAAATGAATGGCCCTGACTAACAATAACCTATACCTTTCATGAATCACTTACCTCACAAAAATCTTCATTACTCGAACTACTGCAATACAGCGAGCGCCAATACTGCCAGCTAAATAAAAGATTCTAACTACTGAAGTCACTAACTACTGATAGGTATAGTTAGCAAATGAAAGATTTTGATAAAGAACAAACAATGTGAAACTTTCTGGCAGATTAAAACTGTGTGCCCGACCGAGACTCGAACTCGGGACCTTTGCCTTTCGCGGGCAGGTGCTCTACCAACTGAGCTACCGTAGCACGACTCACGCCCGGTACTCACAGCTTTACTTCTGCCAGTGCCTCGTCTCCTACCTTCCAAACTTTACAGAAGCTCTCCTGCGAAACTGCAGAACTAGCACTCCTGAAAGAAAGGATATTGCGGAGACATGGCTTAGCCACAGCCTGGGGGATGTTTCTAGAATGGGATTTTTCACTCTGCAGCGGAGTGTGCGCTGATATTCGCAGGAGAGCTTCTGTAAAGTTTGGAAGGTAGGAGACGAGGTACTGGCAGAAGTAAAGCTGTGAGTAGCGGGCGTGAGTCGTGCTTCGGTAGCTCAGTTGGTAGAGCACCTGCCCGCGAAAGGCAAAGGTCCCGAGTTCGAGTCTCGGTCGCGCACACAGTTTTAATCTGCCAGAAAGTTTCATATCAGCGCACACTCCGCTGCAGAGTGAAAAATCTCATTCTGGAAACAAACAATGTATTTACCTTAATAGTGTTCAAAAGATATATATATATATATATATATATATATATATATATATATATCAGTTCATGACATCCAGTCTTACAAATTTACTGTATCTGATGGACACACGTCCAGATCATCCGCTCTCAAAACTCCGCCATCTCTCTCCCCACATCCACCACTGCTGGCGGCTCACCTCCAACAGCGCAACGCTACGCGCTGTTAACATCCAACTGCCCAACACTACAATAGCTACTGTTTCAACAATGCCCACCAGCCACAGACTGCACACAGCACAGCCAGTGATTTTCATACAGAGCGCCAGGTGACGTTACCAACATAAAAACCTAAACAGCCTACTTACACGTGTTCCACCTGTAGTAAGATTGTGGGTACTGCCAGCCTATCAAATACATTCCCTGCCTCGGAGTGTGCAAGAATTTTCTATGTAACTTGTATTATCCTACCTTCTTTTATTTTTCATTACTTCGTGTTCTTGTGTATTTGTGTACAAATCACTCCGAACTGCATAGTAGAGATAACTTTTTATCATACCATATATGAATGAGTAATGAACTGCGAGAGGAAAGAATGACTGTTTTATGATTCTTTGCGAACCATCAGTTGACTAATTTTACGTGAGCGATTGTTACTGGACACTTACTTGGAGGACTGAAGAACATTCGAGGTTTATTCCCTTAAAAGCAGTTCTTGAAGCTTTCTAAGCAGCTTCTCGCGAAATGTTTGCGTCTTTCTTCGAGCGTCCTGGATAACGTACTGTGTCCTGCTTGGCAGGAAATTTTCGATCCAGTAGCAGGACTTATTACTAAAGTTGCGCTCTGCCAAAATTACGTTACGGTAGTGTTGGTACATTTCATAAATGACGTGGTAAACTGTAGAATTGCCGGCAATATTGGTGGAATTGGTAGGGAAAAAACATAACTAAATGTGCAAGAGAGAAAATGGGAGCCGACTACTTCTCTTCGTTATTTCTTGTTTTTTTGGTTGGTTGGTCATTTTGCACATAATGAGAACCGCACATCATTTATTGTTAGTCCACTGTGTATTTTATATCCTTACAGAATACAAGTTGCATTTTATAAGTAGTAAAAATGTACTGATCGCATAAATTCTGCGTTTTTGTGTAACTAAAGCAATCACTTTTGATGTAAGTACAATTTACGTGCACAAATATAAAAAATATATATAATTATTGTTGTTATTATGTACTCAATACAATATTCTGCATCGTGATCAAGGGCAAGAGTTCAAAATGGTTCAAATGGCTCTGAGCACTATGGGACTTAACATCTGTGGTCATCAGTCCCCTAGAACTTAGAACTACTTAAACCTAACTAACCTAAGGACATGGCACACATCCATGCCCGAGGCAGGATTCGAACCTGCGACCGTAGCAGTCGCGCGGTTCAGGACTGAGCGCGTAGAACCGCTAGACCACCGCGGCCGGCAAGGGCAAGAGTTTCTTGTTATTATTAATATATGCGAAAACTGTTTATGAATAACAGGAACATACTTTATGTAAGTTCGACGAAGTAGTGAAGCTGTGTTTGACGTATTTTTGTTCTGTGTTTTTTTTTTAATTTTTGTTGAGAAAATTGCGTTTTCCAGCGCTATATGATATACTTCTATTGTTTTCTTTATTTTTACTATTACATCCCTCTGTTTCACGTTACAGATCAATAATTTTCGAACACACCTGAATTAAACAATGACAATTTCAGTTTTTCTATAAATACTGTTTATTCTTAAGTAACTGTCGGTGGGTAACTATGTAGAATAAAAATGGTCCGTAGATTTGCCGCCCCTTAATATATCCTCACCCAGTTTCTAAACGGTTCACCACTTCGGGTTTTAGGGGAATCTATTAAGACACTGATCGCATACGTAAAGAAAGCGATTGTCATGAGGTAACGCCCGGTAGGTATGCGACATACCCAACGTACAGGTAACGCGGGTGCGACCTTAACTGATCAAAACTACTAGGAAAATTACCGTAGTCAACGCTTACTTACGGTAGCCTACGGTAGTTTTACAACTCTACTTGTTACATATCCATAGAAATGCGTTTTATTTAGAACATGCCGAAGTGGTACCGAATCAAAAGCTTTTCAGAAGTCTAGATAACCGAGTCGTTATGGCGCTAAGGATACTTGTGTAAAGAGCGCCTGGTGATTTGCATATGATCGATTTTTTCCGAATACACTCTGATTTTCAGGGAGAAGATTTTTTCCAGGTATGTAATAATGGGACATAAGAAATTTACGGACAACTTCACGAACAGAAGGGAAATATTGTTGCGACACATCTCGAGGCATAGAGAATTTGTCAGTTCGCTAATGGAGCATGTGTGTGTGTGTGGGGCGGGGGGGGATGGCAAAGGGTTGGGGGTTAGGGCCAGGGAGTCAAAGGCTTGATAATCGAAAACAGGATAAAATGGATGCAGTAGTTAAGCAGAGATGAGGAGGCTTCCATAAAGTAGACTAGCGTTCAAAATCAGTGCATCCTCCGCTGAGTGAAAAATTAGTCTCGGGACAGATAGTAATGTATGAACTGACAATATATTCCAGGATTCTGCTACAAATATATGCAGTGTACTTCCGTAGATCAATTCTACGTTCCTTTTTATAAGTGCGTGTGACCTGTGCTCTTTTACACGCACGGGGAACATGAACTTGTAAAATGAATCTACGGCAAATTATGGTCTAGAGTAGATCAAATTAACCCTCAAATTCTGTACAGATACTGACAGAGTGTCCATCGGGGCTCTAGAACATTATTGAGTGTTAGTAATTTTAGCTAACCAACGGCCTTACTGCAATGGTAACACCTGTTCCCGACAGATCACAGAAGTTAAGCGCTGACGGGTTTGATGGGTGACCGTCCAGGTCCACCGAGCGTTTTTGGCAAGCCCTTGTGAGGTCAACTGAGAAATTATTTAACTGAGAAGTAGCAACTCCTGACAAGAAAACTGACAACGACCGGGAGAGTGGTGTGCTGACCACATGTCCCTCCATATCCTCATCCAATTACGCCTATATGCTGTGGGTGACACGGCGGTCGGTCGGTACCGTTGGGCCTCGTGAGGCCTGTTTAGACGGAGTCAGGATTCAATGGTTCCAACATTATGTCTGTCACAACAGGGGCGGTACGGCTATTGAATGATGATGAACCCTTAGACTTCCTTTGTGAAGGAACATTCGAAGACAGAATTCGACATATCGGCTTTTGTTTTGCCGTTCTCTCTTTCGGTTGGTAATATCTATCCATTTTCCGATTGATATTTGGTTTTGTACTTATTGTGTAGCAGCCGTAGTTTCTTAAGAACCTTTCTGATAATGTCTTATATTAGACAAATTCTGCAACATATTCAATTATTCTATTGGGTACATGTTTTTTCTAGATCCTGACTGACTATTAGTTTCAACTTGTTGACCACCTTAGCTGAGAAGTCATCGTGGCAGAATGCTACACAAAGGGCTCGGGTTCGATTCCTGGGTGGGTCGGAGATTTTCTCCGCTACAGGAATGGGTCTTGTGTTGTCTTCATCATCATATCATTCGCATCGACACGCAAGTCGCCAAAGTGCCGTCAAACAGACTACTGGTCTACTCGACGGGAAGCCGTAGCCAAACGACATTTAATTTCAGTTTTAACTTAAACCACGGATACTATAAATGTTCACTGCCTGATCCGACGCTAGGCCCTAGCTACACGACACTTCATTTCAGTTTGAACTTAAACCACTGATACTATAAATGATCATTGCTTGATCCAAATGACGCTAGATCCTGTCTGAGAAATCAGATAACTCCCTCCTTATACGTCTTACAGAACCAGTAAATATTTGTAGCTCTTTGTGCCTTGGTTTTAATTATTGCTGCAACTGAATAGTAATCAGGTATTCCATACCCTATGAGAACATTCTTACCTGACTTCTAACATTGTTTTGTGTGTGCAGTTTCTGTTGTATAAGGAAGTATTCCTTGATATTGATGAGATATCTATTGATACTGATCCTGATCCTTTCCCAATATTCAAGTGAGTATCTCTTGTGATATTTTTACTTCAGTTTGTCCATAAACTTACTTTTTCTGCACCATAAACGCTCTTTATACTAGGTATAAAAGAACCTGATGGTCATTACGATGTGCACTTCAACATAGTCCCTCAACAGAATTATTGGAGTCGTAACTATTGGACTTATGTTTTGGTTATCTTTCGGCATGTGATTTTTAACAGGTTCAGAGGTGTAGTCCGGGACTGCCGGAAGACAACATGCACGGTCGCAGGTTCGAATCCTGCCTCGGGAATGGATGTGTGTGATGTCCTTAGGTTAGTTAGTTTTAAGTAGTTATAAGTCTAGGGGACTGATGACCTCAGATGTTTAGGCCCATAGTGCTTACAGCCATTTGAACCATTTGAACAACGTGCACGGTATTTCCGACAATATTTTTGCTTAGGGCAATAATCGGTAACGGTGTTCTTTCATCCCCGAACATAGAGAGCTTTCCAGGAGGAATGGTCAATATTCAAGAATACCCATTCCTTAAGAGCTATAAGCACTTGCTCATCTTCGCTAATGTGAAACACATCTCTTCTACTGAACCAGTGCTCCTAGCTCTTGAGGTACGCATTTTAGAGCCCATGTTTACTAGACATATTTGCTTCGAATTTTCTTTCCTGTCATTTCCCGGGACACCCTGTTTACATAAAGAGCTACTTGTATAAACAAACAACTCTCTTAACAGTTTAAAATCGAAATACTTGAGTGCTGGGTCTGTACTCCTTGCCTTTCATCATAGAGAGAACTTTCTTCAGTTAACTGTTTTATCGCTATAGAAAATCACATGGGCCTACACAACTACATGGAAGTCATACGTAATCTGGAAAAATAGAAAATAAGAGTAGCAAAGATGATTAATCAGAGTAAATTACAATCAATTTTTTTCACAAATTGAATGGTTCTATCAGTACATGATAAAACTTATCCCTATTCTGAAGCGAAATTTGACTGAAAGATAAGGAACAGTAATGTGACAATCGGTTTTACATTTCGTCGCCAGCAGAGAGTGTTTTGTTAGCGAACTTCGCAATGTACTCTCACAAAGACGATATTTAGACTGTTTTCCAGGGTACAATACTTGGGCTCACTGAAGAAGTTCATACGAAGACTATAATATTAGAAGATTTGACTGTGACACAAAGTGTCACTTTAAGGCTTTCGTGACAGATCCGACTCAGGGAAATGTTCGTCTTACACCAATAAGACGTACGAAAGATAACCACTCTACAACAACACCGACATCTGGCCTTTACTGCAAGAAAAATCTAAGAATACGTGCAAGACATTTCATTTCAGAAGTTACGGCTGTCACAAGGATTCCAGTTCTCTAGTAAACTGTGAGTCTCTTCCTCAGAGTACTTGGATAATGTGCGAGCCATCCGGCAGTATGTGTGCTGCTCTTGACATTAGAGAGACGGACGCATTTACAACGGAGTCAGCATCAGATGAACAGAAACGATACTTCTTCTTCATAGATGATAATGTTCGACTACATAGAGCTATTACCCTGGATGAATTTCTTGCAGGGGAAGGTGTATATCAAATGGACTCTCTAGCTCCGATGATGTAAAAAGAAAGGAGGGAAGATTAGGGTTTAACGTCCCATCGACGTCTAGCAATTAGAAACGAAGTAGAACCTCGAATTGTGGAGGGAAGCAGGTAATGCACTTTTCAAAGGAACATACTAACATTTGTCTTTAGCTGTGTAGGGTAAGCACGGAAAACCAAAATATGGATCGTCGGATGAGAATGGTGTAGCAGTGTCTGGAGCTGGTTGGAAGGACGAACTGCTAGCCATCAGCTACCACCAAGGACTCCATCAGACGTTCTCCTATCTCCTAAGTCATCCGAACGACAGTCAAAAAAATACTGAAGCACCTCATACTGACTACACTAAGTCACTGAGAGGATGTGTAGCAGCTACTGAGAATCATATCACTCATTAATTATTTTGTAACTTTGGAAGAGATTTTCCGATTTGTTACATTTTTAAAACTGTATCTCTGTTTTCAAAATACTGCAATTACTTGTCGTGGAAAATATCGTGCCAAATATCCTGTGATCAACTTTTACCTTTTTCTACTTCTAACGTGATATTTAGCAAATATATCCTCATTTTTTCATCATGTTTAAATTATCGAATCACGAGTATCCAGAACAAATATATGCTACCCCTTTCAGCATCATCGTGGCTACTGGTTGAAGGTATATTTCGGTTCTAAACTGTAAATCAACTAAGTGATTTAAAGAGACGGCAATTTCAGTGATATGCAAAGATTAAGGACGAAAGTAACTTCCGCATGATGGAGAAGTAGATTAGCGTTCACCGTCCCGTTGAGAAGGAGGTCATTAGAGACGGAGCACAAGTTCGGATTGGGAAGGATGGAGAAGGAAAGCGACCACGTCCTTTCGAAGGAATCATCCTGGCATCTGCCTTAAGCGATTTAGGGAAATCACGGAAAACTGGAAACAGAGTGGCCGGACATGGGTTTAAACCGTCGTCCTCGCGAATGTGAGTCTGGTGTGCTAACCACTGCGGACCTCGCTCGGTCTTTCGCATAATTTTCCACTCCCAAGTAACATATCTCGATGAAACTTGGGCCATACATAGATATTATTGCTATAGTAAAGTGAAGAAAATAAATGGTTCAAATGGCTCTGATCACTATGGAACTTAACTTCTGAGGTCACAGTCCCCTAGAACGTAGAACTACTTAAACCTAACTAACCTAAGGACATCACACACATCCATGCCCGAGGCAGGATTCGAACGTGCGACCCTAGCTGTCGCGTGGTTCCAGATTGAAGCGCCTAGAACCGCTCGGCCACAACGGCCGGCAGTGAAGAAGATAACTGAAAGACATACACATTGAGACGAAAAGAGATGACACTTTTATTGAAAGATAATAATCACACCGAAGTTACCGCGACGCATGATGGTCTTTCAAACATTACGGAAGGTAGGACATGATTCTTAATAGGACTTGTGATCATGACGGATCGCAGTGAATGTTCTTCAACGTGCTGCCATGGGGGCCACATGGGTTGCAAGGTGTTCTTGTGGAAGGGCGTTCCATTCCTCCACCAGCGTGGTTGACAACTGCTGGATGTTGGTGCATGTGAACGTACTGCAATACGGCTCCCCGAGGCACCCCAGACGAGCTCGGTGGAATTTAAGTCTGGGATCAGGCAGGCCAGACTGTTCGCCGAATAATATCTCCTTCGAGAGGCTCATGGTTCAAAATGGTTCAAATGGCTCTGAGTACTATGGGACTTAACATCTGAGGTCGTCAGTCCCCTAGAACTTAGAACTACTTAAACCTAACTAACCTAAGGACATCACACACACCCATGCCCGAGGCAGGATTCGAACCTGCGACCGTAGCGGGCGCGCGGTTCCAGACTGTAGCGCCTAGAACCGCTCGGCCACAACGGCCGGCAAAGGCCCATGCATCTGCGCAGTTCAGTGGGGTCATTGTCATCCATAAAACTAAAGTCAGGGCCCAAAGCACCTCTGAAAATACGCACGTGGAGAAGAAGTACAGTGTCACAATAACGCGACCGTTGAGTGAACCCTGTTCAAAGATTTGGAGAACAGCACCAGAGTGCTGCAACGCTCAAGGAGAAGGGGGGGGGGAGGGACCAGACCTCCTGCCCTCCCCTTCCCCCTACGTTCCTGCAAATTTTGCATTAACCCCGCCTCCTCCTCCCGAACGCCACTGCTCTAATGCATGGCCAATGGCGTGCAAATTTTAATTTCTGAGTGTATGTGTGCGTGTGCGCTTGTGTGTGTGTGTGTGTGTGTGTGTGTGTGTTTGTCAGCATGAATTCCCTTCACCCTGCACGACGCCATCCACGCGTGAGCTTTTGTATCGTACCAGGAACACACACAACGCGCACGTGTTGTATTTCGCATCAGTGCTCTCTTATAATTCTCGCGCCTCGCCGTCCGTCGACGTCATCGTCAAAGGTGGAGCTCCTAATTGCTTTCGAGCAGCATGTTGAATACTCCGATATCTGTTATCACGGGAAATCAATTTACAGTACTCGAACGATACGACGACGTCACACATGCATCACGTCTATATAACGTAATCGTCTCACACACACCACATAACTGCCCAGTGCTCGGGTATTTGTTATAACAAATTATTGTTGCCCCAAACGACTGGACGAAGTCACACACCAGCGTAACGCCCTCAAGCAGTATAGTGCTCAAAAGTAACTGTAGTATTTATCAACCAACGGCAACATTACCGCTGACAGCGCCAGTAAAGCGGAATTATTAATCACAGTAGCCAGCCGGGATGGCCGAGCGGTTCTACGCGCTGCAGTCTGGAAGCGCGCGACCGCTACGGTGGCAGGTTCGAATCATGCCTCGGGCATGGATGTGTGTGATGTCCTTAGGTTAATTAGGTTTAAGTAGTTCTAAGTTCTAGGGGACTGATGACCTCAGATGTTGAGTCCCATAGTACTCAGAGCCATTTGAACCAATCACAGTTTTCCGAAATTCCTTCACCAAAGAAGACGAAGTAAACATTCCAGAATTCCAATCAAGAACAATTCCCAATGAGTAACTCACAAGTAAATATCCTCGCTGTAGCGAAGCACCTTAAAGCACTTAATAAAGGCAACAAATCCTCCGGCCCGGATTGCATACCAATTAGCTTCCTTTCAGAATACTCTGATAAAATAGCCTCAGACTTTGCAGTCGTATAGAACCGCTCGTTCAGCGAAGGATTCGTACTGGAAAGCTGCATAGGTCACACCAATACTCAATAAATGAAACAGGAATAAACCGCTGAACTACAGACCAATATCACTAACGTCCATTTGCAGTAAGGTTTTGGAACATGTACTGTGTTCGAACATTATTATTTACCTCGAAGGTAAAGATCTATTGATATACAGTCATCATGGATTCAGAAATTATCGTTCTTCTGGAACACATCTAGCTCTTTATTGGCACGAAGTAATGAGTGCTATCAACAGGGTATCAAAAATTAATTCTATATTTCTAGATTTCCAGAAGGCTTTTGAGACCGTTCCTCACAAGAGACTTCTAACCAACTTGTGTGCCTACGGAGTATCGCTTCAATTGTGCGACTGGATCCGTTATTTCCTCTCAGAAAGTGCACAGTACTTTGTGATCAACGGAAAAACATCAAATACAATAGAAGCAATCTCGAGCGTTCCCCAAAGAAGTGTTATAGGTCCTCTGCTGTTCCTAATCTACATTACTCCACCACATGCAGGTGTCGGTAAATACTGTTGTTGTCGGCACTGTAGTAACCGAACTAGGCGACCTTGCTTCTATCACCTACATAAGCATAAAACACACACAAGCTGGATCTGTGTGGCGGAGGGGACACGCGCCCCCTTACCGCCTTTACATTGAGGAGGTGACAAAAGTCAGAAACTCAACGTGGCATGAACTTAACTTGTCATCGGAAGTCCTCTGCAGAAATACTGAGCCATGCTGCTTCTATAGCCGTCCATAATTGCGAAAGTGTTGTATTGCAGGATTTTGTGCATGAACTGACCTCTCGTTTATGTCCCATAAATATTCCATGTGATTCATTTCGGGCGATCTGGGTGGCCAAATCATTCGCTCCAATTGTCCATGATTGTTCTGCAAACCAATCACGAACAACTACAGCCCGGTGAAATGGAGCATTGTCATCCATAAAGATTCCATCGTTGTTTGGGAACCTGAAGTCCACGAATGGCTGCAAACGGTCTCCAACTACCCGTACATAGCCATTTCCAATCAACGATCGATTCGGTTAAAACTATAGGACTCAGTCTATTCAATGTAAGCACAGCCCATACTTTTATGGAACCACCACCATCTTACACAGTGCCGTGTTGACAACTTGGATCTATGGCTTCTTGGGGTCTGCGTCACGCTCGAACCCTTCCATCAGCTGTTATAACTGAAATCGGGGCTGATCTGAGCAGGCCACGATTTTTCAGTCGTCTAAGGTCCAACCGTTATGCTCACGAGTCTAGAAGAGGCAGTACAGGCGATGTCGAGTTGTTAGCAAAGGCACTCGCATCGATCGACTGCTGCCTAGGCCCATTAACGCCAAATCTCGCCGAACTGTCCTAACGGATATGTTCGCCGTACGTCCCTCACTGATTCCTGAAGTTATTTCACTCAGTGTTGCTTGTACGTCAGCACTGACAACTCTACCGAAACGCCGCTGCTCTCGGTCGTTAAGTGAAGGCCGTCGGCCACTGCGTTATCCATGGTGGGAGGTAATGCTTGAAATTTGGTATTCTCGGCACACTCTTGACACTGTGGATCTCAGAATATTGAATTCCCTCACGTTTCTGAAATTAACTGTCCCATGCGTCTACATCCACGTTCAGAGTCTGTTAATTCTCCTCGTGCGGCCATTATCACGTCGGAAACCTTTTCACATGAATCACACAAGTACAAATGATAGCACCGCCAATGCGTTATACATTACACTACTGTCATCTGTAAATGTGCAAATCGATATCCCATGACTTTTGTCACCCCAGTGCATAGGGCAACAGTGAGCAAGCGGTGTTCGACGCGCTCCCGTAGACGTAATTAGCTATGGAAATGGAAATGAGCGTTTGGCGTCTTTGGCCGGGAGGCCTCGTACGGGGCAGGTCCGGCCCCCTTGGTGCAGGTCTTATTACATTCGACGCCACATTGGGCGACCTGCGCACCGGATGGCGATGAAATGATGATGAAGGCAACACAACACCCAGTCCCGGAGCGAAGAAAAGCCCCGACCGAGCCGGGAATCGAACCCGGGCCCGCAGTGTGGCAATCCGTCACGCTGACCACTCAGCTATCGTAGCGGACAGTTATCCAGCTATAAAAGCACATCTGAGTGTTGATAGCAGCACCAGCAGCGTCATCATCATTAGTCTGAAAGTAGAACCATTTTCGACGTGTTCGTTCACTTCCACGGTTTCGCACTACAGACAATTGGTTTGTTGCAGAAGAAATAGCATATCGGATGATCGATGGTGATCAGTGTAGCATGATTCCATTCCTATGCTTTTATGTTGGACTTGACAGTGCTCGACCATGAGCTGGCTTAAGTTCTACAAAATGGTTAATGGTGAATCACCACCGGCACAGCATGGCCTCAGCTGGCATGTTGAGTTGTATACGCTCAGCTTCTCCAGTCGAGTCGCGTGTCTTCGTGAAGGGCTTCGAGAGAGTGAAATGGGTTACCGACATTTTACCAGAATATGATGTCTATAGTTCTGAGGACTAGGGATGTCCCTCACTCCCTGCGCTCCGACAGCAAATGTGTGTTGTCAGGAATGAAGCATTGACTGCTCAATTAAATACGAAATTGTTACAACATAGGTGGCGTGGTCTTTGTTCGCATATGGTAGAAATGTAATGTTTCAACAGTGTAAATGCTATGTTTGTTTTTTATCTATGCAATATGTTCCACTTGAATCCTGTAAATAGATAAACCCTACAAAAAATGTTTCAGTTTCAATTTTAAAATGTACGGTGTGCTGCCTCTGGCTCTGAGGCGCTTGTTAGCCACAAAGCGTGGTAGTCAGTGGTTTTACTGAGGATGAGTTTTACTTGATTATTGATTTCCTTGTATTGTATCGTAAAGAAGTAGCAGATTTTAGGTGAAATTAATACTAGTCTTGTAGGTTAAGAAGTGTCAATGAATTGCATTTACGCTGTACTCTAAGTTAACCCTTTCAGACCTGAATTTTTTCTAGAGGAAAGAAAATATTTCTTCATGTGGTAATGGCCTTATGTGATTTTTAATGATTTTAGTTGCAAAATCTATACAAAGATACGTATGCGTTTTAAAAATATTCTTTGTACACTTGGCTTTATTTTATGGACTAAAATAACTAGTTAAGGAATACTTTCTGTTCTAATAAATAGTAAAATGATAATTCAATAATTACCATGCAAAATAACAAACCAGCATTCGACTATAAGGTGGAAAATAGCGAATCAACGACATCCGTGTATTCTGGTGGTCACGAGCTGCTGCGCACTGCTGCGTTTACTTGCTGATATTTTCATGGTGATGCCCAACAGTTGGCAGTATTTGCGCATGATGAAAAGGTTGAACATCCACAAATGTGTACCTTAGGTTTTCATCGACAAAAAGTACTTCTGTTGGAGCTAAAACTCACTAAAATCTAATACACGCAATTGTAAACCAGAAGGTCTGAAAGGATTAAGCTGTACATATAACATTTGGCGAAGTGATAAGAGCAGTGATTCGGTTCTCATTTTCACAGAGGACACTTACTACTCAGTTTAAACATACAAATGAAGAAAAGACATGAGTGTGAAAAGGTGTCTGTTACACTGTCATCAAGCAACTCCTACAAATACCACAAAGTGTCTAATAGATGTTCTACTACCTTTAGAAACTCAAAATGCAAGTTAAGTTAGTTTACGCCCAGGAGTTAATACTAGAAACGAATATATGCAGTGTCAATATACACTAAAGAGCCAAAGAAACTGGTACACCTACCTAATATCGTGTAGGGACCCCGCGAGCACGCCGTAGTGCCGCAACACGACGTGCATAGACTCGACTAATGTCTGAAGTAGTGCTGGAGGGAAATGACACCATGAATCCTGCAGGGCCGTCCATAAATCCGTAAGAGTTAGAGGGGGTGGACATACACTCCTGGAAATTGAAATAAGAACACCGTGAATTCATTGTCCCAGGAAGGGGAAACTTTATTGACACATTCCTGGGGTCAGATACATCACATGATCACACTGACAGAACCACAGGCACATAGACACAGGCAACAGAGCATGCACAATGTCGGCACTAGTACAGTGTATATCCACCTTTCGCAGCAATGCAGGCTGCTATTCTCCCATGGAGACGATCGTAGAGATGCTGGATGTAGTCCTGTGGAACGGCTTGCCATGCCATTTCCACCTGGCGCCTCAGTTGGACCAGCGTTCGTGCTGGACGTGCAGACCGCGTGAGATGACGCTTCATCCAGTCCTAAACATGCTCAATGGGGGACATATCCGGAGATCTTGCTGGCCAGGGTAGTTGACTTACACCTTCTAGAGCATGTTGGGTGGCACGGGATACATGCGGACGTGCATTGTCCTGTTGGAACAGCAAGTTCCCTTGCTGGTCTAGGAATGGTAGAACTATGGACGGTTTGGATGTACCGTGCACTATTCAGTGTCCCCTCGACGATCACCAGTTGTGTACGGCCAGTGTAGGAGATCGCTCCCCACACCATGATGCCGGGTGTTGGCCCTGTGTGCCTCGGTCGTATGCAGTCCTGATTGTGGCGCTCACCTGCACGGCGCCAAACACGCATACGACCATCATTGGCACCAAGGCAGAAGCGACTCTCATCGCTGAAGACGACACGTCTCCATTCGTCCCTCCATTCACGCCTGTCGCGACACCACTGGAGGCGGGCTGCACGATGTTGGCGCGTGAGCGGAAGACGGCCTAACGGTGTGCGGGACCGTAGCCCAGCTTCATGGAGACGGTTGCGAATGGTCCTCGCCGATACCCCAGGAGCAACAGTGTCCCTAATTTGCTGGGAAGTGGCGGTGCGGTCCCCTACGGCACTGCGTAGGATCCTACGGTCTTGGCGTGCATCCGTGCGTCGCTGCGGTCCGGTCCCAGGTCGACGGGCACGTGCACCTTCCGCCGACCACTGGCGACAACTTCGATGTACTGTGGAGACCTCACGCCCCACGTGTTGAGCAATTCGGCGGTACGTCCACCCGGCCTCCCGCATGCCCACTATACGCCCTCGCTCAAAGTCCGTCAACTGCACATACGGTTCACGTCCACGCTGTCGCGGCATGCTACCAGTGTTAAAGACTGCGATGGAGCTCCGTATGCCACGGCAAACTGGCTGACACTGACGGCGGCGGTGCACAAATGCTGCGCAGCTACCGCCATTCGACGGCCAACACCGCGGTTCCTGGTGTGTCCGCTGTGCCGTGCGTGTGATCATTGCTTGTACAGCCCTCTCGCAGTGTCCGGAGTAAGTATGGTGGGTCTGACACACCGGTGTCAATGTGTTCTTTTTTCCATTTCCAGGAGTGTATTTTCTTAACAGCACGTTGCAAGGTATCCCAGATATAGTAAATAATGTTCATGTCTGAGGTGTTTGGTGGCTAGTGGAAGTGCTTAACCTCAGAAGGGATTACCTGGAGTCACTCTTTAGCAATTCAGGATGTGTGGGGTGTCGCATTGTCCTGCTGGAATTGCCCATGTCTGTCGGAATGCACAATGGACATGAACAGACGCAGGTGATCAGACAGGATGCTTACGTACGTGTGACCCGTCAGAGTCATGTCTAGACAAATCAGGGGTCACATACAACTCGAACTGCACACACTCCACACCATTACAGAGCCTCCACCAGCTTGAACAGTCCCCTGCTGTTATGCAAGGTCGATGGATTCATGAGTTTGTCTCCATACCCGTACACGTCCATCAGCTCGATACAATTTGAAACGAGACTTGGCTGACCAGGAAACTTGTTCCCGGTCATCAACAGCCCAATGTCGGTGTTGACGAGCCCAGGCGAGACGTAATGCTTTGTCTCGTGCAGTCATAAAGGGTACACGAATATGCCGTCGGCTCCTAAAGCCCATATCGACGATTTTTCGTTGAATGGTTCGCTCTCTGACGCTTGTTCATGACTCAGCACTGAAATCTGCAGCAGTTTGTGGAATGGTTGCACTTCTGTCACGTTGAACGATTCTCTTTAGTCGTCGTTGCTGCCGTTGTTTCAGGATCTGTTTCTGGCCGCAGCGATGTCGGAGATTTGATGTTTTACCTGATTCCTGATAGTCGCGGTGCACTCGTGAAATGGTTGTGCGGGCCCCACTTCATCGCTACCTGGGAGTTCTGTGTCCCATCGCTCGCGCACCGACTATGACACCACGTTCAAACTCATTTAAATCTTGATAACCTACCATTGTAGCAGCAATAATCGACCTAGCAACGGCGCCAGGCACTTGTTGACTTATATGGGCTTTGCCAACCACAACGCCGTATTCGGCCTGTTTACATATCTCTGTATTTGAATACGCAAGTCTGTACCAGTTTCTTTGGTGATTCACTGTATCAGGCAGAAGTCTTTGTCGTTACGTATTTACTATAGTTTTACAATATTTGTAAAAGCAGCAGTTGACAGATATTCAGGGTTTTCTTTGTTGGAAACAATAATTCATGTAACACCCTGCGGCAGTCAATGAACAATTTACATTGGTAGTAGCAAAGTCAACACTCATACGCGATAGTGTGAGAAAATGACGTCAGAGAGTAGTCTGCGAAGAAAATGTTACTCCAGTGGCGCCAACATCCGGAAATTGATAGGTAATCATCTCACGAGAAAAGGTAGTGAACAGGCTGTAAGTGGTTACACCGCAGTTGTGTCAGCTGTATGTACTGACCAATATGCTCTCCATTCTAGTTCAGAACTCGGTCACGCGTTACAACAACAATAAATTAATTTTATTTTGACCATAAAAATGTACCTAAACAATTCGAAGACGTCTCACACAAATCGGTGCGACGTTACGTTAACATTCATAAGTCATTTAGTGCTCAAAAGTACCTGTAGAATATATCAACGATCCGAGGCCTCTGTGCTATAGTGAGAAGCGAAGTAAGATCCTCTGAAAACAGAAATGATTTCATGTAGGTAATAAACGAGCTCTACTATACTGTCAGCAAAATCACACAGAAAACAACCATTTCTCATAACCAATATTTGAAACGTTACGCCTATTGTGTATCTGGAACGTGACCTATGTTGCAACAAGCATGTTCCTTTACGAACACGATCATATCCCCACGTCGAGCCACCAATATACGATAGAATCGGCAGTCTACGGAAATTCTCAGTATGGCAGTGAGAGAAACTGTTCGCTTCTGAACAAATAAATGTAGATGAGCCATAACTTGAGAGTGAGAATCGTTGCAGTAAGTTCCAGTAAACAACTTTATAACCCAGTCCTGCGAAACAGCAGAGCGTGGTCGGGGGCCCAGCGTTGCTGCCAGCAGTTATCCGTATCAGGTCCCCCACACAATGAAAGAAAGCACGCATTCACACTCCGGCGGGACACGTACCGTCAAGTAGCTCTCAAATGTTACTGGGGTAATAGACGGCCAGAACGACCTGTGATTCTTAGAACTGTAATTGCGTTGACATAAACCGCTTCGTCTCGAACAGCCAATAATACTGATTAACAACCTTTTCTGTAGTGTTTTAAAACCGACGAAAAATTAGCTTTCGTAAACTTCTTCTAGGAAATTCTGCAAAAATGCGGGCAGTCCTGCACGAGATATCGAGATTGTAAATGTGGCATGTCTGTTTCGCTCTACACAGTACAGTACCGTATTTCTGGTAGAATTATTACTTCTCATTTGTTCCGCTTCCCTGGCAAATACCGATGAAGGCTGAGATCAAGACTGATAATCACGCCGACTAGTGATAATGTAATTTATAGAAGAAACGAAAGTAGCATTGGGTGTGCCCCCACGGTCACGTAACAGGAGCACTAATAGTTTAGCACCAGATGAGCCTACGTACATCACGAAAAATAGATCATATGCTTGTATTTTCGTTATTAGTAGGCAGTGTGGTAAGAGTGTCAATACACACTGACGGAAGAAGCGTGCAGTGAATAAATAAATTGTTTTCCTTAAATTAGATTAGGTTTATTTTTCATTCCATAGATCCAAAAATGAGAGGATGCTCGTAAGTATGGAACTTGTCAGAAATCATAATATAACAGACATATTCAGAACACTTGCGCGTAATACTGATTTTTAGATTTACGCCACAAATGAGTCTTATTACATTCTTCTGCACTCTAAAAACAATCTGTTCGGCCGCGCGGGGTAGCTGTGCGGTCTTAGGCGCCTTGCCACGGCTCGCGTGGCTACTCCCGTCTGAGGTTAGAGTCCTCCCTCGGGCATGGGTGTGTGTTTTGTTGTTAGCGTAAGTTAGTTTAAGTTAGATTAAGTAGTGCGTAAGCCTCAGCAGTTTGGTCCCATAGCAACTTACCACAAATTTCAAAAAAATGGTTTAAATAGCTCTGAGCACTATGGAACTTAACATATGTGGTTATCAGTCCCCTACAACTTAGAACTACTTAAACCTAATTAACCTAATGACATCACACACATCCATGCCCGAGGCAGGATTTGAACCTGCGACCGTAGCAGTCGCGCGGTTCCGGACTGAGCGCCTAAAACCGCTAGACCACCGCGGCCGGCACAAATTTCAATTTTCAAAATTATCTGTTCGGATTGTGGAGCTACCCCAAAATACATTGACGGCAAAGAAATCTCAACACAAAGAAGAAGTCGTGTGACATGAAAGTTGGTAGGCGCGTTGGAAAAAAGAACACATTGACACCGGTGTGTCAGACCAACCATACTTGCTCCGGACACTGTGAGAGGGCTGTACAAGCAATGATCACACGCACGGCACAGCGGACACACCAGGAGCCGCGGTGTTGGCCGTCGAATGGCGCTAGCTGCGCAGCATTTGTGCACCGCCGCCGTCAGTGTCAGCCAGTTTGCCGTGGCATACGGAGCTCCATCGCAGTCTTTAACACTGGTAGCATGCCGTGACAGCGTGGACGTGAACCGTATGTGCAGCTGACGGACTTTGAGCGAGGGCGTATAGTGAGCATGCGGGAGGCCGGGTGGACGTACCGCCGAATTGCTCAACACGTGGGGCGTGAGGTCTCCACAGTACATCGATGTTGTCGCCAGTGGTCGGCGGAAGGTGCACGTGCCCGTCGACCTGGGACCGTACCGCAGCGACGCACGGATGCACGCCAAGACCGTAGGATCCTACGCAGTGCCGTAGGGGACCGCACCGCCACTTCCCAGCAAATAGGGACACTGTTGCTCCTGGGGTATCGGCGAGGACCATTCGCAACCGTCTCCATGAAGCTGGGCTACGGTCCCGCACACCGTTAGGCCGTCTTCCGCTCACGCCCCAACATCGTGCAGCCCGCCTCCAGTGGTGTCGCGACAGGCGTGAATGGAGGGACGAATGGAGACGTGTCGTCTTCAGCGATGAGAGTCGCTTCTGCCTTGGTGCCAATGATGGTCGTATGCGTGTTTGGCGCCGTGCAGGTGAGCGCCACAATCAGGACTGCATACGACCGAGGCACACAGGGCCAACACCCGGCATCATGGTGTGGGGAGCGATCTCCTACACTGGCCATACACCACTGGTGATCGTCGAGGGGACACTGAATAGTGCACGGTACATCCAAACCGTCATCGAACCCATCGTTCTACCATTCCTAGACCGGCAAGGGAACTTGCTGTTCCAACAGGACAATGCACGTCCTCATGTATCCCGTGCCACCCAACGTGCTCTAGAAGGTGTAAGTCAACTACCCTGGCCAGCAAGATCTCCGGATCTGTCCCCCATTGAGCATGTTTGGGACTGGATGAAGCGTCGTCTCACGCGGTCTGCACGTCCAGCACGAACGCTGGTCCAACTGAGGCGCCAGGTGGAAATGGCATGGCAAGCCGTTCCACAGGACTACATCCAGCATCTCTACGATCGTCTCCATGGGAGAATAGCTGCCTGCATTGCTGCGAAAGATGGATATACACTGTACTAGTGCCGACATTGTGCATGCTCTGTTGCCTGTGTCTATGTGCCTGTGGTTCTGTCAGTGTGATCATGTGATGTATCTGACCCCAGGAATGTGTCAATAAAGTTTCCCCTTCCTGGGACAATGAATTCACGGTGTTCTTATTTCAATTTCCAGGAGTGTACATCTGAAAGGTGAAGTCTGTTCAGATTTCTCGCCATTCCCATAAGAGTCGCGCTAGTAGGCCCCATGGCTTCACAAATCAGGTTTGCTTTAAATACATGCTTTTACGGTCGTGTGCGTTAGTTACCTTTTGAGACTGGACATGGTGAGCTGTTATTAGCCAAGAACGCCTTTAAGGCGACAAAAACACCACTATCAGCACTTCACGGAGTGTGAAAGAAGTTGTTTAATAGGACTACGAGAAGCTCGCTATTCCATCTGCGATATTGCAAAAAGACATGGCAGGAATCTAGCCTCTGTACATCCTTGATGGCAGCGGTTGTCACGAGAATGTACGATCCCAAGATGACCGAGCTCCGGACGGCAAAGTGGCATTACCGAGAGGGAAGACCATCGTGTTCAGCGTATGACTCTAGCACATCGTACTCCATCTGCAGCAGCACTTTGAGCAGCCTTTGCACCACAGTGACACAAAGAGTAGCTAAAAATCGGTTACTTCAAGGACAGCTCCTAGGCAGACGCCCTGTAGCGCGCATTCCACTGACACCAAACCACCGCCGTTTGCGACTTCAACGGTTTCAAGCAAGAGTGCGCTGGAGGGCAGGATGGAGATCTGTTCTGCTTCCTAATGAAAGCTGGTTCTACATCGGTGATTGCCGTGTATTGGTTATAAGGAAGCTAGCTGGGGCCTTCTACCAACCTGTCTGCGTGCTAGACACACTGGACCTACACCTGGAGTTATGGTCTGGGGTGCGATTTCGTATGGTAGCAGAAGCATTCTCGTGGTTATCCCACGTGCCCTGACAGCAAATTTGTACGTCTGTCTGATAATTCGATCTGTTGTGCTACCACTCACGAAGAGATTCCAGGGTATGTTTGCCAACAGGATAACGCTCGCCCACATATCGCCATTGAAATCCAGCATTCTCTTTTAAGTGTCGATCTTTTGCCTTGACCTGCTCGATCACCAGATTTGTCTCCACACGAGGACATACGGGAATTTATCGGTCGACAACAAACAGCATTAACCGTCCCTGCACAGACCGATCAAATGCAACAGGCATGGAACTCCATCCCACAAACTTACATCCGGCATCTATATAACACAATGCATGAACGTTTGTATGGTTGCTTTCAACATTCTGGCGGTTATACCGGTTATAAATGTACCAGCGTTTCACATTTGCAATGGCTTATCTCACGCTTACATTAACCTGCTATCTTGCAATGTTAATCACTTACATATGTTACCTAGAAAAATGCTGGCCGATGTGGCCGAGCGGTTCTAGGCACTTCAGTCCGGAACCGCGCTGCTGCTACTGTCGCAGGTTCGAATCCTGCCTTGGGCATGGATGTGTGTGATGTCCATAGGTTAGTTAGGTTTAAGTAGTTCTAAGTCTAAGGGACTGATGACCTCAGATGTTAAGTCCCATTGTGCTCAGAGCCATTTGAACCTAGAAAAATATTTTCTGAAAATCTCATTACTCTACATTAATTATTTTTTGTATTGCGATTTTTTCCGTCAGTGTACATAAAGGATTTGCCAGGCAAGATCAGCATCTCAGTCAGATTGTGATTACAGGACGGATCGTTGTTGGACGATCGTAAATAAATGCAGAAATTACCTCCCAGTGTGATGAAAGGCAACTCTTTATAAATACCTTCCAAACTTCACAGAAGCTCTCCTGCAAAGGTAGCAGATGAGGTACTGCGGAAGTAAAGCTGTGAGGACCGGTCGTAAGACGTGCTTGTGTAGATCAGTCAGTATACCGCGATTCGATCGTACTTGCGAAATCGTGTCGCCTGCCAAAAGCTCTGATATGCATGACTTCGACCATGCCTTTGACAGGGTCAGCCATGCGTACATTACGAAAGTGTTGACACAAATGAAGTTTCTTCGGCCCTACATCACCTCGGTGATGCGGTTACTACACGGAGCCATCTCTAAAATGCTTGTTAACCGCTAATTCGTAGGGTCCTTTACTATTACGAGATCGATCCGGCAAGAATGTCCGTTATCCACGATCATATATGCACTGGTCCTTGAACCACTTCCCAGCAGTCTTCGCCAAGGCTTGACAGAAGTTGCGGCGACACATTTTTATTGCAAGGCGTATGACGCCAACCTATTACTGGTGATGAGGACTGGCAACGACACGAATGCGGTGTTGAATTTGATCAATAGATACGGTGTCACTACAAGTAGCCAAATGAACGTGGACAAATCTGTCGCTCTAAATACTGGTACTGGACTAACGCTGACTGCGTTGCATTCCAGATACGGGCAGTACTAACCGTCTATCGATCGTGTTCACGCATGGCGTACGATACACGGCGGCAGTCTATTTCAATTGCTATTCCAAGCAATCCGGAATGCTGTCAGAGCCAATGACTCGCGCCTTAGACTGACGGGTTGCCTACGTAAAGACCTACTTGGCATCATGTACACCCCATTAAGCACAGATACTTCTGATGCCGAAGACGATCGCTCGACGCATACTGGCAGCATTTGGATACTTCGTCAGCGAGGGATTATTCTTCAGTATCCGATACGATGCCTTGACCCTGCCCGTTGGTAGAGAAGTCCTTGAGCTCGTACTCGTTCACGATCGAACGGTGGCACGTTATTTGAGCGCGATATTGGAAACTTAGGGTAGACAACAGCCGCGTCTGTAGGGGCTCTTGACAGACCAAATGGCACCAGCTTCTTGAACTGCGCCGGTGATGGTGAACATTTCCCAACCATTTTATCGTATCGGAGATTTTTGTCTTGAATATAGCTACGATATGACAGATCTATCGCCGCAAGAAAGACTGTTGATAAGCTTCCTAGTGAGTTAGAATCTCCAAGTTTGTCATCATGGTCTTTCCGTGAGATGTTCCTAAGAGGAAACAATATATATTGGCTGACTATTTTAGGAATGTACGCTCTCACAAGTTTAACAATAAATGACATCGTGGTGAAGAATGCCTCTGGCGCAGCGTCTAATGGAACCGGTAAGGAAACACGTCGCTTTTCTTCTATCAACAGTATGCGATATCAACAGCGGCAAGGAAACACGTTGCTCTTCTTCTATCAACAGTATGCGATATCAACAGCGTGCGATATCTACCGAATACTAACGAGCAGGCGCTCCGCTATCCTGTGGAAACACCGCAGCCCATAGTCCACTAGTCTGTGATATGGCGGACAGTTCGCCAGACAACCCTTGACGGCTGACGCAGAAACAAGAAGAACATGGTACCTGGTACTTAACAGTAAACTAGTCACCGGATCCGCGTCCACGCCGTCAGTATGCTATACTCCCCTTTGCGCCCGGTGTGTCTGGTTAGAGACGACGACGCTCATCGTCTTAGTTGCGACCCCTCTGAGAAAGTGTGGTATCTAGTCACGAAGAAGATTGCCTTCCTTCTCCGCCTTGGACAACAAGCCTTTGACCCTACGACTGTTCTTTCTCCGGACAGATACAACCCACGAGCCACGACGAACACGGCGACATGGCTACGAACCCAAGCAGTACATTATCTGCTTCGCGACAGTCCGAAGAATGTGCTGGACTTCTGGAACTATACGCACGAATGACATACGGCGATTTCCCGCAAGCCTAAATAAAAACAATATTTGTCTATTTTTCTGGCGAGTGCGTTAAGAAATCCTCCGTGCAACTGAAACACCCTGTGTATGAGAAGCTGATGACACGATGAAGAGGAATACAGTGACGATAACGAATCGGCTATCTCCTCCAGTTCTACGAGACGACGTAGTCGGAGTCAGAAGCACTGCAGAGGAACGCTCTTATACTCCGCCACAAGCAGAGATTTCCCTTTTTTCCCTCTTTGCCTTAGTTATTCGAGAAAAAGTATCATTTCCACAGGGAATATCCGGTGAGTGATATCTTATATAAAAAAACAAGTGGACTTTGTTTAGTTTCAGTTGCTTCCTTTTTAAAGTGTTAAAACATAAAAAAATAAAAAAATTTCGGTAGAGTACTTGACCGACTCAGAGTCTCGCTCCGGCACACAGTTTTAATCTGCCAGGAAGGTTCATATCAGCGCATACTACGCTGCAGAGTGGAAATTTTGTTCTGGAAACGTCTCCCAGGCTGTGGCTAAGATATGTCTCCTCAGTATCCTTTCTTCCAGGCGTGCTAGTCCTGCAAGGTTCGCAGGAGAGCTTCTGCGGAATTCGGAAGCTAGGTGATGAGGTTCTGGCGCAATTAAAGCTGTGAGGACGGGTCGAGCTTGGGTAGCTCAGCCGGTAGAACACTTGTCAGGGAAAGGCGTCCGCCGAATTCGAGCCTCGGTCAGATACTTAGTTTAAACCGGCAGTAAGTTTCGTATCAGCGTATACTCCACTGCAGAGTGAAAATTACACACACACACACTCACACACACACACACACACGCGCACACACACACACACACACACACACACACACACACACACACACACACACAAACACACACAGATAAAACATGCACACACGCTCGGCTGGTAAAAAGGCAGACGAGAAGCTCTTTGACATATGGAAGCTGAGAACAATGTTTGCTCCGTATTAGAAGCCACAGAATGAAGTAACAAGTTTTTGATGTCAGGCATCAAATTAGCTACCTTGACCGAGTGAACCCACTGCTCAGCGACAAAATCATGTGATCTCATGTGTATCGTCATGCAGTTCATTATTATGTATTACAATGTACAAGACAATGTACAGAGTGATACAACCCTCAGACATTACACGTGCACTTCTATCACAGTATGTTCAGTCTGTTCTGACAGATACTCCGCAAGCCAACATACGATGTGTGGCGGAGGATAGTTTGTGAACTATCATCACTCCCGCCTTTGCCGCTCCGCTCGCGAGTGATTCGCCGCAAGAAAGACTTGGTAAGCTTCCCAGTGAGTTAGAATCTCCAAGTTTGTCGTCATGATCTTTTCGTGAGATGTTCCTACGAGGAAACAATATATATTGGCTGACTATTTTAGGAATGTACGCTCTCGCAAGTTTAACAATAAATGATACCGTGGTGTAGAATGCCTCTGGTGCAGAGTCTAATTGAACCTGTAAGGAAACACGTCGCTCTTCTTCTATCAACAGTATCACCAAGGATCTCAAATAGCCCTCCTTCGTAAGTGCACAGCGTTAAAATAACGCGGTTTTCTTGTGAGTGGCCGAGTATAACTTTCCAGACACACTGCCGATCAGAATCTGTATGAAAAGGCCGCAGGGAGGGGTATGAAGGACCTCAATGAAACCACCCCTTTCGCGGTCGAAAACGACAGGACGACGTTCTTGACTACCTTTGACGCTGCTGACACCCTCGGACGTTTCAACCCTTCTCTACGGACACGGTGGGGCTGCATCCCAATCGAACGTGATCGCACGCGTTATGAGTGCAGCGCGGCCACAATTTTTGCTCTCTTGTGCGATACGGAACCACTAGGGACCGTTCAACTCCATTCGACCAAATCTGAACGTGATCGGGAGAAGCAAAGGGTTTTTATGCTTTTCCATCACTGCTATTTCTCGTCCCCCTATGGTGTGATCATTATCGTTGATAAACGCGTGAATAAAACGGAAAACTGTCCTTCTAAGACACCCCAGTTCGGCAAAACCTTCTTTGCCACCCAGCCGACTTTGTTGAGCACGTTAGATACGTACCTGTGCAGAGAGAACCCGACCCGAGAGTCCACGGCTACGCTGCTGCTCTTTCGCCTTACACTCCTGCTTGTGCGACTGATAACAGGCCATCCGGAGCTGGAGTGTGCAAAGGGGCTGCCGGTCTGCAAGCGCCTAGGACGTCGTCACAAGTTCTGTCAGTAAAGGCACATTTTTAAAATTCTCAGTAACTGTGGGTGAGTGCCACGGAGGGTTTGCCGAACTAGGGAGTCTTAGAGGGACCCTTTGCCGTTTTATTCACGCGTGTGTTAATGTCGCATGATCACGCCGCGCCGGCCGCAGTAGCCGAGCGGCTCTAAGCGCTTCCGTCTGGAACCGCGCGACCGATACAGTTGCAGGTTTGAATCCTGCCTCGGACATGGATGTGTGTGATGTCCTTAGGTTAGTTAGGTTTAAGTAGTTCTGACTTCTAGGGGACTGATGACCTCAGCAGTTACGAGGGTTATTGCAAAAGTAAGGTCCGATCGGTCGCGAAATGGAAACGACTATGAAAATCCGATAAAGCTTTGCACAGATGTGTTGGGTAGTGTCTCTAGTATAACCCCAGTTAGCATCACGTCGCTCTTCTCATTTCTGAGCTCGCAGTGAGTGCGTAAAGATGTCTAGAAAATAGTGTCTGCCGCCAAGTACGAGGGCCTGGTGAGAAATTTCGCCTGAAGCTATGCAGCCAACATTACATAACTGTCGTGCTGTTTCGTCTTCACGACAATTCTCAGCCGCATTCTGCAGGGGCAATGAAGATGCTCCTGCATCGTTTTCAAATGGAAATGTTAGATTACCCACAATACAGTCCGCAATTGTCTCCCCCTGAGTTTCATCTCTGGTCACATGAACCGCTGTCTTTGAAGACAACATTTTGACACAGACAACGAGGTGTAGGCCAGCGTGGAGAATTGGCGGAAAGCACTGGCGGCTGCCTTCTATGATAAGGCTATTGAAAAGTTGGTACAACGCTATGACAAAAGTCTAAGTCAGAACGGCGACTACGTAGAGAAGTAGCTGAAAGGTGTAGCTAATTGTTACAAGTAAAACATTTCTGATGTTCACTGTGGTTTCAATTTGGCAATCAATCGGACCTTACTTTTGGAATAACCCTCGTAAGTCCCATAGCCGGCCGGTGTGGCCGTGCTGTTCTAGGCGCGTCAGTCTGGAGCCGCGTGACCGCTACGGTCGCAGGTTCGAATCCTGCCTCGGGCATGGATGTGTGTGATGTCCTTATGTTAGTTAGGATTCAGTAGTTGTAAGTTCTAGGGGACTGATGACCACAGATATTTAGTCCCATAGTGCTCAGAGCCATTTGAACCATTTTTTAAGTCCCATAGTGCTCGGAGCCATTTTTGATCACGCCGCAGGAGGACACAAAATTGGAGCGCTGAAAAGCATAAGCATTCTTTGCATCTTGGGATCACGTCCAAATTTTGTTGAATGGTTTTAAAGGGTCACTAGTGATTCCAACCTGTACACGAGAGCAGAAATTGCTGTCGCGCTGCGCTCCAAATGGGTGCGATCACGTTCGATGGGGATGCAGCCCCACAATGTCCTCAGAGTAGGGTTGAAACGTCTGAAGGTGTCAACAGTGTCAAAGGCAGTGAAGAACGTCTTCTTATTGCTCATCGGACTGCGATCTGTCGTTTTCCACCGCGAAATGTGTGGGAATCAACGACCCAAGGAAGGAAGTGTTGTCATTGTAGCCCTTTATGCCACTACGTGAGGTCTTTTCGCACCGATTCTGAGCAGCGAAGTGTCTGAAATGTTTTACGCGGTCACTCACAAGAAAACCGACTGATCTCAAAGCTATGCCTCAAGTTTCTGATTTCCCTCTTAGATGTGTCAAAAGAAGGGGTGAAATGAGGGTAAGATGGGATGTGACGACCTTAACTCGTGTGATAGATCGTTTGAACAAAATTTTGGTGAAGTTTGGTGCTAATGTGATATCATTAACCGACCTTCCACGTCACATGAACTTCTGAGCTGTGGACTTGTTTTCGCCTGCGTCGACACCTTGCTGTGTGAAGCGTCGCCAAGCCTGAGGGCCACGCTTTTGCATCATTGCAGAGGAAGGTTGCACGCACCTTCAAGCTAAATTTAGAAGTTAAGCATCGTAATTCGCGAGAGTTAAGAGATTTCGAAGAAGCGATCCTTTAATTCTGTCGTGGGTGTATAAATTCCTGATTACCCACCTTTTATAAATGGTTGTTAATAAAGTTTGTTTCAGTTAAAGATGCACATTAAAAGTTAATTTTGTTTGCTACTTTATGTATTTTACTCTTCACAGAAATGCATGTAGAATACACATCTTTGTTTAAAAATATAGTATGGCTCACAATCGAACCCAGGCCACCCCCATGGTAAGCAAGTATTCCACATCAGCACCATGCTGCCTATGGAGAAATCGTTCTTACATTAGGGAATTAACAACCATCGGACATACTTCACAGTTAATTTTCTCGAGAATTCTTGAGAGTTACATCTAAAAGCTTTGTGCTATTGATATGTGAGCTCTGATATTCACGTACCGTAAATACGGGTGTAAAAACTTACAAAATTCCGATTGTTATGTGGTATCCTTTTTACCCGAGGGGCGTGCTATCTCATACGCTGACTTCTCCATAACGTACACCGACGTCTGTTAATTCTTGGTCTGGTTCTTTGAAACCTTCACCAGAAACCTCATCAAAGGTCCCATTTATTGTAAGACACCTTTCTTTTGTACAATTTTTTGTTACTGTCTGTATCCCTGAAAAAGCCGTATTAGTGTGAGATTTCTTAGAACAGTGTTTCTTCAATTGACTCAATTAAGATAGGTAATACAATAATGTAGAGCAGTTTATGTACGGCAGGTATCCAGTAGACTTGCAGTATTTGTCTACAACCATCAGAAATTTTTTCCAGACACGACTGTTGAGACCCTCCCGTTCCTTCAATGTATACAAATTGATTTCAGTCTTACTTCTTACTGCACTTGCTTCCTCACACTGCATGATTACAGATACACCATGAATGATAAACCTGTGAGAGTTGTAGTCGCACACGGATAAAGACATGTTTAACGTCTTTGGAGTCAAACATTCCCTAGGATTCAGTCATGACTTCTATGCTCGGTCACAATAACTGGTTGGTTTGTTTGGGGGAGGGGACCAGACAGCAAGGTCATCGGTCTCATCGGATTAGGGAAGGATGGGGAAGGAAGTCAGCCGTGCCCTTTCAAAGGAACCATCCTGGCAGTTTCCCGGAGCTTTTTAGGTTCAAATGGTTCAAATGGCTCTGAGCACTATGGGACTTAACATCTGAGGTCATCAGTCCCCTAGAACTTAGAACTACTTAAACCTAACTAACCTAAGGACATCACACACATCCATGCCCGAGGCAGGATTCGAACCTGCGACCGTAGCGGTCGCGCGGTTCCAGACTGTAGCGCCTAGAACCGCTCGGCCACCCCGGCCGGCCTTGCATTAACCTTTGATCTTACAACGTTAATCACTGAAATATGTGACCGATACAAGTATATTCCCGAAATTTCATTACTCTACATTAATTATCATTTGGTGTAAAGATTTTTTCCTTCAGTATATTTTGCTACTGTTTTTATGAATTTTCCCACAGGCATTAAATGAGATACTTTTGAGGAACTTTTAAAGAGAGCAAGGATAAGATGTTTGTAACTATTGTAAAGTTTTGATAGCTTGTCATCAGACAAATTAACCATGCGTCCGTCCCTCGTTTTTGATGCACTTACATTCTTAAAGAGCACTTACTGTGTATTTCCTTAATATGAACAATACTAATATAAACATACTATCTAGGGTCAGTCATAATGTTAAGCTCTTTAAAATACCGTTATGCTATTCACGGATGGCAACTGGAAAAATGCGTGTGACAGCCTTTTTAAGCAATTTACAGACAGTTTTCGATCCATTGGAGTTGCCCTATGAAAGAATATCATAAGTCAGTTGAAAATGGACGAAAGCATGATAGAAGTGTTTTGATTATGTGGCATCTCAGCTTATTCACTAGACGGATAACACTTGAGAACGTGGAACGTCGTTTATCAGGGTGAGCATTTCATCTGAGTCTCCGATAAATACGGGAACCAAGAAGCTTATACGATTCAGTGTCTTGTTTGGTAATATTTAAATGAAATATGTCTTCAGGTTTGTTTTCTTTCACGTCTAGAAAATTCGCTACAAACCATGTGTACACGTATCTTTTGCTACTACTTTGTTCTGTTGCAGCTCCTCAAAGAGATCGGTGTTCTCAGCACCCAATGTTATATCATCTGCCTACAGTACTGTTTCACAAGAAAGGATTGAGGGCAGATAATTTATATATACAACGTATGAAAAGAGGGCAAGAACCGAACATTGCTAAACATTCTTTGTAATTGGTACAGTTTTGTGGCAGACTTTATCGACAGCTATACTCTGGTCCAATAGGGTCATATTGTTTATTGTCTCGTTTTGAAAGCTACCATATGTTGTTATCGGTGTGGTCTTCAGTCCGAAAATTGGTTGGCTGTAGCTCTTCACAGTAGTTTATTCATTCTTCACTTCTACAAATCTAATAAAACCTACATCTACTTCAACGTGCTTACTATATTCCAGTTTTGGTGTTCCTCTACAACTTTTATCCCTCCATAACAAATGTAACTATTTCGTCATACCTTAAGATGGGTCCTAGCATCCGACTCCTTCTTTTAGTCAGGTTGTGCCATAAATTTCTTTTCTCCACGACTTCATTCAGTACTTTCTCATTTGTTATTCGTCTACCGATCTAAATTTCTTCTGTACCATCAGATTTCAAAATTTTATACTCTATTTTGTTTATACTGCTCATTACCCATTTTCATTTCGGTATAATGCTACGCAGTTCAGACAGATAACTTTAGAAAAGACTACTTAACAAATTAATTTGTATTAGACGTTATAAGTCGTTCTCTCTCATCTTCCTGTTATAAGTCTGTATTTTACATACTCTCTTCGGCAGTTTTTTTTCTCCCCAAATTAATTTCAGTGCCTCAGTTCCGAACCTAATTTCCCCAGCATGATCTGAATTAATTCGATTTCATTACTGTTGTTTTACTTCTGTTGATGTTCATCTTATAATCTCTTTTCAAGATATTATCCATTCCGTTCAACTGATATTTCAAGCCCTTTGTAGTCTCTGACAGAATCATCGGTAAACCACAAAGGTTTTGTGTGTTCTCCTTGAACTTCAGTTCCCTATCTAAATTTCTCACGATTTGATTTGCTTCTTGATCAAGGTGCAGAGTCAATTACTCCCTCCTCACTTACTGCCTCTCTTTCATGACTGCAGTCTGTTTTCTATATAAGCTGTAGACAACGTTTCACTCCCTGTGTTTCATCCTTTTGACCTTCAGAATTTCGGTAAATCCACAAATGCTATAAATATATGTGGTCTTTTTCAAGCTATCTACTAAGATAAGCCGTAGTGTCAGTGCTGTCTTGCGGATTCTTACATTACTCCGGAACCCAAACTGATTCTAGCAGAGGTCACCTTCTGTCAGTCTTACCTTTCCTCTGTAAGTAATTTGTGTTAGTATTATGTGACCATCACTTATTAAACTGACCGACCGCTTATGTTCACACCTACCAGCAGCTATCTCCTTTGGAATTGGAATGATACATACTTCTTGATACCTGAGAATATTTCGCCTGTGTCATGTATATTGAATGCCAGATGGAATAGTTCTGTCATAGCTAGTTTTCCCAACGATCTCAAAAATTGTGAGGGAATTTCGTCTACTCCAAGTGCCTTGTTTCGACTTAGGTCTACTGTCAAATTCCTCTCACAGTGTCATACTCCCATCTCATCTTCATCTGCCTCCTTTTCCCTTCCCATAACATTGACTTCAAGTTTCTTTCCTTGTAATAGCTCTTTACACCTTCCAGCTCTCCCTTCTTTTCTTAGCAGTGGCTTGAGAATAAACGAATCTTCGTATATGTCAAAACAATTTCTGAATTATGTCTCTAAAATTCCTCTAACTAATTTCGGATGAAATATTACATTTGTATGCGTAATACATTAAAGCAATGTATTCATCTGTGTGTTTCAAGGGAAGTAATTACTCAGTTCTTTTTTCCTTCTTCTTTCTTTCCTATATGAAAAAAACTGATTAATTCTAATTATCTGAGCGTTGACTGAGACTGGAAAGTATTTGTTTCTAAAAATTTCTAGGATTTTTCAGGATTTTATACCTCAATTAATGATCATGTTATAACAGCAAAGTTGTGTATCCACAGCTACACTTGCTTTTTTTGCAAAATAAAATTATTTACAGTAAACATCGCTGAAACTTTTGTGTAGCTCTATCATGTGTCTTTCAATTATTTTTCATCTGCAAAGCGTGTGTAGAAGTTATAGAAGAATCTCATCCATATTTTCATGGTATGTGTAATGCGTAATATTGTATTCGTTTCGGGTCACTCGGAAATGAATGACGCAATGAAATGACACAATAATTAATCCTGTTGTGCAGTTGTTCACTGCAGTGGACAGCTGTTACTGTCGCTTCTTTGTCGTTTTCATTCAGTCCTGAGGCTGCAAATGCACGCAGGGCACAGCACCAGTAGGGAGTACCCACTCGAATGGACTGCGTGCATTTGCAGCCTCAGGACTGATTAAAAACGCCAGAGAAGCAATATTAACAGCTGACTACTGCAATGGAGGATTGCACGGCAGAGTTAATGTGCTGCACTCGTACTCGAGAGGAACGTTATTCAGATAGGCGTATAGCCATCCATTTTAACCTAGTATCATTTTCCCTAAATCACTTCGCGCGAATTTGCTCATACTAGAAGAAAAATCCACTAATTTTAATTATATTCACTGCTACTGAGCTCTAATCAAAGATTTCGAATGAAAGAAGGAAGATTGGGTTTAACGTCCCGACGACAAGCTTGGATTGTGTCAAGGATAGGAAGGAAATCGGTCGTGCCCTTTGAAAGGAACCATCTCGGCATTTGCCTGAAGCGATTTAGGGAAATCACGGAAAACCTAAATCTGGATGGCCGGACGCGGGTTTGAAACGTCGTCCTCCCGAATGCGAATCCACTGTGCTAACCACAGCGCTACCTCACTCGGTAAAAATTTCGAGTATTTGGTTACACTGTTATTTCCAGATTCTGATCAGGAAACAGTCTCAACTGCTGAACGTAAAAACGGTAGAGAATAAGGCTGATAGAGATGAAATAAGAGCACGAATTTCACGTAGATGAAATAAGCAATCCATCCCGGCCTCATTGGAGGAAGGAACTTGTTTGACATTAGCCTGAAGTTATTTAAGGAAGCCAAGGAAAACTTACGTTACCATTACCGGCGCGGGTGCGTGAAAGCTACACCAGCCGAAGACGAGCCCAGCTTTGTGGTCGCTCGATGTGGCGCGGCTATCGGGAAACCACAAAGAAAGAAGCGGCCGGTATGTACTGAGCGTTGGCTGCGCGATACTCGCAACCAGAACGCTTTTCTACAGCAGGTGCAAAGTTGGAAGGCTCTTTAGCACTGCCAGCATCAATCACTGTACCGACAACGTGGTACTGGGACACATAATGAAGCTGGCCAGAAACGCGCTGCACACCGTCAGCTTCCACCTTTTCTTTGTTACGTCATTTCGCTAAGGTAGCTTCTAAGGGTCGCTTCCGTAAATGGCCCCTCTAAATTCCACACAATTAGAGTAATTCCACACAATAGAGTGAGGTAGTGACAATATGAGCAGCCGGCTTAGGTTGTTTGCAGATGATGCTGTCGTTTATCGTCTAGTAAACTCATCAAGAGACAAAAGAAGAACGATTTAGCAAAGTTGGCAATTGACCCCAACTGATGAAAAGTGTGAGGTCATCTTCAGTGCTAAAAGGAATCCGTTAAACTTCGGTTACACGATAAGTCAGTCTAATCTAAGGTTCAAATGGTTCAAATGGCTCTGAGCACTATGGGACTCAACATCTTAGGTCATAAGTCCCCTAGAACTTAGAACTACTTAAACCTAACTAACCTAAGGACATCACACACACCCATGCCCGAGGCAGGATTCGAACCTGCGACCGTAGCAGTCCCGCGGTTCCGGACTGCAGCGCCAGAACCGCTAGACCACCGCGGCCGGCTCTAATCTAAGGCCGAAAAGTCAACTAAATACCTAAAAAGTACAATTAGGATCAGTTTAAATTGTTAAGAACACAGAGAAAATGTGGTGGGGAAGTCAAACCAAAGACTGCATTTTATTGGCAGAACACTTAGAAAATGTGACAGGTCTTCTAAAGCAGGGCTTCACAACATACGTGTTCGCGGAGCAAGCTGTGAGCAGCAAGGCCCGAGCACGGAGCAGCGCGAGCACGCTACCCCCACTACCAGACCAGAGCGGAGAGTGGGGAGAGTCACGTGGGGAACACAACAGCTGCCGCCAGTCAACGCAAATCCGCGGCCACCTGCAGCGATATCACTCACGAATTATTACTGTGACAAATGAAACAAATAAAGGAGAATGTAGACGTACCACATAATTTTATTAGCTTAGTGTATGCCTCTACATTCGTATTAATTTGTGAACTGTTACACAATAAAAGGTGTCACTGAAGTGTGGGATTCTCTGTTATCTTGCAGTTTTTGCCCTTCACAATTGCGTCTATGTTCGGAGTAATTGTTCTTGTGCATCGTAGGCGCAGCATGCAGTTTAAATTTCGATCAGACAATGCGTTTCTCAGGCGCGTCTTGTTACAAAAAAATGGTTCAAATGGCTCTGAGCACTATGGGACTTAACTATTGAGGTCATCAGTCCCCTAGAACTTAGAACTACTTAAACCTAACTAACCTAAGGACATCACACACATCCATGCCCGAGGCAGGATTCGAACCTGCGACCGTAGCGGCCACGCGGTTCCAAACTGACGCGCTTAGAACCGCACGGCCACACCGGCCAGCTGTCTTGTTACATTTCATTGCAGAGAACAGTTATTCACAAACATACATGGAACCGAACATTGATTATTATTGTAGCCGCCAGTTTGTGCAAATGAGGAAATCTATCCTGAGGGAAGTGTCTGTAAAATTCTAAAATGTTTTTCTTGTTCTGAAATTTGTCTCTGTATTCTCTGTCACACTGCAGGTCAATAATTTATAGTTGCAGCTCAGGACGAACCTCTTCAATATTCGCTGAATATGGAGAGGAGCACAGATCAGAATCACTGTCTAGTGCTGTCAGATCTTGAAAGCGTTGATCAAATTCTTCCTTAAGGGCAACTAAACTATGTGAATAACGTTCACAGTCTTTGTGAACATCTTGCATGGATGACAATTTAGGAAAATGAGCTAGATTTCCTGTTTCCAGGTGAGTCACCCAAAGTGTCAATTTCATTTTAAAAGCTCGTATTCGATCTATGAAATGAGTAATTAGCAGATCTTTACCTTGTAGTGAAATGTTCAAAGCATTCAGATGGCTAGTTAAATCTGCTAAGAACGCGAGATCACATTTCCATGAAGGCTTTTTCAATTCAGGAACACACATGTTATTTATTTCCATGAACATATTTATCTCATCTAATAGGCAAAAATTCGATTTAATAATTCGCCACGACTAAGCCAGCGGACCTCGCTGTAATAAGGCAGGCTACCATACTGGCTTTCTACATCCTCAAGAAAGCTTTTAAATTGTCTGTGTTGTAGCCCATGCTTCCTTATATAATTGGTTGTACGAACAGCAACACTCATCACATTTTTTAGAGTGATACTCTTTGCACATAAGTTTTCCTGGTGGATCACACAGTGAACGCCCCTTATTTCATTCGGCACGGTCAGTTTTTGCATTTTCTCCTTCAACAGCGCAACGAAACCTAATTTTTTCCCTGTCATTGCTGGTGCACCGTCTGTAGACACTGAAACTAAAGAATTCCACGACAATCCTATATTTTCAACACTTTCTTCAACACTACTTAAAATATCACCTCCAGTTGTAGTGTTCTTCATGGCTACTACATCGAGGAGCTCCTTCCTCACCTGAAGATTTTTATTAACACCTCTAATAAATATGGAAAGCTGCGCTGTTCCAGTGATATCAACACTTTCGTCCAGAGCTAGAGAATACGGCATAAAATCTTTATAAATATTCGCAAGCTGGCTCTGGACGTCGTCTGCCATGTCCTGTATGCGACACATAATGGTCATGTCAGATAATGGCACAATCCGAAACTGTTCAACTTGAGATGGACACAAATGTTCCGCTGCAACTACCAAACATCTTCTATTAAATCGCCATCAGTGAAGGGGCGCAGGGAATTTGCTAAAAACAAAGCAATTTTGTAGCTCACTCTGAGAGCTGCCTCAGTTGATTTTTCTTCGTCATTCACATCTTCTTCGGATAGCTTCCTTTTAAGTTTAATAACTTCCTGTGCACGATTTGGTCCATCACATTTTCCACTTCCGTAGTCTTTCGCGTGGTACGACATATAATGTCGCTGTAAATTAAATTTCCTAAAAGAATTCAGCGTTTTGTGACATACTAAACATTTTGCAACACCATCTTTTTCTATAAACAGATACAATTCCTCCCAATGGGGGTTGAACTGCGAAAGCATGGTTGGGGTTACACAACGGCGACTTGCCATGATTCTTAACCAGCGAAGTGACTGTTAGAGCTGATCGTAGTACTTTTAACGTTACACAGTCGGCGCGAATTCAATAGGCACGCTGCAGTCCTATTCATACGTGCGCGCACATTTCCCCTCCCTCCCCTCCCTCTCTACTCCACGACCTTGCACCTGCTCGCGAGCACGTGCCTGAGCAGACGCGAGTACTCGCGCTCAAAACCGGCCAGTTGTTAAGCACTGTTCTAAAGAGACTGTCTACACTACGCTTGTCCGTTCTCTTTTGGAGTACTGCTGCGTGGTCTGGGATCCTTACCAGATGGAATTAACGGAGTACATGGTGAAAGTTCAAAGAAGAGCACCACGTTTTGTATTATCGCGAAATAGGGAAGACAGTGTCACGTACATGATGTAGGATTTGGGACGGATATCACTTACACAAAGGTGGTTTTCGTTGCAGCGGAACTTTCTCACGAAATTTCAATCACCAACTTTGTTCTCCGAATGTGAAAATGTTTTACTGTCATCGACCTCCATAGGGAGAAACGATCGTCATAATAAAATAAGGATACTTTTAGAACACATACTGTCAAATGAGAAACATTTTCTCAAATGTTACTTTTCTTATCACTTTCAAAATGTGATAAGCTGTTCTCAGTAATTAGGTAAACAAATTTGTGTACTAGTTTTTTAACATCAGTTTTAGGGTCTCGCTACAATTTCTTAAATTTGTATGGGTGATACACAGCAATTTTTGTTTCACAAAAATTTAAATAAATTTGACGGTAATTGAATGTGAGAAATTTTGTACCACAGTAAATTGTGTTATAATCTGTACAAACTCTGCAGCAAATTTCATCATTCTATCTGCAATGGTTCACAAGTTGCGGGAAATGCAGAAAAAAGAATTTTATTAGAATTTATTAAGTACCTTAATATTGGCCAGAGTCATATAATTAGTCTTTTTGGTATCCCTATAGATCTTTTTCTTCTGTTATGATTCTTCTGACGTTCTCTTTTGGCAACATCCTTCAGTGACATTTCAGGACTAGTAATACGTACATCATCAATCTTCTTCAACAGGTTTTCAGTGAAGCAACCTGAATAAAATCCTAGTCTCATAAGAGCCCATATTTATCAGCATTATCATGTGATAAAATTTTAATAACAGTAGATGAGCAAAAAGTTGCCTTTAGGCGTCACTTCTAAATGAGGTTATTAAAGCATCCGTTCGGATTCTGTGTTCCATCATGTGTCCATTTCTTAATACATCAAAATTATTTTATTCTCTACAGATGCCTTCTCTGATGGCAGGAAATAATAAAATTTCACTAACAAGGCAGAATCGCGAAGAAATGGGGGCATTTCACTACGCATTAGTTGAAACTAGGTGGCATTTACATTATTTGTAGCACGAATTAAACTCTGAAAATTGGAGACAATACTTCCAACATGTTACAGGACTATCTCACTGCAAAAAAAAAAAAAGAAGATTTTTGTCAGTTTTACTTACATCCCCCCTTAAGAAGGAGGTACCGAGTAGTATTAGCCCTGAAGTCTTACAGTCAATCAAAAATGTAGACCTATATTTGGTTAAGTTCGTGTTCTGCTCACTGTGTTACACCGTATAACTGTATCGAATTCTATCCGGAATTCAAGGAACAAATCATCAACCTGTGCGTTGTCTATGGTCACTTTTAATACCATGGATGAACAGAGCGAGCTGAGCTTCACAAACCTGCTTGCGGAATTTGTGTTGATATTCATGTTGGAGATCTTCGTCTTCCAAAAAAATCATAATACGTTAGCATAAAACTTTATCCCTAGTTCCACAACAGACTGGCGTCAGCGATTTGTTCCTATGATTATAAGCATTGTCCGACGATCACTCTCGAAAACCTAAATATTTGCGCCTTTTACCAGTCGCTCTGAATCCTTCATTGCTCCAGTAATCGACGATAACCAGCTGTTAGAATGGGATCAAGTATGTGTGAGAGTGTATGTGTATGTGTGTTTGTGTGTGTGTGTGTAGTTGCCATCCGCTATTATATGCACGAAGAATCAACGATTGTTGAGTGCTCATTATGTTGACCTATACCAGAACAGAGTCGCAAGTGGAATATCAGCTTACCTTCATACGGAAATTTCCCATTGAATGCACTTCAAATAATTCAGTTATACGCAGATTACTAAAGAAATTTTAAGAGACTGGATCCATGTTACACAAAAGAAGGTCTAGAAAATCAAGTGTTTTAACAGATAATAAACTAAACGAGTTACGAGCATCATTGGAGATAAGCCCAAGGAAATTTATCGCTTCAGAGTCTTGTATCATTAGTGCCTGCGCGCAAAGCTCAAACTCAAATCGAAAACTTTCAAAGTAACGGTGGTGCATCGATTGACCGCTTCAGGTACTGTTGCCCGAAGCCAGTACTAACACTGCCTCTGGCAGTTCGTGCATGATAGGTAGGTTGGTCATGAAATGCTCAATTTTCTGATACAACATGGCTGCAGTTATCAGTTACGTGAACTTGCAAAACAATCGACGATGAAGTTCTAAAAATCCTCAGCAGTTATATCAAGAGCCTCTGTGTGATATGAAAAGTGGACGTGGTTATGCAATATGGAACCAACCCCAAAATATAAATTTTGAGATGGAGCTGTTAAAGCACAATTTTACAAACATAATTCAAATCTAACATTATCCTAAAAGCAACTGTCGCAATATAAAGATTTCTAATGCTCTATAAGATTAACAGGTATCAACATTAATGATCCATCTAGCGTAGGGGACCGAAATTGGAGCTGGTTCCTTATTGCTTATCTTAAAATTTAACACAGGGAATTGGTTCTTGAGGTTTGTAGTTGGGAAGAAGGAAAATGAGGCAACATTTACATAATCGAAATAACTGTACTTCAGAATTCATGTTTGAACAAATTTTTATTCGCAATGTGAATGTAAAAGTAGCAAAATGTGGAAGTAATAAAAAATAGTAGAAACATTATACCAAATTCACTAACATTTTACGATTTTTGCATAATTTTATGAGAATGGATACCTCAACACTTCAGTTAACATTATTATTGCTATTGTTAATTTTAAAAATACTTTATGCTCATATGATTCTGTTACATGCTGACATGCTTGAAAACTACTCCAAAGTGAAACAAAGTTTACCATCATTGTCATCAACATCATCAACAATAACAGCGTCTGAAGTTAAGTTTTCGTAAAACTACCTAGAATGTCCTGGAATGAGATACACTATCGATTTTATGTCCCGCAATTTTTGCGGTGATTCTGGTTTACCATTGGCCATAAACGTACCTAGAATGCTGTCAATGATGCCGAAGACTTTGGGCAGCCTGTAGAATGTCTATTCTCATTTGACGAAGTTCCAGCCAGTTAACTTTGCTGTTGCATATGTCATGCTTTCTGTTGACTACGTTTTTCTAACGGTGAAGTACTTCAGAAGTTTTCTGTTACCAGCCTATAGTTCTGAAAAGTATGTTTTTTCCGGCTTGTTGCATGACAGTGATGTAATCATCTGGGGTATACAGCCTTTGTTGCATTTTTAGTGTGCTTTCTGTATCACCAAAGTCGCTGTCATTCGGTAAGAATTAATGACCGGAAACAAGAAATTTTGTCCTCCACAAGAATAAGACCACAAAATTAGTGACATAACTTTTTGACTAACATTGTTAAGAATGTCCCTCCTCAGACAAGATCCTACTTCTTGAACTCCACAACCAGAAACTCGTTCAACCCACACATAACTGTGAGCTTCGTTATTTTTCCCTGTGTGGATTTCGCAGTTATACAAGCAGAGTTTTTTTCCGACCCAAGTGTGATCGTCTCCGTTTTTTCATGTATTGTTGATGTTACAATATCCTGTTCTGTAACTTTTATGCTTTCTCTGCTTTATTACATGCATCTGACGATCCACCTCGAGCTGCTCCCTACTAACTTCATTATCTGTGGAGTGGCTTTTTCCATTCATTACAAGTATCTTTATGCCTTTCCTTCTGTAACTGAAGTTTGAGACAAAATATTTTTGTATTTAGAAGAAAACGATGTTATCGTAGACTCTTGTATATAAGTCAAACATTTTACAATTAAGTCTGGTGGAAGGTATTTTGAACATGTATTGTTCCTATTGTAGTGAATTACATATTTGGGAACTTTTCTATATGTTCCATTACATCCTGAGACTGCAGATCTGTTATTGTGTTGTTCACACCATCATTTTTCCTTTGATCTAAAAATGATATTCTTGAACGTTGCTTCACCAATAGGATATTCACTCTTTTCGTTGTAATCTGTAATTTCTGACAGAAGAAGTCCCTACAAACTTCGGTTTCATTGAATCTGTATATTCTGCTGTAACTCCGCTTACTGTTGTCACTCTCTCTTTGTCGGCAGATAGCAGGTTGTTGAACTATATAACAGTGATGTTTGGATGTTACAATCACCGGTGTTGCAAAATTTATTAAAACTGTCTTTTCTCTGCTCAATGCTTATTTTCTCATTGAATTTTTCCTGCAGTTACATAAATAATCTCGGAACACTTTTAGTTCTATAGTTCGCTTCGACACATTAATATAGCACTTGTTGATATTTCTTCTGTTTTTTTTTTCCTGTCTTGATAATCTCTGAACTTCTTCAGTCTCCATTTCTTGGGTCTCTCTTTCTCTCCGTGGTCATTAACAACTCTATTTTCACTTTCATCGTCTGTGCTGTACTCATTATTTGAAAGAGCACTCGTTTATGTAAATTATGGTAACTGAAGCTGAATTTCCATCCTAGGGCAAAAGCACCTGAAAGGAAGTTGCATATAAACCACATTTTTAGTTCAGTTATTCATCATTTGAAGCCAACATATTAATAACATTACATACGAATGAGATAAAGTTTTAACAAACATATCATTCAAGCCGTTAACAATATTTGTATTTGTATGTACAGTTCCATCTTCACACCTTGGTCCATAGCTGCACACTAATGTCATGTTAGTCATCGACTAAAAAAAAAACAATTACAATGAAACAGGCGTTCGTATTAAAATATTCCGTGGCTTGTAATTATTTATTCACAGTTTTTAAGATAACTTAGTGATTAATGTTATTAATTAAAATCTTATATAATATTGCATCTAATAACCATTATATGTTTAAAGTACAACATGGCTATACTAACCTCAAAATGACTGCTTTCAGTATTTTCTACCGAACACAGAGACACTAAAGACTTTCCTCTGGATGACAACAGTATGTCTTTTTAAACAATAACATACAAGAGAACACACTCCTCGTAATTACCAGTTAATTGCTTATGTTCAAACTCAATACACAAACAAGCAATACGTGTGACATTGTAACATGGATTTGGTTCCATATTGCAAATCACTACCACATGGATACAGCAATTGGTAATTAATTCAGACCTCTCAAGAGAGCAGCACGTTATGGAATGGGGTTGGTTTTATTTTGCGTGACATACTAGACTTACCCCACCACAGTTTGCAACAGAAAAAAAGATATCTGAAAAATGGTAGTTGGGTCCCAATTGCGTAACTGTGTTCAGGTGAAATATGGTGTACTATTAGTGCAAAACGAATTACTGAACCGTTCTCTCTACACCAAACTATTAATAGCGATGGGTATATCAAAAATATAATGCAACCTTTCAGTTGATTAGCAGGGGCTTTCAATAAGTAACCGAACACATTTTTTTTTCCTGAAAGCAGGCTAGTTTTATCCAGGATTCCAGTACATCATATTATTCCACATTCTTTTCGTTACAAAATCCTATTTTTCAGCATAATGTCAGTTCGATGTGACGACCTTGCGCCACGTTACTTGGAAGGCCTGCGTGTCCGCATGGTATCACTCTACTGATCGACGCCAGAGCCAACATCTTGCTGCCTTAATAACTTTCCTATCATTCACGTACTGCTTCCTGTGGAGTGCATCCTCCATTGGACCAAACAAATGGAAGTCAGACTGTTATTCCTTCTCCACATCCTTCCTCACAACTCCGTTCTGTTATGTGCATACCTCGTACCTTAAATTTATATTTGGATTCATTTTCGTTGTTGTTTCTGCAAAACATGGCATTGGTATGTTAGTATTTCCCAAGAGAAATAGCACTTATACAATCATCTTCAACGATGTAACAATATATTTTAAGTAAGTTCCCTCTCTGGTTGATGTGGTGTCTGGAGCTTCTCGTTAGTCCGCCCTTAGTATTTGTCCTTCGGTTAGTTCAGATTCCTCGATGTTAAAGATACACTTAGCGTATAGCTGTTGGTCTGGTATAAAATTTTATGCCGTTCAGGTTCATGAGTTCCTCCACGTTAGTTCACTATATACCGTTCCTCTTATAGTAATATCAGGAGTATTGGGTTTGCCACTGAATAGGTTTTCTCTGACAGTATGACTGCTATTTCAGTTATGTTCATGAATGGCGTATAACACATGGGTCATAGGTAATTAGCACCACGATATGCTTCACATGTTGTAACTTTACGTCTTACAGGAACTATAATGGCTTTCTTTTTAGAATTAGGATTGTTTTTACCCGTAATACTGGAATGTGTCTTACCTTCTGTAAAAAGCAATGCACCTCTCTACTAGTATGCGTTCTGATTTATGATCATTTCATCCATTTGATAGGTTATATCACAACGCATATTGTTTATAGTTTCTATTAGTTGTCTTTTATGTGTAATGTGTTAGTGTATGAATGCCAGCCATTATGTGAGCATGTTCTTTTATAGTGTGGTTTGTGTGCACATTTAACTATTTATATCAGTTTATGTTACATTTTGAATAGTACAGCGACCTTTTCCGGTCTTGCTTTGTATCTGTATTATTATCTTGTGTTATACACAATAAATACATCACATTGTATACTTGTTGATCTTCTTATGTACAGAAGCCTGAAGACGGCACCTGCGAAATGCCGAAACTAGTTGCTCAAATAAAAATAAATAAGAACTGATTGATGTCATTTGTATTTTTCTACGTACTGTTTGACCAGCCGCTGTCCCGAGTCCATGATGAGTACAAGAAGATATAAGAAGTTCCTTTCAAATAGGCTCCAGAGTGGTTTAAAATGGTTGGTATTGTTCTTGTTATACATTAGTAGAAAAGGAAAAATGAACACCTCTAGAGATCAAATACCATTTCTTAACAAGGTTGTAAAGATAATGTATCAAAGTTCAGTGCTGTAGACATAGTTGATGAATTGAACATGAAAACGCAGAGCCCATAAAAACTGCAGTTAAGTTGTTGAAAGAGCGATCAGTCGTTTCGAGAATTGTGCTGCTTAGCAACCACGTTAGACATGGCATGACGTTATCGATGCTCACAACTCGTGTGATTAATTGAATTTCAAAGAGGGTATATTAGGAGCTTACACGGGCTCAAATGCACGTGTGAAGGAATAGATTCGAATAGATTGCTCAACACGATTGTCTTGAGGTGTCACCTGCGATCAGTGTGGTGCCGTTGGTCAAAAACAGAGGTACATACTAGTCGTCCCAGTACCGTAGGCCAATGGTACATAGATCCCGTCTGCATCGTCATACCTAAGGAGCCATTGATGTTCACAGGGCGACCGCTGCACAATTAGGACCAACGTGCCACCAGAAGTGTCAGTCAGGAGAACCAGGACCTTTTCCTGGAAACTATGCTAATAATGAGGTAATTAAAGGTCAAGTGGAGGGGCAAATTGCGTGGCATTACTGATGGTCGTGTACGAGTGTGGCGTCAACATGAAGCGCAGCAAATACCGGAGTGTGTCAAGCAGCAACATCCAGGACCCACTACAGGCACAGTAACGATGCGAGCCATACCATCCAATGGCCATACACATCTATCGTCGGCGAAAAACTCTCGGATTTCCAGGCGGGTGGCGCGGTCCAGATACCACGTCGTTTCGATAGGTGTCTACTCATCAGGTTTTGACTTCATCAGACCTGATGACTTCCCTACCGGCCCTTTATATGCAAATGTTCGTATTTGTGCCTACTATGTGCACGTTTATTGCAAGGGGGGAGAGGGGGAATACCAGATATTTCGAAAAAATATCTGGTATTTTCTTTGCTAACTTGTCTTGTCTGCTTGTTGAATTTGTGTTCAAAAGTGCCCACCCCTCCTGTCCAGCCCCCTGGCTCAGCGCCACAGCCGCAAGCGTTAGATGCCACACAGCTAATGCAGATGTTTCAGTTCCAGACTCAACAGATCTCCATGTTACTCAACACGGTGTAGCAGCTACTGGCCAACGCTGCAAGCCAGCCGGAACAAGCAACACCTACTGCTATACCACCTTTTCGACAGTTTCGTGAACAAGACGAGGAATGGTTCCAGTGTCTGCACCAGTTCAATGCCCATATGCTAGCTCACAATGTACTAGGTACTGTGAAACTTCCCTATCTAACATCAAAAGTAGGAACTGCAGTGTTTAGGCTCTTACAAAAACTTTTCCCTAACGCCACTCTGAGTGAACTTAGTTATGAACAGGTGGGACTATTATGACCAACAAGTGAATGTGATATCAGCTCAGTATCAACTCTTAAATTGCAAAAAACGGTCAGAACAAACTTATCACGAGTGGGTAACAGATTTGCAACGTATGACAAAGAAATGCAAAAATCAAATGTGTTTGCGGTACTTTATATTCAGACGTTAAGTTGTGTGATGCGATCGTGTACAATTTACCTGATATTAAACTCAGAGAACAAATTCTGCTACAGTCCGATCCATCGTTTCAGCAGGTAGTGCATATAATAGATCAGTACGATTCCGGTGCCTTGTCAGCTCATACATTTGAGCAGCCAGCTACTTTGAAATTTAAAATAGACGTGCTAAGATATCTCAATGATTTTACTTTTACATGAAAGCATGTACCTTAATCTACGCACTGACGCCATTACAGTCTGATTCCTCCTTGTTTACGTTGTATACTGAGTGTTTAAGATGCCTCCGATAACCGTGAGTCCCACCGACTGTGAAGTACGGGCTGTTATAATATCTCTTAGTGCTAAAGGCCTAAAAGCGATTGATATTCATCATGAGGTCTGTGCAATTTACGGGGAAAACATTATGAGTGATTGAATGGTAAGAAAGTGAGTGAGAGCATTTAAAGATGGCCGCACAAATGTGCATGATGAACAACGGAGTGGGCGTTCTTCGGTCGTTAATGAAAGTTTGGTGCAGGAAGTGGACAATAGAGTGAGAGAAAACAGACGCTTTACGATTTCCTCCTTGCGGGATGACTTTCCTAATGTTTCTCGTACAGTTTTGTATGACATTGTGACCAAGCACTTGAATTTCCGAAAATTGTGCGCACGTTGGGTACCGAAAATGTTGACGGATGTGCACAAAACTAAACGTTTAGACAGTGCATTGACTTTCTTTGGGCGGCACCACACCGACGGTGATGATTTCTTAAGCCAAATTGTTACGGACGATGAAACATGGGTGGCCAACGTCACACTAGAGTCAAAGCAACAGTCCATGTAAGTTGAGCAAGGGCATCGTTTTGCTGCAAGACAATGTCCGTCTGCATGTGGCGAATCAGACCAAAGATATCATCACATCTTTTCGATGGGAAACTCTAGATCAGCCCCGATCTTGCGCCCAGTGACTACCATCTGTTCCTGCACCTGAAGAAACACATGGGCGGTCAGCGTCTTCACGACGATGACGAAGTCAAAACAGTGGTGATGCAGTGGTTAACAAGTCAGGCGGCAGACTTCTATGAGGAGGGTATTCAAAAACTGGTACAACGTTATGACAAGTGCCTCAATATTGACGGAAATTATGTAGAAAAATAGATTAAGGTACAGTCTTTCAGGTAAAAATAAAATTATTGAGATCTTACCACGTCCTTTTTTTTAATTTCAAAACAGTAATTACTTAAAAAGCACGCCTCGTATTTGTCAGGTGAGTCCCTTGTTGGTGATCGCACCATTCCGCACCGGTGACTTGCGCTAGCCACGCCGAGTAAACAACGTTCCATGCCGCATAAGCACTTCACTAAACAGGCGGCTACGAAGGCGAACAGAATTAAGTCTTGCCATAGGTGTTATTCATGGCACAATCGCTAAGATTGCCCCCCTCCCGACAAGCTCAGTGTTACGCTTGTGGTAGGAAAGGACATGTAAAATCCGTTTGATTGTAACAGAACAAACATAAGAATTCGGCCCACTCACAAAAATCTAGTCACAAGGCCCATATCATTAAAGCAGTCTATTCCAAGTCTGCAGCAGGCAGTAGCAAAACTAGTAAGCGTGCAGTTTCTTCAGTGGTACGCTAGTCAAACAAGCTTTATGTTCAATTACTTATTTGTGGGACACGTGTGAAATTTCAGTTGGACACAGGTGCCTCTGTCACATTGCTCAATCGTTGTATATATGAACTGTTAGGCTGCCCACACCGGTCTAAAACTAGCACGCAACTGACGGCTTATAATGGACACGACATTCCCGTTCTCGGAACATGTACTTTGCCTGCCATGTATCGCTCGCATACGCTAACTGTGACTTTTACTCTGCTAAAATCAAGCGAGTGTGAGAACATATTTGGTCTTGCTTCTTTTGATTTGTTTGGTTTTAACATTCAGGACAGTGTGTTGTCAGTGTCTGCATTCAACGCAAAAGGCACTGTAGCTAACTTGCCAAAAGAATTCCCGGAACTCTTTTCTGAAGGTTTAGGCAGAGCTAACAATATTGTTGCTCTTATTATTCTGAAAGACAATGCTCAGCCAAAATTTTGCTGGGCCAGAACTGTTCCCATTGCATTACGGGACAAAGTCGCGGCTGAACTTAAAGAATTGCAAGATCGCGGAGTTATTGCGCCCATGTCAGCTAGTCAGTGGGTAAGTCCACTGGTATTGCTCCCCAAACGTTGGGGTCGCATTCGCCTCTGTGTTGACATTGTCTACAACCAACCCACAAACTGTGATTGATACTTATCCATTTCCACGCCCAGAAGATCTCATGGACAAATTAGACACTGGACGCTAGTTTTCTAAAATTGATTTGCGCGACGCGTATCTTCAAATTCTGCTCGATGAAGAGTCTCAAAAAGTGTTTGTAATAAATACACATTTGGGATTGTTTAAATATTTGCCTTTGCCTTTTGGCAGTGCTCCCGCACCCGCCATTTTACAATGGTATTTGGAACAGATGACTGCACAAGTGCCAAACTATTCAAACAATTTGGACGGTATTGCAGTGGCAGATCGTACACCTGAAGAACATATTGCAAATTTGCATGCTTTGTTTCGTGTGTTATCTGATGTGGGCCTAAAGTGTAGACTGGAAAAGTGTGATTTTTTAAAACCTGGGTTGCAGTATCTTGGTCATGTCATAAACAGTCAAGGTGTACATCCTCTGCAGTCGCATTTGTAAGCCATACGAGACTTGCAGTTCCTCACAATGTCACAGAATAGCAGTCAGTCTTAGGGAAAATGAACTATTAAATTGGGTTCATACTGAATGCTGTACAAACCGCAGCTTCATTGCGTCGCAAGAATGTCCCCTTTGTTTGGACAGCAGCAGCAGCTGCTGCTGCTTTTCAAAAGCTTACAGTTGCATTGCTCAGTGATCGATGCTTAGATCACTTTGATCCTGACAAACCAGTTGTATTGCAAGCTGACGCTTCCTCTTACGGAATCGATGCAGTACTTTCGCACAAAATTGGCGATAACGACAGACCTATTGCTTTCGCATCAAAAGGGTTGTCCAAAGCTCAATGTAACTATTCACAAATTGAAAAAGAGGCTTTGGTTGTTGTGTATGGTGTCACCAAATTTCACTACTATTTATATGGCAGAAAATTCTACTTTAGTAACAGATCACAAGCCTTTGCAGTGCTTGTTTCATCCGACGAATTGGTTCCTGTAGGAACCGCCCAAAAATTGCAAAGATGAGCTTTGTTCCTGTCTCAATACCATTACTAGATTGTGTATCGTCCGACAGCTAAACATGGTAACGCGGACGCAGTTTGTGTCTTCCGATTGGCCCTGATACAGACTTTCACACTTCTGCTGCATCTTGTCACATCGATGCTCAGGATACTGAATTGCTTCAATCTTTCCTTCTGAACTATAGGAAAATTGCACAGGCCACAGAAGCTGATCCAGATTTGAACGTTTTGCTAAAATTCATTCGCACATCTTGGCCTTGTCCATTGAATAGCATCAATAACGCTGTAGCGCACCGATACTTCGCACGTCGGCATAGCCTCGCTGTACAGAAAGGTGTTATTCTTGTTCAAAATGACAGTTGACAGTCACGTGTGTTGACCCCTAAACCTTTGCAAAAAGAAGTGTTGCAGTTACTTCATCAAGAACAATGGGGGATTGTTCATACGAAACAGTTCGCGCGTCGACACTGTGCTTGGCAGAGTATGGACACCCAAATAGAACAGATGACGTCACAGTGTCACGCATGCGTGGAAAATCAGTCCGCTCCGCCATAAAAATTCTTTGCTTGGCCTAAGCCGCAATCGCCATGGCAACGTGTGCACATAGACTTTACGGGACCTTTTTGGAACACCCGTTGGTTGATTGTGTTTGACTTGTATAGCAAATTTCCTTTAGCTGTGCTAATGAACTCAACAACATCATAGATTTTTTGCCTCAAAGGTTTACCTGAAGTCATAGTGTCAAACAAATGAATTTGAAACATTCTATGAACGCAATGGCATACAGCATCTCACTAGTGCACCGTTCTATCCACAGTCAATCGGTGAAGCGAAGCGTTTTGTCAGAAAATTCAAGCCGCAGATGGCCAAACATCGCTCCACACAAACCAGGAATCAAGCACTGCAACTGTTTCTCGCCTCATATCGTTCGCACCCATGAGATGGACCATCGCCGGCAGAATTGCTTCACGGCTGCCGCCATCGGACACTGCTCCAACTGCTCCACCCTCCTCAACATCCGGCGCCGAAGTAGCGACAGCAGACAGTGGGCGCGAGGCGAGATCGTCCGTCGACTTGGCGCTTGCATGTATCTCATTTCAGGTCCGGCTTGCACCGCCGCCATCAAAATCAATTACACCTTAGTCATGGGAACGATGACCGTCCAGTGTCTCTTCACCCAGATTCACGGGTCCACAAGACAGCGCGGCCACAGCAGTCGCCAGAGGGTGTCCTCACGATACCACGCGATGACCTCATGGAGACGGCGCCTTTGCCTCCTCCTCTCGTCCTACAGATGGAGATGGACTCGCCCACATTGCAGCAGTCGCTGCCTTCTTCATCTGGTTCATGGCATCAGGGACGTTTCCGCCAGAGCACAGGCGGATGGCAGGGCACGGTCGGAAGCTTGACGTCCCCTGCAGCTACAGCTTCCGGCCCCTACGTTGCACCCACTCTCCTGCTTCCCCTGCCGTGGTTGCACTCCTTACATGACAACGGTCCGTCGCTTTGGGTGGGGGGAGGAAGGGGGGGGGAGGAATTTTTTGGCGTATCAACAAGCGTTGGCACAAAGACGAAGATCGCAAGAGCAAAGAAGGTGGTGAGACGACGTCAGACAATAGCCTGCTGACAAGAACCGCACCACGACAGGATGCCCTCTAGTCGAGGAGAATATAAGTGTCGCACCTGCCAGCCTCAGCCAGGCAGTATTAGTATAGTACTAGGAGAGCGCTATGATAGCAGTGACATGTGTTCCATATCAGTTGCTTACATGGACCTTGTATACAGCAAAGGACTTTGACTGTTTGCATGTCGCCCATGGCATCAGGGACGTTTCCGCCAGAGCACAGGCGGATGGCAGGGCACGGTCGGAAGCTTGACGTCCCCTGCAGCTACAGCTTCCGGCCCCTACGTTGCACCCACTCTCCTGCTTCCCCTGCCGTGGTTGCACTCCTTACATGACAACGGTCCGTCGCTTTGGGTGGGGGGAGGAAAGGGGGGGGAGGAATTTTTTGGCGTATCAACAAGCGTTGGCACAAAGACGAAGATCGCAAGAGCAAAGAAGGTGGTGAGACGACGTCAGACAATAGCCTGCTGACAAGAACCGCACCACGACAGGATGCCCTCTAGTCGAGGAGAATATAAGTGTCGCACCTGCCAGCCTCAGCCAGGCAGTATTAGTATAGTACTAGGAGAGCGCTATGATAGCAGTGACATGTGTTCCATATCAGTTGCTTACATGGACCTTGTATACAGCAAAGGACTTTGACTGTTTGCATGTCGCCCATCGCTTGCAACACAGTTGTAAATTCAAAGTTAAGTATTGTCAATCTTCTTATTTGTAATAAAAACTATTAATGTGATTTTGCTGGAATTATTGTATAGCATTCCGAGAACGCAGCATCCTTTAGGTACCATATATGAGACGGGTGGGCAGGACCACACAAACTCGCTATAAAGATGATTGCAGAGCCGCAGACAGGCATGTACAAAAAAAAAAAAAAAAAAAAAAAAATAATCGCACTCTCACAACTATATTTTCAGCCATAGCTTTTGTAAGAAAATGAGAGCACACACACATTCACACACTCACTCAGACACAACACATGCACACATGACCACCGTCTCCAGCTGCTGCGTCTACAGTCTCTGCCAATCAGACCCAAATTATCTACTACTCACACCTCCCTGCCTCTCGTCGGCAGCTGCTAGGCTAGTGGCAAGAAGTTGTGGCAGCACTGACTGCAAGTTGTGGCAGCACTGACTGCAAGCTGTGGTAGCAAGGGCAAAAGCAGTAGGAATGAGGGACTAGGGAAGCGGCACACTTACTCCGTTGCACCCAGCCAGCGATGATGCGCGACACCTCAGTAAACAAATCATTTCACCTGCTGAGGCAAAAACGAGGTTTTTCCACTGCTTTTTTAAAAATTTCCCTGATATTTGTCTGATGTGTTTGAAATTCCCTGATATTACTTAATTTCCAGAACCTGTGGCAACCCTAGCTCACTTTGACACTGTGGATCTTGGAATATTGAATCCCTAACAATTTCCGTAAAAGAACATCCCATGCATCTAGCTTCAACTACGTTATTCAAAGTCTTTTAATTTCTATTGTGCAGTCATGATGATCCCACCAAAAACCTTTTCAGATGAATCACTGAGTGCAAATGACAGCTCCACCAATGCACTGCCTTTTCACACCTTGTGTTGGGTATGTGATACTGCCGCCATCTGTATATGGGTATATCTCTATACCCTGACTTTTGTCACCTCAGAATGTGATATAACACACAATTACAGTATTAGCCACGTATTGCAATACTATATCCCTCACTTTGCAGTCCAAATAAACTGTCCTGTCTTGATGTAGAAGGTTGCTGCTGTGGCTTAGGCAGTAGTAGGTCATGAAACATCTCCATATCCTGGTCCAGCAGTTCTGCTAGCAAGCCCTTTGGGCTGTGGATGGTTGCTGCTGTGTCTGTGTCACTGAATAGTTGAATGACAACAGGCCCAGTACATTGGGAAGACAGCCTGTGGACAGCGGCTGCCACTCCTGAGGCAGTAGTACTTCACAGAAAACATCCATCTTCTGGTTCAGCAGTTTGACCAGCACTGGATCAGGGGTTGCAACAATAATAAAACCTAAGTACAAACACATTAAATATATAGTTTGTGCAGAGGTCATAACATTATTAATTTATCACAACTGGTTAGCACATCAGTATAACAAACATGCAATGCAAAAAAACAAACTAGTTTTCTTAGTACAGTCTGAGCTAAAAGACCACTGACATTTGAAAATGCACTAACTGATGGAATAATGTAAGTAGGGAGGTAAAAATTGACACACATGCCTGAAGTGTCATGGAGTTTTACTGAAACCAAAAACAAGGGTGAAAACTGGCTAATAAATTTTAGTGATGTCAGTGATGCCACATAAGAATCATGTATAAAATGTGCTGTAGTAACAGAGGGAGGCAGATGTGCCAGTACTTGTGGCATGTTGACTTTACAGGAAAAAACATTGTTAGTGAAGCTTTACTATCAGAATGGAGAACCCACTACTGCAGCTTTATGATACTGTTGCCATAGGAATGGTACTTGAACAGGTAAAGGTCTTACAGGTCTCGCTGTGAAGATGATGACCATAAAGTTTGAAGCCATGGATTGTTAGACAATCCACCCCATGGTGGACGACCAGACACAAATGCTACTGCTGCTTGGACAGTTCGTACTTTAATGAGTTTATCTCTGTACAAATAAGTCAATACTCATGAAGTCACACTAGCTCTGGCATTCCATGAACTACTGTTTGGAGAGCACTAACACGTACCCTCTAATGCTATCCATAAGAAATTCAGTTTCATCATGAACTGTCAGCCACTGATTTTGTGATGCAGAGAGCATTTTCAGTGTGGGCGCTTCAAAAAATGAGGGAATATAACAACTGGTTGTCTAATGTGTTGTGGGCTGAAAAAGCCTGTTTCACACTCAGAGAGTCTGTCAATGTCCACAAATGCAGAATTTTGACTACCAAAAATCCTAGACCTGTAATCGAAACCCCCTTGCATGATGAGATGTCATGGTGTGGTGTGAATTTACCACACTTGTCATGATCAGTCCCTTTTTCTTTGATGAAATGCAGCTGCTACTTTTCAAACTGTCAGTGTGATAGGTGCAAGGTACGGTGATATGTTACAGAATCCCATCATTCCTAGCTTGGCTGATAAAGATCTGATGGAAGATATGACTTTTATACAAGATGGCACTCCACCTCATATTGCTATACATGTGGAAGATCTCTTGTGTACATCATTTGGTGAGCCATCTCTTCCATTGTGTTTGGCTTCCCAGATCCCCAGACCTCCATCCCTGTGATTATTGATTGTCGAGTTACCTGAAGTTGCAAGTCTATTGCAATCATCCAAAAACATTAGCGATGCTTAAAGACAATATCTGATGGCAATTTTTCACTGTATCTGCTCATATGCTATTCACAACATTGTCCCTCGACTACAGGTTTTGTTGATGAATGACGGCAGACTTTTGAGCATTTGTTGTAAAGAACCTCATCTCTGCTAAAAATCATGCTAACTATTTCTTTTGTATCATGTAAAGGGCCATCTGTTGGTCATTTTTACAGATTTTGTTTTTTGGTTTCAATAAAGCCCCATGTCATTTCAAGCATGTGTGATAGTTTTTACCTCTCTACCTACATTATTCCCTGAAGTACTGAATTTTCCAATTTTAACAGACATTCAGGTCACCCTCTAGATTTGTAGTGTCTGTAATGTTTGATGCAACAATCCTTTAGACATGCATGCATGTCCAAAGGAACATTGCATCAGACTTTACAGATACTGTCAAATACTGATACTGCACTAATGTATTTCATACCAAAACCAAGGCAGTCTGACAAGAATACTAAATAAGTTTCTCCCTGTGCAAGACTCTCATAATTGTGCAAGCACTATGCGAAGCAGACACTGGGAAATATGGGCATATGGGTCTGTCCATGAAGCATGCTCGGATAACAATGTTTATCAAGTGATTGTTCACATTAGGCAGAATATCCAGGTTCAGGATCTGGCCTGGCACAAATTTTCACTTTTTTCCAGCAATTTGTATAGCTGTGCTGGTACCATATTCACAATTTGCAAATACATTTCATGAGTTCGCTAAGTCTTGCATGGAAGAAGTACAGCATTACAAAGTCAGCTGCTGCTCTCATGCCATGTTGGAATGCTGTGATGCATGCATGCAAATTGGTGGGTTTTGCTAAAAATAACTATATTCTTATTACAAAAGGAATACTTACTGTCAGTCTTCTTCTGCCTGGCTGATTGCTATTGGTCATCTCACTACAAAGTGCAGAATGCAAATAATGGTGCTTACACAGTTGAATTATAAAAGTTAAAATCCAGTGTCCCCCTACTATTGGCCAACATCACGATGTTGACACACATATTTATTGCCACTGACCATGGGTAAGAGGGAATTCTAGGATTGTTGGTGCTGATATCAGTGATTTCAGGAATGCTGATGCTGATGTCAGCAGAATACAATATGTAATATAGTGTCAGCTGTAATATGACACCAAAGATCATTTAAAGGTTATCTTGTTCTCTCCTTGTTGTTACTGCATCTACATTTTATTTTTTAAGAGGAAAGGTTGTAAAAATAGAGTTATGAAATAAAAAGTGTTGCAGTGGAAAACAGTGTTTGTTTTGGTTAGATTACATGCTAAACATAAAGAATAAACCACCTCAGATGGTAAGCCTGACAATGAGAAGAAGGAATGACAGAAAAACTTTGACCATGGACATCTCGAATGAAAATTCTGCAGCTCCAGGGAAAGTTGAAGTGTACAAGGTCAGTGTGAAATTCCACAATTTTGGGCTGAAACACAGGTATTTTTTTGTACCAAGCTGAAGCACAATATCGTATCATTGGCATAACAATTGAAACTATGAAATTTAGTTATTTACTAGCAAAACTAGAGCCACAGTTTGTTGAAAACATCTTGGATCTGATTGTCACTGCAAGTGAAAAAGATATTTCTTAGGTGAAGATAGGTTCTTAACAGTGTTCCGGGAAAGTAAGCAGCACCAAATAAAAAGATTAGTCAGTTAACTGCATTGAGGTGATCTAAAACCAACACCACTGCTGAAAATGAAAGATCGTACTGGCAGAAATGTGAGTGTAAAGTTTATAGTCAAACTTACCAGCGATTTTGAAAGTATTTAACTATCTCTGAAGAAGGTGTACACAAATTGGCTCCTGTGGCAGACTGAATGGCAGAAATGTGATCAGTTCATAATGTTCAGTCAATTCCATGTTGCTGATTCTATGTTAGAGTTAACTTACATGGGCTGCACACATGAACCGAGGAACTAGAAAGTCATTTGAGAGAAAACAGCAAAGAAAGATGACAACATTCTCATAACATGTGCAGAAGCTGATCAAGATATAACAACAAAGGGAGGTGTTGCTACTACCACTATGGTTTTAGTGCAGGTTTTAGGCCATAAAAAGTGTCCCATCAGGGAAATGAGAAGAGGCAGACACAATAGTGGTAAAATGTTCATTCACAGGACATCAATAAAAAAGAAGTTACACACTATGAAAATAACCTGATGCAGTGATTGTGAAGCCAGTGGCTTCTGCACACCATCATATTTGGGAAACCAAACTGTGTGGGTGTGTGTGTGTGTGTGTGTGAGTGAGTGAGTGTGTGTGTTTTGTAGTGTTATTTATATAAAAACATAAATTTGTGTAAAAATGGTTAATCACATTGTTCACAGATGCAAAAGCAAAAGTGGGAGCTGAGCTACTATTTTCTGTAGTAAATGCTTCAGCTTAACTCATAGTTTCTGGATCAACACATTGTGATGAAAAAACGGAACCAACCAAACACAGCACAATATGTTCTTAGTTGTTCTGCAAAGTTGACATTGATCAAACTTAGAGGTTGTATGTTTGAATCAGAGATGATGCCATGCCTTCGTTTCTCTAAACAAGCAGTACATAAGTCGCATCAGATGTTTCATATAAGTCAACTTTTTTCACTTTTTTTTTTTTTTTCCACTAGCTGCTTATATTTTATGACCCACCGTCTAATTTCTTATGGTGGGTCGTATATTGCCACTTAGCCGCTGTGACTGGGTCCGGGGTCCGCAGTGACTGAAAGTAACACCACACCGGCTCCCGTCCCCACTCACACCGTTGCCCGTGTCCCGCCACGTGGAGGCGGGCTCTGTTTAGATCCATTTGATATCTTTTTTTTTTTGTGCAGCATTAGAAAAATGTATAACTAATACAAAATCAAGTAAGATATTAATAAACAAAACGAAATTAAATATTTAGAAAGAAGGAAGGAAGAGAACTGAATAGAGAAGTTATAGGTATAATATTGCCCGTCACCTGGGTGGGGGCGGCGGCCCGGGTCTTGGAATGAACCTCAAGACGCTGGCCGCTGCTCACCATGCCTTTAACATCTACTATCCTAAAAACTACCTTAACTAGAAGAGATTAGGGTACGTTAAAGCTAGAAACTAAGACTAAGACCTCCATGTCCAGCCTACTAAACTATTTACGATATACAATAGAGAGGTAACTGATTTTGTGCTTGGCTCAAAGTTGCTAATGAAAGGGTACTCGTAGTAAAAGTAGTAAGGTAATGACGCTAACGGTTTGTGTTGAGCCTACAAGGCTCCTAGTAGAGTACATCAGGCGCAAGCACCTCCCGGCCCCGCCGACAACACGACCTGAACGGTGGTTTTCCCCGATCTACCATAGGTAACCGTCGGGTTGGGCTCAAAAGAGAGGAACCACAATTAAGATCCTTCCATCCAGGACGTGCGCCGCCTCTTACCAGGGGGGTATGGGTCCCTTGAAGAGGTGCCCAACTTTAAGCTTCAGATGAGAAGTTCTTAGTATAGTGGAGGTTGAGGTATAGGCTGTGTAGGTTAGTTGTACAAACAGTTCACACTGAGCCAATGAGACTTACAATGATACGTGGTGTGGCAGTTAGCACCTTCCGGCCCCGCCAGCAACACAGCCTGAGTGGTGGTTTTCCCCGATCTACCATAGGTATCTGTCGGGCTGGGCTCAAAAGAGAGGGACCACAATTAAGATTCTTCCACACAGACTGTGTGCTACCTCTTAACGGAAGGCGTAGGTCCCTTGAAGAGGTACCTAGCTTTAAGCTCTTATTGAACATGGAGATGCTGTTAACTGTTTATATATAAGGTGCAATCTGTTTTTAGGATTGTGTGTGACTTGTGCACCTCTTGTCGGTTGTTCCACTCTATTCTTTGAATTTAACTTGGTTGACACTATGGATCATCCGCGCTGGACGCTTCAATATCTGTGTTGGTGTCCTGGTCTGTATCTGTTTCTTCTTCATCACTCGTGGTGCTAATCATATCTGTGTCCCCCTGGGCATCGTGACATCTGTTTGGACCGACTTGCCTTCGGTAGGGTCTGTTGCGCAAGTATTCTATTTGTTGGATCTTCGAGATTTCATCCGTTAGTTTGTTGAGTTCAGTCCACCTTTCCGGGTCGCGTATTATGGCATGTAGTTCGTTCTGTGTGTTCAGGCGATTTATGTGTACTGTGTGTCTTATGTTCGTGCGTTGTCCGCAGAAGAAGACAGTATGTTCAGGGGAACCTTCTTCCCCGCATGTGCATCTATTAGTCTGCTGCAGACTCACGCGGTACAGGTGCGTGGGATAAGGGCCATGTCCTGTGATGAAATCTACCATACCACGGCTGGGATCAATATGTTTTAGTTTTAGTCTTTCCCAGATGTCAGGGAATAAGTTGTATACACGGCGGCCCTTATCGCTGTTGGCCCAGTCGCTCTGCCAGGTATCCACTCGCCATGCTCTGAGTTGGCGTGTTGTCTCAATCGGTACACCAGTGATCTGCCGAACCTGGTCTATTCTCCCCATCCTAAGCCAGTACATTGCTGCGCGGTACCTGATGGTGATATCTATGGGGAAAATTCCCATGACGACACATAGTGCGTCATTTTATGTTGTGTTAAATGCCCCTGTTAGTCGAAGTAGAACACTTCTTTGGCCTCGACGTACAATGGTTCTGTTGGTTGAGAGATTTAACCTGTGGGCCCACGTACTGGCAGCAAAGCATAGTACTGACTCAAAGAGAGCGCAATGGTATGTTCGTGTCACTAACAGGGGTAGTCTGAATTGTTCCGAATTTAGCCTAGCCAGTTTGTGTAGTATCTTTTCTGCTTTGTTTGTGCATATTCGCATGTGTTCGTGGAAGTTCAATCGTTCATCAATGTATACTCCTAGATAGCGTGTGACTGCTAGTCTTTTTATGTTTGTGTCCCCGATTTTGACTATTGGGTTCCTGCGCAGGATACCCTTTAGCAATGTATAAGTTGTTTTGTTTCCTGCTATCTTTAATTTATTATCTGTGCACCATTGGGTTATTGTCCTAAGTGTTCCATTGGCTCTTTCTTCTAGCTGGGCATGGTTATTTGCTGAAACTACGACGAGTAGATCATCAGCATAAGCGACAGCTCCATCTGTCAAGATGTGCTCCTCTAGTAACAGTAGGAGCGGTTCTATAACTATGTCCCAGAAGATGGGGCCGCAGATCGACCCTTGTGGACAGCCTTTTGTAATTCGTTTAATCACTTTCTGGTTGTCCATTTGCCAAACAACCGTTCTGTCTCTGCAGTAGTCCATGAAACTATTATACAGAGACTCCGGTACCTGCAGGTGTCTGAGCCTCTTGAACAAGGCCGGCCACCAGAGGTTGTCGAAGACACCTGAGATGTCTATCATAATTGCAAGTGTGTATTTGGAGGGTGTGTCGTGTACTATTTGGAGTGCTCTGTTAATTGCATCGTCTATAGATTTCTCTTCCCTGAAGCCATATTGGTGTGGTGTCAGTCCCCGTAGTGTTCGGTGTGCTTGTAGTCTTTTGCAGAGTAGCTTTTCTTGTACTTTACCAAGTGTATTGATAAGGCAAATTGGTCTGTATGACTTGGGGTCTGATGTGTCTTTGTCTGGAGCCTTTTTGATGATAACCGCCTTCGAGGTCTTCCACACTGCAGGCACACGGCTCAGCCTTAATGCATCGTTTAACAACGTTGTGAGAAACGGGATGATCTGCGGTGCAATTTGTTTCAGTACCTCAGAGTGGATACCATCCGGTCCAGGCGCCTTTTTGTTTTTGAGTTCTGAGATCGCTGTCGCCACTTCTTCCTGCGCAAATGGACAGGTGACGGTTGGTGTGGTGTATACTGTGTCTACTTCGCGTCTCACCGCTGCATGTTGTGGTGTGTCTGTGTCTGCGATGTCGTCGGGCTGGAGTTTGCTCAGCAGGAACACCGCTGTGCATCTCCAGCCCTTAGTCATCTCACCATCCTCCTGTCACAGCGTTCCCAGAACCAGTGGGCTCTTAATTTTCTCTGTCACGATTTTGTATGGTTCCCCCCAAATGTTTAGTTGTGTTTGTGCTGCTACATGGCTGTTCCAATGGTCTTTCCTGGTCTTATTCAGCTCAAGTTTATATTTATCCTTGGCAAGCTGGTAGTCGTGTAGTCGTAATTGTCTTTCTCTATCTGAAATTGCTCGTTGGTAAAGTTTACGTTTACGTTTTGAGTCTTGTTTGAGTCGTGTTAATTGTGTAGTCCAGGGAATATTTTGGTGTTTTGTCATTCTTTGTGTGGGTATGCAGGTGTTCTGTGTGTGTGTGATGATATCTGTCAGCATGTGTGCTCTGTAATCAACACTGCCGGTGATGTCTTGTGGTATGTGCTCATGTATTTTTTGTCTGACCCTGTCCCAGTCTGTTTTGTCAAATAATAGTCTTTTTGGTAGTGTTTCTGTGTTGGCGTTTGGTGTGCCACTTAAGGTTAGTGTGATGATGTTGTGGTCGCTAGCAGTGAACTGGTCATGTACGGTCCAGTCTCGTACGTGGTTGATGGCGGCGTTATTAACGAGGGTGATGTCTATGTTTGATGAATGACCGTTGTGTCCGATGTGAGTCGGGTGATGTCCTTCCTTGTTGAGTACGTGTAGTCTGTTTTCTTGGATGATGTCATTTATTATTCTACCTCTGTCGTCAGTTCTGTCTGAATGCCACAGGGTTGATCTGGCATTTATGTCTGCACAGATGAGAAGTTTTTTGTTGCCAGCGTATTGCGCAACATCTCTGATGAGGTCTGCGTATGGTTTGATGCAATGACAGAATTGGGCGTAAAGCGACGCGATGATCCAAGTATCCCCCTTGTGTGTGACTTCAACTGTAACTAGGTGCTCGGAACAGAGTTCTGTAATTTTGACTGGATGTATTTCTTTGTTTAGGATTATGACAGATGCCATGCAGCCTGTCCCCTCCGCAACTGTCACCGCACTTGGAGGAAAGTTGGGGATATGCCCTTGTCTAGTGTAGGGCTCCTGTATGCACAGAATGTCACTTTTTAGTTCACGTAGGACCCGTGGGAGCTCTGAATTTACAAGTATACTCCGCATTGCATTAAGCTGTGCTATTAGCAGTTTGGGTGTTTAACTGTGGCATAGCACTTGCTGCCAGTTTGACTGTAATCGAAGTATGTTCCCCCATGAGCCCTTACGTGATCCTTGTAAAGCTTGTCCATATCGAATGGTTCCTCCCTGCGGGCGCACACTACAACATTCTTGCACCTGGGAGTGAGGGCCCTTTGGTCAGTTTATTGTGCATCAGCACATAATAAGGGTTGTAGAGGGAATGGAGGCCATACAACTGCAGTTATACAAAGAAAACTGTACTAACTTTGGTGATTAGAGTTACGATGTGGGTGGTCTAGCAAACAAGACGTAGGCGCAAAGTTCTTTATTGCTGTAGGCCTATCTGTTGCAGCGGAATCTACCCCAATTTCATCCATCATGTCAGTCTCCATATCACTGTCATCATCCCATGCTTCATATTCACTTCACACTCCAGACCAACACTGATTATTATATTCTCTATTGATCCTTCCATTAACCCATCTCTGCACCAATATTCATTTTCAATTATTTTTACATGTTTGCAAGCTCTTAAACAATCATTCTGGGTAATCTTAGATAGAGGTTCTTTGGTTATTTGTTACAGGGTAGTTAAGTTATTGGGAGAAATGTTTTTTGTCAGCAAGTTTTTGTTTCATTGTATTCCAAATTAGCTATGTATGGTTCAAATTACAGTGGTATGGTGGGAGCCCTAGTATAGTCCTTACACTTTAAAACTGCATACTGGTTTGCTCTAAAAATAGGCTTCAGTTTATTATAATACACAATCTGTGAAAGCTCATTTCTTGTTACCATTTGTGACAGTTATTCCCAATTCATATCATGGTGATAATCTTGGGCATTAGATTTCAAGTCATAAATTAACTCTGCTCCCTCTATGAAACCCATTGTTCCTCAGATTAGATTAATACTTGTTCCATAGATCATGAATACGACACTTCGTATTGATGTGGAACGTGTCAGGTTAATAAAAGATGTCTGTACAAGATATTACATTACACAAAATATTGCATGACACTAATGTTTAAGTTTTTTTTCTCCCTTAATTTATATCTAAAAATTCAGCCAATGAGTAGAAGGAGTTGTCATCTAGAAATTCTTTTAATTTATTTTTAAATGTTAGTTGGCTATCTGTCAGGCTTTTGATGCTGTTTGGTAGGTGACCAAAGACTTTTGTGGCAGCATAATTTACCCCTTTCTGTGCCAAAGTCAGATTTAACCCTGCATAGTGAAGATCATCCTTTCTCCTGGTGTTATAGCTATGCACACTACTATTACTTTTGAACTGGGTTGGATTATTAACAACAAATTTCATAAGTGAATATATATACTATGAGGTTACTGTGAGGATCCCTAGATCCTTAAATAGATGTCTGCAGGATGACCGTGGGTGGGCTCCAGCAATTATTCTGACTACACGTTTTTGAGCAATGAATACTTTTCTACTCAACGATGAATTACCCCAGAATATGATGCCATACGAAAGCAGTGGATGAAAGTAGGCATAGTAAGCTAATTTACTGAGATTCTTATCACAAAAATTTGCAATAACCCTAATAGCATACGTAGCTGAACTCAGACGTTTCAGCAGACCATCAATGTGTTGCTTCCAGTTTAACCTCTCATCAATGGACACACCTAAAATTTTTGAAAATTCTACCTTAGCTACAGACTTCTGTTCAAAGTCTATATTTATTACTGGAGTTGTGCCATTTACTGTTCTGAACTGTATATACTGTGTTTTATCAAAATTTAAAGAGAGTCCATTTGCTGAGAACCACTTAATAATTTTGTGAAAAACATCATTTACAATTACATCACTCAGTTCTTGGTTTTTGGATGTTATTACTATACTTGTATCATCAGTAAAAAGAACTAACTTTGCATCTTCATCAATGTGGAATGGTAAGTCTTTAATGCATATCAAGAACAGTACAGGACCTAAGACCAAACCCTGTGGGACCCCGTACTTGATAGCCCCCCAGTTTGAGGAATCAGCTGTTGTTTTAACATTACATGAACCACTTATTTCAACTTTCTGCATTCTTCCAGTTAAGTATGAATTAAATCATTTGTGTACTGCCCCACTCAAACCATAATGATTTAGCTTATCTAAAAGAATTCCATGATTTACACAATCAAAGGCCTTTGAGAGATCACAAAAAATACCAATCGGTGATGTCTGGTTATTCAGAGCATTTAATATTTGATCAGTGAAAGCGTATATATCATTTTCTGTTGAAAAGCCTTTCTGAAAACCAAACTGACATTTTGTTAGTACTTCATTTTTACAAATATGAGAGGCTACTCTTGAATACATTACTTTCTCAAAAAATTTTGATAGAGCTGTCAGAAGAGAGACTGGGCGGTAGTTGTTGACATCCGACGTATCCCCCTTTTTATGCAATGATTTTACAATGGCATATTTCAGTCTATCGGGGAAAACACCCTGCTCCAAAGAGCTGTTACATACGTGGCTGAGAATCCTACTTATCTGTGGGGAAAAAGCTTTAAGTACCTTGCTGGAAATGCCATCAATTCCGTAAGAGCTTTTACTTTTCAGTGAGTTTATTATTTTACTGATTTCAGAGGGAGAGGTTGGTGGAACTACAGTTGTTTCAAACTGCACAGGTATGGCCTCTTCTATTAGTAGGCTTGACTCTTCTAGTGAAGATCTAGATCCTATTTTCTCCGCAACATTTAAAAAATGATTATTGAAAATATTTTCAATTTCTGATTGTTTGTTAGTGCACTTGTCATTCAGTTTTATGGCACTAAAGTCTTCCTGTGCTCTTGGTTGCCCTGTTTCCCTTTCAATAACATTCCAAATTGCTTTAATTTTATTATCAGAGTTACTGATCTCAGACATGATACACATGCTTCTGGATTTTTTAATAACTTTTCTTAGTACCGCACAATAGTTTCTATAATATTGAACAATTTCGGGGTCAGTACTCCCTCTTGCTGTTAGATACAGTTCTCTTTTACAGTTGCAAGATATTCTTATTCCTTTAGTTAGCCAAGGTTTTTTATATGTTTTCTTGGAATTATGTTTAACTATTTTCTTGGGAAAACAATTTTGAAATACCCTTAAAAATGTATTGTGAAATAAGTTATATTTCAAGTTTGTTTAGTTAGCCAAGGTTTTTTATATGTTTTCTTGGAATTATGTTTAACTATTTTCTTGGGAAAACAATTTTGAAATACCCTTAAAAATGTATTGTGAAATAAGTTATATTTCAAGTTTGCATCGGGTTCCTTATACACTTCATCCCAGTCTAGCTGTTGTAGGCTTTCCCTAAAGTTTGCAATATTTATATTGTTAATTGAATGCACTGCTTTGAAAGTCTGATTTGATATACTGCATGGAGCTATGTCATGTACTGTAACTAGCTGTGTGCCATGATCTGAAAGTCCATTCTCAACAGGATAAGCATTTATGTCCTTAAACTTATCTTGGTCTATAAAAAAGTTATCTATCAATGTACTGCTGTTCTTTATTATCTGAGTAGGAAAATCAATGATGGAGCTCCAATTGAAAGAAGTGAGTAATACTACAAGGTCATTCTTCCTATTACACTCTTTCAGGGAATCAACATTGAAATCCCCACAAATGATAATTTGCTTCCCCCTGTCTGACAGATAGCACAACAAAGCATCCAAGTTTTCTAGAAATAGCTGGAAAATCCCTGAGGGGGACCTATACACTGTTACAATTATTAAAGTGCCATCATTTAGTTTAAGTTCAGTGGCACATGCTTCCATCTGTTGCTCTACACAAAAATTTTTAGTTTCTAAGTTTTTTACACTGTGGAAGCTTTTGACATATATGCCAACTCCTCCTCTCATCATATTATCTCTACTTACATGTGCAGCTAATTTGTACCCATCGCATGCATGGATGGTAATAGTCTGGCCTTGCACTGCTGTTAGCAATTACACATAAAATTGGTTCCTGCTGCAAGCACTTTTCATTATGCAATGTGTATGTATTCATGTTTCCACCACGAATACCACAGTGTTATTTGACCCTTTTTCATTATTTTGAATTGATCTCAACTATTTGGCATACTTTGCAATGATGCTGGAACGCTCAATTTGGTCGTTTCTCTTGTCTTTACATTTTTTGAAACGAAATTCCATCTTACAAATTTTCCTAAATATATCCCCTTCCCCTCCCCTCCCCTGAATATTTATCTTGGTAAGCAGTTTTCTCAACATGGGGGGTTATTTTTTTCCGCTCATCATACTCCAAATATTTTCTTTAAGAAAGTGCTTTATCAAAGTCATATAGACAAACTGCCCGCATCTCGTGGTCGTGCGGTAGCATTCTCGCTTCCCACGCCCGGGTTCCCGGGTTTGATTCCCGGCGGGGTCAGGGATTTTCTCTGCCTCGTGATGGCTGGGTGTTGTGTGCTGTCCTTAGGTTAGTTAGGTTTAAGTAGTTCTAAGTTCTAGGGGACTGATGACCATAGATGTTAAGTCCCATAGTGCTCAGAGACATTTGAACCATTTTAGCCATATAGACAAACTATTTTTTATAATGCCTTTGTTTTCTAAGAGTTTTAACTTCTTCCCCCAGTTTCTTCCACTTTCTATAGCCTTTAAATATGTACTTTACTGTCCTTTCTGACTTCGCTACTATTTTTGCCACCCATAAGATTGCTTTTTGTAAAGGTCTGCTTTCTGCCTAGGTGTACAACATTGAATATAAGCTCTCTGTTTCACCTTGATGTGTCCATTTTCATGACATCTTCCTCCGTTTTCCATTCTTGGGGATATTCAGGATTAAGCATAATGCTGCTTTGTACTACTAATGATATTTTCATGAGGACATGCTGAACCTCTTAGTAGTGTATACAAAACTGACCTTTAAGATATTGGATTTCGGGACTTGCATTTACAACCATGCCATCAGTTGAATGTAAATTATGATGATACAAATGTAAGGACAACACAAGACTGTCCCCAAGCAAAGAAAATCTCTGACATGGCTGGAAATTGAACCTGGGACCCTTTGGTTGACAATCAGCCACACTGATCATAGTGCTACCAAACGGACTTGAAAGCATTGATGGTGCAATGTGTTTTCATTAGTCACCACTGTACTTGTTTACTGCAACCACCAACATAGGTTTCCGATAATAGCCATGGGAGGCCAAGTGCAATAACACACTGAAGTGACAAATTTCATGGCATACAGAAAAGCACATACACAAATGGCAGAAGTATTGTGTACACTTAAGTATAAAAGGGCATTTCATTGGGGAATTAACAGATTTTGAATGCAGAATGCTTGTTGGAGCTAGACACATGGGACATTCCATTTCAGAAATCTTTATGGTCTTCAATATTCTGAGGTCTACAGCATCAAGAGTGTGCCAAGAATACCAATTTCAGGTATTACCTCTCACCATACACAATGAAGTGGCCAACGGCCTTCACTTAACGACCAAGAGCAGCAGCATTTGTGTACAGCTAACAGTCCTCACAGGCAAGCAACAGAGCGTGAAATAACTGCAGAATGCAATGTGGGATGCACGATGAACATATCAGTTAGGACAGCACAGTGAAATTGGCGTTAATGGGATATGGTAGCAGACTTTGTTAATAGCACAAAATTGCCTGAAGCACCTCTCCTGAGCTCATGACCATATTGGTTGGTCCATAGATGACTTGAAGACTGTGGCCTGGTCAGATGAATCACAATTTCAGTTGGTAAGAGCTGATGGTAGGGGTCGAGTGTGGCACAGACCCTATGAAGTCATGCACCCACATTGTGAACAAGGCACTGGGCCAGCAGGTGGTGGCTCCATAATGGTGTGGGCTTTGTTTGCATGGAATGGACTGGGTCCTCTGGTCCAGCTGAACCAATGGAGACCATTTTCAGCCATTCACAGATGTCATGTTCCTAAACAGTGATGAATGTTATATGAATAATAATGTACCATGTCACTGGGCCACAGTTGTTCAAGATTGTTTTGAGGAATATTCTCTACATTTAGAGCCAATGATTTGGACACCCCAACCACCTGAAATGAATCCCACCAGACATCTATAGGACACAATCAATAGGTCAGTTCGCATACAAAACCTGGCACTGGCAACACTTTTGCAATTATGGACAGCTATAGAGGCAAAATGGCTCAATATTTTGGAAAAAATTGGAAATTTGTGGTTAAGGTCTTATGGGACTAAACTGCTGAGGTCATCGGTCCCTAAGTTTATGCACTACTTAATCAAACTGAAACTAACTTACTCTAAGGACAACACACACACACCCATGTCAGAGGGAGGACTCAAACCTCCAATGGGGGGAGCCCAATATTTTGGCAGAAGGCTTCCAACGACATGTTGAGTCCATGCCACATCGAGTTGCTGCACTACGCTGGGCAAAAGGAGGTCCAATACGATATTATGATGTATCCCATGGCTTGTTACCTCAGTGTATCATAGTTGGATAGTAAATTATTGTGATCTTTCACTGTATGACATCTATTTATTTGACAGAATTTTATGTTAGATTGGTTTTCCTTTGCTGTTGGCAGCTGATGTCATGGCAACTGTCATTGCACTGTACATTCAGTGTTTACATTTGAGGTAAACTATCAAGTGAATATTGTACTATGCAACAAATCATTCATTTGTTCATATACAATTGTTGGGCTGTGTGCTAATAGTTATGTTGTAAGGTTTTTCTACATTTCCAGACTCCAGAAAGTAGCAATACTTTTGGTGCATTTTTATTCTAAATTTCTTAATTTAAGCATCTGTTTCTTTTCTAGTGTTGCCAACAGATATTCTCCCTCAGTCCAGACGTACCACTTCATGACACAGTTGTTCATATCATGGAAAAATTAAAAGACTCTGTCTGGACTAAACATGCAATGCAGCTAGAATATTAAGTTGCTTCAGGAGGAAAACTGTTGGCACAGTCAGTAAAGTAGTTGCATGAATTATGTCATAAAGGCCTTGGAGAAGAACTACACAGACACAGATGAAGAGCATATTTCAGTGCTTAACAGTAGACCTTGTATCAGGTATAAATGAAGAATCATCATGTCGGTTTCTGTCTTTCCTGTAAAATATGTCTCAGCTGTGTGGTTCTTTCCATCACCACCTAACTTTTATTCTACAATGCCATATGATTATGTCAGGGCTATATCTGATACTTGCATGCTACATCCTAGGCCAATTAGTGGCGTCAATGTCCAAATGGGGCTCTAGATTTTCCAAGTGGAGCAATATGTACATCTACAGAATTCCATTGATTTAATGCTTAGTGAATTGAGAGTATGTATGTAAACATAAACTATTTCTGGACATGAGTGCCCACATGAGACAAACTGTCACTTGATAAACACTTGCTATTACTGACAAAAGTTATTATAGTCTAGTATGGCTTATGCAGTGAGCATGCTGAATGTCTTTGCCCACAGAAAGAAAACTAGATGCAAATATACTAAACCAATTATCTCTGAAGGAAAAGTAACTAGATTTATGATAAAGTACACTGGTTAATAACTTTCAAGCCTGTTTTTTTGAAAAAGTGAAAAAGATTTACTTTCACAGAGCATTGACGTACTGTCCAGTTGTAAATAAAATAATTATGTAAGTGTAAAACTCATTTGTTTTTTAAATTCATTAATTATTTTTACAGATATCATAACTCAGTGTATTGCCCTGACCTGTGTTGACTGCTACCACCATGCAGCAGCACAGCTCAGTCACTGCTGGAATGCTGATTATTCTTCCTGTCTGCATTAAAAATTATTTTGATTGTAATGTGAAATGTACCAATGGTTTCCATTGAAAATGGGTGTCACATGAAAGATGTGATGAGCAGAATTTGTTTGGAGTGACTCTAGCTTCACACTGCAAAAACTAACCTGCAAATATCTGCTGAAACACCAGATAAAACGCAACTAATGATTCTTTAGAAGGGAGAGCCTGTATACTGCTGACTGGGCAAAATTGTAAAACAAAATCAGCAGTGTGTAGAAATTACCTAAATTTTCTGGGATGAGAAAAATGTGTGAGAGACAGAGACTTTGCCTGACATTAAGTTTACATTTTTCTTTTTAGTGGGAATGCTTAAATGCATGGAATCTCAACTAGTAACTTTCGTCATTTTTACCTATGTATTTGACGGTTTTCATTTCATAATTTGTGTATTATGACACTAAGCTGTTTCAAGGCAACAGCACACTGAAGATTTATCACAAACACATCACTTTGAACAATTTGTTATATTTAAATGTCTGCTACTGACAAATCAGTGGCAAAGGCCTTTAGGAAATCCTTAGATAAAAGGCAGTTATCACAAGTCACAATTTAGCATAGTGCAGTGGATAGAGGTGTGCAGTTACAATGTCCAAAATAGTATGTTCACATATTAAAACACTTATTATACACCTCTGGGTTTGTAAAAAATTCTGAGTCTTTCCTGTTAATTTAATAGAAGTACAATATGTAATGTTCTCTGTTCAATTTTGTGAACATGCTAGGAAATATGGACAAATAAATTGCAAGCATAGTCATCTGAATCACAGTCACATTAAATACAAAAATTTCAGAGATAAGGTGATACTGATTGTTACAAATTATATGCTGGTATAACTAGTTTCACATATTGACTAGCAAATATAGATAAAATACTGAGAGTTATGTGACAACTTTCTTTTTTAATCAGCTTAAAGTGTATATTTTTCAATGAATTGCAATGTTTATTTTGCCTTTAAGAGCAAAGATTGAAATAAGAATAAAAATCAGAAATAAATTAAAAACAACAGTGTTTGTTTTTTGATTCCACTATAAACATAACGGATATGTTCCTTCAGTTCACAATCCACTGAGGTGACAAAAGTCATGGAATATCTCCTAATATCATGTAAGACAGCCTTTTGCATGGTGTAGTGAAGCAACTCAATGTGGCATGGACTCAACAAGTCACTAGAAGTCCCCTGCAGAAATACTGAGCCATGTTGTCTTTAAAGCCATCCAAAACTGTGAAAGTGTTGCTGGTGCAGGGTTTTGTGCACAAGCTGACCTCTCTAGTGGGTCCAGTAAATACTCAATTGGATTCGTGTTGGGAAATCTGGGTGGCTAAATCATTCACTCGAATTGTCCAGAATGTTCTTCAAATGAATTGTGAACAATTGTGGCATGATGACATTGCACTATGTCATCCATAAAAAATCCATCATTGTTTGGGAAAATGAAGTCCATGAAAGGCTGCAAATAGTCTCCATTGGTTCAGCTGGACTAGAGGAACTGGACCACTCCATGTAAACAGTGCCCATACCATTACAGAGCCACCACCAGTGCCTTCTTGACAACATGGGTCCATGACTTCATGGTGTCTGTGCCACACTCAAAGCCTACTATCAGCTCTTTCCAACTGAAACTAGGATTCATCTGACCACGCCACATTCTTCCTGTCATCTAGGGTCCAACTGATATTGTCTTGAGACCAGGAGAGACACTGTGGTTGATGTCATGCTGCTAGCATAGACACACCCATCAGTTGTCTGCTGCCATAGCCCACAAGCACTACATTTCACTGCACTGCCCTAACATCCCACATTGATTTCTGCAGTTATTTTGTACACTACTGCTTGTCTGTTAGCACAGACAACTCCACACAAATGCCACTACTCTGTCATTTAGTGAAAGCTGCTGGCCTCTGCATTGTCCGTAATGAGAGATAATACCTGAAAAGTATTATTTTTGGCACACTACTGACACTGTGGATCTCAGAATATTTAATTCCCCAACAACTGCAAAAATGGAATGTCCCATGTGCCTATCTCCAATAACCATTCTGCATTCACAGTCTGATAGTTTGTGTAGTGTGGCCATAATCACATTTTCACATGAATCACCTGAGTACAAATGACAATTACACCAATGTACCACCCTTTTATACCCTGCGTATACAATATTGCAACCATCTGTATATGTGCATATCACTATCTCATGATATCTCAGTGTATACACTAATGCTATGAAACATTATCATCACTGACCAGCTCGAGACTGAATGCCATCTAGTGATAATTACAGGTGTGATGTCATAAGGAACTTATGTAACTGGAACAGAGAAGAGGAATCATTCTAGCAATAACATTGCTGGAAACGGGGAAAACCACTTATGTAAGTGACTTTGATGAGGGTCAGATTGATATGGCTTGGCACCTAGGAACAAGCACGGCTATAGTAAGGTGATGGACATCCACATTCCATCACCCAATGTGGAGGTCACACGCTTCGCTGCTCTATGAAGCAGAATAGGCTCTGATCAGTGGCAGATAAGATAAATGTAAATGCTGGAGCATGCACAAGTGTTTGGAGCATCCCATTCAGCACACATCATTGAATATGGGGCTTTACAGCAGACAACCCCTACGTGGTACCACGTTCACATAATGACGTACTCAGTTATGATTGCTGTGGGCACAGTATCAAGATTTGACCTCATTTGGCAACGACCCCCAGCCACCCACCAACCCTCGGCTGTGACGTCACAGCTGCCACTGCCGAAGGCACGAAGTAGCACTATGTGGCGGCCATGACGTCATGGCCAAGGGTCAGTGAGTGGCTGGGGGTCGTTGACAAGTAATCAGTTATGGAAATTTCTTAATTTGCATTGCAAGTGAGGCCACGAGCAGGTATATAAGCGGAGTCACTGGAAGTGTATAACGATTTCTGTCAGTACCTGATGAACAAGTGCTTTAGTCATTGGGCTGAGTAGTGAAATGTTTACTTGCAAACAGGGGTGTCTAAAAGAGACAGGTATTATTTAGTATTTTAATTAGTGCATATTATCTCGGAGTGATACAATGAGTTCGTCCGATTCCAATGAGAAGAGTAATGTGTTTCATTATTGAGCAATGAGTCGTCTCCTCCGAGACAGAACATTAATAACCAAGCTATCCGTCGCTTAATTTTTGAAAGTGACAGTGATGGTGACGATGAACTATCTCATATTCACAGTAGAGAATCTGATGAACAGTTTACTCATTGTTGTGCAGACTGGGCCGCATGTATTGATGAAAAAGAACGTGTATCTACAAAAGACTTGCACTATATATGATAATGCAGTAATGAAAGCTGCACCAAATACAACTTATAAATTATTTTCTAGAAATGAAGAATTTGAAAGACTTTTTAATTGGAGTACTATCCCTTTTATAAGATTTGATCATTTTATGCGAATTTGTTCTTTAAAACATAAAGATTTAATAACATGGACACGATTTGATACAATGTGTAAATTACGATATAGAATTAAAATTGTCAATGTAAATTATAAATTAATATCACTTAATCAACCACACAATTACTGTCTTAAACATTATAACCATATGCGTATAAACCTGTTCTCTATAATGTATTGGGCACAATTTTTTATGGCCGAGGGTCGGTGGGTGGCAGGGGGTTGTTGGCAAGTAATCAGTTATGAAAATTTCTTAATTTGCATTGCAAGTGAGGCCACGAGCACGTATATAAGTGATAAGTGGAGTTGGATCTTCTGGTCAGTTCTACTTAGTTAACGATGGGTTATGGAGTCAAACCGTGGGAAGTTTATAAAGTATACTGCTCATGGTGAACAAAAACAATTACCTTGGTCAGCAATACAAGAGATTAATTGTAAACATGCCGCAAAACGTAAGAGAGATATTTTAGATGAATCTTTAGAGTTAACTACTGAAGATAGAGATTTTTTTGATGCTTTAGAAGATCCTCATTTAATTGAATTATTTGGTGGGACTCCATCTGAAACAAAACATCCTAAACAAGACTACCAGCCTACACCAGGACCTTCTTCAAGATCTGATAATCAACCTAATTTAATACATAACGAGTTACAAGATCAAGGATCACAAATTCCGAGTACTTCTGCATCCACGGAAATGGATATAGAATAACAACCACAGTCTGCTCAACAATTACATCAAGGTACTTGTAATACTGATTCTTCAGCTGGTGGTATAAGTTCTGGACAATTGACTCCATTTCAGTTATGGAAGTCAGTAGAACAAATTAAACAAAACAGTGTTATAATTATTAATACACACATATTTTTTGTGTGGGGTTATGCATATAAATGGTTTGATGTAGTTGCTTGTGATAATAATAACAAAGTTGTATCTAAAATACTAGTTACATCTGAAGCCCAGTTTATGACCAATGAATTAAGGCAATATATGAGTAAAGCACAATTTGATTCATCACCACAAAATTCATGTGTAAAGAAATTATGGATATCTTTAACTCCTGTTGGTTTAGAAGCAAGTTTTCAAACTGGAAGTACATTAAGTGCAAATGGAAGTATTACCCATGTTCCAGTGTTAATTTGTAATAAAGGTGCAAATCTTGCAATTGCTCATGAATCAGTTAAAGTTTCCACTGATCAAACAAGACCAATATGGATTAATAGTATTGTAGCAAAAGGTCATATACAAAATATCTTATGGGTTCAAGTTCAATGAATGATTATCCTACATGTTTCACTGTTCTATGTAATTGGCCTTTCTATGATTCTTTTATAATGCCACATGGTAAATCTGATGATAATGGAAATTTATTTGCTACTCATGAAGTATTCGGAGTTCACCATTTACATAAGTTGTATGAAGTAGGTATTGCTTCAAAAGCTGTTGATCAAAATATATCATTTAATTATGAATATGAACCAACTATTGGTATTATTAAGAGTAGAAAACATGCCTACAGATTTGATGGTAATGGAACACAATACTATTTCGGAACTCATGGTTATCCAGGATGTTTTTGTAATACTGATAATAGAGTATTTGAAAAAAGTTGCACAACAATCTGTAAAGCCTTTGTCTGTTCATTTTAATTATTTTAATAAAGATCAAGGTATTGAGAAAACTCATCTTGTTATCACTTAAATAGACCTACAAGTGTTAAATTAATCCCTTGTTTTACACTGGCTATTAATCCAGTTCCCAATAATGCACTAGGAGATTCAAATAGTCATGTCAATTGTAAAGTGATTGTAAAAATGACTACAGCAATTGAAATAGGATTTTCTACAGAAACATACAATACTTTAGTAGAAACATTAGATCACTCTGGAGAACTTTATATGAAAGGTGATAGTGATACTGTAACTTCAATTTACAGTGGTATATCATTTGATTCTGGTACAGGAGTAGCAACTTGCAGGTACCACTGGTAATGCCAACATTGTATTAGATGCACCACAGAAAAAGAGAAAAAGTACATGAAAATAGAGATGTGGAAAGTATAGAAATAGAAGATTTAAATAAAGACACTCATCATTGATGTAATTAAATACATTTATTGTATATTTTCATTGCAACTCATATTCAATAAACAAATTATACAATGTATAAGGATTTAATTCTTTGACAATTCTTGTATTTCATGATTTCCAATATTATTATACAATCCTTTCATCCCATACCTCACCTTTAAAATAATCACAATTTGAACATACAATAACTGGAGTTTTAGCTAGTGTATAATCTCCTTCAAACTTAATAGGTATGTTGGTAGGATTACCAGAAAATATTATTTTTAATTGTTCAAAACATCCAGGGTCATAATTTGGATCATCCATGACAATTAGTCATTTTCTAGCACATTCTTGTAATCCAAATAATACATATTTATTATTTTTATTACACCAACCAGTATTTAACATTGCTGATGCAACCATTTGAACAAATGTGAATTTAAATGAAGTTGGTTCTGCTATTAAATTTAAACAATTCCTTTTTCCATTTCTTCTATTAAGTATATGAAATAATGTAATGATAAAATGTCTTATAACTTCTTCATCATCTTGAAATTGATATCACAACAGATCTTTTACAATTTTTCCACTAATATTTTCATAATAATAATAATCATTAAAATTAGAAACATAAGATTCAAAATAAACACAATCAGCTTTACATATATATTCATAAAGTTGAAGTACACTCAAATGACTTGTTTCAATTTGAATATGTTTAATGACATTTGCTAACAATCTATCACTAAGTGTATGAAGTGATATATCGGATCTCCACATAAAAATTTCTATTACTTTATTAATTGGTACAGTCAAATTATTTTTTACTACACGTATGAATTACCAAAGGAAATTTTTTTTTGGGACCTGTTGTCCACTTTTCGTAAGTCTGTAGAGATGTTGTTGTGATGTTACTATTAGATTCCTTACGGCTTGATTCAAGTAAGAATGGCTTGAATCCGGATTTACATACAATTTCATTTACCTCTTTTTGTTTCTCCACCATTGAGACCTGTTGATATGTTTTATCGTCTGAGTTGAATAAAATTGAGCAATCATATAAAACGGTTGTTTGTCCTCGATCCATGAACAGGATGTAATAGCATTTTTTTTTTTTAACTGGAATACTGCAATAGATCTGTAAAAGAAAAATATGTTTATAGTATTTTACAAATCACATTGTGTTCCTTGATTTACAGAACGTATTAAATCTTTAGTGAAACTACTTTCAATGCCTTCTGCAAATGTAGCAGTTAAACATATTCTACAAAATAAAATCTCGCTCATTTGTAATATAGTTTCAAAATAATGAGCCTTTGATATACAAATTATTTCTTGAGTATTAAATCCATAATGATCCTGAGTCAGTTGCTCAGTTAAATATAATACATTATTAGGTGTATTTACAAAATGGTTATTAGTATTCATAATTTTCCTTCATCACGAGTGTTAACAGTAACATTCAAATAACAATTTGTGCACAATACATTATATAGAACAGGTTTACGCATATGGTTATAATGTCTACGATAGTAATTGTGTGGTTGATTAAGTGATAATAATTTATAATTTACATTAACAATTTTAATTCTATATCGTAATTTACACATTGTATCAAATCGTGTCCACATTATTAAATCTTTATGTTTTAAAGAACAAATTCATATAAAATGATCATATCTTCTAAAAGGGATAGCACTCCAATTAAAATGTCTTTCAAATTCTTCATTCCTAGTAAATAATTTATAAGTACCATGGACCTTGCCGTTGGTGGGGAGGCTTGCGTGCCTCAGCGATACAGATAGCTGTACCGTAGGTACAACCACAATGGAGGGGTATCTGTTGAGAGGCCAGACAAACATGTGGTTCCTGAAGAGGGGCAGCAGCCTTTTCAGTAGTTGCAAGGGCAACAGTCTGGATGATTGACTGATCTGGCCTTGTAACAATAACAAATACGGCCTTGCTGTGCTGGTACTGCGAATGGCTGAAAGCAAGGGGAAACTACGGCCGTAATTTTTCCCGAGGGCATGCAGCTTTACTGTATGATTAAATGATGATGGCGTCCTCTTGGGTAAAATATTCCGGAGGTAAAATAGTCCCCCATTCGGATGTCCGGGCGGGGACTACTCAAGAGGATGTCATTATCAGGAGAAAGAAAACTGGTGTTCTACGAATCGGAGCGTGTAATGTCAGATCCCTTAATCGGGCAGGTAGGTTAGAAAATTTGAAAAGGGAAATGGATAGGTTAAAGTTAGATATAGTGGGAATTAGTGAAGTTCGGTGGCAGGAGGAACAAGACTTCTGGTCAGGTGACTACAGGGTTATAAACACAAAGTCTAATAGGGGTAATGCAGGAGTAGGTTTAATAATGAATAGGAAAATAGGAATGCGGGTAAGCTACTATAAACAGCATAGTGAACGCATTATTGTGGCCAAGATAGATACGAAGCCCACACCTACTACAGTAGTACAAGTTTATATGCCAACTAGCTCTGCAGATGACGAAGAAATTGAAGAAATGTATGATGAAATAAAAGAAATTATTCAGATAGTGAAGGGAGACGAAAATTTGATAGTCATGGGTGACTGGAATTCGAGTGTAGGAAAAGGGAGAGAAGGAAACATAGTAGGTGAATATGGATTGGGACTAAGAAATGAAAGAGGAAGCCGCCTGGTAGAATTTTGCACAGAGCACAACATAATCATAGCTAACACTTGGTTTAAGAATCATGATAGAAGGTTGTATACATGGAAGAACCCTGGAGATACTAAAAGGTATCAGATAGATTATATAATGGTAAGACAGAGATTTAGGAACCAGGTTTTAAATTGTAAGACATTTCCAGGGGCAGATGTGGACTCTGACCACAATCTATTGGTTATGACCTGTAGATTAAAACTGAAGAAACTGCAAAAAGGTGGGAATTTAAGGAGATGGGACCTGGATAAACTGAAAGAACCAGAGGTTGTGCAGAGTTTCAGGGAGAGCATAAGGGAACAATTGACAGGAATGGGGGAAAGAAATACAGTAGAAGAAGAGTGGGTAGCTTTGAGGGATGAAGTAGTGAAGGCAGCAGAGGATCAAGTAGGTAAAAAGACGAGGGCTAGTAGAAATCCTTGGGTAACAGAAGAAATATTGAATTTAATTGATGAAAGGAGAAAATATAAAAATGCAGTAAATGAAGCAGGCAGAAAGGAATACAAACGTCTCAAAAATGAGATCGACAGGAAGTGCAAAATGGCTAAGCAGGGATGGATAGAGGACAAATGTAAGGATGTAGAGGCTTATCTCACTAGGGGTAAGATAGATACTGCCTACAGGAAAATTAAAGAGACCTTTGGAGATAAGAGAACCACTTGTATGAACATCAAGAGTTCAGATCGAAACCCAGTTCTAAGCAAAGAAGGGAAAGCAGAAAGGTGGAAGGAGTATATAGAGGGTCTATACAAGGGCGATGTTCTTGAGGACAATATTATGGAAATGGAAGAGGATGTAGATGAAGATGAAATGGGAGATACGATACTGTGTGAAGAGTTTGACAGAGCACTGAAAGACCTGAGTTGAAACAAGGCCCCCGGAGTAGACAACATTCCATTGGAACTACTGACGGCCTTGGGAGAGCCAGTCCTGACAAAACTCTACCATCTGGTGAGTTAGATGTATGAAACAGGCGAAATACCCTCAGACTTCAAGAAGAATATAATAATTCCAATCCCAAAGAAAGCAGGTGTTGACAGATGTGAGAATTACCGAACAATCAGCTTAATAAGCCACAGCTGCAAAATACTAACACGAATTCTTTACAGACGAATGGAAAAACTAGTAGAAGCCGACCTCGGGGGAAGATCAGTTTGGATTCCGTAGAAATACTGGAACACATGAGGCAATACTGACCTTATGACTTATCTTAGAAGAAAGATTAAGGAAAGGCAAACCTACGTTTCTAGCATTTGTAGACTTAGAGAAAGCTTTTGACAATGTTGACTGGAATACTCTCTTTCAAATTCTAAAGGTGGCAGGGGTAAAATACAGGGAGCGAAAGGCTATTTACAATTTGTACAGAAAGCAGATGGCAGTTATAAGAGTTGAGGGACATGAAAGGGAAGCAGTGGTTGGGAAGGGAGTAAGACAGGGTTGTAGCCTCTCCCCAATGTTATTCAATCTGTATATTGAGCAAGCAGTAAAGGAAACCAAAGAAAAATTCGGAGTAGGTATTAAAATCCATGGAGAAGAAATAAAAACTTTGAGGTTTGCCGATGACATTGTAATTCTGTCAGAGACAGCAAAGGACTTGGAAAAGCAGTTGAACGGAATGGATGGTGTCTTGAAGGGTGGATATAAGATGAACATCAACAAAAGCAAAACGAGGATAATGGAATGTAGTCGAATTAAGTCGGGTGATGTTGAGGGTATTAGATTAGGAAATGAGACACTTAAAGTAGTAAAGGAGTAGAGAGGACATAAAATGTAGAATGGCAATGGCAAGGAAAGCGTTTCTGAAGAAGAGAAATTTGTTAACATCGAGTATAGATTTCAGTGTCAGGAAGTCATTTCTGAAAGTATTTGTATTGAGTGTAGCCATGTATGGAAGTGAAACATGGACGATAAATAGTTTGGACAAGAAGAGAATAGAAGCTTTCGAAATGTGGTGCTACAGAAGAATGCTGAAGATTAGATGGGTAGATCGCATAACTAATGAGGAGGTACTGAATAGGATTGGGGAGAAGAGGAGTTTGTGGCACAACTTGACCAGAAGAAGGGATCGTTTGGTAGGACATGTTCTGAGGCATCAAGGGATCACCAATTTAGTATTGGAGGGCAGCGTGGAGGGTAAAAATAATAGGGGGAGACCAAGAGTTGAATACACTAAGCAGATTCAGAAGGATGTAGGTTGCAGTAGGTACTGGGAGATGAAGAAGCTTGCACAGGATAGAGTAGCATGGAGAGCTCCATCAAACCAGTCTCAGGACTGAAGACCACAACAACAACAACAAGTTGTATTTGGTAAAGCTTTCATTACTGCATTATCAAATAAACAGCTTGGCCATCCCAAACCTTTTAATACTATTGTCTGTCCAACATAGTGCAAGTCTTTTGTAGATACAGGTACTTTTTCATCAATACATGCGGCCCAGTCTGCACAACGACGAGTAAACCTGTTCATCAGATTCTCTACTGCGAATATGAGATAGTTCATCGTCACCATCACTGTCACTTTCAAAATTTAAGCAACGGATAGCTTGGTTGTTAATGATCTGTCTCGGAGGAAACGATTCATTGCTCAATAATGAAATACTATTACTACTCTCGTTGAAATCGGACGAACTCATTGTATTGCTCCGAGATAACACGCACTAATTAAAATAATATAAAAAATACTTGTCTCTTTTAGATGCAGATATGAGACAAGCACTTGCTTTCAGACTGTTTGCCACAAACAAACCATGTTACAAAGAGAACTCTTGCAGAAAATAGTATTTTAGTTCATACTAAAGGCCTCTGTGATACTATCTGAAACTAACAGGACCCCTATTCCATCGGTAACTATTATAGTATTACAATGGTTGCATTCGAGCACTCAGATGCACCAAACCCCCATGCAGTAAATCACAGTTTTAACATATTTTAACATTTATGGCACACTTTATATGAAGACATCTTAAAAATAGACTCTCCATAGAACATTTTCAGCCAATAAAAAATTAGCCTGAAAAAATTTTTACCCTTGTCTACCCCATTACATTTTATGTGTAGTTTACAGATCTAGGTTTCAGAAGTGAATTGTCTGACACAAAGGAAATACCATGTGTTTCTTTACATACATAAATAAAAATGTGAAATGTACAGATTTTGCACTTAGCTGGTTTTGTGACACCTACTACATTATTGTCCCATAGATGAACACTGTAGCATTAGTGTATCTCACTAAAATGTGTCTTTGGTATGAGCCAGCTAAAAATGTAGCAAATAATGAATATAACCTGTTTAACATATGCCATAATGTAAGAAATAAATATCTCATGAAAAGGCATGTGACACTGTTGATAGTTATCTGTCTATTAGATGAAATTGTTAAGCTGGGTGGCCTCCTGGGTGCTGTTCAAGTTGAGTAGGTTACATACTAGAATTTGGTTTCACTCACTATCTCCTCACCAGATACAAAATATGACACTAGACACATGCATCATCACAGTCATCAACAATGAACAGATATACTTATGACACAACTCTCACATTACATGCAGTAAAGGTGCCACTGTGTGCGAAGAAAGAAAAACTGTTCAATTATACAACTGAGCAACCCATCCGGTGTCTCCCATTCAAATGTGCCATACGTTATTTAGTTTCTACGAAACACTGGAAACTACCTTCACCACACCAGGAAACTATGGATCATCAGATGGCCTTACTCATTGGTGAGTGAAAAGTGTGTTATTCCATCAGTGTGAAATGAGACACAATACCAATGAATACTGTACTTAAACAGCCACAACTTATTTTATGCCACTTACAGCAACTCTTCATTCTAATGATACATGGCTCTGTACTTCCTCAATGAAGTGGTAGTGTATAATAAGATGGAACATTAAGCCATGTGATTGCTGCACATGCATGCTGCTACATCTTCCAATTTGTTTCCCTGATTTCCTACGCACCCAGTACCCAACATAATGGTGACTGCTTCCCCACAGCATTGGCTACCAATATGCTGTCACAAATACAGTGAACTTACTCCCAGATCAAGAAAGTATTGCCCTGCATTACCTATGCTTTGAAAAAGTTCCACATACATATTTATAAAGTGAAATTATATTTACTAAAGTGAAATTATATTTACTAACAAATCACAAACCACTAATAGTAATATTCAATCAAGCTTGAAATGTTACAAGATACAATGCTCAAGATTCTAACACTAAGCTACGATCATGGCATTAGAAATACATCACTATTCCACCATCACACATGAAAATGCCAATGTATTGTCACACCTTTCAATGTTGTTGTTGTGGTCTTCAGTCCTAAGACTGGCCTGATGCAGCTCTCCACGCTACTCTATCCTGTGCAAGCTTCTTCATCTCCCAGTACCTACTGCAACCTACATCCTTCTGAATCTGCTTAGTGTATTGACCTCTTGGTCTCCCTCTACGATCTTTACCCTCCACGCTGCCCTCCAATGCTAAATTTGTGATCCCCCGATGCCTCAGAACATGTCCTACCAACCGATCCCTTCTTCTAGTCAAGTTGTGCCACAAACTTCTCTTCTCCCCAATCCTATTCAATACCTCCTCATTAGTTACGTGATCTACCCACCTTATCTTCAGCATTCTTCTGTAGCACCACATTTCGAAAGCTTCTATTCTCTTCCTGTCCAAACTAGTTATCGTCCATGTCTCACTTCCATACATGGCTACACTCCATACAAATACTTTCAGAAACGACTTCCTGACACCTAAATCTATATTCGATGTTAACAAATTTCTCTTCTTCAGAAACGCTTTCCTTGCCATTGCCAGTCTACATTTTATATCCTCTCTACTTCGACCATCATCGGTTATTTTACTCCCTAAATAGCAAAACTCCTTTACTACTTTAAGTGTCTCATTACCTAATCTAATTCCCTCAGCATCACCCGACTTAATTTGACTACATTCCATTATCCTCGTTTTGCTTTTGTTCATGTTCATCTTATATCCTCCTTTCAAGACACTGTCCATTCCGTTCAACTGCTCTTCCAAGTCCTTTGCTGTCTCTGACAGAATTACAATGTCATCGGCGAACCTCAAAGTTTTTACTTCTTCTCCATGAATACCTACTCCGAATTTTTCTTTTGTTTCCTTTACTGCTTGCTCAATATACAGATTGAATAACATCGGGGAGAGGCTACAACCCTGTCTCACTCCTTTCCCAACCACTGCTTCCCTTTCATGCCCCTCGACTCTTATAACTGCCATCTGGTTTCTGTACAAATTGAAAATAGCCTTTCGCTCCCTGTATTTTACCCCTGCCACCTTCAGAATTTGAAAGAGAGTATTCCAGTCAACATTGTCAAAAGCTTTATCTAAGTCTACAAATGCTAGAAACGTAGGTTTGCCTTTTCTTAATCTTTCTTCCAAGATAAGTCGTAAGGTCAGTATTGCCTCACGTGTTCCAACATTTCTACGGAATCCAAACTGATCTTCCCCGAGGTCGGCTTCTACCAGTTTTTCCATTCGTCTGTAAAGAATTCGCGTTAGTATTTTGCAGCTGTGACTTATTAAACTGATAGTTCGGTAATTTTCACATCTGTCAACACCTGCTTTCTTTGGGATTGGAATTATTATATTCTTCTTAAAGTCTGAGGGTATTTCGCCTGTCTCATACATCATGCTCACCAGATGGTAGAGTTTTGTCATGACTGGCTCTCCTGAGGCCATCAGTAGTTCTAATGGAATGTTGTCTACTCCCGGGGCCTTGTTTTGACTCAGGTCTTTCAGTGCTCTGTCAAACTCTTCACGCAGTATCTTATTTCCCATTTCATCTTCATCTACATCCTCTTCCATTTCCATAATATTGTCCTCAAGTACATCGCCCTTGTATAAACCCTCTATATACTCCTTCCACCTTTCTGCTTTCCCTTCTTTGCTTAGAACTGGGTTGCCATCTGAGCTCTTGATATTCATACAAGTGGTTCTCTTTTCTCCAAAGGTCTCTTTAATTTTCCTGTAGGCAGTATCTATCTTACCCCTAGTGAGACAAGCCTCTACATCCTTACATTTGTCCTCTAGCCATCCCTGCTTAGCCATTTTGCACTTCCTGTCGATTTCATTTTTGAGACGTTTATATTCCTTTTTGCCTGCTTCATTTACTGCATTTTTATATTTTCTCCTTTCATCAATTAAGTTCAGTATTTCTTCTGTTACCCAAGGATTTCTATTAGCCCGCGTCTTTTTACCTACTTGATCGTCTGCTGCCTTCACCACTTCATCCCTCAGAGCTACCCATTCTTCTTCTACTGTATTTCTTTCCCCCATTCCTGTCAATTGTTTCCTAATGCTCTCCCTGAAACTCTCTACAACCTCTGGTTCTTTCAGTTTATCCAGGTCCCATCTCCTTAAATTCCCACCTGTTTGCAGTTTCTTCAGTTTCAATCTGCAGTTCATAACCAATAGATTGTGGTCAGAGTCTATATCTGCCCCAGGAAATGTCTTACAATTTAAAACCTGGTTCCTAAATCTCTGTCTTACCATTATATAATCTATCTGAAACCTGTCAGTATCTCCAGGCTTCTTCCATGTATACAGCCTCCTTTCATGATTCTTGAACCAAGTGTTAGCTATGATTAAGTTATGCTCTGTGCAAAATTCTACAAGGCGGCTTCCTCTTTCATTCCTTCCCCCCAATCCATATTCACCTACTATGTTTCCTTCTCTCCCTTTTCCTACTGACGAATTCCAGTCACCCATCACTATTAAATTGTCGTCTTCCTTCACTACCTGAATAATTTCTTTTATCTCGTCATACATTTCATCTATTTCTTCATCATCTGCAGTGCTAGTTGGCATATAAACTTGCACTACTGTAGTAGGCATGGGCTTTGTGTCTATCTTGGCCACAATAATGCGTTCACTATGCTGTTTGTAGTAGCTAACCCGCACTCCTATTTTTTTTATTCATTATTAAACCTACTCCTGCATTACCCCTATTTGATTTTGTATTTATAACCCTGTAATCACCTGACCAAAAGTCTTGTTCCTCCTGCCACCGAACTTCACTAATTCCCACTATATCTAACTTTAACCTATCCATCTCCCTTTTTAAATTTTCTAACCTACCTGCCCGATTAAGTGATCTGACATTCCACGCTCCGATCCGTAGAACGCCAGTTTTCTTTCTCCTGATAACGACGTCCTCTTGAGTAGTCCCCGCCCGGAGATCTGAATGGGGGACTATTTTACCTCCGGAATATTTTACCCAAGAGGACGCCATCATCATTTAATCATACAGTAGAGCTGCATGTCCTCGGGAAAAATTACGGCTGTAGTTTCCCCTTGCTTTCAGCCGTTCGCAGTACCAGCACAGCAAGGCCGTTTTGGTTAATGTTACAAGGCCAGATCAGTCAATCATCCAGACTGTTGCCCCTGCAACTACTGAAAAGGCTGCTGCCCCTCTTCAGGAACCACATGTTTGTCTGGCCTCTCAACAGATACCCCTCCGTTGTGGTTGCACCTACGGTACGGCCATCTGTATCGCTGAGGCACGCAAGCCTCCCCACCAACGGCAAGGTCCGTGGTTCATGGGGGGGACACCTTTCAATAAGTTTGTATATTGCATTACTAGATAGAATCCCTCCAATAATGATTAATGGTTTTCTATGTGATGCTGCACCAGTCACAAAAGAAACAGACTTCAGCTCAGTGCTTCAACAGATGCACAAATATGTGCTGTCTTTCACTAAACTGGGTCACCAATTTGCTGTTGTATTCTTAGTGAATCGTTAACATGGCAAAACATGCCAACTGTCCTTATTCTCTGAATCAAGCAATCTACACAAGCTGGCAACATCATAGGTTGTATCAGGTTTTAGAGGAAGTTCTCTTCTGAAAACTGTCCTTGCTGTCTGTCTGTGCCTGAACAAATTGATCTTCAGGGCTCTTGAGCCTACCGTCCACACAGTAGCTACCACCAGCTGCTACCCTGGTTTTAACATTGAAGTGACTACCTCTGTTTCACCGTGCTGGGACCTGTTTATTATTGTTGTTAGATGTTCTATGGAAAATGACTGTGATAAATGGAGTGTGTAACAAGCGGTGCACATTCCAGATGGACCACTCAATATTTACATTCTTAAATAAATTTGTGAAGAACTTTATGTGACAACTCGATATGGTATGAATTGACTATCACAGCCAAAATATTTAAAAACAGTAATTGCAAAATTAGTCATGTGACAACTGCTCAGGTAGACTATAGCTTGGAGTACATAATATGCCACTATGATAAAAAATTATCAACACATTCATGCAAATTACTCACTTATGATGATTCCTTTATGTCAAATGTTTATGATGACAAAATAAATAACTACAAAAGAAATGTGATACAAAACATTAAGAAGCAATAAGATATGAAACACTTTTTCCTTTAAAAATATTATCCATGAGCAGACTTTATGCACAGTGAGATTTTCTTAAGATTTGATTACTGAAATTCCCAATGGTCACATCATGCTGAATAAACAAGAAATGAAAAAAAAAACTTACTCAAATCTGTTGGGGGAGATGTAACGCAACAACCAAAGGAACCATCTGTAATGATCCAGCCTATTTCCATGCTGCTATGTGTCATTATGGTTGACAGAAATGGTGTGTGAGAGAGAGAGAGAGAGAGAGAGAGAGAGAGAGAGAGAGAGAGAGAGAGAGGCATATAGTGAAACAGTGATAGCGTTAACAAATGTTTACTTCCAGCAGCCTTGTAGACTATGGTGACCATCTTTGGGGGCACCCTGTGTCCGTGAAAATGCAGCTGGTTGCGGAATATGCTGATGCCCCAATGGCACCTATGATGTCCACTGTCCTGGGTAGTGGCCAGCAGCTTTCGCAGTGCTGAATGGGTTGCCAGTAGGCAAAGAATGAGCAAGGCCCACCCACATCTTCTGGAGTTTTGCTGGCTATGCAAACCCACATATACTCATGGTCCCCATGTCATGTGCTCAAGTGCAATTGGCAACACTAGGTGTTTGATAACATGCAGCAACACCTCAGTCACCCACCATGGGTCAACCAGGACAATGGCCAATGATGTCTAGGTGGCTTGGTGGTCACATGGGCATGTCTCCCCTAGCCAGAATGTAGACAGCTTGCAGGCCATCAGCCAAAGTACCTCAGAGGGTGGAGGCTAGGTGTACACCAACTCCCTGCACTGGTGAAGTTTCCCAAGTCCCACAGCCACACCACAGGGAAAGCATGTCTCATGCCTGAACTTGATAAGTTAATCAATGGGCTGGCAGCTGGCAGATCTTCATCACAAGGGATTAGCTGAGGCTTCTTCTAACTCTCAAAAGCCCATCATTCTCTCCAGTTCAAGATGCAGATAGGATGGCAGTATGAGTGAATGTCTTGAGCCTTTAAGCTTGATTATTTACACCCTTATGGCTATGCATCTGCACAGGCAAACTCAGAGGGATCGGAGTGAGGGGGCAAGTCCACTAGATTTACAATGTGTGTGTTTCTTGGTAGCCTGCAAAGTGCTCTGACTTACAAAATGTTACTTTACTCTTTGTCACACTGTGTTGCGACATTGACTGTTCTATGCGCTTTGGCTCTTCCAGCTGGATTGTTTTAACATAATGTCAACAGTACTGCCCAGTGGCTTACTTGGTTAGCATGTCACCAAGCTGGCCTCCCTTGCCTTGCTGCAGCTGGAATCAAACTTTAAAAATTTGCACCCAGCACATCATATCATGTGGTGTGGTCCAAAGAACGGGCTGTCACAGCAAGGTTCGCACCTAGCAACAAAACCACAAAAAACAATAGTTGCTGCATACAACATCGACAAGTGAGAAATGCCAGCGTAGCCATGCCTCCTAGACCTTTGCTATGCCACTGCAATCAGTGATGTACATATGGGTGACCCGAGGACCACTCAACTCAATTAACAGTCAGCAATCAAGATGACAGCATCGTCAAAGATAGGCCACCAGATTATTAAACATCTTAGGCAGAACTAAATGTGAACATTATGTCAGTGATTTTTCATGTGAAGAGTCTTCTAAATCTGTTTGTATCAAGCGATAGTTTTTATTCACAGTTGTAAATATTGAGAACATTCCAGTGGAAATGGACTGCACGAAGTAATGTAAATCTTCAGCTCTATGTTGTAATAAAGTGAACTAGTATTTTATGTGTGAAAGTTCCACTCAATCTTCTCCCAGAGGAAACCAAGAACCCACCACTCTACCGGCGAGTCTACTTTCATTCTGCACAACAGTACCATTAATAAGATACCACAGCAGTAAACACACTTTCATAGACACTGTGGCTAAGACAAATAGCTCACAATGTGAAAGGTAATAAGAGCTGTAGCATACACATCATACGGAAACCAAATTTGATGCCCTTACTATAGACTGATATTATCTGTTCATTTCCAGTTACACCGTGGGCACTTTTGAGAAGTTGGAATTAGTCAATCTGTTCATCAGAGACAAGAAAATTGTGCCCCAGGGAAGGGTGATCCAACCATTATTATTCTCTTGGGCAGCAATCTGTCATAGTTTGCTGATGATAATGTGGTGTACGGTAAGGTGTGAAAGTTGAGTGACTGTAGTAGGATAGAAGATGACTTGGACAAAATTTCTAGTTGGTGTGAAGAATGGCAGCTAGCTCTCTCTCTCTCTCTCTCTCTCTCTCTCTCTCTCTCTCTATATATATATATATATATATATATATATATATATATATATATATATATATATATGCTTTGTAAGCCACCTCCTTTGTTGAGGGACTACATTTTCTAAGGACTCTTCCAATGAATCTCAACCTGGTACCCACCAGACATTTGTCTGCTTGTGTCTGTGTATGTGTGGATGGATATGTGTGTGTGTGCGAGTGTATACCTGTCCTTTTTTCCCCCTAAGGTAAGTCTTTCCGCTCCCGGGATTGGAATGACTCCTTACCCTCTCCCTTAAAACCCATATCCTTTTGTCTTTCCTTCTCCTTCCCTCTTTCCTGACGAGGCAACCATTGGTTGCGAAAGCTAGAATTTTGTGTGTATGTTTGTGTTTGTTTGTGTGTCTATCGACCTGCCAGCGCTTTTGTTTGGTAAGTTTCATCATCTTTCTTTTTAGATATATTTTTCCCACGTGGAATGTTTCCCTCTATTATATATATATATATATATATATATATATATATATATATATATATATATATATATATATATATATATATATATATATAAAGAGGAAGAAGAAGAAGTTATTCTGTATGAATAGGGAAAACAATCCCATTATGTTCAGATACACCATTAGTTGCAAAGTAATATGATATGGAACAAGCATGTGAGGATTGTGGTGGTGGTGGTGGTGGGGAGAACGGGGAGGGGGGGGGGGGGTTTCGAATGATTGAGTTTGGTTTATTGAGAGACTTTTAGGAAATTGTGGTTCATTCGTAAAGGAGGCCGCATATAGGATGCTAGCGCAATCTGCTCTCGAGTACTGCTCAAGTGCTTGGGATCCGTACTATCTCAGATTAAAGGAAAACATTGCAGCAATTCAGAGGCAGGCTATTAGATTTGTTGCTGGCAGGTTTGAAAAACATGCAAGTGTTACAGAGGTGCTTTAGGAACTCAAATGGGAATCCCTGGATGGATGGTGACATTCTTTTTGAGAAACACTATTAAGAAAAATTAAAGAATTGGCATTTGAAGATGACAGCAGAATCATTCTACTGCCTCCAACATACAGTGCGCATATGGACCACAAAGATAAGATACGAGAAATTAGGGCTGATATGGAGGCATATAGACAATTGCTTTTCCCGTGCAGGGTAACATCCACCACGCACCATATGGTGGCTTGTAGAGTATCTATGTAGATGTAGATGTAGGCAACTGGTGCTACATCTACATTTATACTCTGAAAGCCACCCAATGGTGTGTGGCGGAGGGCACTTTATGTGCCACTGTCATTACCTCCCTTTTCTGTTCCAGTCGCGTATGGTTCGCGGGAAGAACGACTGTCTGAAAGCCTCCGTGCGCACTCGAATCTCTCTAATTTTACATTTGTGATCTCCTCAGGAGGTATAAGTAGGGGGAAGCAATATATTCGATACCTCATCCAGAAACGCACCCTCTCGAAATATGGACACAAAGCTACACCGCGATGCAGAGTGCCTCTCTTGCAGAGTCTGCCACTTGAGTTTGCTAAACATCTCCATAACACTATCGTGCTTACCAAATAACCCTGTGACGAAACGCGCCAATCTTCTTTGGATCTTCTCTATCCCCTCCGTCAACCCGACCTGGCACGGATCCCACACTGATGAGCAATACTCAAGTATAGGTCGAACAAGTGCTTTGTAAGCCACCTCCTTTGTTGAGGGACTACATTTTCTAAGGACTCTTCCAATGAATCTCAACCTGATACCCACCTTACCAACAATTAATTTTATATGATCATTCCACATCAAATCGTTCTGCACACGTACTCCCAGATATTTTACAGAAGTAACTGCTACCAGTGTTTGTTCCACTATCATATAGTCATACAATAAAGGATCCTTCTTTCTCTGTATTCGCAATACATTACATTTGTCTATGTTAAGGGTCAGTTGCCACTCCCTGCACCAAGTGCCTATCCACTGCAGATCTTCCTACATTTCGCTACAGTTTTCTAATGCTGCTACTTCTCTGTATACTACAGCATCATCTGCGAAAAGCCGCATGGAACTTCCGACACTATCTACTAGGTCATTTATATATATTGTGAATGGCAAAGGCCCACAAGTGCAAACAAAAAATTAATTTTAAAGAATAAATAGTTTGAAAGTGATAAGAAGAAATACTTGTCACTACAGTAACTGATATTTATAAGAAATAATTTTGTTAAACTAACTGTAAAAATCTTGAGAAATGAGCAACTTGAAGATTGCAGACCTCTACGGCAGCCATTAGCAGTACATGGAAAACTGATTTCTATACAGATGACTTGTTGGAAGTTGGATAGCAGATGAAATCTTAATTTCAGGTGAAGTAACTAAATAACTGGTGTATTCTTAATGTGAATTATAACAAAGGATTAGGGCACATAACTTGCTCTGTGTGAAATAAAATAGTGTTTAAATTGAGTGACTTTATCATTTCAGAACAATGTTAATATACACCGACTGCCTAAAATGTAAATGAACAAGGAAGAGATGATGAAATAAAATGAAACTTCATGGGCTGAGAGGATATGCGATATTATTTCAATGATTACAAAACTGAGTCAAATTCACAAAGAACTTGGCAGCATGAGTACATTTAACAGTATGATGTTTCATCCACCTCCCACCCCCTTACCCCAGCCTAGATGCATGTACTGACATAGTGGGGAAGAGTGTCAAAGGCACTGTACTCTCTCCTGAGGCAGCTGGCCTGCTATTGTCGTAACTGGTCCTTGATAGCCTAGATACTGGCGGCACTACAGTTCATGTCTGAGCTGGTACTACACACATGCTATCAGGGGCAGATCTGACACACACACACACACACACACACACACACACACACACACACACACACACACACACACACACACACCAACTTTCCTTCTCATAATATTGTTACATTACATTCTGGATTTTCCATTGTTTGATTTTAACACAGACAATTCATAGACACATTAACCATGTGTCAAAAAGTACCGTCCTGTTGAAAAATGACACAAAGATAGTGTCACACAAGTAACACATGTGGATGCATGATGTCAATCCCTACCAGCTGTGACCTGAAGTCATACTCAATAGCTGCCCACACCATAACACCAAGGTAATTCCTCTGTGCCTCTCCAGAATGTTGCAAGAATGGGAACTCTCCCCAGGTCTCTGCCATACTCATCAATGTCTGTTGTCTGTGGTAGTGCATATCCGTGATTCATCACTAAAAACAGTGATGTTAACGACAGCCTATGCATACGATGATAATTCCATAGTCCAGTCGCTGTTAGTCTCTGATCAGTAGGGTGGGATGATACAGAATGCTGGAGGGAGTCCATTGCTAACTATCACATTCAAATGCACAACAAATCTGGATAGTGCACAAATCAGCTTGTAGGCCAAATGGAGAGCTACAATGAGGTCCCCAGGGCCTTTTCAAACTATGTCAGATGCTGATAACAGAGTGTTGCACGAGTATGCAACATCTCTATGTCCTTCACTCTTATCACTCAATGTCTGACACTGTTCGTATCCCTTACGTACCTTACCCAGCCTGGTAACAACAATAACTAATGCACTCTGATGGCCATTCTATCTGTCAGAAAGAATTGAAATTCTTAATAATTTACAAAGCCAATGGGCCATATTCTGAGTGCTTCAATTTTTTGTCAAGCACTGTAGTTGCCTGTAAATGGAAGATGCAGTGTGCAAGTTGGTTTGGACACAGCTCAATTCAGTACTCATATGCATATCTGATATTATGAACCCCTTTCTCTTGTCAGATTACTACAAAGACAGACAACTATATCAGAGTTGGAAAAATACATATGCTACCTCAGTGGCATATCTTATATGAGAATCACTCAGCATGTTTCATCAAGATAATTTGCCGAGTAATTCAGAAACGTATCTGGATGATCACAGAGTTGCCAATGTTTTTTGTGAAGCTGGAAAATCTGGAGCACTTTAACCCAAGAAAGGCTGTATTCCCATAGCCATTCCATTTCTTGGGTGGATCCAAATACATTGTGTCATTAATCAGAACCAGAGCTGGCCTGGCTTGGTGTCACAAATATAACAAAATCATCTACCAAGCTGACAGTACACCAAGATGCCAAAAGGATATACAACTAAGTTTTTATTTCCATTTCTGCAACTTATTTAATGGGCTAATGCAAAGCTAGGTATAATGCTCAGATGCATGGACAATGACTTGCACATTAAGTTAAGGGGTTTACTTACTGATGTTGCTATGTAATTTCTACATGACACCTCGCAGTTGGCACAGTTTGCTCACAATTTAGTTCCTGGTAGGTTTCATACCACTGACATCTTTATGGCAACAGAGTGTTCACATGATAAATGTTCAGGTGTCTGTACGACTCAGTTGGTGATGCTAATTTTAATTTTGTTTAATCCACTGTTTGACTTTTGAACTACTCCCACTGTTGCCTGCCTCATGCACTGTGTCAAATATCATACTGGCTGAAAAGTCAGAATTTAATGCAGCTCATCACTGTTGTATTTTGGAAACACAATATGAAGGGCTTATTTCAATAGTGGTACAAGTCCATTTTTCTTCATGCTGAGATACAAGTTCTGAAAGTTGAATGCAGATTTTTCAGTGCTAATTTAACTTTAGGACTCTGTATCTCAGAATGAACACAAATGGACTTGTACCACTATTGACATAAGCCCTTCATATATTCTAAGTTGAAAGTGCATACCATCCTACCAATTCTTTACAATTTGTTTTCTAATGACCTTTTTTTCGTTTTTGGCAAAAGAAATACATTATGGTAAGTGCAACACTAATTCCACTCTTCTTATACACTTTAATTGCAATAGCAAATTTTCTGAGATTTTGTCAGCCTGTGCAGGATGCAAGGGTTAGAGAGAATTCTGACAATGACCAAGTTTGAACATAATCAATTAGCTCAGACTGAGGCAACTAGCTGGTGCAGAGGTTGTGTGCAAAACACTGAGGGCAATGAGTGGGCTTCAGTTAAACAGTAAGTCTAGCAACTGCTATTTTGATATTTTTATGGTGTGGTACCAATTGCAGGCTCAACAGGGCATAGTCCTCTTGCAGTCAAACATAGATGGCAGCTGAATTATTTCACTGGCTCTATTTTACATGCTATATACCTCTTGCAGTTATTTCTAGTATTGGCCCACCATAGAGGTATTTCAAACAGGTACGTACAGGAGTTAGACAGAAACGTGGGAACTCTGCGAGAAATCTACACTTGAACATAAATATACAGGGCTATTACAAATGATTGAAGCGATTTCATAAATTCACTGCAGCTCCATTCATTGACATATGGTCACGACACACTACAGATACGTAGAAAAAGTCATAAAGTTTTGTTCGGCTGAAGCCGCACTTCAGGTTTCTCCCGCCAGAGCGCTCGAGAGCGCAGTGAGACAAAATGGCGACAGGAGCCGAGAAAGCGTATGTCGTGCTTGAAATGCACTCACATCAGTCAGTCATAACAGTGCAACGACACTTCAGGACGAAGTTCAACAAAGATCCACCAACTGATAACTCCATTCGGCGATGGTATGCGCAGTTTAAAGCTTCTGGATGCCTCTGTAAGGGGAAATCAACGGGTCGGCCTGCAGTGTGCGAAGAAACGGTTGAACGCGTGCGGGCAAGTTTCACGCGTAGCCCGCGGAAGTCAACGAATAAAGCAAGCAGGGAGCTAAACGTACCACAGCCGACGGTTTGGAAAATCTTATGGAAAAGGCTAAAGCAGAAGCCTTACCATTTACAATTGCTACAAGCCCTGACATCGGATGACAAAGTCAAATGCTTTGAATTTTCGGCGTGGTTGCAACAGCTCATGGAAGAGGATGCGTTCAGTGCGAAACTTGTTTTCAGTGATGAAGCAACATTTTTTCTTAATGGTGAAGTGAACAGACACAATGTGCGAATCTGGGCGGTAGAGAATCCTCACACATTCGTGCAGCAAATTCGCAATTCACCAAAAGTTAACGTGTTTTGTGCAATCTCACGGTTTAAATTTTACGGCCCCTTTTTCTTCTGCGAAAAAAAACCTTACAGGACACGTGTATCTGGACATGCTGGAAAATTGGCTCATGCCACAACTGGAGACCGACAGTGCCGACTTCATCTTTCAACAGCATGGTGCTCCACCGCACTTCCATCATGATGTTTGGCATATCTTAAACAGGAGATTGGAAAACCGATGGATCGGTCGTGGTGGAGATCATCATCAGCAATTCATGTCATGGCCTCCATGCTCTCCCGACTTAACCCCATGCGATTTCTTTCTGTGGGTTTATGTGAAAGATTCAGTGTTTAAACTTCCTCTACCAAGAAACATGCCAGAACTGCGAGCTCGCATCAACGATGCTTTCGAACTCATTGATGGGGATATGCTGCACCGAGTGTGGGAGGAACTTGATTATCGGCTTGATGTCTGCCGAATCACTAAAGGGGCACATATCGAACATTTGTGAATGCCTAAAAAAACTTTTTGAGATTTTGTATGTGTGTGCAAAGCATTGTGAAAATATCTCAAACAATAAAGTTATTGTAGAGCTGTGAAATCACTTCAATCATTTGTAATAACCCTGTAGATGCTAGTCAAACCTGTAGGTTGTGCTGTTGTATTTGACCACAAAGGGCATCTGAGCAATGTCCCCAAGACATTGTCATGCCCGTCATGGTCAGAGCAGTGTTCTGTTAGTTTCTAGTGCATTATCTTGGAGCTACGTGAATTCGAATGTGGGCAAATTGTTGATACTGGTATGGAGGTGCTACCATAACCAAAGTCGTGGAAGTATTTGGTGTTTCAAGAGACACAAACAATTTATATTGCATACACAGAAAGCAGTAAAACATCATCACTAAGTCACATGATGGATGCTTTTTCATCAAATCCGTTTGAGTATTATCTGAATGAAGTAATTAGCTCATTGATGCTGTTACTGATACTGAAGTTTTAACCAGGTGCTGTAGAAGTAGTGCCAAATACCAGTCAATTTCTAACCCGCAGTTTAGGTAGTGACCAATGTTGTTGGAAGTTTCTGAATGGATTCACATTAACTTTGTTTGAAAGTTGGCAAAGTCCATCTAGGTGACTATTGTTGGGACACAATCCAAACTTCACCAAACATTATCAATATGTCTTTGGGCACTATGGATGCCACCCTGTAAGCATAGCATAGATGCTTGCTATAAAAAGATCCCACACAGTCTTTTGCAGCAGACTATAACACAAATGTTATGAACAAGTTTTTCATTTTAATGCACCTACATGGTAATACACACAGAACAGCAGTGCTGTTTCATTCAATGAAAAGAAAGGAAATGAAAGTTTAATATTCCATTTATGACAAGATCATTAAACAGAGCACAACCCTGGATTGAACACAGACAGGAATGGAAGTTGGCATTGTCCTCTACAGAGGAAAAATCCCAGCTTGAAGAAATTTAAACAAACCACTGGAAACAAGAGTTTGGATGGCCAGACATACTTTTACCCAACACCTTTTGTATGTGAGTCTGGCACCTTAATCACTATGCCACCTCGCTTGATACAAGCCAATTGAGAGGCTGAGGAGATAATTTGTTTGTTTACATACTCATTCTGGAACATGCATAGAACCACCATAACAACTGGGGTGCCAAGCGTGTTCCTTTACAATTTCCATACACTCATAACATTGCAGCTGTAACCTTTCAAACTGGTAAACATTCCAGCCAAGCAGTGCTGACCTCATGAAACAATTCAGTAGACAGCATGCTTGGGCACTCAGTACAGTCACAAAAATACATAGATCCAGCATACTACCACTGCAGTCTCACAATGAGTGGAAATTTTTAACTATAAATGGAAGAAAAAATTTGCCACCAAATGTGACTTTACACTGCTCAAATGTCAACAAGATACAAGACACTATGTGCTACAGGCCCAGAATGTTGACATTCCCGATACTTCTAAACAGTGGATAGTCCACCCTGTTGCTCTCTCACTATAACACATATGAATTTCACAGGTTTAGCAGCCAATAATTGTCTAAATCTAGTTGTGATACCAGTTCATTTTTGTTGCCTGAAACCTGAATATACAACTAACTTATGCTAATATGCATTACAAAAAATGAAACAATCACACTGATTTGCAATTATTGTTGTATTGTCAATGGTTGACATACAGGACAAAGTTACACAAGGCAGCACATGAAAATTATTTTATATGGGCTGTCACCCTTTATAGTTTCATTATAAATAAGTTGGAATATTTCAGCCAATACACAATTACAATATCTGTAGAGTAAATCAGTAAAAAAATGAACTTCACTCATGGAATACATAAAAAAAGTAATGTGGGAAATTTCTTTAAAACTTTTAATTGAAAGATATACACAACATTCACATAAATTTCCATAAATTAGAAATAACTCTTAATTCTGAACCATCAGAGTCACTTCATAAACACAGTACTTGCTCTTTATGACCAGTTTGTGCTTTATTTATTTTTTATTACAATCCTAGATTCATCACATTCCATTTCATGTTTGCCTTTGTCATGACACAAGACGTGCACAAGTTTCAGATTGTCTAAAGTAAACAGCAGTGTAAAAAAATACTCTGAATTTATCATGTATCCTTCTCGGGCTGCTATCTTTGCTGCCTTTAACATTCCAGGCACAATCTCTCGGCTGCGTTCAATTCTGCAGAAATTAAACAACAATGTTATAACTCTATTGAATGAACAGTCCACACACCTCATCAAACAGCTAAAATGCCCACCTGTGATCAAGATTCCATGTTGAAAACATAATTCTTGCTTCTCTGCTCTCATAAGGGTTAATAACATGACTGTAGGAGCAACACGGTGAATAAAACAACCCTTGACATTGGAAGTCACCAAATGTTGTACAGAGACGAGTTGATTCAGCAGTTCTATCAAAGTAGACTCCAAAGTACTGTCTTTGCTTCAAGTAATTTGTAAGACTTGTACAAGCATCAATTAATTTTGACCGTGCTACTTTATTTCTTTTATAAATTTCAGATTTCTGAATTGCAGTCTGAGTTTTGTAAAAGTAACCTCTAATTCGATCCTGAGAACACTGAAATAAGAACTTCTCTTTTGTATCAGCATTTGTATCGATACCTGAAACATAAATTTGATGTATCAGATGTGCCTCTGCAATTTTTCTGCTTATCATTGTTATACCTCTTATCTCTCTATATGAAAGAAAGAAAGATCACAGGGAGAGAAATGAGCCTTCTGAGAGACCAAAAACCATCAGAAAAGAGAACGGAAAAGAAATATGGAAATAAAGACAGAAAGACAAAAGGAAAGGAAGATTAAGTCTGTTATACTCGTCTCAGGTTTTCAGTTGGATCTCCAAGTCAAGCTTTCAGAGTGCCAACTTGACTTGATGATCCGGCTGCAAACCTAACAAAGACATCAAAAGTCATTTAGCCAGGAAAGCTTATGAAGCCAAGATTAGGGTTTAATTTACCACAGATGATGTGATCATTTGAGAAAGAGCACAAACTTGTACAGAACAAGAATGAGGAAGAATATTGACCATAGTATTTCCAAAGGAACCATTCACACAATTCCCGTTACAGATTTAGAGGAACACAGATGTTCAATACCACTTTTAAATAGGAGTGTAACAACATTGTTGTAGATGTTTACAGTGATTCTTTTTCAAAAATGGCTTGCATATGTACAAAAAGTGAAGCCAAAAGCTACGAGAAGGGTGTAATTTCACTTTCAATGTCTTGCTAAACCCATTATAACTATACCTGATATCTGTGTGAATATCATGATCTGTTAAGATAATGGTAGTCATCTTCTTCTGTCTGTCTATGTCTGACCATTTGCTGAGCATTGTTTATTGGATATGGGTATCCTATCAAATCCACATTCTCAGGTGGATCTGGGAGTTACTAAGAGAACTTTTCAGCAATAGCACTGGAAACATCTAACTGGAATAGCAAAGTTGTACACTGAATGGAGATTGCAGGGAATTGCTTCAAATCCGATAAACAGTAAAGGTACACTTAATACTAAAACTGTAATGAAGAAACAATAATTATTCTCTACAAATGTTCCACAGAACTCTTAGGAAATTTACAAGTACTGGGTAGAAAACACTGCAGCATCTTCATCACAGCATATGCCTTGCTTCATGTAACAATAGACTGTTCCTCACTCTAATAAGAGGCGATAATAGCAGTTTTTCATTGAGAATGAATTTCAGAAAATGAGAAGGGTTGTCACAAGTATAAAAACAAATAAGTTTTGAAAAGTTAGAAAAGTAAATTTAACACGGCTCAGCACATATTAGAACTTACTTGTGAGCTGATTGAAAAAGGGAGTATTCTGTAATCGGAAATTTTTGCAGTTTACTGGACATCACAATTCTATGTAATATCTATAATCTGTTTCATAAAAAAGAAGTTAATATTTTGTGGTGATTTCATTGTATAGTTTCTAACAGATTCTGAGAAGATAATTAAACTAGAAACAATATTTGGTTCACACAATTTGGTTTCAATACTTCATGGTGTGCAGATCAAGGAACCACCATGACATAATCAGTCATAGCCAATAATGTTAAAAGCAATGAAATATATGCTTACTTGTTAGTGAATGGACTCTTAAATTGTGATGCTAAGCTAGTTAACATAAATAACTTACACTATGGAGACATCACTATGGCAAAAGACAGCATAATTAATAACTCCAAGGCAAAAGATTAAAAAAAAAAAGCTTAATAGAGGCAGCCAGAGATTAAATTTATAGAAAAATAAAGGCCAATGTCAATTATAACACATTCCTTGATATGTCTGTTATGATATTAAAATAGCTTTCCAGGTAAAATAATTTGAAAATACATTAAAAAGTCATGTAAAAAGTGAACATTAATTCCTAGTGTGATATGGGTCTCTTTCGAACATAAGACTGAAGTGTTACTGTAGGAAGGAGAAATAAACACCTGGTTTATGTGCATATTACAAAAATTGCTCAAATTTATTAAAACATCTAGAAGCAAGCACATTATATAAGAAGTAATTAATTTGGACAACAGAAATAACAGTATATTGTTAACTGTAGAAACAAATACCAGGACAACATGTTGCTCAATAAGGTGAATCTCTATTGATATAAACAGTAAGATTACAAACAATAATTCAGAGGCAGGAGGAATTTTTAACAATCAATTTTTACACATGAGAGACACAATATGGTCAAAACGTTTAGCAGAAAACTCATGAAGGATTTTCCAAATGAAATAAATTTCTCAAATATAAAATCTCATACGGACTTGTTGGTATTTACAACAGAGTACCATAATGTATAGTTGTTACTTAATTAGTAACATCCTCTATGAAACATGTAACGCATCTCAAATGATGGATTTTTCACCATATATTGTATATACACATGCCTCATCAAAAGTTGGGATATCATAGAGTTTATTACAATGACTTCTTATAGTAAACCCATTGAAGTTTGTACAAAGATAAACACAAATCCTTCTGAAAACAAGAATGATATAGGTTAATTACAAAAAATCATTACAAAACAAAGCAGGCTCTCACCTCAGTATACATTTTGAAAAGAAAAATAAAGGTGAAAATCTTTACCTCACGATGATTATCAGTCTTTAGTAATATGTCCTCCTTCCACACAGATGAGTTCTTCCACTCTGCAAGGCCTGATCTGGATGAGACCATCAAGTTTATCTTGGAGTATAAGGTCCTATTCCTCAATGGCAGCTTCAGTGAGGTCATGAAGATTGTTAAGTGGATTCGGACACTGTGCAGTGGCCACCTTCAACAGGTCCCACACATGCTCAATTGCATTCATGTCTGGCGACTGTGTTGGCCAATGCACTTGGTTGATGCTGCATCTTTGAAGATACCAAGACATTGCTAGAGTATGGTGCAGTCTTGCATTGTCATCAACTAGGACGAAGCTGTCACCGACTTCACATCTGCAGGGCCTTCTCTTGAAGGTGCTGGGGACCAGTAAAATTGTCGTAGGTGGAAATCAGAGGGGTCTGCCACCCCAGCATTACTGCCACCCAGAACATTACATTTAGACCAGCAAATGGATGGATTTTCTGAATGTATCTGCTTCCTGGTGCTGCCTAGTGCTTCTCCAAACCCTAACATGTCTAGTGTCCATTTGGAAACCATTCCTGGTCTTGTCGGCAAACATGAAATTACTCTATTCTGCATTGAAATGGTCCATTGTTGATGCAAGAGCCCAGGTCCTTCGACTGAATCGGTTCCTCTGGTTCAGTGCAAAACATCTCATTGGTCTTCTGGAAAGAAGACCACCCTGACGCCATCTTCTACACACTGTTTGGTCTGGCAGCTGATTTTGGATGCCTGTGAGCCTACAGTTGGAGGAAACGATCCTGCATTGGTGTTGTCATATGAGGACGACCACTGCAAACAATAGTGTTCACATTTCCAATCTCTCTGTACTTTTGCCCCAGCTTAGACACACCACTTTGAGTGAAATGTAACCAATTGGCAACATCTTGCTGTGTATGACCTGCTGAAAGTAAAGTCACTAACCTAACTATCAAAGTGTTATATGTCTCTACATGGCATGTTACTATGGTGGTAAAGACAAACTGAATGAAGCTGCTGTTGATACCAAACTGCTCATTGTGTGCCACTGTGGTAGTGGTATGTTAACATGACAGAGAAATGGCCACAAAGCATGCTGGCAATAAACACTGTCCAGTATGTGAGCTCTAACTGAATGCAGGTAACGCATGAAATGCCTAGGTCAATGAGACCTCTAGTATTGCAGACTACATCTTATGATAGTATTCCAAACTTTTTTTAGCACTGTATTTAAAAACTGTATCATAAAACAACCCCATACTAAAGCTTTCAGGAGAGACCTAAATTATTATTACCTTGTTTCACTGCAGACTTTTTACGAAGTTATGTCTTATTAACTGCACTAAATGTGGCAGTGGCTTAATTTGAACTGCTCACCATGTTACACAGCAGTCAATCACATTACAGAGTGTACAGTACTGCTCATAAAAGTAAATGACACTTGTAACTGTGAGTGCAATTGAGCAAGTTAGGTCTGACACTCATCATGTGCACAATTAAAAAAAAGCAAGCAAGAAAACCTGCTCCCTCTCATTCCTAGGATGTGAAATGATCTTGAAGCTGTGAGGTGGAATCAGTGGCAGAACAGCAGCAAGAAATATCTGAAATCTCTACACTTAAAACAGTCACTTCGTAGTTCAATGGTGTAGCTAGCATATTGACAAGCAACTGCACGATAGCAGGATTCAAACTGAATCTCACTTTCATAAATAATATTTTGTTTTACTGCATTAATTTGTTTAACCTATGGATAACATGAAATCAACAGAACAAACACTTCAGGGTTCTTAACAAGATTTTTCAGCCCTCCAAAGCACACTACATGCTGTTTCTTTACCACTTAACATCCTGTCCAAAGGCCTTCCACTTCAATGACTTTCTGCATCCCTGGATCCTGTGAGAAAGCAACTCTATTAGATGAGTAATAAATCTCTTGATTTCTGCCACCTCCTACAAGGCAACTATGGAAACATTCCAAAGGTCATCACAGATTATTGGCATGGTTCATTTCATCTCCGTCTATATGTTTCCAATGGGGACTGAGGTCTGGCACAGGAGGAAGCCAGCTGAGAAGTAAAATCTCATTCTCATCTGAAAACCACTCCTGTCCATAGAGCTGATGTATGTATTTGAGACAAATCATATTAGAAACAGACTAATCCCTCAGGATGTAGCAAGTGCACAGATGGGATCCCAACATTCCCCATATTATGAGTATAATCATCTGCATCAAAACTACCATCTTTTTTTTGCTGTCAGCAACAGTACAAAGACATGTACACTTCTTTTTTCTAATTTACAGAGTGAATCATAGTGTAAATCAGTACCCTGAGTGGATGCAATTCTTGGCATTTGAATTATCTCCACATGCCAAGAATTTTAATCAGTAATTCTGATATCTAACCAAGGAACAGAAATCTCTGTATCTCCAGTTATGTCAACAGCTGCTTCATAGGTTGAATTCAGCATCATCAGGGGTGATAGGATATAGCTGCACTATAATAACACACAGATAAAACAGTGAGAAAACGGTATGCGCTTCAGCCTACTTTGCACGACTACACTGGGTTGCACCACTTGTTGCGTGAAAAGAGTTTCATGTAAATGGTTTTGTACATCTCTGTACACATGGCAACACCAATGTGAACTCCATTTTGTGATGCTGTACTCATAGGTAAAATGAAAGTTCTGGCAGCTGTAAGAGTTGTGGAAGAATTCATGCTTGTTTGCATGAAACTGCTGTCTAAGACCAAAGATTAAAAAAAAAAGTTTGGATTCATGGCTGGATAGAGAAAAGACATCAGCTCTGTTGCTCAGTGACCTTGCTGAAAGGAATTGTACTTAAAGACCCTAGATGTTACTTTAATAATCTAGACTACAATTTGTGAATGGGAAGCACAACTGTGTTGTGTTAAATAAATGAATATTGAACAGATAATTCAGCTTTCCAGATTTCTGTAGCCTCTCCTCTTGTCAACTATTTTCCTTAAAAAAGAACTAGCCAACTTGAACCACAGCATTTTAGTCTTGTAGATGAGGGCTGTTCCACAACCAAATGTTTTGCTCCCTGTAATTTTTTTAAAAGTCATTTATATAGGTACTCCTAACTGAACAAACTTTGCTCTGCAGCTCAGATACTGCCAACCCATACATGGCCTCAAGTGCAGCAACATATCACTGCATGTTTCTGTCATCAACTCCACCCAACTCCCACCAACACCCACACATAGCACAGCCACCCAAAAGGTGAACAGTTTCCTCATAACCACTTCATATTTCAGTTTGTTTATACTTTATCAACAAACCTAACACCAAGACTTGTGTAACTACTGTCACCAATGCCGAAACAAGCCAGAAGTGTTTAGTTTCACCAACAAGTTGCACAAACATGAGCATGAGTTGTGGCTCGTAGCACAGTCGGTTGCAACTTAGTGTTGCTGTAAAAACTAGGCTTTACTTTGTTGCAAATGGACATATTTAGGGACTGCCAATGTAAGACAAAACAGTAACAAAGTTTTATGGTGGGGTATATATTCCAAATTTTTCTGAAACAATTCAGTAGAAATAACAAAAGCCACACCCATGTTGGCTATTGTTCCATAGTGACACCCAACCAACCTCATAAGGTGATAAAATTATTAGCATTTCACAAGAAGTCTTGAACATACACACAGCTATTTCCATTAGCAAAAGAAACCAATTGCAGACTCTGTTTCAGTTCGTTCAAAGTCCCTGTGTTCACCCAAAGGTGATTAGAGATGATGCAGTACAGCATACAGCATGAAGGAAAGTTGTTTACAAAGATATAAATGTCCAAACACACAGAAAAGTATCAGACTGTTAGGATGTGTAAAGGACAGGCTTGTGTGTCTTACGCATCCTGACTTCTTGATTGTGATACCAGCACATTTATGTTGTCCAGATGTAATGAAATGATAACATGGTATTGATGGTTGGGAATCCACACCTGGAGAAAATTCGGCCGAAAAGTTGCAAGTCTTTTCAATTTATGCCACATAGGGCAACCTGCGTGCTGATGATATTGATGTAATGATGAGGACAACACAAGAGCTAGTCCCCGAGTGAAGAAAATCTCTGACTTGGCTAAGCATCAAACCCAGGCCCACTGCATGGCAATCAGACACTCTGACTATTCAGCTAAGGAGGCAGACTATGCTGCTCAATAAACCAAAGACTGTCCCCCACCTAAATCACCTTTAAAAAGTGGTCCCTGTCAGCCTGGAACACAGCGTCGCTGCTCCACCACACTTAGAAGGCAACTAATCAATTCCACTCCCATTTTACTGTATTCACTTTGTATGAAATTGATGAAATTCTTCACTAAAGATTAGTTTCGCACCTGCCTCCAGATGTACAAAATCTGCAGATATGGAAGCTTTCAAGACTCATTCCAAAATTTTAAAAGAAAAAAATGCATTCTTATTAATTAACTACTTACTCAAGGCAGAATACATGCCTGATTATAGTATGGCTAGGAGGGTAAATATGGAGTTTGATCAGTTGTGTAGGGTGGCCACTCTGTCAGACATTGGATTGGTTCCTGACAAGGCTATTGATGGGGGGATTTCACAAGGTATGGCCTACACCTCAATAGAAAAGGGAAGGGTAAACTGGCAGGGTTGTTAGCAAAATCCATAAGGGGGGACACTAGTGCTCACGGATGTACCTCTTTTTTAGACCAATATCAGTGTCCAATGAGAATTTCAGGTAGGCAGGTGCTAAAGAGGTCCAAAACTCACAAATTCTCACAACATGAAAGTAAATAATAACGTTACCATATTTAACCAAAATATTAGTGGATTAAAGAAAAAAGTAGATTCTTACAAAAGTAAAGTAAAAAATAATGTTACCATATATCACCAAAATATTCCGGGATTGAAGAATAAAGTAGATTAGCTCCTGGTTTGTTTAGATGACATTGAATCTGATAATGTAATATATATACTAGCCTGTCTGAGCATCACATTGTGTCTGATATGGAAAAGGTAAATATCAGTGGTTATAAACTAGCTGCACATATGAGTAGAGAGAATAAGGTGAGAGGAGGAGTTGCCATATACACTCCTGGAAATGGAAAAAAGAACACATTGACACCGGTGTGTCAGACCCACCATACTTGCTCCGGACACTGCGAGAGGGCTGTACAAACAATGATCACACGCACGGCACAGCGGACACACCAGGAACCGCAGTGTTGGCCGTCGAATGGCGCTAGCTGCGCAGCATTTGTGCACCGCCGCCGTCAGTGTCAGCCAGTTTGCCGTGGCATACGGAGCTCCATCGCAGTCTTTAACACTGGTAGCATGCCGCGACAGCGTGGACATGAACCGTATGTGCAGTTGACAGACTTTGAGCGAGGGCGTATAGTGGGCATGCTGGAGGCCGGGTGGACGTACCGCTGAATTGCTCAACACGTGGGGCGTGAGGTCTCCACAGTACATCGATGTTGTCGCCAGTGGTCGGCGGAAGGTGCACGTGCCCATCGACCTGGGACCGGACCGCAGCGACGCACGGATGCACGCCAAGACCGTAGGATCCTACGCAGTGCCGTAGGGGACCGCACCGCCACTTCCCAGCAAATTAGGGACACTGTTGCTCCTGGGCTATCGGCGAGGACCATTCGCAACCGTCTCCATGAAGCTGGGCTACGGTCCCGCACACCGTTAGGCCGTCTTCCGCTCACGCCCCAACATTGTGCAGCCCGCCTCCAGTGGTGTCGCGACAGGCGTGAATGGAGGGACGAATGGAGACGTGTCGTCTTCAGCGATGAGAGTCGCTTCTGCCTTGGTGCCAATGATGGTCGTATGCGTGTTTGGCGCCGTGCAGGTGAGCACCACAATCAGGACTGCATATGACCGAGGCACACAGGGCCAACACCCGGCATCATGGTGTGGGGAGCGATCACCTACACTGGCCATACACCACTGGTGATCGTCGAGGGGACACTGAATAGTGCACGGTACAGCCAAACCGTCATCGAACCCATCGTTCTACCATTCCTAGACCGGCAAGGGAACTTGCTGTTCCAACAGGACAATGCACGTCCGCATGTATCCCGTGCCACCCAACGTGCTCTAGAAGGTGTAAGTCAACTACCCTGGCCAGCAAGATCTCCGGATCTGTCCCCCATTGAGCATGTTTGGGACTGGATGAAGCGTCATCTCACGCAGTCTGCACGTCCAGCACGAACGCTGGTCCAACTGAGGCACCAGGTGGAAATGGCATGGCAAGCCGTTCCACAGGACTACATCCAGCATCTCTACGATCATCTCCATGGGAGAATAGCAGCCTGCATTGCTGCGAAAGGTGGATATACACTGTACTAGTGCCGACATTGTGCATGCTCTGTTGCCTGTGTCTATGTGCCTGTGGTTCTGTCAGTGTGATTCAATTTCCAGGAGTGTATGTCAAAAGTTATCATTGTGTAGAAAGCTTAGATACAAAAATGTTTTGTCTAGAGCAACATATAGAAGCATGTGCTGGTCAACTTGCACTGAAGGAGGGCTCTTTTATAATTGTAACAGTATATAGGTCCCCTTCAGGAAACTTTCATTTATTCCTGGAAAACTTGGATGCCTTGTTGTGCTATCTGTCAGATAGGGGACTTCAATGCTGGTTCACTGAAAGAGTGTAATAGGAAGAATGACATGGAAGTCTTGCTTGGTTTTTTCAATTGGACATCTGTCATTAATTTTCCTATTCAGGTAGTAAAGGACAGCAGCACATTTATAGATAACACTTTTATAGACCAAGATAGGTTTAAAAACATAAATTCTTGTCGTGTTGAGAAAGGGCTTTCTGATCATGATGCTCAGCTAGTTACAGTATAAGACATAGCTCCATTCAATAATTCAAAACTACCCTCCAAAGTCGTGCAGTCAATTAATGACTCAACAATTAGAAATTTCAGAGAAAATCTTCAACAGTTAGATTGGGATGAGGTGAACAAGGAACCTGATGCTAATTTAAAATATAACTTATTTCATGATACACTTGTAAGAGAATTTGAAAACTGTTTCCCCAAGAAAGTAGTTAAATCTAATTATAAGAAACCATGCAAAAAAACCTTGGCTTACTAAAGGAATAAAAATATCTTGTAACCACAAAAGGGAACTGTATCCAACAAAAAGAAAGAGTAATAACCCAGAAACAGCCAAATATTATAAAAACTACTGTGCTACATTAAGAAAGGTTATTAAAAAGTTCAGAAGCATGTGCATCATGTCTGAGATTAATACCTCTGATAACAAAACCAAAACAATTTGGAATATTATTACAAGGGAGACAGGACAACCAAGAGTACAGGATGAAAGAGTACAGGATGAAAGAGTACAGGATGAAGAAAGAGTACAGGATGAAAGAGTACAGGATGAAAGAGTACAGGATGAAAGAGTACAGGATGAAAGAGTACAGGATGAAAGAGTACAGGATGAAAGAGTACAGGATGAAAGAGTACATGATGTTGGACGGTATCACCATCAAAGCGAATGGAAACTTGATAGACAACAAGCCGGAAGTCGAAAACATTTTGAATAATCATTTTTTAAATGTTGTAGAGAAAATAGGATCTAAATGTTCATTAGAAGAAGCAAGACTGTTAATGGAAGAGGCCTTACCCACACCATTTGATACAATTGAAATTCCACCCACCTCTCCTTCTGAAATTAGGAAGATAATAAACTCTCTCAAGAAAAAAAGCTCACATGGAATTGATGGCATTTCCAGCAGGATAATAAAAGCTTGTTCCCAAGAAATAAGTGGGATTCTTAGCCACATATGTAATAGCTCTCTGAAGCAGGGTATTTTCCCAGATAGACTGAAGTATGCCATTGTTAAACCACTGCATAAAAAAGGGGATATGTCTGATGTCAACAACTACCACCCATTCTCTCTTCTGACTGCCTTATCCAAAATTCTTGAAAAAGTAATGTATTGTAGAGTAGCTTCACACCTTTGTAAAAATAAAGTTTTAACAAAATGTCAGTTTGGTTTCCAGAAGGGTTTTTCAACAGAAAATGCTATATATACTTTCACTAATGAAATATTAAATGCTCTGAGTAACCGGAAGTCACCCTTTGGGATTTTGATTGTGTAAATCATGGAATACTTCTAGATAAGCTCAAGTACTGTGGTATGAATGGGACAGTTCTCAAATGGTTTAAATCATACCTAACTGTAAGAGTGCAGAAAGTTGAAGTAAGCAGTTCACATAATATGCAAAAAACTGGTGATTTCTCAAACTGGGGACAATCAAGAATGGGGTGCAGCAAGGTTCGGTCTTGGGTCCTCTGCTGTTCTTAATATATATTAATGCCTTGCCATTCTATGTTCACGAGGGTGCAAAGCTGGTACTTTTTGCCAATAATACAAGTATAGCTATCACACCCAACAGACAAGAATTAACTGGGGAAATTGTAAACGATGTTTTTCAGAAAATCATTAAGTGGTTCTCTGGAAATGGGCTCTCATTAAACTTTGACAAAACGCAGTATATACAGTTCCACACAGTAAATGGAATGCCACCATTAATAAATATAGACTTCGATCAGAAATCGGTAACTAAGGTAGAATATTCAGAATTTTTAGGTGTATGCATTGATGAGGGGTTGAACTGGAAAAAACACTCTGAGGATCTGCTGAAACGTTTGAGTTCAGCTACTTATGCTACTAGGGTCATTGCAAATTTTGGCGATATACATCTGAGTAAATTAGCCTACCACACCTATTTTTATTTCTGCTTTTGTATGGCATCATATTCTGGGGTAACTCATCATTGAGTAAAAGAGTGTTCATTGCACAAAAGCGTGTAATCAGAATAATTGCTGGAGCTCATCCAAGATCATCCTGCAGACACTTATTTAAAGAGCTCTGTTAATTCCCCATCTCTCTCCATGCAGTTTCCACATGTTTGGAGCCCTGAAGAAAGATATTTGTGGCTGTTGATTTGCCAGATACAATCAAGGTTCCATAGGCAACCCCAACATTTTTCCATGAAGGAATTTACCATCTTGTCCCACAGTAGGACCAATGTATTAACAATTGCAGTGATTACTTTTGAAATAATGAACAGTCCACTTACTATTTTTCCATCTGTATTATATTCATTTGACTGTCCATCGTATTTTAAATATAACATTTCATTTAGTAAAGCACATCAAGAAGTCCATAACATAGACAACATTCCATTGCCACACCGGATATGGCTCGAATTCAAAGATACAGTATCAACAGCAATAAATAGATTCATACCACATAAGTTAGTAAGAGACGGGACTGATCCACCATGGTACACAGAACATGTCACAACACTGTTGCAGAAGCAATGAAAAAAGCATGCCAAATTCAGAAGAATGGAAAATCCCCAAGACTGGCTAAGTTTCACGGAAGCTCGAAATTTAGTGCGGACACCAAAGCGAAATGCTTTTAATAGTTTCCAAAATGAAACATTGTCTCAAAATATGGTAGAAAACCCAAAGAGATTCTGGGCATACGTAAAGTACACCAGCGGCAAAAAACAGTCAATACCGTCACTGCGCAATAGCGATGGAAATGTTACCGATGATGGTGCCACTAAAACAGAGTTACTAAATACAGTTCTCCGTAATTCCTTCACGAAAGAAGATGAAGTAAATATTCCAGAATTCGAAACCAGAACAGCTGTTAGCATGAGTGACATAAAAGTAGATATCTTATGTGTTGCGGCAGAACAACTCAAATCACTTAAGAAAGGCAAGTCTTCCAGTCCAGATGGTATACCAATCAGGTTCCTTTCAGAGTATACAGACACAATAGCGCCTTTCTTAGCAATCATATACAACCACTTGCTTGACAAAAGCTCTGTTCCTAAAGACTGAAAAATAGCACAGGTCACACCAATATTCAAGAAAGGAAATAGGAGTAACCCATTGAATTATAGACCCATATCACTGGCCTCAATTTGCAGTAGGATTTTGGAGCATATACTGTACTCAAACATTATGAATCACCTTGAAGAAAATGAATTATTGATACATAACTAGCACGGATTCAGAAAATATCATTCTTGTGCAACTCTTTATCCCCAAATGAATTATTGATACATAACTGACACGGATTCAGAAAATATCATTCTTGTGCAGCTCTATATTCCCATGAAGTAATGAGTGCTGTCGACAAGGGATCTCAAATCAATTCCATATTTCTAGATTTCCAGAAGGTTTTTTATACCATTCCTCATAAGTGACTATTAATCAAATTGCGTGCATATGGAGTATCCTCTCAGTTGTGTGACTGGATTCGTGATTTCTTCTCAGAGAGGTCACAGTTCATAGTGATAGATGGTAAATCATCAAGCAGAACAGAAGTGATATCTGGTGTCCCACAATGTAGTGTCTCAGGCCCTCTGCTGTCCCTGATTTACATAAATGATCTAGGTGATAATCTGAGCAGCCCCCTTAGATTGTTTGCAGATGATGCTGTAATTTACCGTCTAGTAAAATCATCAGATGATCAGTTCCAATTACAAAATGATCTAGAGAGAATTTCTGTATGGTGCAAAAAGTGGCAATTAGCACTAAACAAAGAAAAGTGTGAGGTCATCCACATGGGTACTGAAAGAAATCCAAAAAATTTTGGGTATACGATAAATCACACAAATCTAAGGGCTGTCAATTCGACTAAATACCTAGGAATTACAGTTACAAGAAACTTAAATTGGAAAGACCACATAGATAATATTGTGGGGAAGCTGAAACAAAGACTGTGCTTTGTTGGCAGAACACTTACAAGATGTGACTAACCCACTAAAGAGACAGCCTACATTACACTTGTCCGTCCTCTGCTGGAATACTGCTGCGCGGTATGGGATCCTTACCAGGTACGATTGACGGAGGACATAGAAAAAGTGCAAACAAGGGCAGCTCGTTTTGTGTTATCGTGCAACAGGGGTGAGAGTCTCACTAACATGATACACAAGTTGGGGTGGCAGTCACTGAAACAAAGGCGGTTTTCATTGCGGCAAGATCTATTTACGAAATTTCAATCACCAACTTTCTCTTCCGAATGTGAAAATATTTTGTTGACACCCACCTACGTAGGGAGAAATGATCATCATAATAAAATAAGAGAAATCAGAGCTCGAACGGAAAGATTTTGGTGTTCCTTTTTCCCATGCACCATTCGAGAGTGAAATGGTAGAGAGGTAGTATGAAAATGGTTCGATGAACCCTCTGCCATTCACTTAAGTTTGAATTGCAGAGTAACCATGTAGATGTAGATGTAGACCATAAGTTAGTTGTTGGGGAATGGCTGAAGTTTAATATATTTGGGAATGGTGATACCAATTCTTTTACAGTACAGAGATCCACATTTGCTTTGGGGTTGAAATGAAAATGTTAATACCTGTTTAGCGGAGGATCAGTCACACAATTCCCACTGAGCTTTGCCCACACTACTAGAAATGTGGATAACATATAACTGTGGCAGTTTCTTAAATGTTGATGGCACTCATCAGATACTACAAAATTCAAACAATACTTTATAAAAGTATTATTCTCTGACTGCCACCAATATACTATGACACATTAATTTTGCCATATTAATTATATAACATAGAGACAGAGGAACAATAATTCTATCATATTTTGCATATTTCCACACTCTGATTTCCAATGGGGTAATATTCTGGGGAAATGCTTCAAAAGGGGAAAAGTTTTTTAAAATACAAAAACAAAATGTTAGGTTGATCAGTGATGTTCCAAATCAGACACCCTGTAGGCACCTATTCAAGACACTTGGGATACTGACACTCGCAAGTCAGTACACCCTACTTATTGATGATATTTGTAAACAACGACAAAAAAACTTTTCCAAGCGAACTATGGTATTTACAATAATAACACACGACAGAAGCAAAGCCTTTAGAAAGACTCAGCTACTCTCAATATAGTACAAAAAGGAGTTATCCAGGCTGATATAACAATTTACAATAAGCTCACAGTGAATATAAAAAATTATATTGACAACCTTCATGTATTCAAGAAAAAAGTGAAACAATCCCTTATAAACAATACTGTAAATAATTTAAATGAATTTATAGATCTATAACATTTGTAAAAGATGTATTATATTGTAAATGATGTAATTCGTATGCCAATGTACATAATATTGTGTATCTCATATGTACATTGTTGGCAATACTGTTGTTTCTTTTTTGCACCTTGAATGCAATATTGTGTAGCTTGTATTTATATTGTTTAGGGTATTGCTTGTTTTTCTTCTCTTTTTGCCTATATAATACTGTATTCATTGACTTGTCCTACATTAGAGTACAATCTTTGTACAAAATGTAATTTTAGAAGACTAAATAAAAATGAATCAATAAATGGTATTCTTCAAAGATTAGCTCTGTTCAAAAATGTTTTCAGATCCTGATCAAACAATGTCAAAGAAGCAAATTCAAATGAACATTTAGTCTCCTGCAGCATACTCTTTATTAACATCTGAAGCACTGGTTCATTTGAAACAACATTTGGGAAATGATTTTCATATTATCTTCTATTAAGAAGGGCACTGAAATTCTTTTTCCTCCTTTTGGTATTTAATATTGGTAAATGACATGAAATACCAAACTACTTTTTTAATAACAAATTATCTGTTTTGAGGGCTATTTTCAATTGCACTAATTTTTCCTATCTTCCCACCTGAGATTCTGAAAATACTTTATTTTTTCCATATTGCAGTACCTTCGACATGAAGTAAAGTTCACCACTCTGTTCACCCTTATTGATTTGTCTAAAACTCATTTTAGCCTAGAAAAGATCTGCTGCATCATTCCCAAGAAAAAATGCCTGTATGTGGGTTTCAAGCACCATGTATATGTTCTATTCTGCTTGTTATAATCTATCTAATGTAGTAAGTATCCAAAAAATAATTTACAAGCAGCAGTATTTTACAAAACATATTTATCTTCTGACTTTAAGACTTGGTGTATCTAATTATCACAAAGACTTTGGATTACAGTGAAACAAAGGATTTGATATTTCTTTACAATCTGTCTGCAATAACTACAACCAAATGACTTGTGAATTCAAATAAAAATCTTAATATTCTTTCATAAGCAGACAGCCACAATGCTGTTTATAACAAATTAATTTATGCTAGAAGAAATTAGCATTTCTTATTCACACAGGGAATTTGCCTCAGCAAAATAAACACCATTTGGTATACAGTTTGAAGCCAATTTGAAATGAAATTAATATGAAACACTCGACTCACCATATTTGACTAGGTAAGCATAAGAAAGAATAAGAAATTATAGAGAGTCAATCAGATACCCTGACATTCAGTTATTACCCACCTACGAACCAATCAGGGTCATCTTTTCGATGACTTTTCACCACTTTCTCCTTTCGTTCTTTTGCGGTCTGCATTTTTCTGGCTTTTTCAACAGCTGATGTCAGAACATGCATTTTTTCCTTAAGGTTTTCTGACAAGAACTGCTCTGCTAAGTCACCTACTTGTAATAACTCAATATTTACCATCTTCAATGCACTGTACAGTAGCTCTGCCCCTGTAACACAATGGTGGCACAAGTTATGATCTCTTTTTTCTATAAACCTATGAGTCACATAGGAACTTAATGTATTGAATCATTGGTTCTACATCGATACGAATGTAAACTCACTCTTTCTTGTGTATACATTAGCAAATAAAATAACTTTCCCAAATTCAATTCAAACTAGTCTGAATGAATGTTATATGAATTTATGATGTCTGATTTTTTTCTGATTTAATTAAGTATTATTTGAATAAAATTAACAGGAATAATGATATATGTATGTATCAATTTTTTGGTAATTTAAATGAAAATTCCAGAATGGTGAACATGTTGCCATATTCCAGATGACAATATTAATTAGCAGAAATGGCTTTCTACAAGCAAGTATGATACATGTTCTTACTTTACCAGGAGGTCCTGGTCAGCACTACAAGTTTGCCACTGATCATACTGTCAATAATCATCAGATTGAAACTGTAACTATGTTGCTGGGATGAAATTTAGTACACTTATTATTTACAGTAATATAAAGCAAAAGTTAGAAGTATAAAGTAATAAAAAATATTACATATCTAAAACTTATGGTATGATTAAGCCTCCATGTGTAGTAATTTTTGTTTTTAAATATTCCTTGCAGAATTATACTTCCACATCAGAAAATGATTATCATTAGTCAAACTATCATAAGAGATTGTGCAGAAACTAGTCTCACACTTCACACATCCACTTTTTTCACCTCGGTGATATAGACAGCAGTACTGCAGGTACAACCACAACCAAAGAAATGAGAGAGAGAGAGAGAGAGAGAGAGAGAGAGAGAGAGAGAGAGAACTAGTACACTGTCTGATCAAAAGTATCTGGACGTCCCAGTGTAATGTGGAATTTATCACTAGGTGGCACAAGAGGCAGACCTGCCAGTGTAAAAGGAGACGGTGAGTATTGTGATGTGATTGGAGAAGCAGTAACAGCAGAATGGGTCAGTCAGGAAGGCTCAGTGACTTCCAAAGTGGAGTACTCATTGGATGCCACCTGAGTAACAGATCCATCAGGGACATTTCAACTCTTCTACAGATGCCCAAGTCAACTGTTGGTGATGTGACTGTGAAGCAGAAACGTGAAGAAACAAACAAAACGAAACCAGAATGAGGCTGATCTCACATGCTAACTGACTGGGGCTGTCAAGTATTGCAGAGGGTGGATGTAAAAGATCGCATATCAGTTGAAGGAATAGCTTGAGAGTTCCAAAGTGCTATGAGCAACCCAGCTAGCACAATGACTGTGTGTAGGGTATTAAAAAGAATGGAGTACAATGGTCCAGCAGCTCCACATAAGCCACACATATATGTAGTCAATGCTAAGGGGGCACTTGAGATGGTATAAAAAGTGATGCCACTGAACAGTAGACAACTGCAAAAAAGTGATTTGGAGTGATGAATCATGATGTATCCTGTGGTAGTCCGATGGAAGGGTTAGGGTTTGGTAAATGCCTGGAGAATGTTGCCCATCATCATGCGTAGTGCTGTCGGTGAAGTGCAGAAAAGGTGGTGGTACAGTATGGGGGGGGGGGGGGGTCAATTGTTACGAGTATGGTTCCCTTAATGTGTTTAAGAAAATGCTAAGTGTGGAAAGATATTAACACATTTTACACAATTGTATACTGTTTACAGTAGTGGAACAGTTTGAACAAGATGACTGTTTGTATAAGCATGACAGTGCATCCTGTCATAACACAGCATCTGTGAGGCAATAGATTGTGAACAGTTACAATACTGGAAAGGATTGACCTGCCCAGAGATTTGACATGAAACCAATGAAACATATTGTGGATTAGTTAGAACATCAACTTTGCCCCACACTATGGCATCCTACATCACTGCCTTCTCTGGTTTTGGCTCTTGTGAAAGAATAGGTTGCCACTCCTCCCCAGATATTCAGACATTCACTGAATATGTCCCCAGAACAGTTCAAGCACTCAAAAAGGTGAAGGGTGGACACATCCCATATTAATGCCCCCTAATAGGTGTCTGTATACTTTTGATCAGAGAGTGTATACAGATTCTGTAGAGAGGCAGTAGCCATTCAGTAGTTGCAGGGACCATAGTCCATGTAATAGACTGATACAGGCTTTAAAAATCATTAACATGGCCATGCCGTGTTGGTACAGCAGAACATCTTAAAGGAAAGGGAAACTACAATTATTACATTTCATGAGGACACACAGCTCTACTTTATGGCTTAATGGTGATAGCAACCCACTGTATTCATGGTGTTTCTGTAAGAGCATGTAAACATTTAACAACACATAGAGGATGCTCCACTGAAGAATTAGAGGTAGGGAACCTGGGGTCAGAGAAGCCAGCCTGAGGGGATAGGAATAAAATCACATTACTGTGTACTATTTTATTTATGTTAGTTACAGTTAACTGCAAATACCATCACTGACACAATGAACATACCATTCGTACTGTATCTTACAAAATGTGCTGAAATTGATGGCTATCAACCTCAGTGCAAGCACGACATTGGCAAACAAGATCCTGACACACCCTGACAAATATCCCTGGTGTGTACAAATCCCATCACAGGCAGCTACAATTCTGGCAACTAATTCCATCTCCATATCCATGGGGGTCTCACACACATAGGAAATAATGAAGTGGATGTGGGTCAGGTAACCTTGCAAGCCATGGAATAGGACCTCCGCTTCCAATCCAGCATCCAGGAAAAACAGCACTGAGATGACTGCGGACGTCCACACTGAAGTGAGGTGGTACACCATCATGTTATATCCACATACTCTCACAAACAGTGAAGGGGACAATGGAAATACAGTATAACAGAGCCATCATATGGAAAAATAAAGTAAACAAAACCTGCAACATTACATCCCAGTAATCAGGGTCGTTGTCCTTCTTTCCTTGCAGGAAATAAAGAATGTACATGTAAGTAAACAGCACAGTATGTGTAAACTTGTATGCATGTTAGTTGTAAATAAGCTAGAAAACAGTAATGCTAGACAAAGCAATAGGCAAATTTACTTCCATATCTCCATAAACTGACTTTTCTGACCCCAGGTTCTCTAATTAAAATTGTTCAGTGGAGCATCCTCTATGTCCTGTTCCTTTTTTGCATATTCTTACAGAAACACTCTGTATAGTATTATGGAGGTAAAATAGTCCCTAGAAGTGTAAGTCAGGGGGCACTAACTTCAAGCAAGAGATCCACAGTCATCAAGAATATGTTCTTGGGTTGATCACTGTTGTAATTGATGGTTAAGAGCTTCACAGTACTGAATCAGTTAGCACATATGAGTTCTCTACCCTTGAACTCACCTTCACTAATAACTTCAACTGTGTCAAATGATGCTGGCAAATCTTTCACCATGTAACAGTGCTAAAACCTTTCATTTCCACTGTAACACCCAAATAATGCTTACTACCTCATGACTCTCTCTCTCTCTCTCTCTCTCTCTCTCTCTCTCTCTCTCTCTCTCTCTGTGTGTGTGTGTGTGTGTGTGTGTGTGTGTGTGTGTGTGTGTGTGTGTGTGTCAAGTAATATGATAATGTTCTTGATGTTCCTGTTAATAAATCTGAACAAAGACATGTAGTTTTACACAATAATAAACAAAATGAGAGAAGGAGTTAAAGAGAGAAATGTTGGAAGTGAAACAGAAAAGGAAACTATGAAGAGGACCCACATAAGTTAATGGGCAGTTTCTTAGCGTATCTATTTTTTACTCATACTGCTGTATTACAATGGACAATACAAGTAGTCATAATTATACAAGCAAAGAGCAGAGCCACAAGCACAACTAAACATAATGAAGACAGATGTAGGAGTGTGCTAATTTAACAGACAACTACAACAAAAGAATTATGAGGATTTGACAGAAAAGGTAAAAGACATTTATATGACACTTCACATGCAAAGAGAAGTCCAACAGTTTGACACCTGAAATCCAGAGAAATTCTACACCTACGTCTACATCTACATGACTGCTCTGCAATTCATACTAAAGTGCCGAACAGAGGGTTCATCGAACCAATTTCACTCTAGTTCTCTTCTATTTCACTCTCAAACAGTGCACAGGAAAAACGGACACTTAAATCTTCCTGTTGACCTCTTGTTTTATTACAATGACTGTTTCTCCCTATGTAGGTGAGAGTCAACAAAATATTTTCATATTTGGAGGAGAATGTTTGTGACTGAAATTTCATGGAAAGATCTCACCGCAATGGAAAACGCCTTTGTTTTAATGATTTCCACATCAATATGTGTATCATACCTGTGATCTCTCTCCCCTACATCATGACAATACAAAATGAACTGCCTCCTTTCAACTTTTTCGATGTTCTCCGTCAATCCTATCTGGCAAATATGCCATACCATACAGGAATAATCTAGCAGAGGAAGGGCAAACAGCCTTAGTGAAGCTGAAAACAACACAAAAAGAGGACAGAATATAGATAAAGATGGGATGGGAAGGAGGAGAAGAAAGTAGAAATTTGAAAAAAGTAGGGCAGTACTGTAAATGAGGAAATAATAGAGAAGGAGAAAAGAGCATGAAGAAAGGAACAGAAGCACGGATCACACTGCAACAGAGGAGAATTGTGGAAGTTAGGATTGTATTTAATTACTGCTTTTTCATGCCCCCCTCCCCCACATTCTACTATCATTGACCATCTTTAACCTCTCATCAGTGTCTCACTGACTTCCCACGACTTTGTCGGTCTTGTCATTTGCAGGACACTGTGTGACTATATGAATGCCAGTCGCTCTGTCTCCCTTGCCAGGTATGACCTTCCTTTCCTATTAGACCCAAAGCTCTAATACCTGCTCTCTCCTTCAATTTCTTTCACTGTCTTCTGGGGATGGACTAATTCCACAAATTAAAGATTTCTGTTTCTTTCTAAAACTGTTATTAAATCTTTAGAAGAAAAATGGAAGTTCATTACTTTTTTTTTAACTTCTATAATAAATCACAGGTGAATCTACTCGGCACATAAATTACAACATATGGAAAGTAACAGACGCAGAATATATTACAGACCTGATCAAGGAATGATCTACAGATCGCAATAATTGAAGACATACTTCAGAAGCAAGATCACTTTAAATATTTATTTTGAATTGATGACCAGTTTCAACAGCATTTTGCTGTCATCTTTGGATCTGCAACACAACGCCACACACACACACACACACACACACACACACACACACACACACACACACACTCTCTGCATTTGTAAACATATTTTCTATGCCACTAGATAAGTATAATATTTTACATATTGTTAACATACCGCATCTTTTCCAAAATTATGCCAAATATTTTGACACTGTTGAAAAATTTAAATAATTCAGAAATGCAAGCTCTACCGGGTGGTAAATCGCAACCAATCAGCATATCATTAACAAAAATAGTATTTACAAACACGTTGTCATGCAACTTTCACCGATCACATGCGACCACACACATGCTTGTCTGAAGGTCTACTAAGTTGGGGATTGTGACAGAAAAGCTACCTCTTATGTCCACTACATGGCAGCATGGTAATAGATGTTACTGTTTGCATTTAAATTAAATAATTACACAATTTGTTTATTAAAAATTTGTACAGTGATTAAAAACACTCCACATCTAGAGTTAAAGAAGATTACACATGTTCCATAAAGATTGTACAGTAGTAATAGATTTCAATATACAAGTTTTCATAAAGGAGCAATATCATTATTTAAGTAACACACTGCTAAAAAAATTTATGCTGTTATGTACGTCATATTTATCCAAAAGCAATCCAATAAAGTTTTTTTTAATTTTTTACATGTATTTGTCACTGCACATTGCAAGTTCTGTATAAATTTAAAAAAAATTACTACTATAGTATAAGGCAGGCAAATTTTTATTCTCATGATTTCTTTGTTTTATTTCTAAAGCTTCTTGTTCTTGACAATTCACCCATTTTTGCACATGTTATTTAAGTGTGACATCATCATTTTTCATTATGCTACCTTGCATCACAAAATCACAAACCACTAAAGCACATCAGTGTACAATCACAACATCCTGCCATAACACTTCACTGACAATTAACAACTTCCAAGACTACGTGTCACGTAATACCTAGATGGCATCATACAGTATGTAAAACTTTTTTTCTTAATATGATCTTACCATAGGATTTTACGTGAATCTCATGTTTTCTCTGACACTATTTATCAACAAGGAAATTTTCATGTCGTATTTGGTCTGTCTCATTTTTAAAAGAGGTTTTCACCTGTGAAGTTTGCAAGTTTTAAAAATAAATACACAGATAAAAGAGGAAACATGAGAGTCGTGTAAAGCCCTATCATAATATCATATGTAGAAAAATGAAATTTACAAGTTGTATGATGTCATATACACATTAAGTAACATATAGTCTTAGAGATTGTTCATTGGATAATTATATTACACAAGTTGAAATGTTATGTCAGGATGTTCTGATTGTACACTGATGTTACTACTTTAGTGGATGACATACTGATTGGTTGTGATCTGTTTGCTGGTAGAGCTTGCATTTCCAAGCTATTTAAATTTTTAAACATTGTCAAAATATATGGCATAATTTTGAAAAAGATGAGGTATGTTAACATTATGTAAACTATTATACTTATATATTTCATTTCTACCTTGACACAGAAAATATGTTTACAAATGCAATGTATGTGTATGTCTTGTTGCAAATCCGAAGATGACAGATGAGTGATGTTGAAACCGGTGTTCAGTTCAAAATAAATATTTAAATGTGATAATGGCTCTGAAGTATTTCTTCAAATATATAAGGAATGCCAAGGTACACAAATCCACACAAGCTACTTCTGTGTTGACTGAAGATGGGCTGCTGGCTCAGATGTTAATGGAAAGGGATGCATGGTACTCACTCTTTGAAAACAACATAATGAGTGGTAAACCCAAATGAAAGAATAATCTTGGAATTAACACACATCAAGGTAAAATCAATTGTGTTCAGTGGTAATTACGAGGTGCATTCAAGTTCTAAGGCCTCCGATTTTTTTTCTCTGGACTGGAAAGAGATAGAAACATGCGCATTGTTTTAAAATGAGGCCGCGTTCATTGTCAATACGTCCCAGAGATATCAGCACCGTACGGCAGATGGAATTTTACCGCCAGCGGCGAGAATGAGAACTGTTTTAAATACTTAAAATGGCGACGTTTTCCTTACTTGAACAGCGTGCAATCATTCGTTTTCTGAATTTGCGTGGTGTGAAACCAATTGAAATTTATCGACAGTTGAAGGAGACATGTGATGATGGAGTTATGGATGTGTCAAAAGTGCGTTTGTGGGTGCGATAGTTTAATGAAGGCAGAACATCGTGTGACAACAAACCAAAACAACCTCGGGCTCACACAAGCCGGTCTGACGACATGATCGAGAAGGTGGAGAGAATTGTTTTGGGGGATCGCCGAATGACTGTTGAACAGATCGCCTCCAGAGTTAGCATTTCTGTGGGTTCTGTGCACACAATCCTGCATGACGACCTGAAAATGCGAAAAGTGTCATCCAGGTGGGTGCCACGAAAGCTGACGGAAACCACATGGCTGCCCGTGTGGCATGTTGCCAAGCAATGTTGATGCGCAACGACAGCATGAATGGGTCTTTCGTCGGTTGTGACAATGGATGAGACGTGGATGCCATTTTTCAATCAAGAAACAAAGTGCCAGTCAGCTCAATGGAAGCACACAGATTCACCGCCACCAAAAAAATTTCGGGTAACCGCCAGTGCTGAAAAAATGATGGTGTCCATGTTCTGGAACAGCGAGGGCATAATCCTTACCCATTGCGTTCCAAAGGGCACTATGGTAACAGGTGGATCCTACGAAAATGTTTTGAAGAACAAATTCCTTCCTGCACTGCAACAAAAACGTCCGGGAAGGGCTGCGTGTGTGCTGTTTCACCAAGACAACGCACCCGCACATTGAGCTAACGTTACGCAACAGTTTCTTCATGATAACAACTTTGAAGTGATTCCTCATGCTCCCTACTCACCTGACCTGGCTCCTAGTGACTTTTGGCTTTTTCCAACAATGAAACACACTTTCCGTGGCCGCACATTCACCAGCCGTGCTGCTTTTGCCTCAGCGATTTTCCAGTGGTCAAAACAGACTCCTAAAGAAGCCTTCACCGCTGCCATGGAATCATGGTGTCAGCGTTGTGAAAAATGTGTACGGCTGCAGGGTGATTACGTTGAGAAGTAACGCCAGTTTCACCGATTTCGGGTGAGTAGTTAATTAGAAAAAAAATCGGAGGCCTTAGAACTTGAATGAACCTCGTATTAACATAAAAATCTCTTCATCTTGACTCCTTGATCACATTATCCTAGGAAATGTATTTATTTAAGTACAACATCACCATCTTAGAATATGTTACCATTTGCAACATAGGCAGTTGCAGTACCCTTCTGCAGCAGTTTGGAAGAATGCTTCTCAATGAGATACACACACAGTACATGCAGTTACTCTCTGTCTGGCCAATGACACTAAGACGTGCTTAGAGGCAATTTAAGTATCTAACTACAGGTATTAAAAAACCATTGCACTTACAGTAAACATGATGAACAGGACTAGTGTTGTAGGTTACTTTTGCTTTTACATACAACAGATTACCATGAAACAACACAGATGAAAATGAACTTCATTTTCACTTAAACACTGCATACATAATGCAGAGATGAATACACATCAACAGCAGGAAAAAATTGAAAACCCATGATAATGGTCATGTTAAATGTGTGACAATCAATTGACAAGGGGAGATTACAGGAGAATTGTTAATGTAATAACTTAAAGAGTGAAGACAGACTAGAAAGTATAAGATATGCCACAGACTATATGCATAATTGAAATCTTGGTCCCTTGAAGGAGATTATGATTACTGTAAGAAAGACATGAGAAGAGCAAATAGGTGAATTAAAAAGAAAAAAAAAATGCTTCAACATCTAACAGCACAAAAATGTGTGCAGATGGTCCTTCTTGTTTCCTTATTATTTTGCTTCCTCTCAACAAAGAGATCAATAACAGATGAAGCACGCCCCCAGTCCTGATGAGTAACTTTGGATGAAAATAATCAAGTGTTTATATAAAGAACCAATTCTGTATTTGCCTGACCAGATTTAAAAATAATTTTCAACTTGTATTTTAAAACATTTGACTGTGAAACTGCATTTCTCTGTAGAGGCCAGCTAGTTAAAGTTATGTCCTATTTAAGTTAATGCCATCTAGAGAGAGAGCATTAGGTCAAAAGAGGAGAACATGGGAGAAAATAGCTGATAGACTCATTTAAGGAACAGTTCTTATATTTAAGTGAGATAACTTCGAGAAGTTATGGAAAATCTACATGATGATTGCTAGAAGCGTGATTGGATCTTGTTTTATCTAAATATTAGCTGAGTGTCTTAAAGGCACCTAGCTCAGAGTGATGTAACATAGGCTATGTTGAGAGCAGTGTGTACAATCATCCAAAGAATACCATGATTGTGTACGAAAGCTGTAAACAAATCTGACAGAGGAGCAATGCATATAGCAAAATCAGCAGAAGATAAAGAGGCAAGGAAAAGACAAAGGATGAAGAAAGACAGAGGTACAGATGAAGGAAGGAAGAGTGAAAGAATGAGACAGAGAAAAAGGGAGGGGGCAGGGGGGGGGGGGGCGAGATAATAACTAGAAATAAAGCTATGGGAATTCTAATCTATCTGTAGTCATGCAATAGGGATTTCTATTCTTGACTATCTCAATGCTACCACTCACAGTAGAAAAAAAAATTGATTTTACTGATGTATGTAGGATTCAGGAATCGGGGGTTAAATGCCTTTTGCTAAACTTATGGGTATTTAGTAAGCCTTTACAAAAGTCATACAAAAAAGTAAACTGCCCCACATAAAAACAAGGATGTCATACAATAATAAGCAACAGGAAAACACAAAACTAAACATTACTAAAGGAATTTTACACCTGGCAAGTGCTTTGGAATAATAGAGGTTGTTGAACAGTTGTGTTCAAAGACCTGAATGTCTTCAGTGTAACCTTATGAAAATCTTAGCTTGCTTTTTTCCTTCTCCAGCAGAATTTTTGTGCTATATTGCATAATAATTTATTCTGTATCATTCAAGATACTTCATGACTGACCTGATATGCTTGAAGAAGTATGCTGCTGTATGTTGAATTCTGGAACCTTCTATTTCAATTAACTATCCGTTTGCCATGTCTTAGGTTTCTGAGACCCCTCTGTGCCATCGCATCTTGACTAATTATCATGACCATGCTAAGTGGGCAATTCTTCTTGGTGAAGTAGACACTTTCAAGTAAAGTCTCAGTTGCTTTTTGGCAACCTGAGACAGTGAAATATATAACTTTCAAAATAAGGAGGTATCTAAAAATATTTATCACCACTTACATGCCATAGAGACAGATCATCAACTTCAAGCAAACTATTTTTCTGCTGAATGAAGTTCTCTACCGAATTGACATTCTCAACCACATGACCAGCATCATCAGAATGAGCAGTGAAGGGAGCTACGTTTTTCATTCGACTGTAGCTTCAATAATATATTTACAAAACTAAATATAACACAAATAGTAAAATATGTGGTCAATAACAACATAAAGAAAACCTCAGAATAATGTTTGTGCATACAAAACACACACATCTCTGCACAACAGTGTGCAGAGAGCACCTCCACAAAAAAGAAACAACACATAATTAATTATCTCTACAAGCTCTTCTCCACAAAATGCTGATCACACACCCAATTCTTTCAGAAGAAAAATAATCTTCCTGAAGAACAAGCTGAATTCATTATGCAAAAGTATTAGATATCTACAAAAAGAATTGGCTTCAATTAATAGTATATATTATAGGTAGATGACTCTCCATAGACATGTTACTTACACAGAAAAGGAAAATGTGTTTCTCATATAAATTTCTCAAAAGTTATAAAATTTTATTCCTTAGTAAAGTAGTGTGTCCTAGCTATTTTCCAGATTTGAACCAAATCACATACTGGTTTACATAATTCATGATACATACAATAAATGTAGAGCTCATTTATACCTGTGATGGCATCTTCTCCGTCTTTAAGTAAAATAAGAAGTGACTGCTCCTTAACGGTCTGAAAGAAGTCTTCATCATCAACAATTGTACCATCTTCTAGCTGGACTGTCACATCCTCATCAATCTGGAAAGAGTTTTGCATTTAGAACTACCCAAACTTTTGACACACTATACATGAATTTGGGATTGACTATGTGAGCAAAATGTTAGGTGTCAAATGAAAACTAACTTCAAAATGAAAACTCAATAATAAACATGATACATAACAGAATCATGAGGGTAAAATATATAAAACATTCCGAGACATAATTTATCACAACTATATTGCAACCACAACCATTAGGTAACTTCTTTTATTACATGTACCATTGTAATTTACTTTTTTCAGCAAATAAAATGCACTACTCACTTTTTGAAAAATGAAATTACATTCTTAACACAGTTTTTACACATAAAATAACAAGCTGATCATTCAGAATCATTAAAACAGCAAAGAAAATGTTCATTTACATATATATACTTGCATACACATTTCATTTCTTCAAAGAAACATGATTATAAAATTTAATAATATCTTGAATAACAACCACTTGGCTGCTCTTGTAAACAATTTATTTAACAAGTGGTTTTGTAGCCTAGAAGCCATATCATCACATTAAATATGGTGAATCATGACATTAAAGTTGCAACATGGACAGGACCAAACATCCCTTGTCTATGAGTAAATGATGCAGGGAAGCAGAAAGTATGAGTCCACAGTTTCTCAAGCATCACATGAATCCAAATGGATGATAGTAGGTTCAACATAGCTGGTTAACCACTACATATTGGGAGACAATCCATCCAGCCTCTCACAAATACAGCAGACTGCAATGTCTAGAGATGCAGACAGGGAAGTGGCCAGCTACTTACATAGGCTACATTTTTTTAAATATACACAATATATAAACATATATGTACTGCATAAATGGGCAAAGTTGTTAGAAAAGATCCCCAAAAATTCTTGACTCACTTTCTTCAAATTTTTACATGAAGTGACATAAATGACACTGAGACAATTACTTTAATACATGACACATGGGGCCGCAAATGTCAGGAAATACCTGAAAAGTGGATGACACATGTTGAACATGTGAGACCACCAGATGATGCATGTGCAGCAGTTGGACTTGTTGATCCTAACTTCACTGGTAGAGGGCAGAGCTGCACATTGCACTGCTAGGCTACCCTTTTTTTTTTTTTCAAACATCTTTATAAATTTGATATGTTGTAAACATAAAAGTCACAAAATTATTGTCCTTGCTGTAACCAAGCAAAATCTGTTCTTAGTTTGTGTTTCTTTCCTTTTGTCTCATCTTCCTTTTGTTTACAGAATTTATTTAGTAAACAAAACTTAGGTCATTTACTGGTAGCAATGCAATTAGAAAGCTTATACTCATTTACTTGTGATGCAATATGGTAATTTTTTGTTGCACTGTACTTTACAATAAACCACCGTGCTCCGTGAGACTGGTAAATGAAATAATAAATATTACCTCATGCAAACACATAATAGTCTAACCCAAATTTTAACAAAATACTTCCTGCCACATGGAAGATTTGAACTCCGATCCTCTCAAGCTATAGCCACGCACATAGGCCTGCAGCCACACTGATGTAAATACTTGACTTGGGTTGCGATGATCAGGTGTGATAGACCAATAAGCTGAATTACTGCACGAGGCAAGGTATGTCATCCAGTAATGTCACATGTTCAACATTTGTCATCCACTTTCCAGATATTTCTCAACGTTTGCAGCCCCATGTGCCTTACATTAAATTACTTGTCTCAGCATCATTCACATCACTTTGGGGGTTTTCAAACATTAACAAGAATCACCATGTATACTACATAAGGGGGAAATGTTGCTACCGACCACCTCACACATTTATTGACTGATTTACTTGAAATTTTTAAACAATATTCTAGTAAATGTCCAGACAGACAAAAGCTGTGTTTTTTTACCAACAAAGTACAGGTATTCTTTTAAAACTGACGATAAGAAAGAAAATGCTGTGCTGTGAAACTGTGCAACTACATTTTCTTTCTTACTGTCAGATTTCATTTTGATAGGAGAGCACTTCAACCATTAGACAAATTGTTTCTCCCACATATAGTCTTTCTCCTTATATACAATTTCAAACAAAAATTGTATACAAAACTATGTGCTATTTTTCTCCTTCCTCACTCTCAGCTTTAACAGAAAACTGGAAAGTTGAATTTATGTCTTACTGGCTTATGATTAGAATGCTTCTACAGAACCTGAATTGTCCAAAACCTTTTAATCCTACCCATTCATAGATTAAAACTATGCTAAATACTGTCATTGAAGCTACTATCCTCACAGATCCAACAGCAGGAGATATTTCTCATACCCCAAAAACAAATGATCCCAACTGATTTACCCATTTATTTTAAGAAACGTCTGTCCTCAATCAAGGTTTCACTGGCTATAAAATGAAAACAATGCTCAAGGTCAGGAAGAGGGAGGAAGAGAAAATGGACAAAAAGGGGGAGGGAAATGGACATGCAGAGGAGGAAGGAGGAGATGGACACATATGAGAGAGGGGAGGAGGCGGCAGAGAGAGATGCGGAGAAGAGAAGGTGGACAGAGAGAGGAGGGGAGAGCAGAACATATATATAATTCCCATACATATTTAGCTATTGCAAAGCATTGCTGAGTTCACTAGCAATTAATACAGACAAAAGAAGGGCTTGTCATGGAAAATTACCTTGTGGGGAACTTTACCAAGATTTTTCATTAAAAACCTAGAAAAAGCCTTCTCCAGACAAAAATCTGACCTGATAAATAGTCGTTACAAAAGAAAAGTAGACAATTCTATAATTATTTCAAAGTCACAGATTGAGGATCTAACTAAGAAAATGTTTAGTTTATTAACAAAAACTAAGACTAAGTCATAATTTGGACAACAGAACAAGGACAAAAAAATGTTTGTGATTTCACTATATGCAAGAAAAATGGCAAGTAAACCTTTCAAATATTCAGGAAACCAACATGTACCAACATTATTATAAATGCCTAATCTTGTCATCCTCTGTGGCATAAACGTGCTTATTTCTACTCAAGTATCCATAGGGTTCTTCGCCTTTCCTTAGAGCAGTCACAAATAATGAAGGAACTCAGCATTATGTGACTGGTTGCCCACAATACTGAATAAGATTAAAAAATAGTCGATTTTGTACATAACTAAATTATTCAAACAAATGAACTTTTTGAACTTTACAAAAGAAAGATAAGTTACCAACCAAGAATGTTTACCACCATGAAATATATAGATTGGATTTTCCAAGAAGAAAGGAACCTCATAAAACATGAAATGGACAGAAAAAAATCTCCATTAATATGTATTTGAACATCTATGATGGACTGCTCACATAACACACACTGCACTGCCTTCCTGGCATCCCACTAGTGCGCAGCTGTAGTATCCAACTGCTGTGTCTCATCATCTCCAGTCCATCATGCTACAGGATAACAGTGCTTTAACAGCTACACATCCTGACAAACATAACACCACCTACATGCCTTCAAGCACCTCATACTGATTTTTACTAAGGAACACAAATGCAACTAATTAATTATTTTTACTCCTTTGCTACACTGGTGTAGTATACATCATAAATACTCCTAGCCAGTACTTTCCTTGTATAGTCAATCGACATCATCATATGTCTATGAACCACCTTTAAATTTTGTAAACTTCCTTAAAACCAGTTAGAAAAATCATATCACATTTCTCTAATGAATGTAACTATAAAATTTGTGCTGAAGTAGATATTTCTTTCACGAATGTAAACACGCATTAATAGACAAAGAGGGGATTTCAATCTGACTGCAAAACCGTGATCTCTATCTTCAGTCTGTTTACAGTGCAACAGAAACCATTGCAGCATGTGCCTTTGGTATGATTTTCTTCTCTTTTATCCTTATGTAAATGGCCACTCAGCAGATTTTATAGATTCTATAATGACTGTCTCACTTTTTAATCTACTGACTGGCTGATGACGACCACCAACTAGCTGGTCGAAAGCAGTTACAGCATTATGGATGCTTATGCGATTCTTCATAAAAGATTACACAAAGAATAAAGTACATAAATCAATCAATGGATAGTTCTGTATCCTTGGCTGTCACCTAGGACACAGCTGCTGACTACAGAGTGAGATTACTTCACCATGTCCTCCATAGGAAAGAGGAATGTAGTAAATGTGGCTGGCACTTTACGATCTGACCACCAACCACACAGAAGATAGCTGCAGGTAGCCCCCTGACAAAGCACCCACAACTCATCCTGCCTGTGACAGCTACTCTGGCATCTGTTGGTGCCACAGTGCCACTGTTACCAATACTAGATCACCTCTAGCAGGCATATGATACAAGCATGACTTCTCAGTATTCTTTCACTGGACAGCTTTATAATACGCCACCAAGAAGCTCACCACTCAGTCTGCGAGTGTGCAAATTCCAGTCCCCATTTGGGAGTTCAACATCAACATTCACCAAGTGCCATGCATCAGAGCACAGAACATGCCAGTCAGAGCCTAGACATCAATAATGTAGCAGATATGAACTTTGTTTATGGCAGTGTTTCCTTACTATATCAGACTGTGTACTCTACTGCACTTACTGTACTTTCAAGAACTGTTCTCAAGTAGTCCTGTTTCTCATCCGATTATGACAATATTTCAGTTGCATTTGTTAGTTGCTATTCAGAACCTAACATTACAATGTATTCTCTTTGTCAAAAACAAAGTTCTATTGTTCTTGGTTGCCTGGGCACATCTCTCTTCTTGTAGCATGCACCACCCACAATGGGATCCAAAAATGGTGAAGAGGTAAACGTTTCTTTTTCCGTAGCACTCTTGTCTGTATGAGGACTGTTTTGCTTCTAGTCCTTCATCCCCAGTATCTTGTGCTCAACCAGGTAGTTTTCCCCTCGGTGTTCATGTACCCTCCACACGGTGTTTTG